>NC_065441.1:16330961-16964057 GCF_024364675.1 Aethina tumida
TACGTTATAAAAAATAAGAAAAAATATTAAACTACTTATTTCGTTCTTGTTTTCATTTCTGCAATCAATTTTATTACAGCCATAAAAATTTATTGACACATAATCAAAAATTTATTTTTGAATGTTTATGAACCCGAAAATTAACTTATTTTTATTGCGTTATAATAAAATTTTGGAAATAAACTAAATTACGTTATATTTGTTAAATAGTTTGCTGGATTTTTTGAAAGTGAACCCTGGTGAACTATTTTAAAAATAAACAAAGTGCGTTCCACTCAACCAAACCAAAATCAAAATAAAACATGACAGAGTCATTTATCCCAATTACAAAAGAACCCGATTTTCCGTTTCATCTCCGTTGCTGACACATTTAGGCACATTGTTCAAGCTTTGCCAACATGCACATTTATATTTACTATTTTCAAATTTCAACACAAAAAAAAAGAACGTGACACGTCCATTCATTGTTTACATGTCTGTTAATAAACCTAAATTTAGCGCGCAGATTCATAGAATTTTTTTTTTGTTTTTGTATTTTATATTTCTCGGACGTTTGACTCATGAGTTTTAAGGAAAATAACTGTTAGCAACACTTGTATATTTAGTATAAACAATTTTATTTTTATTATTAACAGTGTTACACGGAATTGGAGCGTTTTTATTTGCGTGTTTAAACAGATGCCCGAATTTTATTGGGTGTATTAAATTAATGCGGTCCAAAAATACAAAAGTGTTTCACAACCGATATTAAATTTCCGCAAGTTCCAAACGTTGTGACACTCCAACATTTATCTGACATCAGCAAACTGCGTTTTCCACTAAAAAATATACTTACACTGAGTCGGAGAACTTAACGACGGCATATTCGGGCACGGAACTTAAACAAAACTTAAATAAAATACTAATTCACAGAGTCACCGATCACAGATAACACAGCTGTTCGCGTTTCACGTTCGCGGACCGACCGAAAGAATTTTAATCTAATTTTAAACCTTCTTTCAGGCGATTTTTCGGCCTACGTCCGCGTTTTCAGCGGTGCGCAATAATCGGTTTTCGGCGTTTCCGCGCCTCGCTCGCCGATTGTTGTTGGGACCGCCGCCGAACTTTGGTGCACTTGTTCTCTATGAAATATTCGCGTTACTATTGGCAACATGCTTGTTTATGTTCTATATTTGCGGTATTTTGCCCCCCGGCTATTTTCATCCGGTTCTCGCCACTCCATCGGACGTGTCAATATCTTTCGTTTTTTTGTACGATACAATTGTTTGTCTCGTTTGTATGTTTGTTTTGTGGCGAAGCGCTCTTTTAATTGTTGGGACAACGCCGTTTTATTTGTTTACTTGTGTGGTAGTATCAAATTACTTTTTCTAAATAAGTGAAATAATTGGTTAGTTGATATTTTCATTGCAAATAGAGCCAATGAAAACAAACAGTAAAACGAGAGTAAAAAGAAAATGTTATTTCAAATTTAAGTAAATAAATATGAATAAGAAGCAGTTCGATCGAAAGTTAAATTTATAGCATAACTTTTACTATATTTTATTATTATAACACATTTGAATGTCGTAAATTCAACCAGAAAATTAGAACGTAATAATTAAATGAAAAAATGCATTTTTTAATCATTATTTCAGTTAGATATTTTGAACATAGTCAAAATGCCACTGTAAATTGCGGTCCACTCTATTTCCTGCCATGGTCACCTAATTTTAGATAAAAAATAGTTTGTTTGCATGTTTACTTTCGATTTCTAATAATAGCCCATAATATAATTAATTATTTGTTCCCTCCTGTAAACATTTGTAACTGTACTTACTTTTAATCAGATTTACCATAATATTTTAATTTTCTTAATTTCCTATTTTAAGGGTTATATCCGAAATAAAAGGTCAAATTTAATTAAAAATCATTTTTTATTTCTTTCTTGTAAATAATAAATAATACCTAACATTAATATATCAAATGTATATATGAAAAAATTATCACTTGAATGATTAGTATAAAAATATACACCAAAAACTAAAAAATAAAAATAGTAAATCAATATATTATTTGATGTACATTTCTGAATGTTTATTTTAGTTAATCTCATATTGGTAACCTTTAAAAATTCGAAAACAAAGTACAGAAACATTATACATTTTTGGCAAAGTAATATAGTATAGAAAGAGATGGATTCACCAATGTTTTTAATATTGAAATCGTAAATATAAAATATTACTAAAAACATTCGTGACAAATTTATTTAAACTACAATTTCGTTTATAATTATTAAAAGAGACTAGTTAATTCACAATTAATTTAAAACAATTTCATTGTTCAATATATTATACTGAAAAAGTCAGTAATCGTTAGAATTCACTAAAATCAGATGTAGAGTGTGAAAAGAAACTATTTCATACCCTGTCTAACTAAAAGAGACAAAAAATTACATGAACAAATAAATAATCAGAGACGTCGGTAAATAAAATTTGTTTCTATATATACACATTCACATATAATCTATATTTACAATTATATTCGGTCACTGTGGCACAAAGAAAAGCATAAATTACAATAAAATAAGAACCAAACATAAAACCTGCCGGATCAAAACATGTGGAGGGAAGAATTCCTAAACGAGGGGTGTTTTAAAAGCATTATTATTGTGTCGTCCAGCAAATTTTATCTTACTTTTCGCACGTCACACACTCGGTCCTGTATCACGCCAGACCCGAGTCCACGTGAGTCCTGCGTTTCGAGTCCGTTCTCTGTATTGCGTGATCGGGCGTCGATTTCAAAATGTCCGGTTGGCTTTGATTGGCTATCGTTTGACTAATAATCGACTGGTTGACAACGGATTGGTTTACGGAAACCATTGTACCTCTACTCAACGTTCCTAGTAGTGGAGTGCCTGGGTTGTTCATTAGGAGATTCATATAATCAGCGATTAGGAGAGTGAGTTCTAGGATTTTAGGTTTGTTGAGGGCGAATATTAGTTTTTGTGATTGATGCTGGTCGTTTTGAGTAACAACTAACATGAAGTCTTCTTGACATCCTCCGAAGGTCAGGACACTTGTATACGGATACCGGACTCGTTGCTGCATTGTTGCTAAATCCAGAACTGTTATTGCGTCTTCACTCACCGCCAGCCAAATCATTGGAGATTCCTGTTGTCTCAGTTTGGCCTAAAACAGATCAAATTAGTACAATTTGAAGTAATTTACTAGAAATTATCCAACCTGGAAAAGCGTGGCACCGAAGAAAGGCCATTTCCTTGTGCACGTCAGATAAATCCTCACACAATCCAACTGCGTCCTCCCCTTCAAAGCTCTCCACTTCGCTAGCAGTTTAGCCTGCAACTCAGCGAGTCCGTCTTGGTTCAACTGATCCCTGTACCGATACGGATAAAACTTGTCTATAGCATTCAGAGCCTGATTCGAATGAGCCGTCAAGATTCCTTGCACGTTGTTAAGAGCCGTTAAAGTGTTATTCTGAGAAACTGGCGGGCTTAGAGTGCCATTTGCTTGTGACTTAGGAGTCTGGACTTGTGTGCTGACGTTCTTATTAGCCAAAGAGCAATCACCCATATCCAACTGAGCCATCAGACTCGCCAGTTCCAACGCCAGATCACGACTCAACGGGAAACGTCCCGAAACTATTTGCTTGTTAATTTGGTAACACAATAAAAGTCTTTCCTTGTCGGTTTCCAGTCTTGCGCAGTTCTTCCACCACATCCTATTCTTGTAGGTCAGTCTTATGACTTTGCTGTTTTCGAATTTCCCCAGACCTTTTTCTCTCAAAGCGATCTCCCACTTGGAGATCAGATCACAGAGTTTTGCTGTGGGATCCAGAGTGTGCTCCAGATCCCTTTCGATAGGGTCGTCGGAGAATATAGCGAAGCCGTTGGTCGTTCGACAGCCGATTTCATGAGCCAAACTATCCTGGAACTCCTTTATTGTCGTCGAGCCGTCAAAGCTGGTTATGTGATATGTGCCGTTGAGCAAATGTACTGGCATCGAATGCGGCAGCGAATGGTGTTGTGGATTTTTGAGCAAAATGCTTAGCACCTCCATACGAGAAGGCTTCAGTTCACGACCGCCTAAATCAAATACAGTTTGCAATGCAATTTAGCAACAACTAAAAGTAAACGTACCTGCCAAAATGGTCCTTTCAAGCGCTCTCTCACAATAAGCTGCATACTTCCCACATTCAGTACAATTGTCAGCATTCCTCTGTAGATGCAGTTTCAGAAACCAAAGCAACCTCGAGGACTTAGGAACAAACAAACTGACGGCCAGGGCCAACAGTTGCCAGCCCTGTAAAAGTGTATAGCTAGGGGGTCCTTTAGCGTCCTTGTGGTCCTTAAAGCACTCCTTATGCTCCTTGTACTTCTCTTCTTGGGCGGTCTGTATGTTCGAAAGGGAAATTTGTTGGTCAGATGTCGAGTTTATGCTCGGCGTCGTTTCGCACGTAAACAGACTCTGCGTGGCGCAAAGCAGCAGTTGCTGAAAAGAATTATTGGTGTTTCTCAACGCCCTGACGATATCCTAACTTCTGTTCCATATATTTTTAAGAAAGGGGGTTTTAACTAACCAGAGAGACTATTACACAAAAAGGAGGGTTGAAAAAAGAGTGTCTAGAGCTAACTGCATCAAACTCTCAAGCCTCGCAAGCGTGATGAAGTGATATGTTCAGTTTTTATTGGATTTGTGTCGTGATTTATGATTCGAATTTATTGTGTCCCTATGACATGGTACAATGAAATAAGAATTTGATATATTTGACATCGTTTGTTTTTATGAGTTATTTGATGTGTAAGAATGGGGATAATACACCCTAACCCATCCTAGATATAACAGGCAAATTTGTTTACCTTAAACCTACATTAATGAAAAAAATTGTCTTAATAAATATATTAAAGTTTGAAAATATATGTGTGTGTCTTGGATAATGAGAACAGAGAAGAAATAGAGCATTCACAGGCATGTTCCAGTTCTATTCTAAATGTTTAAGAAACTAAAACATCCAGTATAATATAAATAAATAGAAAAAGGAAATAAATAACATGAAACACCAACATTCTTATTCAATTGCAACCGCAAAAAATCAACTTCAACAACATGAAGACTGATTTTTCTGTGGTCGGAAATAAATAAAGATGAGATTTATGATACGCATGCAGCAACGATAATTTAACAAAATATTTTCGAAATTTGGGTAAATATTTTGTTAAATTCAAAAGCGAAACTAAAAAATGTGTTTATGTAAATATACACATGTATCCCTAAAATAAACCATATTTATACATTTAACTTGTTAGTCGGAATTATTTTTATTAGGGATTATTTTTTATGTTTTGTGAGTGAAATGGCAGCTTCGCATGTAAGTTAAAAACTAAACATAAATAGGATATTGTAATTATATAATAGTTTTTTACTAAAAACATTGTTAAAATTATTAATATTTCATTAATTATATGAAAAATAATTGATTAGTTTAGAAATCTTCCTTGAGAATCCCCTTATTAAATGTAATATTGTCATAAAAGCTCAACAAATGAAAATTATATAAACTAAAAAACTAAAAGCATGTTTTAATTAATATCAGCCACTATTTCAATACCTAGTAAAGTACTAAATTTGTCCTCGTAATTTATTAATTGGCCTAATTACAATATCCATGTACTAAACTAAAACGTATTGTTAAAGGAAACCAAATAAAAAAAGCCCACTTACGCTCTTCTTAAGCAACTTTTGTGTGGATACCTGAACTCCGATCTTCGGCAGAGGCACGTTCTTGCTGGTTTGCTTGATGAGGGCGCAAATCAGTTCGGCCTGCAACTCGGGCATGTCCAGACACTGTTGAAGCGCATTCTGAGCCAGAACGACGTGGTAATCTATGCCTGCTTGGTCCACCGCGGCCGACATGAACAATTGCAGGCACTTGAATAATTTTATTGCTTCCGCCTAGAAAAACAATTATAACACAAGCTTGATTTGAAAATCTTCGAATACATACCTGTAGTGTTTCCGATGGTAAGGTAGTTAACGGAAAGTATGAAGGTATGGCACCGTCTTTGGTACAAGGCACATGTAATAGAACTGGATGCCGCCACAAGACGCAGTTCGGATCACCGTCCACCTCCATCAGTTTGTGGATCAACTGTTCGTATTGGGTGCCGGTACTCGGACCGCCGCCGCTTGCTACAGTCAAATTATACAGCCACGCGTCCTTCTCTTGTTTGCCTGGACACAACAGATACGTAGGGCCCGAATTCGTTGGGAATATACCGATAGTTAGGTCCGGTTGTTCGGAATCTTTCTCCTCTGAGTCGGAGTCGGATAAGTGTTCTACCTCCTCCACTTTTGCGTCTCTCATGTTTATTTGGCCGTGAGGTGTCTAAAACATAACGAATAAGCTTCATGTATATGAATATAGCTGTAATCAACTTACTGTATCTGTAGGAGCTTTAAAATAAAGGAACATCTTTCCAATTAACACACACCAACATTTTTTCGCGTGACCATTTTTGACTTTCGTTAGCCAGCCTTGAACGGAAGGCTTGTTTTCTTCCTTGCTCAGTAACAATTTAGTTGCGTTTCTTCGTTGTACGTTTTGTAATATTCTCACCTAAAAAACATCAAGAATTAAAACTGAAATCTTATCAGATGTAGACAAATTGAATTAGTTTCTTGACAATCAAAGTATTAAGAGTCCATTGGTATCTTTGTATCAGATCGTTTATTGCAAACTTTTTAAGTATAATTGGATATTTTATTTACCCAGTCTTCCATAGCAGTCAACGAGTCAGCAGTTAGATAATAAGTTTTCTTTCCAGTGTCGATTTCGAATGTGTTTGATCCATCCGCTCTGTTTATCTTACAAACTTCGTCTAACAAAATCTGTCCCTGGGGTTTTCTGTTTATATCACTTTGACTTTTGTAATACGTTAGGACGCCGTTCTTTAGCACGAACCACTTTTTTCGCCAGGTTTTCAATTTACCACCTATTAAGATGCAAGTGTAATTATTTCAATTTTGTTTAACCTTCCACGTACTTACCTAATTTAGCTAAGCTTCCGCTCTTTTCCAAACTCTCGATACGTTTCGGACTGTCGAGATAAGAGGCTCTGAGCAACATAGATGATTCTATGCTGGTGGTGTCGCAGCTCAGAGCGTCCGGGGGCACGGCATAATCATCAGACATGCCCGATTCGAAGGACGTGTCTGAAACACCTTTGGGTTAGGTTAGTAATTAGGCGGAGCGCTAAATGGCAAGCAGACACGCGAAACAATAATTTTAGAACAGATTCTCATTTCGATTATAAAAAATAAGTCTTGAAAATGTAACATGCGACACAAGAATTGTGATTGTGTGTGAAATATATCATGCACTGTTGTATGTGTTGGTGTGTTACCTCTTGTTTTACTTTTACTAGGAGAGCCACTGCTACTCGACGCAGTTCTTTTTCCCGGACTGGAACCGGACGTATCTCCAGAACTTCTGCTGTGTGTATTCGTCCCATCAACCGCCTGAAGATGATTAAAGTTAAAAAAAGGTTTACTTGTATAAAAAATTAGCTTACAGTAGTGTTGTTGCCTTCACCATCGCTGGAATCGTCGCTGGAATCGCCGGTGAAAGGCATGGATCTGATTTGACTAGCTCGCCCTTTGACAGTGGCGTAAACTGGCACGGGGATGTCTTGGTAACCTGCTTGTTCTGGTCCAATATCGCTGGGGGTTGTCCCGGTTAATGTTAAACCATCAGCTGCCACCTAAATAATATTTTTGTTATAAAAGTAACAAGTAAAGTAATCAATTTAATAGATATCTAATAGGTTAATAATAGTTTTCTTTCGGGGTAGAAATGAGGAAACTTTTCGATAAACTACGTTCTTTTGTAGCAAAATCATTGTTTACTTCATCAAAACTATTCACATAAAAAGAACACTTGTTTCCAAACTTCGAATCGGTTTAGTTTTACGAGTACAACGGCAATTAGGCGCATCTGGCGCTAAACAATACGTAGTTCAAAACAGCTCGAACATCATGAATATTTATGCATCTTTCGGTGTGGCGACAGATGGTAGTGATCTAAAAATATCTATTTTTGTCCTTTTTTAAAGAGCCACTAGTGGAACGTTTATTTAATTCACTTTATAGTAGAACTGAAAGGTCTTACTTGATATATCCGATCCTCCCAGCTGGGGAACCTGTGAAGGGGAGGCGTGGGCGCCCTCGGCCACGCAACCTTCTCCCTGCTAGGTGTGTAGATTTCGGCGTAGTCGTGCGCTAGGTCCGGATCGCTGGCACTACTGCTCGGCACCCTGCCAATGCTCAGATTGTCGACCGCGGCCCTTAATTCGTCGGTGAGAGGATCCATGCTTGAGTTGCTGAGCTCTATGTTCACGCTCGTCACCAGCGTGCTGGGGATTGTCGGCTCGTACGTGCTGCTCGTCGACAAACACACGGACTGGTGGCGACGGTGCTTTTGCTGGCGGCTGGTGCTGGATGACGGGGGAATCTGCGATGAAAACAAAAGGAATTGTTTTACAATTTAAAGGATTATGGACTATTTTGAATTACTACCTACATATATTTATATATCAGCCAGGAAGTTGATTCATTAAAAATAAACAAAAATTTAATCGATATCAATTACAGATAACATAATAATTCCGCGACAAACAGTCTGATAAAATTATACTTATAAATATTTCGGGAAATATTGGAAAATCCAAATAATTTGATTAAATTTGAATTATTTTAAGCAAAGTATACAAGACTTTATTATAATTTTAGGATAATTTGGGTAATTGAAGTAATTTGAGTGAATGTTTAATTGGGATAATTGTGGTAAAATTTGTAATTAGGTTAATTTGAGTATTTTTTAATTGAATATTTATATATTTCCAGATCTAGCATACTTAGGATGCATAAGAAATGAAAATGTTATGGAGAAAGAAGGAAGATATTACAATCTACAAACGAAGACACCTTAGAAGAAAAGCTACCTGTCTGGGCTCCGGTGAGCAGCTCTCGCTGCGCCTTCGGTCTGCTAGCGCTAGATGATTGCGCAGCAGCTCCAGTTGCCGGTTGCACTTGATGTTCTGCTCCTTGAGCGTCTGGTTCTGTTGTTCTAGCTCGCGCAGCTTATTGGTGACCCATTCCTTGATCCTGGCCGCCTTGGCTTCGACCTGACGTGCGTCGTGCAGCCGCAGCTGACGCTGTTCCTCGACTTCACCCTCGAGTCGACTTATTTGGGCGGTGTTTGCGTCGCTAGCCGCCGACCATGCGAGCTTCTGTTCCATTATTCGTACCTAAATCGAAGAGGAAAACAAAGTGAAAAATGTTGTTAACCATCGCGTGTCACGTAGCAATGAACTGGGCAAATAAAAATTTCAACGTTCCGTAAAATTCTTGGAATTAAAAAAGTTTCTGGGTAGTGTCGTGTTCGGGGCGATTTGCCCCGCTTGAAAATGCGACGCCTCCAGACAAAAATAGTCGTCTTAGACTTAAAAAGAGTCGTTTGCCGCCGATTTATTTTCCTCTATTAATAGACAAAATAGAAATTGCCGTACAAATAAACGGGCGCTCAAGTGAGTTTGCGTATGGTCGGGCTCATAAAAAGAAATTTATTGGACTGTTTTTGTCATGGTGGAGGGATCGAGATGTTCATTTTCAGTTGATTATAAATCTTGAATGGAATTAAATGGGTTTAGTCAAACGATTTGGTTTTATAATTACAGTTGGTAGATGAAATCTTAAAAGTCATACCGTAAATTATGATTTCAACACACACAAATTAGTTTGTGTTAGGTATAAATAGATCTTCCACTCTCCAGATGGAACTGATGCACTTGAACATTCTCATAAGATTTCAAAGATAAGTGATTGATTAGATTGAAATTGATTTTTTAAAATTAATCAATGAAATTTAATAAAAATAACAGTAAAAAAATAATATTCTATTTTATATTTCAATCAGTTTTTCTTAAAAACTTTTGATGACGATACAAATAAGATAGATAATAATGAGTATTCTTTGCACATAAAGATATCTGCGATTTAAATAATCTTTTTTTACATTTATGAGTGTCAGTTTTAAGTAATCTTTAAGATTTTTTCATATAAACCGTTCACATATGTAATTATATGATTGATAAACTGTAATTCAATCCTTTAAACAGAATAAATCCTCCTACAGCTCAACCTTCTTCATCTTATTTTTCTATTATACAAGGATTTTGTGGAATTATCCTTTTTCTTCCTTTCAGAGTATTATTTCAGATGACTCACTACATCCTATACGTAATCCCTTTCAAAATTGCTTATAATTCACCAACGAGTATTTCATTTTAAAGTCAATCACACAAGTAAAGCCAAGCAACAAAGTTTCAGATGATAAGCTTTAAATCTTCATTCAACTTTGACGTCCAACATCAAATAAACAAAGAAAGGAGTTCAGTACCTAAAGCCATGATGCAGTCGTCTTTGAAACTCGAAGTGCGAAACCAACTCCCAAACACTGAAACTCCTCGGGGACAGACCAAACAAACCGAACAGTCAACGCCGACTGACTCCGTAACCGGTTGAGTGGTGCATCGCGACGAAAAACAAGACCGCAAACGGGACAGAAGGGAATGGAAGGACGGGCGACGCCACGACGTCCCGACGATGTCACAAAGGGAACTCCGAGTCCCCGGTCAACGGCTCCGAAAGCGTTCCGCACGTCGACTGATGTTCGAACTGTATATATCTGTCGGGGTTCACCCCTCAGTGCACGGCACACAAACACACCCGCTCTGTGTACTACGTAATGTGTTTAGGGGGACCGTTCATGTGGTGGGTTCGCACCAACGTCCATTTGCCATTAGTTTGGTCGGAAGGAACAAAGGAAATGGAACTCGATACTCAATTATGATTAAAACGTCAACAAAATCAAGTTGTTCGAATTAATCCTGCTTACTAAAAAGTTCAACAAACTTTATCCAACATAAACTGGAATGAATCTACACTTTCAATTTCGGTTACACGTGTCGGGCAATAAAAGAATAACTTTCGAACGTGCCTACAAGCGAACTTTCGTTTAAGGAACGATGTAACACGTTATTAAAACTTGTAAAAAAATAAAGGAAAAAGTCCCAGAGCGTTGAATTTACTCGAACCCGGGTTGCGACCGGGAATGTTAAGGACCCTGCCGAATCGAAGCAAGCTGGCACGTTGCCACATCCGCATCAGAATTCCGAAAACGCAAAAAGAGCACGCCGTTACTTTTATTTTAATTTATACCGGGCCGGAGGGGGTTGAAATATTGTCGCAGGATAACGCGAAAACGAAACGGAGGAAGTATTTCGCAACAATTTCCATTGTGTACTTGTCTGGGGTTTTATCTATTGTTAGTCTTTTGTATTTCAATACGTTCATCTCTTTTATTTTGTTTTTTAATGAAATAATTTTGCTTGTATACAGATTTCCACATATATCAGATACAATGTATGAAAAATTAAACATTTAGAGGAAAATTCCCAACATAATTCAAAATAAAACCATTAAAGTGACCAAAAAATTAACATTCTGGTTGTATAGAGATTTCCACAAATGTCAGATACAATGTATGAAAAATTAAACCTTTAATTAATACAATAACATAATTTATCATATCAATGATATTAGAAGTAGTCTAAGAACTTAAAATGTCTTCTTCTTAATCAAGTGAAGAAATAACATTTTTGTTCTCAATTCTCGTAAGTTAGGTCTTAATTAGTAAGTTAGGTTTAATTGCAGTAGTTATGAAGATATATAATTTTATAAGATATTTCTTTATCTATTGTGTTCAATTGAACAAAATTTAGAGAAGCTATTTATTCCAACTTTAAAAAATCATCCATATTTTCAATATATTGGGAAATTTCATACATCAGGCACATGGTTTAAGTTTGTTAAGTACTACAATTATTCGTCTCGTTAAACTGAATTATCTCCTTGTTTGTATGATACTTCGAAGATCCAGCATCCAGCTTCCAAAGTTCTAATTGGCAACTGACAAACATCTCTATTGAACAGCGAGTCCCTTTTGTGGTCGGTTTCCCCGTCATCCAGCACACCCCTCGAATGATTCATAGGGGGTTTTCTCCGCTTTTAATTCATTTCCACAGGCAGTTCTCGTATTACCGTTTAAATCCCGGATAATTGAATGAGAACACGAGACTAATAAGAAGCGGTTACTAATACGACTGGAAGCCATCATACTGAATATTAGTTTACTTGTGAGATAGTTGTTATTGGCCGGTTGCGGAGATAATCTCTTGCCAGACACAATTGATTAAGGGAAAGTCGGATTTGTAACTCTTAAGTCTTAAGCACAGCTATTAAGGATTTTACAATTTTTTGAGTGACATCGCATTTTCAGGCCACGTCCTCACATTAATATTCATTTTTGACGATTTCCAAAAAAAGACCATCAATCTTGTGGGAAAACGATGTCAAGGATTAAATAAAAAACGGGCATTGAAAGGATTTGATGTCGGTTCGTCGTGTGCGACAAACCCAGTGACTGGGGACGTGTCCCGAAGTAAATTTCGCTTCTCTCCGATGACAGTATCAAATGGTCCCTGTAACCCCATTTATCAAAACGATTGTAAATCTACTTGTTTGTCTCACCCCCGAACCTGGTCGATACTTTCCAGCGCGTCGCAGACGATTTATTATTGCTGCATACACAATACAATGTACATGTGAGTATGGGATTAATGCACGTATAAATATTTATGATTTGCAAGGATTCGCCGCGGCGTCATATCGTCGGATTTATTTTGATTTTTATGGAAATATACGCGACTTTTGTGATTTGTTCGGTCTGGCTTTTTGTATGTAATTATAACGAATGACAAAATGTGGGATTTGTTGACGTTATTTCAAAATCCAATCCTACTGTTGTGAATATACATACACACATATATTATTGCCATAAAAATAACAGAAATAACTCAATTTATTAAATTAAACATTCGAACCCATTTGATTGATTTTATGACTTCATCGAAATCAAAACATATGACCTAAATGTCCCCCTGACAATACACACTTTGAGAACAAAAGGCAAACGTATGAGTAATTTTTTTGTGTATCCTTTTAGGGTGACGCACTATTATTAATGTTTTCCACCAGATTGCAGGCAGGTTTTTAGCGGCGTCTGTTTGTGACGCATATTTAGGAGAATTTTCGTAAAATGCGGACACGTGAAGGGTTATTGTGCGTGGCTCCCTTTTTTAATCACTGTGTGTAATTAAATGAGTCATCAAAAATTGCGTGAGCAAAATTGTATTAGAAGTATAATATAATAATGGAGTAATATAAAAGAAATGGTATATATAAAAACGAAATTATTTGAAAGTGTATCTACTCTGGAAAGCAATTATTAGTGCCAAGGGTGTATTTTATGTTCAGACGTGAGTTAGAATTACACGAGAGACATTTGAAAATGTTTACGGCTCCGAAAAGACATTAAAAATGTAATTATTTATTTAAAAATACAGTCTTAAACTTAAACCACATAATTTTAAATTTTAAATGATGTTTTGAAGGGTCGAATCATGGGGAACAATATGTTGGAATTGCATTAATAAACGTCATTTATATTGATCATTAAACCTAGTTAAGAAGCCTATATACCAGTTTAAATTTCGTTCAATAAAATTTAAAACTTATTTATGGCATTTTAATAGTTTAATTATAAAATAACCCATCATTTATTATACTTTAATTAATTATATGTATACAAATAATTAACTACATGTTTCACAATTTAAAACAAGCATCATTATGGTAAATTAAATAACTTGCCCATAAAATAAAAGTAAAGAATATTAGAAGTAAATTATTTTGGATGCTGACCTTCCCCACGTTCACTATTATTATTCAATATACTTAATTCATAATAAATATAATAATAATCAACTAGATTTAACAACTAAAAATTTTAGGATATAAATTAAAAAAATTGTTTGATAAGATCTTATCTTACATATCGGAAAACATCAAAGAAAGACCATTCTGTATACATCTATGAATATAAAATGAAGCCCACAGTCAATATTTAAATAAAATATTCTATATAAATGGAAAAAAAATTCAGTGAAAAATTCAATAAAGCTCAAATAATAATGGTGTCCTTGAAACAATGTTTTGACACTAGACAGCAGGTGAATTCGAATTCCTTTTGTTTTACAAACACCATGTTAATCGATAATTACCAAATTTGGCACTAGTCGAGTTTACGACCTTTTAATCGATATAAAAAATAAATGGAGGAAGGTTAATTGTAGTTGCGACTTTGGAAATGCTGTTGGGGGGGATGTTGTGAAATATCCACGTGCTATTGTATACTAATATAATAATAAACTAAAACCACAACAAACACTTTGAGAGGCGCCGAAGAAAAGTAAACATCGAGAAAAATAAGGAGGCTTTAAGTAAAGATTCGTTGAATAATTAATAACATCTGAGAAGCTTTGTTCGTGGATGCAACAAAAGCGTGCGTCCAACAAGAAAGTTTTCGCCAGAACTTGTTGAAGCCGAAGAGACCAGGAAGTGAAAATTAAAAACTTTCCAAGCCAAAACAAATAATTCGACAGCGGACCGCAAAAAAACAACAATCGAATCCACACACACACACTCACACAGACAAGCAAAACAGAGATCAGAGCGAAAAATGCATCACTTACATTTTCCGGGATTCCCACCCACAGCAACACACGTTGATCGCGACGTCGTCCCGAAAGAAAACAACAGAAAAAGAAAAAATAGCGGCGGTCCCGGCGTCGAAATCGCGTCGCTGTTTCATCCGTCAGCTGAAAGACGCCGCCATGGCCGTCGTGCCGCCGCGGGATCGCTGCCGTCGCGACGGAAAATAATCAATAAGCGGCGGTCGGGAACGATAGCGAAAGTTGGGAACCGACCGGTCGCATGGCAACCCCTCAAATATGCGACAGGACCGGCGTGTCCGAAATGGGCGCATTCCGATTGCAAAATATATTTGATTTATTTATATGTTATTTATAACATTTTTTTATATATATTTTTTTGATCAGTAAAATTTCAAACTCAAAAATTATGAACAAAATAGAAATATTTTGAAAGAAAATCATTAATACAGAACGTAAATAATATTTTTTTTTATATTGTAACTTTTGGAAAAAATGTTTTTTTTTTTAAATTATTTATCGTTTAAAAATTAATAAAAGTAAATTTGACGAAAAACAAAAATGTTTATAAAAATATTATGGTAAAATTGGGGGGCAAAAATTTGTTATATAATTTTTTTTTTTTTGATTAGTAAAATTTCAATTTCAAAAATTTTGAAAAAATCGAAACTTTTGATAGAAAATCATTAAATTCATAAATTTTGTTTGTTGTTTTTTTTTTCTTTAAATTATTTATCGTTTAAAAATAATAAAAGTATTTTTATTAAATTTGACGAAAAACAAAAATGTTTATAAAAAAATCATGGTAAAATTGGGGGGCAAAAATTTGTTATATAATTTTTTTGTTTTGATTAGTAAAATTTCAAACTCAAAAATTTTGAAAAAAATCGAAATCTTTTGATAGAAAATCATTAAATTCATAAATTATTTAAGAAGATGTAATCATCTAATTATCAAATGAATTGTTTAAACTTAAAAAATATTTTTTTGAAATATTATCTGGTAAAATCATGATAAAATTAGGGGACAAACATGTTTTTATATATTTATTTTTTGAATAATCAAATTTCAAACTCAAAAATTCTGAAAAGAAATCGAAATCTTTTGAAAGAAAATCATTAAATTTATTAATTATTTAAGGACATCTGATTATTAAATAAATTGTTTAAACTTAAAAATAAATTTTTATTCTTTCTTCAGATAATTTATCAAATAATTACTGAAATATTATCTGGAAGGTAACTTTCATAAAAAGAATAAACTAAACTCGTTTATTTAATTTTTTTAAAAACGTTTCAGTCATATTGGATATTTTTGGATACGCCTCTGTGCCGTTGTGCACCCTTGAATGCCCTACAACCCCTGGTACAATCCTAAGTCACTTACCTTGTCCTCGGCCTCCTCTGCCCTGCCTTCGGCCTCGAGAACTCTTTGTTCCAGCTCGGAGAGCTGCAATAGAAAGAAAATCAAACATTAGCAATCGCAAATCAATCAAATTATCCCTTTTATGCCGTTGTGGTTCCCGAAAATTCCCCCGAAAAGAGAATTCAATGCCATCTCTGCAAGTTGGACGGAAATGGGATAGACAGTACGGGGGTTCGTGTGTAGAGGGCGCGGGGAGGCGTCGTCAATAATTGCTAATACATTGCAACAATTTGATTAACGCAACACACAATCGACAAGATTATGTATACAAACATGGTTAATTAATCGTTAATGTTGTGTTTGGTTCTGTTTGTCATGGGCGGGAATTATATAGTAAAATTTACGGAAACACTGGCACTATACGTATTGTGTGTTGCCTACCCTCAGGCTGTGTGCTTTAATTAAATTCGTCCTTTTCAATTTGCTGAAAACAAGTTCGGATTTCACAATGGTTTATTGTGTCGGGAAAAATATAGACTCCACAAAGAAGCTGCAACAATAACATGAAAGAGTTTTTGTTAACAAGTCATTAATTTTGTTTGAGTTCAAAATTACCATTATATTTTTAAAGTTGAGTCTGGCAGTTTTTTAATTATGAATCATTAGTGTAATATTAGTTCATAAACATTATTACTATATTTTCACATCATAGGAAATTAAATTAAATTAATTTATCGTTGAAATTAAAAACCAATGAACCATAATTAATTTTGCCAAAGGACTTGTTGCCACACGTGTTTGCAAACAGCATTTCCATAAATAAATAATAGAATTCGTTTAACGGAGCGGTAATTGAATAATTAAATTTTAAACCCAAATGAATGATGCACACACCACTGGTCTGGTGAAGCTTTCCACAGCACAACAGATTCCATTTTTTATTATTCGGTTACATTTGTGCATCAATCAATCGTTAATTGGTGTCGAATAAAAAACCATACACGTGGACGTGAATCGCATCACGGACGAACGGGAATCATGGTTCTTGTTCACCGGATCGTAATTTCGAAACGTGACATCCCGAAGAAATTTCTCAAATCGAAAGAGCCGTTGTCGAGATCTTGCGAACGGAGATGCGCTGAAATATTGCATTTTCATAGTGCCCGAAACGTAAAAAATGCCCTCGTGTTTCGTGTGCATGAGTGTGTGTGTGCGGTGATGTGTGTTCCTGAACATTTGTAGCAATTGACATGTTCTATATCACGCCACTCCCGACGGAATTGTCAACGTGTTGTTATTTATTGGGCCTCGGCGAATATCATACGCAAACGCGTCTGTCATATTGATAACACACACAAACAAACAAACAAAGAAAAAAAAACATGAAATAAAAACCGCCTACAACTGAAATTCCATTTTTTAACTCCAACTGAAAGCTCAACTCTAGTTATGTAATCGCGTTTTGTCATTTCGATCCGTTTTAACCAACAGGAATGAATAAAGCCACACGCAGAAGATTTTTACACATTTTTGTTTGCTTTCATGTTGTTTTTAGAGCATTTTAATGAGATATACGTGGAAAAAAAACGACAGAGTTAAATGAAGAATGAAATTTTAATGGGCACATCAATTTACTGGCGAGTTTCCACATTCTATCAACTTATATTATTATTTTAAGTCATTTAAATTGATGGATGCGCCCATAAATAAAAAGCCGTCGTGCCGCATGTTTATTAACAATATTTTACAGCGACATTTTCCATTAAACTTCTGATCGTAACCACTAACGATGCATCTAATAGTTCGTCCTATTAAAATACCGGCAAAGCGAACGGAAAAACGATGAATACGAAAAAACTGGCAATATGCCGTATCTATCTTAATTTAAATCTTTTCGCTGCACATTGTGGGTTATTAATAGCGGTATTATGCAGTTAATTATGTTTTTCTTCCTTATTCGACATTGATTTATCGGCGCGAAGTGTCTGGCATTTGCTTTGCCGTTGTACACGTAATTTTCTTTGGTTTGCGCTACTTTATTTGCCGCAGCATGCTATCGTTTTTCCTACCCCGTGCCACTGGCTGATTTAGACAGAAAATTAAATGTCCCTAATTAATTCACGTTAAATTTTTAATTTACCGTATATAAAGTTGTTCCGTGTTCGTCAGCATGTTGCAAATGTGACACGATAAAAACTACAACTTAGCAGGAATTTATGCAATACATGTATAAGGCATTCCAGAACAAATCTGAAGTTTTGAATAATTTTATTATTGGAGTATATTTTTGTACACTGTAAAAAGGGGTATATTAGCCTAAAGCACTGTAAAGTGATTTCTTGTTAATATTTTCTTCTAAACAAAATGTGGAAGTTAAATATTAAAAAAAGCAATATGTAATTTGTTCAAAATGTTAAATAATGTTATATCTTTTTTTACACTGTACATTAAATATTGTAAAATCAAGAAATGAATGTAAAAATTATTTTTATATTTTTCTTACTAAAAACAAGATATCTAACAAAATCTAATGTACAAGTGTTTCAAGTGTCAGTGATAAAAAATTATTGTAATAATGCTTTTAGAAGTTATTAAGAATATTTGCTACTTTCTAAAAATTAAATGAAAAATTATTTTAAAAGGTTTATTTATATATTTTTTGGGTAATATACTTAAAGAAAACAGTTTATTTTTATGTACAAGATCCTCAAAATAAGTTCAACCTGAATTATTTTAATGTTTAAAAATTATTAACGAGAAATTAAAAATAATTATATTTATATTTAATTTATTTCTGTGGTTTATGCTTTACAGATTAACTATTGTATTTAAAATATATTTCAAAAGAATTAGTAGTTATAAACCAGCTTTAGTAATTGTTGAAATGTAAGTGGAAAGTAGAAACTATCAAATTTTCAAATTAAAAACAATAAACCTATAAATTTGAATAAATGATTTTTAAAACAATTATTTAGAATTTAAAATTCAGAAATAGTGGATGAGACTATAATAGTCTTAGTTTTCAAAATAATTATACTTTTTTCCAAAAAAAAAAAATATTTCTTAAAAAACAGTCTAATTTATATAATTCCTACCAATTCACTTTAAAAAAATTAAATGTTTTAAAAGAGAGTGTAAAAAATGTTTACCTTGTTTAAATTGTTTTTTGAAAAGTGAACAATAAAAAACATTTTGAAAAAAATCGAATTTGATTCATTATTTATAAAGTAATAAGCAAAAGTAAGTAATAAAATATTTTTTTATATCTTTTTGTACTTAAAGGATTTGAAAGTCAAGAAATAAATGTAAAAATAATTTTATTATTTTTATCACTAGCAAAAAACTAAATGTTAAAAAAAAATCTGGTTTATTTAAAAAAAATATTATTCAGGTTTCAGTGATAAAAGGTTATTATAAGAATACTTTTAACAATTTTTTATGATGAGAAAACTCAAATCTTATGAAAAAATCCAGTTTAATTAATTATTTACGATGTTGTGGACAAAATTTGTTACTTTCTAAAAATTAAATGTATAAAGCATTTTAAATAGTTTATTTATATATTTTTTATGGGCAAAACAGTTTATTTGTAATTTACAGGTATGTTAACTAAAAATAAGCTCAACCTAAAGTTCTGATTTATTTTAATGCATTTATATTTAATTTGTTTCTATGGTTTATGAATTATAGATTAACTATACAAAATATTTCAAAATAATTAATAATTATAAACCAAGTTTAATAATTGTCAGTAGAAAGTACAAACTAACAAATACTCCCCTTTAACTAATTTTTAAAACATTTATTTAGAATTTAAAGCTCAGAAATAGAGGATAAGACTATAATAATTTTAGTTTTCAAAATAATTATATTTTTTTCTAAACAAAATTTGAATTTTGAAAAAACAAACTTAAAATATCTTTCTCTATCTTAAAAAGGAGTTTGGTTGATTATTTATAAAGTAATAAGTAAAAATAAGTCCAAAATTTTGAATAAATGAATTGTTTTGTCTTTTTGTATATTGTACATTAGAGATTTTAAAATCAAGACATAAATGTAAAAATAATTTTAATATTTTTCTCACAAGCAAGGAACAAAATATTCAAAAAAAAAAAAATAATTTATTTTCAAAAAAATATAATTCAAGTTTCAGTGACAAAAAGATGTTTTAAAAGTACCTTTAACAATTTTTTCTGTCAAGAAAAATTCAAACTTATGAAAAAAATCCAATCTGATTAATTATTTATGAAGTTATGGACAAAATTTGTTACTTTCAAAAAATTAAATATAGAATGTATTTTAAATAGTTTATTATATTTGTAATTTATTTTAATTAATTAATTGATTAATTTTAGTATATTTGTAATTTACAAGAAACTAAGAATAAGCTTAATGATAAATTCTGAATTAGTTTAATGCTTAAAACAATTTACAGTTGATTAATTAATTTTTAAAAAAGTTATTTAAAATTAGTTAATTTTTAAAATAATTATACTTTTGTGAACAATATTTGAATATTTTGAAAAAAAGTAGGTCATTACTATGAATTTTCACTTTCAAAAAAAATTCCATATCTAAAAAAAGGAGTGTAAAAAAATATTTGCCATGTTTAAATTATATTAAGAAAAGTAAACAGAAAAAACATTTTGGACAAAATTCAATTTGTTCATTATTTATAATGTAGTTAGTTAATTAATCAAGAAATTAATGTAAAAATAATTCCTCAGTAAAAATTTGCTTTTAAAAAAATATATTTAAAGATTCTATGATAAAAAATTAATAAAAAAAATATATTTTTAGCAATCCTTTTTGACAAGATAAACTTTTGGAAAAAAAATACAATTTGATTAATTATTTAAGTTATGTTATGGACAATATTAGTGTACAAGTATTTTAAATAGTCCATTTATATATTTTTTTGGTGAAAATATTTAGAGAATCCGAACAGTTAATTTATTTGTTATTTGTAAAAAAATAAAAAATGAACTTTTTTTTGTTCAATTTATTAAATGTACGACGGGATTTCACTTGAAATTCTCCATATATTAAAGTTTATCAAGATCTCGAGATTTATTCATTGTTTTTTATTATCTCTGAAGCACTACATCAAAATTTAAATGTGGTTTAGCAACGAACGTTCCCTAATTCTATTAGATATCGCAGCGTTCCATGCACACAGTTTGGAATTAATGATTTGCATCAATCATTGCAGAATGGGTCCGAATTTAAATCTGGATTTTAATACTCTCATTGTAAAAACGATATTTCAATATATTTTGATTGATGATGTTTGGTTTTCATTAAAACATCGCCGAGATAAATTTGATGCATTCGCTTTTCATGTAAAATATTATCGGGTTTGAATTTATTGGACTGTTTGTATTTTTGTGCTTGGCGGAATTTTTGCTCGTTTGTTTATGAAAATGGCATAAAATAGACATTCATATAAAAATTTCCAGCTTGATTAATCGGCCATTTCAATAATTTGTTGTTCAGCCGATGCTGTGACAAAAGCCATTAAATGCATCGATATAAAACATTAATTAAACAGATAAGCGTCTTTACAAACATGTTTATGCAGAAACAGTTAACGACTCCTTTGGTTCAAATGAGGTTGAAGCTAAAAGCGCAGATACCCCAATTAAATGAAAACATAAACCAGTATCTTTATATTTCGCAAAGTGTGTAATTTGTATCGGTATAACGAGGTTATTTGCCGAAGTCATCGTGCCGTTTATTTTTACTGGCATATCATGATCTGATAAATGATTATTTGATTAGGCGTGGGCCACTGGGGAGGCAGGGGCACTCCCCCAAAAATAAATACACGTTACTCCGTTTACCACCCTCTAAACTAGACACGATTCAATCAGATAATAATTCTTGTTGCGGGTTAGTGTGAAGCGGAATGTAACTGATAAATAGAAGTACTTTGCCGTAATTATTCCCACCACCCTCCGCCGGTCCCGAACTGATCCTTATTTAATTTTCGTCTAATGGAATTTGCGGTGGCGCGGCCGAACGTGAATTGATGCTAAACCCCGTTCTTTTAGGGGTCGTTAACATCTGGTTACTTTTTATTGACTGATAATGGAACTGGGGATTTGTTCCAGGTTTTTGCAACATTAAAAATTGGAAATGGTGGTTTATTATAGAAGAGGGTTAAATTTAATGCTCCGTACGTGGAAATAGATGGATAGTAGTAATCCTCCACGCATAGAATCACCCGCATTAGCTATGAATTAAATGGAATGGCTGGGGAATAGACAACATAGCTCCATGAAAATCTGCAGCTCCATTATATCGAATTTAGAACCAAGGGAGGAGGTACATGGGTTTCAGACTGAAGGTAAACAAAGGGTATTATTGTTATTGTAATTACCTCTGATTAATGTCTGTGGCACTAGATTACAGGAAGAAAATTATCATGTGAAAACGAACTTTTTTATGGCTGATTTTTCATTAGTGTGTGGTTTTTTAAAATCATGTAAATTAGTATACATGGAGGTACTTATTAGTGTAGATTAAAATATCCTTTCATATGAAATAATATAATACTTTAGAATTTTCTTTCCCCTCCAATTAAATAATTTGCTTTGTTATGTCTTTTTGTGTATATCTCAAAAACAAGGATGAACTTTAAAAATCCTTTAATATTTTCGAAATCTACAGATAATTTGACTCTAGAACATTTACATTTCGTAATTTGTCCAGATTTGTAACCTAGTGTGATTTTCTCACAAATATCGAGCTGTTCTAAATTAATGAACTGAAAGTTTGGCCCAAGACTAATATTTTACTTTTGTCCTTGGTCCAGACATTAAAAAATAGAGTTCCATGACCACGTGTTGCAGCGAGGAAAGTTTTCCAGTGTCCCAGGACCTCGTCGTCATCCCGGTCACGTCCGAGTCGCATGTTGTCCTTTGGCGAGGCCGCCTCTTTTGCAGCTGGAAACCTCAGTCAGTTTTCATGACAACGATAAAATAAAACAGTCGCGGCGCGCAACCGAAACCAGTGGCGGCCCTATGAATTTTTTATATCCGGTTTCTTAATATTGAGATCCTTCCCACCTCATAAATGTCGGCGGTCGGTGAATGTTTTACTTCAGTGAAACACTGATGCAACGGTCAAATCTGCACCTTGCAGGATGCAATTGGAATATAAATAAAGTTGAATTTTCATTTTGTATGACCGGTTCGTTCTTCATTCCTTTGCTAAAAATGTGGTTGGGAAACGTTCCTAAATGTGTGTCAAACTAGATACTGAAATATGAAAACACATTCATAATAAACCAAATTGCTGTGATAAATCTCAATTTAATCTTGACTGAGCTGTCTGCTTTTAGACAAATGGGGGGCGATGTTTCCTAGTAAATATGTTATTACTCTCGAGTCCTGTGGCAATTTCGACATCTGCAGTATAAAGATTAATTAAACAACACTAATTTGACACTATATTGCATTAATTGTGTGGAGGAAGGCGCATATGAGACCCATTTCCAGCGTCTCGAGCTGCAACTACATCTTGGATATTGTTTTATGCAGTCCCCGCATGTAGTTACAAAACCACCACATTTGTAATTCAATTTAATTATGGAACTTTCTCAATCAGTTTAATGTTCTACCTTAGAAAGCAATTGCTTTTTGCTCCGTTCCATTCAATTTCCCCCTCAGTTTTCTTGATAATTCTAATGAAAACCTTTAATAGCTTCATAACCAAAGGGTTAAATCTTGTGTAAACCTGATAACCCTGAGTCGTTGTTTGCAAAGAATGTATCTGGGACACCAGTGAATAATTAAATCATTTCCACACATGCCTCCCGTCACCGCGACTCATTATTTCCGAGAAATTTTCCCCGCAGGACGCGCCGTCGTTAATTACGTTCCCGTACCCATATTTGTTAATGGTTGTTCGTAGACGACGGAAATTTAGAGCCGGTAGGTTGCGCAACTGATATTTTATTCATTTTTATTGAAATAAAGTCGGGAGCTGGCAAAATAACTTGCCGGCGATAACATGTTTAATTTTCTAGGGAAATTAAAGATAAATATAGAGAGGGGTTTCATTACGACCGACCTCCCTGTACAAAACTGATTTTAAAATGGCAAACATAAAGTAATCATTTAAAGTGAAAATGTAAAACCGTAAAGGTGATATAAAATTATACTTCCGGTGAGTTCTTGAAGTGAGCGAACTATTTGAACTTTTTTACGGTTATAGGCCGTTAAAAGGTGCAATAAAACCGAAATAATAAAGTTTCCTGTACACAACGGGTCTAAATCAAGTCGTAACTCATAAACGGCAATTTTTCACTAAACGCAAGATAATAAAAATGATTTACTAACAAATATTTTATTGGGAATTATACAGAATTTCGGAATTTATCTTTAAAATATGACACTTAATAACTCAGTACCTCTTAAATTATTGTCTCTGCGAAAATATATAACAGCCGGTTTTTACTGTTTCCCTTTTACTATCGTAAATCTTAATTTAATGTAAAATGAACGGAATTAATGGTTACGGAAGCGATTTTAATGGAGTATTAAATATTTATAAGTGTACTACTAAATTGATATTTGTTTGTGAAGTGGTTGAAAACGAATAGTGGGGCAATAATCGTTTGGAAGCGTCTCATGGTCTGAGCCATTTCACCCACGACTATTGATTACTGGCCTAGTTTTAGAGAAAAGATGAGATTTTCCTGAATTATAACCGCCGCAGAAAACTTGGCTAACGTTTCCCAAAATTATGGTTTTGTCGTTCGAGAAATTAGTTTTTTGATTTATTGGACTTTATAAACAGGAGTATCTTGGAGATATTTCAATCCATTAACTCCATCTAGTTTTCAATGTTAAATCATTCTTTATCGTCTAAGTCGCTTAAATTAATTAAATTTAATACGTAAATAAATAAGTTAAGTGGTTAAATCATAATACATAAAAAACGAAATTTAATCAGTGATTAGCAGTCTGGAAAAACAATTTTCGTCATGAAGCTGCGTGTTTTTTATGCTTGTAATTAGACAGTTTATCGTTTCGATCTCCCAGAAAAGGGAAATGTAAATATTGTATAAGCAATATCTGTTTTGTATGTTAACCGGTGGCAAAATAAAGGGAATTTGTCATGAAACCATTTAGAAAATTATGGCGTGTCAAATGCTAATACAAAGAAAAACGCCAACTGTTCTTTGTTATGAAACTATGTTGTGGAAAATTAGTGGAAAACGCATAAAAAACTTTATTGCTAGACTCACTATTCCAACGAGAACGTTTCGTACCTGCAACAAAGAAAAAACAACAATTAACAAACAGTTGGATAAAAGTAATCTTTTTAAACACAACCGGAAATCTTATAACGAATAATTGTTAGGTTTTCCACTCTGGTATTCCGTGAACACGTTGAACTTCCTTCAAAAACAGAAAAGCGGAATCAATACCATCCAGATGCCCTAATAAAGACGGAAACGGTATATTGATTAAAATATCAAGTTACTTGACTGCTCAATTTAATACACAGCTTATGTTTCCTTTTACATATTTTTATTTTGTTATTAAATTTGCCTTTTCCAAGAACATAATTTATTTATCCCAGAAGAAATTTATCTTTACATCTAACAGAAATTGATAAAAAGTAATTGGTTTCTTAGAAAAAAAAAAAAAAAAAAATAAACGAATTAAAGTAATATCTTATATTTAATTACTTAACTATTCACTTCTTAACTTATGTTAATTTAAACATATTTTCATTCTGTTACTAAATTTGCCTAGCTGAAATACATAATTAAATTTTCAGCAATTAAAGTAAAATATTGATTTCTGGGATTCTAAAAGTGTTACCATAAATTTTCAAGTCAAGTTTTAAATGAAGACATTTTACTTATCTTGAAGTATAGATACTTCTTTTAGCACAAAAATAATGTTTTACAGTCGGGAAAGTCTGATGTCAGGTTTATCTGGCTGATATAATCGCTGTGAAAAGTTGGGAAGCGCTGAATTTTTGCGTAATTTATGTATTTTCGCGATAATTCACGGGCAACTTCCCGCCATAACTCGTCGCCTGAAAAAACAAGAGGAGTTTGTTACCTTCCGTCGTCTGTCCTCGAGCGAACTTCACGTTTCAAAGTTTGCCTGAAACCGTTGTTATTGTTGCTTAAATTAATTCCTGGCTTTGTTTTTGTTACTGAGGGGATGCCCCTATTTGTGTTTCTCTTGTTTTGTGTTACACAGAGTAACCAACAACACAACTTCAATCTAAATGAAACATTTCATACATAATTCCAAGTTCTAACAGGACTGTCTGTTCGATACACGTCATTCTAAATAATCGATTCCAGGCCGTGGCAAACTAGTAAATAATAAAAAACCCGAATCAAGTGATGGTCAATTAGTTACCTTCCGCAGCATGTCCTCGAGCGAGTCCATGTCGGAGCTTCCGTTGTTGTTGTTGCCCGGCTGCACCATGTGTGGATCCACCTTCGCGTCCAGCTCTCTTCCGGGTTCCGGCACTATTTCATCCCGCCTGTCGTCGCCAGTTTCCACCACCGGCTAAACGGTGCGGGCGCGCCCCATCGCCCTGCAGTCGGTCAATGATTTTCACAGGGTTCGAGTGTTTTTTGTTTTTTGCGGGGTTGCGTGATTTATGCGACCTTTTAGGGGCGGAGGGATGACCGCCGCGCAAACTTTGCGGGTGCTACCGAAGATAATATTTTATCGGGTAAACATTAATTGCTCGTCGTCATTAATAATTCTCGTGATTTGCTCCCCCGATTCGGGAGCAATTTAATTTAAATACACCGGATACCCAGATCAAACAATGGACAACATATTTGTCATGCACGAAAGGAATGTGGACAGCGATATCGGCGCTAATTTGGTTCCATTGTCCTTTGATTAATTAAACATCTGTTTGTGACAGGGGATGATTGTGCGGCAGGGGGAAAAATGATTTTCGTTCGGATTCCCTGAAAGAGAGTTGTTATTCCGCTAATGATCTGTCAGGAGTTTGATGAAACTATCGATGTGCCAAGTGAAAAAATTAAAAAAACACAATCTCCCCTTTTATAACACGACTGTTTATGATTTGGGGAGGCAAAATATCCAAATGGGGAGAACTATAATGGTCTTCTTCAAAGAGTATTAATATATTTGATAAACACTTGTGTAAACAGGTAACAGCATGAACTTTTTAAAATATCTTTGATAACGAAATTTAGTATTGAAAATTAATGAAACAGTGAAACAAAAATTACCTTTTCTGTTGTATATTTCTATATATGTATGTATGACGAGTGTTATTGATCATAAATGCATAAACAATGATTGCACGAACATTTTTACCGAACTATCAATATAATTAAAGTGATAGGTTTGCGTGGGCGTAGCTGCATTGTTTGCCGACGATATTGATGTTGTTTTGACGCCCGAGCAACGGATAAACAAGCACAATGGACGTTTTAAATCTATTAGACCGTTAACTCGATTAAATTTCAAATACACCGCCATAATCTGGCGTTATGGGGGTAGTGCGAGGTGTAATAATAATAAACAAAACCGGCTGAAACAAAACATTTACGGGTGGCACGTTGGCGAAACGTCGGAGGGTTGATCGATATCCGAGAGATAATCCCGCTACCAATTGCCTTCATGGTTATCTTCATATTAAGTGCATGTTAATGTTGACTTGATCGGATAATTAGCTCGCGCCGTGCAGACTTCGAGTTCACTAACTTTCGGGATGTATAACTTTATTAAGATGAATTTAACGGGGGCCCGATTCCAGATTTAATTATTGTATCCGATCACGAGCACTAATTATCTGATACCGATCTCTGGAAAAGTTCCGAGACGAAGTGTAAACATCTCCGATAACAATCTACACATTTCTGTTTAATTAAATTGGGGACTAATAAAAATAGAACTGTTGACATTTGATGTAATTAATTGAGTTGATTCCTAAATGATTACCAGTCGATTTTAGGCAGACAATTCAATTGTCAACATAATGAGCATGGCACAAATGTATCGACAATAATCAAATTGTCGTTCATTATTCATTGTGAGAACTCGATGAAAGTTCACATATAATATAAATGGTTTATCGTTCCACTTTTATCGTAGTTCTTTATTTATGGAAAAAGTGATTCGTTTTAATGCATTTTCGATTAAAGGAATAATAAAATTGTATGCTTCTTAGTAACGAGTTTAAATGTCATCAGTGTAAATGTTAAAACGTATTAAATATTAAAAGAATTACTAGGTAAATTACTAGAAATAATTTCCAGTGAGAGTTAATTTTAATGATAATTTCGTTTTATTTTTTGATCTCCCTTCTTACTGGAACAAACTTATAATAAGAATTCCGACTGTGATACAAATAGTTGAATTTTCGATTTCAGGACAGAAAAAGTAGGATTTTGCGTGCGTGAATGGCGGCTGATTGGTTATAGGAAAGAAAACTAATAATCCTATCTGGGATCAGTCCCTTTCATAAACTACCGGCACCACGAACCAGTCGCGCCCCTTGTCCCAATCCATTTAATTTAGCAAAAATCTGTTACCGTCGTCTGGCCTCGCACGGCATCTAATGCACCCTGCCAGGACCAGTTTACGGCCTCCCTATATTGGGACACATCCTAAAATTGCACAGTGTCACGACCTATATAAAAAAGGAATCAAACAACTATTTTCAAATTTGAATTTTTCCAAACATTTTTTATCAGAAAATAATTAATATTTATTAAGTTTTTTTTTTATTTGTTTAAAACTTATAATCTAACAAACTAAATAATTTATTTTAAACTTTTAACTTTTTAGGAACAATAATTAAATGAATAAATTTTTAGAATACCTATTTCCTGGTCTCTGTTATTTTACAAGTTTCTAAATAATTAAATAAATTATTTATATATTTGTAATTTCATGATTTAAATTCACACAAAAACTTTTTTTCTTTTCTGGAGAAATTTTATAATTTTTACATCATATTTGAATCAAATTAAATATTAGAAATAAAAATAACAAAATAAAATGTTTTTATATTTTTTCATATTAAAGAATTGTTATAGTAACTGCATATTTATAATTTTGTAAGGAAATTCTATAGTTTATTATATTTATGACAAATTAAATAATGAAAAAATAGTAAACCTTTTTTATATATATATTTTTAATTTTGAAATAAAAGTATTTTTTTGTATATTGTTATATTACTTAATTTCCTAATTACTGTAATATTTGATAATTATATAAATATTTATTATAATTATTTTTAAATAAAAATATTAAAGATTTTTAAAATTATAATATTACTCATGTTGAAAAAGAATGATAATTTTGACTGATGCCTAAATATAAATATAAACTATTATAATTATATAAATAAATAATAATTTTCCAATTTAAATTTCCATTCAAACCTTAAATTTTTGTTTATTTTTTGTACACCAATTTTATTTTTTTGGCCTTAACAAATTGTAATTATGTCAATTTTTCTTAATTAAAATAAATTAAATATTAAAAAGTACGCAAAATTTTAAGATATATTTTATAACTTGTATAGAATTGTTTTAAAAATTGATATTATTAACAACATTTTAAAAACAATATTCCTTTAATTTTTCGTTAAATTAAATAATAAAAAATTATATTATTATTATTATATTTTATTTATATATATTTATCCTTTTTATAAATTTTTTTTAAAAATCATCACAATAATTTTTAATTATCACATTCTGATTTGTATTTTTCCCGATGACCGGAAAGTGTCGTTTGTTGTTCCCAGTGTGCGTTTCAGCGGGGGTGCAGTCGGTGACAGAATGTGGGTCGGCCTCCGGCCGAAACTAATCAATATTTAGCCGAATCCGGTCCATATGAGCGCTCCGAGACTACTTATTTAAAGAATAATGCAACACTTCACCTATCCAACGTTCATCTCCTTCCTGTCCCAGGTTCGGTGTCCTGATTACGCGAACGCCTCCCGCTTTTTCCATGTCCCGCTAATATTAATGGTCTCGGCGCAAAGAAAAATTACTGCAGCTTTATACACTCAACAGAATTGAAAATAAACAATGGTTTTCGCGTTCTATTTTTTCTTGTTTCGAATGGGGCTAATGGATTCCACAGTTGTTGGCAAACAATTGGACCGAGGTCGTTAACTCAACTTCGATTTATTTTATATTCAACAATAAATAAATTTTACCTCGTTTACCGAGTTTAAAAAATTCAATTAAGTGCATTTATCGATTAGCTGATTGGAAAATTTGTTATGAATATGTATGATCATAACGCATGTAATCTTAATTTCGAGACTAATCTCGTTTCGATTTCGCATTTGAATACCCTTTGATGGCCTCATGGAATGTAATAGCCATCGGACTTAATCCCCCATGCAGTTACAATTCAGTACTGTCTATATTCAATATTAAACGAATCATGTTTGCTGTAATTTGGTTTTTAATGCCTTTCAAACTTAAACGTTTAACTTCCAACCAATTCCAACATTAAAAATTAATTTTAAAACGCATTCGCCATTTTTTAAAAAAATATGATTTTAGATTATATTAACCAAAAATAAACTATTAGGTAGGATATTGATATCAGTTATTAGTCGAGTAGTCAATTATTTAAATTTGTAGATTATTTCCAACTCTAACTGAAACAACATATTTTAATCAATATAATTATTTAATGAATACACTGAATCCCACCATCAATGTTTTACCTGTTTCAAGTTAATAAAATCGCAAATAAAAAACATTTATGATAGTTTCAAAAGTTTTAATCAGGAGAACTCCAGTAACGAAGTTAATAACACCCCCTCAACAATTAATAAACCACTCGAAAATTACCGGGCAATTTTTAATTAAAACTTCTTCAGACGCTCGAACTTCTATTTATGCACGCGAATAGATTTTACAACCACTCCGAAAATCGCCCGGCGAAAAATAACATGTGGAAAATTATTAAATTCATGCGTCTGGAAAACGTCGCCCGCTCGTCAACTTGAAGCTTTTCGCTGTTTTTCTTAAATCGCGTTTAAAGTTTTTTCTTTCTTTTTTGTTCCGAAACCGTACAAGGAAACACTCTTCGAGTGAAAACAGGTTTTCGCCGATTTTTTCTATGACTTGCATTGAATTTTATTGTGTGTATGTCGGAAACATTTTGCGTGAACAATACGTTTTGAATCTCGTTATGGATTGGCTGAAATTGAAAATATTACCGAGTAAAACTTACATAAAGTTATGGAAAAATATTAAATTCGTGCATAAAACAATACCGCATCAATAAGCGGGGCTGGTGACTTTTGTTGAAAAGTAATCGTTTCAGGAAATTGGTTTACAGTCTAATTACAATGACTTTGATTGTGCCGTCGTTTCGGGAATTTAATGTTCCTTTCATAACACACGGAATAACTATAATTTACGATCAATAAATATAAATACTGAACATTTTTTTTTGGGACCGAAAATTAATTAACCCAATCGAAACCAGAAAAGTTCCTCACCCGGTTGATTAACGTAAAAATCGAATGGCGATAGTAAATCACTCGCGTCTCTCAATTACCATTATTTCCCCGGTGCTTAATAAAACTCGCGCCTGCACTATTTTTAACGGGCGAAAAATTTAATTTAAAAATAAGTGCAGGAAACTGTGAGTGCAGTAAATTAAGTGAGCAGGAGTGTTATTTACACACGTGACAAAAGGAAACGGCATTTAAAAATAGTTAAATTGATGAAAATGCAGAAACGTATAAAAAAAGACTTTAATTTATTTGTTATCTGAGCTTTTTCAAATTAATTGTTTTAATTTGCCTGAAACATTTAAGCTTTGTGATAATATTAGAATAGAATTAGAATAATTAGGGAATTTGGGCGTGTATAGGATCGTTTTAATAATTTTACTTGTCAGCTAGGCTTAGCCAATTATGTCATGTAGTCACTAATATATATTAGACCAATGGGTATATAACTGTCACATTATTTTTCTTTTAATTTATTTTACTGTTTTACTAAGTGATTAAATAAAAAAAATTTGAACATTTCAACAATTTCACCAAAATAATGTTATTTATGATATTTAATATGTATCGTTTAAGTTTCAGCAAATTATGTCTATAGTATACCGATTGGAAAGTCTTTGGTACTACTGAATTTTGAGAGAGACAACATGAATGACAGAGACAGTAAAAGATTCCCACTACTAAGCAAATTTGGAGTCGGATCAAACAGTTTTCGATGGTAAAATACTTATATTAAATCAATTGTATACACAATGAATAAGTGTTGATTTACTCATTGGAGTGCACAAATAAATGTCATATTTGTAAATATCAAAGAGTTTTATAAAAAATAGTTCAGCAAAAGAATGTTAAAAGTTATTTTGTGTTGCCAATATTGAGATGAGTATTTTATTATCAAATTATTCTTCTAATTAATTCATTAAATAATTTATACTTTTTTACATTTTAAAACACTTAAACATTTAAATTTTCATATTTTTTAAGGAAAATTTACATCTAACACAAACAAAAACACAAAAATTTTCAAAAATTTCAATCCAATGAACAAATAAATGCCATATTTCTGTTTTAATTTAAACATTAACTGTCATTAAAGTGTTCAATAAAGGATAAGAGTATCAATATTATAAACATTTTTAAAAACTTTTAAGTTTTCATACTATTTCATATTGTTATTTCATTTTTCATTTTTAGATTTTTAGACTGATGGATAAAAATAATTATTTCATCAGTTTTAAGTCAAAGTATTTTTGTTCAAGACTTACTTCTGGTTAAAACCTGACATTTTTAAATTGAAAAGCAAACTTGATCCAAGGTAAAACACAAGCGAAAAGAAAGGACGTGTCGCCCCAGACATTGTGTAAACGGCGAATAAAGTAATGTAATATTTCCGAAATTACATTTGCGGGTAGAACAAAAAGAGTAAAACACATTGCTTTTCCATATTATGAATCGCTCTGGGCTTCGTGGTGGGAACGAATTAAAATCGAATTTGGTTCAGCCCAACTTTGAATTAAAAAATATATATTCCTTTCGGCGTTTTTCAACCGCAGAATTTAATTTAATAACAAAGACGTACGTGCCACAGCTACAGTCGTTAAATAAACAAAATGAAAAATTTTTATCAGAGTAAAACCATAATTTAACATAAGTAGATTATAATGTGGACGAGATGGGAAAAACAATTAACTTTAAAATTTATTTAAATTAGTGGGTGGCAGTGAGAAAACTTGTTCGGTCCCCCCGACAGAAAGATGATGTCAGATTGCAGAAAAACTCCGAACGCCCAGAAAAAACAAGTTGTAAACTCATTGTGAAAAGTTCTCCGTTCTCTTGAAAAATGCTTATCTTATCGCCAGAATTAATTCGAGTCGGGTTCTTTTCGACGCAAGAATTTTGGCCCCAGTTGTATGACGATAAAATTCGGGATTTAGCATTTGAACGCCATATAAAATTAAGATTAATTGACGGCGATTTCGCCAAGGTAAATAAATCAAGCCTCGAAACCCTTTGCAGCTCGCGGATCATGAATATCGAATTGAAAAGTTTTCGGGGGCGAAAGTTTTATTTCGGCAATTTAAAGAAATCTCAAGCCGAACGACACGCCGTAAATTCATTTTATTAATGATGTTTACTTGAACATTCACCAAAATTCCATTTGTTTGTTTTTTTTTTTTTTGATCGATCCACTTAAATGTTCAGATTTACAACCCCCCGTTAAGCTATGGTGATTTAAAACTTAATGTGAATTAAATCGGTTTTGAATGTTTAGTTTGCGTTTATTTTAACTGGTTGGTAAAACAATTATTTAACGATGGAAAGAATTCCTAATTTATGCAACTGAAACTGTTATTTTAATAATCATTTACAATTTATCAGTTAGTTTAATATATTTTCGAACGTCATTATAATTATGAAAACATATCACAATTAATTTAATTAATAAATATTAGTAAATGGATGTTTATCAATTTTATTTGACGGAATGTAAATTATTCTGATTATTTGATTTTATAATTAATATATGGAAATATCAGTGTTTACTAATCTAAACAAATTATTATCTAGTCTTGTGTTATTTATAAATATTATTTATTAATTGTAGTTAGTAAAATTATATCCGACATTTAAAACTATAAAAATATATACATATATTTTCATTTTTAAAAATCAATTTATGGACAATTTGCATAATTTAATTAGAAATATTAATTAATATATAATTGAATATTTTATATATTATTTGATTGTATATTGGTAAAATGTATAATAATTTTCTATTAAATATTTAATATGTGCTAGTTTAATGAATATTGAACATATAAATATTAAATTTAAATTTGTTGCGAACTGCCTGAATTAATCTTGCTTCTTGATAATATAGTTTTATAAAATAAAAATATATGTACATATAAAAATATTTTTGTTTAGAAAATAATCATTAAAATTAGCGTTAATTAAACAATCTATAACAAAAAATTCGAGAAAAATTTAATTTATAAATTTATTTGTTTTAAGAAACTTAAAATATAAAATTACTGTTAATTGATAAGATTCCAAAAAACTTTATTGTAAATAAAAGATTCAAAAAATTTATTTATAAAATTAGAATTTAATTTTGTATTTATTTATTAAGACAAATATTTTAATAATAATTAAAAATTACATATAAAAATATTTTCAATTAAATATTAATTATTAAAAAATATTAAATAAAAAATTCTCCGACTTTTTAAAATAGGTATTGTAAAATCTACAGATTTATTTAAAAATGTTGTACAAAAATGTTAACAGTGACTATAATATAATTGTTGAATAAAATATTTATTTTTATTTTAATTTATTTTCAAAGTTTAAATTCAAAAAAGAATTGATTGATTATAAAATACAATATATATATTTAAATTTTGGTTGATAGTATTTATATTACATATATTTTCACATTGTACAAATTGAGTTTTTGGTCATCCCCAATAATCACAATCATCGCAACCCAACAAAAACAAGAAATACAATCTCGAACAAATCTCACGTCATGAACAGCTTTCAGCGGCCCAGCTTCTTCGCAACCACCATACGCACACAACGAAAACAAAACAACAGCACCACCCCCAAATTCAAAAAACCCTCAAACCAAAAAAAAATTGTATCACGTCCGAAATTCTCTGGAACACTCGACGGCACGCCGGAAGTCCGCAGACGGCGTCGCGACGTCACGTAGCTGCGGCTTGGGAAGCGCGAAGCTCACTGGCCGAAACTTCAGCGTCGGGCCCGAAACTGAAAACGCGCGACGCGCCAAAATGACATGCGCCACACGCTCCCGACTTATACAAATCTAATCTATAATATCACCCATCACGACTCTATGACTGGCCCAGGACCACGCACTTGACAGAAAAAAGAAACCACCATCGAAGGTTTCCTTATTACACAATCGGTTTGGTGACTATTATGATATAGTCTTATGGAACTTTGCCATCAAAAATTAGAAACCGTTCTCTTTTTATTAATTTCCTAAATATTTTATATGTGACAAAAATTAGATTATTAGTGTCTAAAAGAAAAGATATTTAAAAATCATAATGATTTATTTAGAATTTTAAGGATGAAAAGTAAATTTTTAATAAAAATATATTTAACTTGCTATGAACATTCAAAAAATGCAACATGTAAACATTTTAAAATGAATTTTATAACAAATTATAATTATTATTAAATAAAATTCTATTAAGTAAGTTTATAAATTTAGTTTCTTCAGTGTTTGATCAAATGTGAAGATATAAAACCAAATTTCATTAATAATGGAAAACAAACAATGGACACAAATGTAAACATTTTTCCTACATTTTTGTACTTCCAAACTCATAACAAACACAAGTTTTATGATGGAAAATGTTTACCGTACAAATAACTCATACATCATAAACTTTAATAACTCCAAATGATCCTTATAAAGTTTGAACGCACACAAAACATATTCCATGAAGCAGACAATACTGCAAATGAAAATCGCAAAGTGCAGAGTTGCATAAAGCCATATAAAAAGGTGCTTAAATGCGTCGTCGCGTGTACTTAATGCTCCTACGCCCCCCCTATTAAACTTTCAAATTGCCAATATGCAGTATAATCTTCTTAAAACTGAAATTTTAAATGGCAATCCGAACAAAAAAAAATACATTTTAAACTTTCGTGGTCCACGGCAGAAAAGAGATAAATCGTCTGGAAAGTGACACCCCGGATTTAGCCAATTTCCTGATTGATAGTTTAAGTTTTATATATGTTCATTAATAATTTCGTGCCTGCAAAAATAATAAACCATCTTTACCCTCTACATGTTGAAATAAAAAAGTTCCCTCATAGACTTAAAACTATTTAACCCCAAGCTAAAGCCGTCCGGATCAAAAGCACACACACACACGAGACGGATATTACCCAAATTAGGTCGAATCGGTATTTTTTCTTGCAGCTCCTCGAGGGCGACGCCTTTTGATTTTTTTACGGCCGGAAAGCTCGTTACCGGGACATCAACGACTCATCAATTTTGCAACGGATCCCCACCGAAACTTTCCGGACGCTTTTTGCGTGTTTGCATAATTGATTAATGTCCGAACTGTTCCTTAATTGGCGGCAATTCGATGTCGAATCGAAGTACTGAACAAATTTCAATTTGAATAAAGAAAATCGAATAAAATGAACGTTTTATTTAAAGCACAACTTTGTGCTATTGTTCAAAACTAAACTGAAACAGTTTAGAATAAAATTGTCAGATTTATACACGTTTGAAACTTCATTGTTTAAATAATAATTACATTTAAAATGTTCGTTTGTACAAATATTCGAATTGTGTTCAATTTATGTTGTTCAGATTTACAAAAGACATTTGTGGGGGGAGCTTTGGATTTAATAATGTAAAATTCTAATTTCTCTAACACAATTTAAAATACGCTGAATATTCAACTGGCTAAACTCCTTTAGCTCTCCCATTCCATATTTTGTTGATTTTATTAATAAGAATAAGCAAAATTCGTCGGGAAATGTACAGTTTCATTATAAGATTATATGAAGCCTTATCATCGTACACAAAATTGTGACCCAGTTCCTTGAAATAATATTATCAGAGAGTTTAAAGCTTGAATATGTTTATTGTTCAAGACCAACATTTTACCTTGTTGTTGAAATCTGTACAGAAAACTTTCCACAGCAAAATTTCTAGTTCCAACAATTATGTGGCGAGATAATTAAAAGCGAAATCCCGTATTAAATTGAATCAAACACAACCGAATAAATTAATTAATTAAATTGTATCGCCGTTTAAATTAAATTGATACAAAGTCCTTAATTATTAATCGTGATGGTTGATGTTGTATCGTGTCCTTTTGATAACCAGATTGGGACACAATCCTATCAAGAGCATCTTTGGATGAATCGCGACCCAGTTAAGTGAGAGGATCGAGTATAGAGGCGTCGTCATTCAATAACTCAGCCCTAATATCTGTTCCCCATTAAAGGGCTCTTCGCATAATATCTCGAACACATTACGGCACTCATTCCGTGGAAATAAACAATTCCCTTTGTGTCCCCTTTTCCCGGCCGGTGAAGTGTAAAGTTTCGAATGGCGGGAGAGACACGGGAGCGCGGAGAGGCTCAGACGTGCATATTTCCAAATTAAATTTTAATATCTATCGCCCTCCTTCAAACAAGAAGACAAATAAATGCCAGTTTAAAACTTTCCAGTAACGAAACTTGCGAGTTTTGTGGGAAACAAAAGACGATTTTAAATTAGCATACAACAGGTAAGGGGTGGAAACCGACCCCGGCGGATACAAGGGTACGAACCACACAAATTCCACACTGCAAAACTGCTCACTTTATTTTATTGCAACTGCTCTTTATTAATTTGTTTTGTTTCCTGTTTGTATATTTTTCAGCCGGCTAATAAAAGTAGTGTTTTCAAATTTTATTTTATCGCGGAAATTATTCATTCTCAAGTTTTATTAATTTCACCCGTTCTGCGTCTCGTTGTTCCTTCGTGCTAATTGAAGTTGTGTTTTAATTTCGTTGCACGGAAGCAAAAAATGTGCATTTAATGTACCAACTTCAGGATTGTTAATCCTTTGTAAATGCGCTTTTTTACATAGCTGCAGGGTATTCCAGGAAGCTGGTGGAGGTTTGTTCGATTCACGTTTCCAGTTTTTAATTTTAAGCTCGCGATGATATAAAAAAATAAACTAAAGATGGTTTGCAGGGAAAATACTCACTCAACAGGAATTCATTGTTTTAAATATACCTGAAACAAAAAATTTATAAATGTTAAATTATAGCATTACAACTATGTTACAATTCAATACAAACTACGGAAAATAATTTAACACATTTCCAATTAGTTCATTTCAAAGTAAATTGAGAGAAAATTTTACAATAGTTTGTTAAATTCCTTTGTGACTTTGAAATTGTCCAATTCCCATTAGTTTGTTGGCATGATCAAATTACTACCGTGAACAGGCATTGACAGAATATTTCCAAACAACTCAGAAATCGCCACCCTTTTGTAACTGTCGTCCTGTCACACTTTAAACCCGAATAACCTCCCACTAGCTTCAATTACGACCGTATTTCATTCGATTTAGCGACATCCGCCTTTAAACACGACCAACCATAAATAGCCAGACGGGAAACATGAGTTGATTTCCTTTCGTTTCCCTTTTATCATCAAGAAGGAGGAGGATCAGGAGCCTGTGAAGTGGTCAAACTAACCGCACCGTTAACAGGTCTAAATGGATCGCGAGTGTCGGCTCTTTGACGGCACAACCTGAAAGCTTCTTGCCTTCGTTGACGAAGGTATTGCCCTCGGATTTTCAAACACCCTTAAATTCGACTACCTGTTGTACAACACAAATAAAATATTACTCGTGGAATGGAAATTTTCGGATACTTAAAGCCAAGTACGTTTCCAGCGTGAATCCGGATTCGGAGGTGCAAAAGAAGAATCGAAGGTCGTGGATCGATGCGCGGGGGGGAGTTGCGAAAGGGCGTAATGTCACGTAGGACGGCCTAAGTTATAAGATTACGGTTTCGCGTGCCCCGGACAGATTTAATTGACCACGTTCGCTATCAGATTGTATTAATTCTATTTAATTTGGGGCTTGCGAGCGATTCTAAACGCCGACGTTCGCCGCCCCCGTTCGCCCAGTAGATGTTGATAGTCGACGAATTATGTGTTTCGTATTAGCGTAATGGGATTTTTATTGCACCCAACCAGGTTACGGTGCAACTGCTTTTGTGTTTCCAGCCCCCGAAAAGAAATTTTGTCCTGGTTACATTAACGGCGAGTGCGGCTGGCGGCATCATTACATCTTTAATTGTGAAAAATAATCTCCCGCGACACCATAAAACGGACGGCCGGCGAAAATATATCATCCATTAATTTAATCTGCAGAACGCATTAAGCAAACAATGTGTTAGGTTAAATGCACCGGTGGAAACGTGGAAATGAAGAAGAAGTGATGAAAAAAAGTGCAACCTTCGGCTTTAATTGAAAACGTCCCTTTTCTCTCTCTCGACGGCAGATCAATTGATAGCGGGGACCGGATGGGGGAGAAACGCGTTCTCCCTTTTCATAATTAACCGCCTGCGAAAAATAACACCTACTGCAAGTCTATGATGAATTCCGGCACACTGCTTTCTATAGATAACGGGGCGATGTTAATTAATATCGGTGGGGGTGGATTTTTACACAATTGCCAATTTTTGATCGAGTTTCCTGGAACCATATTTCAAACGACACGATACATTTTTTTATATTTTTTACTTAGTTATATGAGTAAAATAAAATATTTAATAAATTAAACATTTTATACTTATCAGTGATTGATAATCACCATTTAAAGCGGACTTATCAAATCTTCCAAAAATGTTAATAATTAACATTTATACATATAAATACAGTTTTATCTGAAGAATTTGTATGTTAACATAAATATGTGAATATTAATATTAATAAAATAAGAAAATTGCCAAAAATCGATTATGATGCGGACAAAAATTACTTTAATATTGAGGCCTCCTTTAAACATGATTATTAAATCAGCAGTTACAGAAATAATATTATAATAAGAAAGAAAAGGCTTTCATTTATAAAAGAGAGTTGAACTGTAAATTGTATTTTTAATATAGAATTCAATAAGATTCGGGTTTTCCAATAAACGCAGAAATTTTATTACCGAAAACGAAATTCTATAAAACTTTGGTTGAAAGGCGAATTATTTTCGCAATTTAATACAATCGAATTCCCCAGCAGATATTGCAGCATCATCTCGAAACTTACTTATCGTTTGTTGTTTTTGCGCACTTTATTATTTTCGATAAGCTCTCTTCTGTATAAAACTTTTCCGAGGAGCCTCTTCCTCCTTCTGCGTAAATCCCTTAATCTCTTTATGATTTCTTAAATACTTTCACATGAGGGTGAATATCCGCATAGGGGAAATAATCGTGGTTGATCCTTTAGCCATTCAAATAACTACTATTTTACCACTTAAAACTGCCACAATTTAACTAGGGATAGATTGAAGAAGTGTTGTTTTTTGTAGAGACTTCATTAATGTGGAAGGCGTCGTAAGCACGGCCACCATATATTTCCTTTATATATTTCCTCTTATTTCGCACTCTTTCCACTTGTCTAAAAGGAAAATATTTATTGCATTTAAACCATATTTCTACGTGGAATGCGGACAATGGGCATATTTCAGTTCCAATCCGCCGTTTTTCAGCTCTAATCCCGATTCCTGTCCCTTTTTCAGCGTCCGTCCGGCGAGATAGAGTAATTGTATTTATTTAGTAAATTTCTTCGCGCCACGTCCGCACTGATTCACCATTGTGTCCGTTTTAAACTCCCCTTTTTTCCTCTCCCTTTCGGCTGGTCAACCCATGGCAACAAGAAAATTCTGTCTTTGTGTCAATATTTGCGGCTGTTTTGTGGGCTAAGTGCTTTTATGGACCACGATTCACTTATTTAATGCGCTTAAAAGTCAACACAAACAACGCACTCACGTTTTATTAGAAAATGGAGCGGCTCGGAACACTTCTAATATCTTTTAACAAGTTTTGCCTTAATGGAAAACTACAAATATTATATAAAAGTTACATAACATAACTATTAAAGTTTTATATAATTTTAATTAATTTTAGATGTCATGTTTTAAAAGATATCAACACAAACAACTGCGTACTTGATCGTTGGAACACACAAGTAGTTGCTGCGGTTCAAACTTGGTTGCGCAGATAAATCTTCGAGCGTAAACTGGGCCATTTTTTGTTTGTCCCTTTAAAATAATAACCGCCATAAATCGCCATTCGTCAAAAAAGGGAACGACGAACAAGGGAAAAAATGCTGGCAAGATAAACATGACATTCTGGGAGGCCAAGAACCCGTAAAACAAACATTCTTTATGCGGCGAACTTTTCGTACGGCGAACGGGTTGAAAACAAAACCCGGACGACCGGAATCGACCCGGATTATTCAAATGTTTCGACGGCTACGGTACGTGCACGGAAATTGAGTTGCGTTATTAAATATTGAAAAGCTCTTTTAAATTTAATAACTGTTTACACACGGTTTATGAATATTGGAACTATTTTGAGAGGGCCAAGCACCATGTTTATGTCAATATGTGTGGATGTTGACACTGTCTCTCGTCTTGTGTGTGTAAGAAATTGGACGATTGTTGGTTTAGACGATGTTGTTGGATTGTTTTGCCCGATTGTTTGTGTGTGAATTTTAAAAAATAAATACACCACTTACTAGTCGCATGTTTTATGCGATAAAGGTAAATGGAATTCAAAATATCTCAATTTTTAAATTAAAATTATTTAATATTGGGTCGTGATTAGATAACTAAAAAAAAACTAGTAAAATTAAAATTATTTATGATGCAACGGGTACATAACTTTAATCATGCTCAAAATTTAATTAAATAAAAGCCAGTAATTTAACCAAAACCGTAAAATTCGAATCCATTAATTCCCAAAATTACAAATAGCTGCAATGTTTATTGCATATTACCAGAAAAATTAAATCATAAAATACAAATAAACCGCACGTTTTGTAGACGAGCTTAATGGATATTTTGGTCCATAATGCGTTTAACTGTGCAGTATTTATCGTTTTGATTACGAATGGCGAATTAAATTTGCAATAAAAATTGTTGTCCGTTGTTTTATTAAAACAGTACCGCAGCAAAGTTATTAAATTCATTCATTTTTACAATTGACTGTCAACTAAATAATACACCGATAAATTGAGTATTGAATTTCAGAGAAGAAATAGTTTACCAATAACACACAATTTTTAATTATGGATTATTGTTTCAATATCCACATATTGGATATTTGTAAATTATTCACACTACCAAAAAAATAAATGTTAGCCCAAAACAAATGTTTTTAATGAAAGGAGATTATTTTGAAACAGTTAATTAAAAAACATCAGCCATTCATTTTGTGGGAAAATAAACATGTTATTAATTTTAACATTGTTAGAGACCGTAAATTTGAAAAAACGCAAACATCAAAGTACCACTTTAATTGCATTTCTAAGAACTGATATAAAATTGATGCCAACAGTACCTAATAATTTTCAAAACAATGTACCTTCAGTATTATTATGAAATAATTGAATGGTTTAGATAAACCTTATTTATTCTAGGGTTAAATAACAGAATATCCCATTTTCAAATCAATAATCCTCTTGCACTTCCACATTCATGTAATCTGAACCTTGACTGTGTGATGACAGATTATCTATCGCGCTCAAAAACAATAATAATTCTACACGATTTTAATCTGGTAACCTTCTGAGTCCATATATAAACAAAATATAAACATCAAACGGTCAATCGTCAATAAAGTACGAGTCTTGCAGAATGATTTTACTACTGGTAGTATCAGTGTTGTTGTGTTTGTGTCTAGCACTTTTGTGGTTCTTCAATAATGCGTTTTCGCATTGGAAAAATGAAGGACTGGAACATTTTCCTCCATGCATTCCTTTTGGCAACGTCAAAGATATGTATATAGGGAAAAAAGGTTTCGGAGAAACATTTTGGCATTTGTTCCGTGACATAAAACGGATGGGTTGGAGACATGCTGGCATCTACTTTTATTGGAACGGCTTGTATATGCCTACAGATCCAGTCATCATCAAAGACATTCTCATTGGTAGCTTCGACAGTTTCAAGAACCGAGGATTTTATATAATTAAAGAAGACCCTCTAACACAGCACCTTTTTAACTTGGAGGACACGAAATGGAAGAACGTTAGAGCACAACTGTCGTACTTGTTCACAACTGGTAAGATGAAGTGCATGTTGAACACGATGCTGCACCAAACCAACATTCTATCAGAAGTGATCGAAGAAGAACTGGCAAAAGGGGAACCAATAAGTGTTAAAAGCCTGTTTGCACGTTACACTACTGATGTTGTCATGAGTTGCACCATGGGCATAGAAATGAACTCTTTAAGAAATAAGAACGCGGAAATTCTGAAGCATGGCCATTATTTCTTCTTCAGAACTTGGAGTAAACTGAATAACACTATTGTACTTACAATTCCTAGGCAAATTCTACGATCTCTTGGTTTTAAAATTACACACCCCACTTCAGAAAAGTTCTTCAAAGATATGTTCAATGGAATCAAAGATTATAGAGAAAAATCCAATGATAACCGTAACGATTTGTTCGATTTAATGAACAAGCTTACGGACGAAAACTATACGAAACATCAGTATGATTTCAGCGGCAAAGACCATATGGATCCTTTGACGTTTGACGAAACTGTAGCACAAGTTTTTAGCTTCTATCAAGCAGGTTTCGAAACTTCATCCTCTACGATCAGTTTTGGGTTGATGGAACTGGCCACGCATCCCGAATGCCAAAGAAGGTTGAGAAATGAAATACAGACTGTGATGGCACGACACCAACATAAACTTACTTACGAGTGCTTACAGGAAATGGAATACTTGGAGATGGTGATGAAAGGTTAGTTGTTGATACAACAAACATTACACAAATTAATAAACTTTCCTTTGCAGAGACACTCAGGTTATATCCATCTCTTCCTTTGGTACCAAGAGTGTGTACAAAGGATTACACAGTGCCTGGAACTGATTTCGTCTTAAAACCAGGAACAGGGGTAATTATTTCAATAATGGGAATACACAGGGATCCAGATTTGTGGCCCAATCCACACGCGTTTGATCCGGAGCGATTCAGTTTGAAGAACAGGGATAAAATCGTTCCGTATTCGTGGATACCCTTTGGAGAAGGTCCCAGAATTTGTGTTGGTAAGCTTTTAGCACATTATCTTAAGAGTAAATTTTATTTTATGTTTTTCAGCTCATCGATTTGGTCAGATTCAATCCAAGTTGGGAATAATGACGGTTATTAAAGATTATGAAGTTGAACTGAATGAAAAATCTACTCCCTTAACCTTTTCTAATAAAGGATTTTCATTGGCGACAACTAAAGGTATTTGGTTAAACTTAAAAAAATTAAATTAATTAAATAGTAATAATTAATTTTGTAATTAGATCTGTTCAAAGTTTAACTTCAAAATTTCTGTGATTTTGTAACATTAATTAAAACATTTATTTAATTTATTATGAGTGTTATTAACCTCAACACTTTACGATAAGATGTAAAATATGTTTATGAAGCTATTATGGAAGATAAAATAATTTATGATTCAAGTTTTGCGTTTTAATTTGTGGATTCAAGTAGGTATTCATTGCATATTTTCAAATCTAACAATAATCTTTTCTTTTAAACAAATTTATTTAATTAAGGGAATAAATTAAAAACAAAGAATTGAATTAAATTTAGATTTATAAAAAATATACGATCATATTGAACTATGAACGATTACATATTTAAATTGCATTTAAATTTTATCTTATTTTCTATTTTATATAATTCTAACCTTGACTTTGTGACATAAATTATTACCAATAATTGATTTAAATTTATAGATAAACATAAACGTTTATCCATGAACTACTAAAATATCAAACTGCACCTTGAGTTTGAATATGAAGAAAAATGGATAAATTTTGTTATTTTACTTTCACAATTCATCTTTCCAAATCCATAGTAGTTTCGCACAACACCAAGAAATCATAATCGAACATATGTCGCAGCCGATGAGCTTAAAAGTGAATTAGACCATGTGTGCTGGGGAAAAAAGAACCATAATCGTTATCCGTCGATTTCCCGGTCCAGTTTTCTGGGTTAACAGGCCTTCAATTTGTATTGGTCGCTTGAATTTTTCACTAGCCGTAAACAGTTTCCAGTTAAATTTGTCGGAAGGCGATTTTCAATCTCGGCGCGCCCGAGGTTTCGAAAATATTATGTCGACAAATGGGGCCAAGATGAATATTGAGGGTTGGGTCAAATCAAACGGTGATTTTCGGATTTAATAAAAAAAAGCACACGTCGGAACATGTGCTTTGCTAAGTTGGGTCAAATTATTCATGTTCCGGTGTATAAAGCTGAAGTAATTTGTAAATTTTGTAGGGTTTATTTTCAGTCTGTTTTCGTGGGGTATAATTTTCCATGATTATTCTTTCAGAGGGCAAATCGTGCACAAATTTCATATTTATCTTTGATGTTTCCTTTTGATCAAAATATTTTTTTGACCTTTGCTTTGACACAAAATTAACTTGTAGGTATTGAAACGATGAATAGTAGAAATAAATATTCTTTTGAGACACGGAAAAGTGCGACACGTGGACCGTGAAATAAGTACGATCAGAAGAAAACTAAACAAACGTAAAGTCAACGTGGATTCAGCAAATCGTTCGGGCAAAACGGAAATATCGTCGCGGATGAGGACTTCAAACGAGTCTCGATGGGATGTTGGAACGTTACAAATTTTTTAGACGAATTAGTTCGGATATTAATTCCAGTTTAAGTTCTAGTCAAGTGGAAAAACGACTGAAATGCATTATTAGAACGTTGTTTAGTTTTCGACTGAGGTAACAATTTTAATTTGTGCTTACTAAAGGTAAAGAGAATGGTAAAAAGTAAACGTTTTTCAATTTCCTTATTTGAATACTCTAATACGATCCGTCTATTCTGAATGCAATGTGTACATAACGAAAATCAGTCTGAAAGTTCCGTTTACTTAGGATATTGAATATTAATATTGTATGCGTATTTTCGTAGACAAATAATAGTTGAGGTTGCTTGAAAATACTAAGATAATAAGAGAGTTCAGACCTATATTATTTTGACTCAGAATATCCTAAAGCGTAGTAAAAAAAACAAGAATAGTTTGTACTTGCATTGAAATATCGATAAGCTGTCTGAACACAATTAGGTCAGGGGTAAACTAAATGGATTAGAATATTGCAATACTATTTTGCTCGAACTTATCTATCCAAACAAAAAACATTGACAAAGAATTGAATAAAAATAAATTAAAAATATAACTGTCTTCAGCACGTTCAATTTTATTTACCCACAGCCATTTAAATGCGTGACCATTGTGTTTCCGAGCTTTTTTGCCTTTTTCCCCCACGTCATAATTTATAGGGTGTAACATGAAAGCTGCGGTATCCGTATTAACATGTTTTTCTTTTGTTTTCTCGTCAACCCTTATCGAACCGATCGCGTCATGTGCCACGATAAATTATTAAACTCACTTGGGCTTTTTAAACATGACTGTTGGAAATAAGCAAAAAGCAGGGCAGTAAATTTTATTTTTTTAAGTATTCGTGCTTCGCAATTTATACTTGGTTGATTAATCTCGTGCTTTTTATATAGTAATTATAAAAATGGGACGGTTGAAGGTGCAAACCTAGTAACAAAAACCGGAACAATAATGGAGGCCTATAAAAATGCTCCGGCAATAAACTGGTGTGATTGACGTGTACATGCCTGTTAATAGTTGCCCTGGGGCTGTTTTTAAACTTCCTACCGTCACTTTACGACCTTATAAGTAACGTATGTGGACACAACACCTACAGAAATTTCATTGTGATGAGTAAACTTACAACTCACATGTGTAAGGCCAAACCATGTCTAAATTAGGGGTGTTTTATGGGTCAACAAAGAAAATTAACCCGGAATAGAAACAAAATATTGTTTTAAACATGTACAGGCAATAATCCAAAAACTGAGTAATGAAATACTCGAGGAAGTAACGGAATTGGGTTCGGAACGGGAACTGCAGGGAAGTGGGGCAATAATGAAAATCATATTTCAGGGACTTTTAATTTTGGCCGTCGGACGTAATTTCGAATACTCGACGAATTATTTCGGGCTCTTCGACTCTAAATGTGTTGTCAAGATAATGTCAAGGATATATAGCCAATTAGACTCCTCAGGCATTATGAAAAAAAAAAATGTCGCAGGACATTTAGGCCCTCCAAATAAAATGGGGGGACTTTGATTAAATTTAAACGGTCATAACGTTTCGGATGATTTCCTTTTTGAATGTCTGGCCAAAAAATTACAGACGTGCTGCAATTCTTCGGGAGTTTCTTTTAATTGTTTGTCTTTAATTAACTAGCGGCTACAAATTTACTTTATTAAAGCAACAGGAGAAACGCTGTTAACAAGGAGGCGAATTTTTTCTTTTTCAGCCTTATAACTTGGAGGCTGTTGAAATTTAAATGGTGCCGAAAAGTTACACACTTACAGCGACATTAAAAGCTACATGTTTAACAGTCGTAAACGCTTCGTAATTTAAACGGATACCAGTTTCGCATATTTCGTCCCTTCATAAACGTTCCGACGTAGTCCGGTCGTAAAACCTAAAAATTGTTCGTAATTTCACATAACGAAATGGAACCTTTATCAGATTTCCGAAGCACTTATGCAGCGGGAGCGTCACTTTTATGTTTCCAACATCAAATCGATTAAACATAAAGTGGTCATTTCGTTCCTGCAGCCGCGACTGAAAAGCTGCTCCCGCTGTGCGAATATCCCTGTTCCGTGCTCCACTCTTTCGTTTAATTTCATTTGCATGTTTTATTTTTCGCTTGTGCAAACCGAGTTTTCTGCTTTAGATATTTTTAATTTATTCTATGTGGGAGAACGTTTCCAGTCTTGGGAAAGACCCACCTGGATGTTTGAATAGATGAAGTAGCAAAAGGGCAAGTCATTAAATCGTTCCACTAGGAATTTAATTAAAAATAAATCGTTCGTGTTATTTCAAAAAATTGAATTTTGATTATAAAGAATCACAATCTAGTTTTTTTATACAATTTACTTTTTACTTTTTTGATTAGAACGATTTAATTTTTAAAAAAATGATTATTTAAGGATTTAGCTAAGATAAATAAGATAAATTCGCTGTATAAAATTCCTAGAAATAAATGACAATTCCAATCATACTTTACGTATTACATTATTAAACTAAATTTGTATTAATATATTAACCTTGAAAGGTTATAAATTAAATTATATAAATATTTTATTTTATATTTTTATTTCAATAAAGATTGTAATTTAGTATTTAATATAACTACTAGTTTACATCGTGTGTTCCACCAGAGACAGTCAACTTTTAAAAGGATAAAGAAAACTTAAAAAACCTTTTTCGAAGGTTCAAAGGGGGTGGCCACCTCCGCCCGGGTAAATAGAGGTGAGTTAAAAAGTGCCCAGTTTAGGTTCTCCCTTCGAACTCTCCAAATAGATTTTTCTAATTTTATTAATTTATTATCCTTTCAAATATATGGCCTAGTTTTTAGTGGGACACACTGTATATAAAATGTTAATTACTATTCCTTATGTTAATTAAACCATTTTTCAAACTTTATAAGTAGATAATTATAAGATTAATTAAATCAATATTTTTAAATTTTTATTCTTATTTAAATGACCTCAATATTTGTCCTTATTAGAATTATAAACTAGAACAAAGACAGATGTTTGGATGTTGCTTAGAACGAACAACAGTAACAAAGTTGTGTCACATAAAAATTGAGCTGAAGCGTAAAAACGCGTCGCGAGAGTAAAAAAAGTAAAACTTTATTTGAAATTATAATAAAACTACAGTTTATAAGCCACTTTATAAAGTTACGACTCCATGCATATTTATGAATTCGTAGCAGTCCAAACCTGTTTCTGGAGCTTTTATGGCAAATGTTGAAATATTAATCGGAATCGTTGCGCTCATGCAGTTGCAGAACAAATATTCCATAAACCGGCAACTGCATTACGTGCTGCAGCACCCGAAAGATAAATACCCGTACTTACCGTACATTAAGTTGTTCTCCTCAACAAGTTCATAATTTAGATACATTCATTGCCCCGCGAACTTTAAGCTTTAGATGCCTTTGTTTTCCGCCAGTTTCTCCATCTGCAGTACGATAGCGAATGCGTTTAAACACTGCAGTCACGGATTCGGTTTGCTGGCGACTGTTATTCCAACGAAACTACGTTGCATATTAATCTTAACGAAAATATGCAGGCACGGAAATAATCTCCGGAATAAACTAAGACACACGTTGAAATTACGGGGGTGGCAATGAAATTATGGGGGGTATTAGAAAAACCCATTCGACGATTATAACAATACGAGGGAATCAGTTGTATAAATTATTAAATTAGCGTTTTATAAGCCGTAAACGCGACCGGCGAGGCAGAAGAACGGGGTGCGTCTTCGCCGAAGCGCCGGTACGAGCCTAATCCTTAGTGTAAGGGCTCCCCGGAGGTCCGGGACCGAGTTACGGATTTTATTCGGCCGACGCCAATGACGCGACGTCGCCGGTCGTAAACGTGCACCTTATTATTTTTGTATCGTCGGAACGTTTCCGTTTTATTCGCGGACAGATTTCGGGAGACAGATGAGCACCGGGGAACCGGACGCGGCATTAAACGCCCTGCATTATTAACGAACGCGGATCCGGGTTTATGTCGGATGGAATTGGGTTAAGCGATCTTAGGAGTGGCGTAGGAGTTGTGTTGATTGGAGTTTTCAATAAAGAACTTATTGATTCGTTTTAGTTTTTGTTTAAAAAAGTTTTGTTGACAAAATTAGATTTTAAATTTTTTAAATTAAAGTAACATTGAAATTAAAATGTTACGAACACAGATGAAAAATAATATTTAATTGAAAAAGTATAAATTTTCACGTTTTAAAAATATATATTAAAATAAAATTAGGGAAAAAGGAGTTAAAAATAGATTAGTTGATTGTTAAAACGTAATACGTTATTGACAATTTTTTTTTTTTTTAAGTTTGCTATTTTTGATGAACTTTCTGAAATAAATAGGGGTATAAAAAATATCAAAAATAATTTCAAGCAAAAATTGGGATAACTTAAAAAGATAAATTATGGCGCATCCACCATTTTTTGAAAATAATTTAAAAAATATCTAGGTTGGCATAATTAGCAGTGCCACTAAAATTATTTATATTGAAAAAAAAGGGAAATAAGAAGATAAAAATTCAGTACATTTAAACTAACCCCATGATTTCGGATTTGCAATGGAATCGAAAATTGAAAAATGAAATCCGATTGACGGTAACAATACTGCTTCGAAAAAAAAGTCCCAAAGACCGTCCAGCCGTTTTAATGCAGTGTAACATGTGGTTTTTACGCGTCTCCGTTATCCTTTTTATCGGTACGACGCACCGGATTGGGAACCGTGTGTAATCAGCTAATTGAAAGGGCATTATCCGTTTTTTTGCTGGATTTAATAACAGGATTAAGTTTTCGTGCGCCCGGACGATCCGCACACGGGTTGAATAATCCGGGAAACTGGAAACTGTGTGTCACTCGATCGGACGTTGTTTTATCCGTTGGCGTTAGAATTTTTGCGGAACTGTGACGGGGTTTAAAAGCATATTGCGGGTGGGTTTAAGCGCTTTTACGTTGAATGACAACCTTAAGCTTGTTTTAATTATCATTTAATATTCTGCCTTTAAAGCAAAAATTATTAATTGGCTATTTACCTGAAGCCGACAAATTTGGCTTTATGTTCTTTTTTTAGCGTTGTGTAAGTCGTTATAAAAGAGGAAACAAATAATATTTTATATGCATTTATTCACTGAAAACACGGAAAACTGTTGTTGAAATTAAGAGAAAAAGTAGTTGTCATGTTTTGGCAGTAGATTCTCCATTTGATTTTTTCCAAGTAATTTAAAATCTTTTACATCCTAAATCCCCGTCCTTGGGGATTCGAATCAGATGGAGCACTTAAAAGATTATATTTGCGCGTCCCACATTCCAACTGATGGAGGTTAATGGCAATGCTTGAACGTCTAGAAAAAAAAAACTACGTTTCGCTCTCCATACAACGTCAAAAACATAATCCGCTGGAGGATTATTCTGGAAAGATTATGTCCAGTTGGATGGCGCCGTGGGATTACGCATACTGGCTGAGCATTCAACGTACGGCATGAAAATTTCTGTGGGAATGGAAAATAATCAAAATTCAATTGTACGAAACAGTTTTGGCGTAAATGTAGACTGAGAAAACTAATTAAAACGCGTCTGTTTTTGACATTAAATAAAATTTAAAATACTGAATAATTTTAAAGTCATTTTTTTATTTTGATTTATTCTTTACAGGTTAATCAAGCAACTATAAATGGCAAAAAATTGGTGTATTTTTAAACGCGATCTCATTTTAAAGTAAGCACCGATTCGCGTGACCCGGAATCCTAACGGCGAGTTCCGAGCAACATTCATTCCATAATACACTTATACAGGTTAAAAACTTTATTTGTATGTACGGGATATTTAATTCGTTCGAATTAAAATATCCAGAACATGCGAGCTTGCCACTTGGCAACGTGGTATTATAAATTTCTATAATATTCAATTATATGAGCCGCATGTGAGCCACAAAAGGCTTATCTCTATTATAAATTGTCCTTGTGCAGATCGAGATGATTACATGCAATGTCTATACGTAAGAGTAAGTTATTTCGTATCGTGTACTTTGATTGACTAACAGTACAACAGGTAACGCAATTACAAAAGCATACCGTAATTAAGCAATCAAGCTACAACGTGTAATTACGATATGAATTTATCTTGTGCAAAATATTTATCGCTGTCCGTGCAAATAACTTTTTAGATTTGTGATAATCTACTATTTATTAGGTTCGTTTGAATGTGTTACGAGTAAACGAATTAACTTTTTTCTATTTTTAAAAGGAAAGTATATAACAAATTAATATTATTTTTTTATTTATTTTATAAGAAAATATTAAAAGAATTAGGTCATTTTTTGAAGAAATTATTATATTGTCACAAACTCTTTTTATATTAATTTTTAGCATAAAATTTTAATTAAGACAATTTATGACAAATTAACATCTGCCCATTTTTAAAAAGAATATGTAAATATTATAAGAAATTACTATTTTTCAATTTTTAGACAAATTAACATTTTTTTTTATTTTCAGAAGAATAATATAATTACTATGACAAATTATTACTAATTTTTCAATATTTAAACAAAAAAAAATTGTAAATTATGACGAATTAACATTTTTAGAAGGAAAATATAAATATTATGACAAATTACTAATAATTTTTCAATATTTAAACAAAAAATGTGTATATTATGACGAATTAACATTTTTTTCTATTTCTAGAAGAGAAATAAAAGTATTAAGATAAACTAATATTTTAGAAAAAAATGTAAATTATGACATTTTTTTTTCTATATTTAAAAAATATATAAACAATATAAACAAATTTATTTTTAATTTTTAGGAGAAGAATTTCGATTATGACAAGTTAATGTTAATTTTTTTAGCAGAAATTAACATTTTTTCCATTTTAAAAAGAAAATATAATATATAAATATTATGATTAACTGGTACTAATTTCTCAATTTCTAGTCAAAAATTATATGGATTATGATCAATAGACATTTTTTTATTTTTTTTTAATAAAAATTTAAGTATTATCACAAATAACTATTTTTTTTTTTTCTATTTTTAGATAAAAAATTTGTGAATTATGACGAATCATAACATTTTTTTCTAATTTTAAACAAAAAAATTTGACGATTGAGGGTGACAAATTATTGTTTTTTATATTTTTATAAAGAAAACATAAGTTTTAAACAAACCAATATTACTTTTATTTAAGGCAGATACTTTCGAATTAAAATAAATATTATTAATTTTTCTATTTTTAGAAGGGAAATAAAACTATTATGACAAATTACTATTAATTTTTCAATATTTACACAAAAAATATGTAAATTATGACAAATTAACATTTTTTTCTATTTCTAGTGGTAAAATATAACTATTATAATAAACTAATATTAATTTTTCTATTTTTAGAAAAAAAAAAATGTGAATTATGACAAATTAAAGTTTTTTTCTATATTTAAAAAATATTATTTTTTTTTATTTTTAGGCAGAAAATTTCGATTATGAAAAGTTTTGTTTTGTTAGCAGAAATTATGGTGATTAACAGATTAACTTTTTTCCCATTTTTAAAGAGAAAATATAAATATGATAAACTACTACTAACTATACATTTTATTTTATTTTTATAATAAAAATATAAGTATTATGACAAATAACTATTATTTCTTCTATTTTTAGATAAAAAAATTGTGACAAATTATTTTTTTTTATATTTTTATAAAGGAAACATAAAATTTAAACAAACTAATAATATTTTATATTTAAGGCAGATAATTTTTCTATTTCTAAAAAGAAAATAAAGTATTATGATTAATGTAAACAAGAAATTTGTAAATTTTTATTTTTTAAAAGGAAAATATATATAAACAAATTGATATATTTTGTTTATTTTTAGGTAGAAATTATGTGTATTACGATAATTTAACACATTTTTTTTCTATTTTTAGAGGGAAAATATAAATATAATTATGACAAATTAAAACTAATGTTTTTATATTTTAGCAGGAAATGTTTCATGACACATTTTTGTATTTTTATACTTAAAAATATGCATTTTTTAAAATAAATCTCTATAAACATATAATTTTATTAAATTTTTAATATTCTTATAATGAGTTGAATATGGCCATTTTCAATTTAATATATTTCATGACATTTTAGATTACAAAATGGACGATCGTGGAACTGCACCACCTCACCACCAACTTTATGGAGTTCCCGTTGCAATTTTTCCCGAGTTTTATTTTTATGACAGTGGGTAATAACGGTGCATGTACGTTCTGAACAGCTAGATTCGTCAAGTAGCCGTTATCGCCGTGTCACGGTGTGTGCTAAGAGGTTTTTATCTGTGACAGCGCGGTGAAAAATGTCCAAGTTAAAAGGTTTAATATCCAACGGCATGCCAGAAGACAACGATTAAAAGTTACGAGCCAGATAGGACGTTGACGACGAACGGGAACGCTTTAATGATTCACGGCACTTAACCTTCTTCTAGGTTTTTTTTTTTCGGAGTCCTTTCCGGCCCGCGCTTTCTTTCACGGAAAGCTCCTCTCTCTATGGACTGTCGCGGGTAATACAATTTAAAATAAAGTTGTAAAAGGATTACTCCTATTACATACTGTCTGTCTGCTCTTCGTTTTTCACGGTTTTCTCGATTCGAACTTTTAATTAAAATTGGGTTTAATGCCAGGGTTTCCTTTTACCATTAGCATAGGAAAACTTTTGCTTTGCCAGTGATATTTTAGTTAATTATGTCTTCCCAACTGCGAAGTAATTTGTACGGTAAATAATTTGAGTAATTAATTTGATTAAGTCTTTTTTTGGTAAAAGATCGATGACAATTTGGAGGCGTAAAGTCACGGTCCGAATGGTGAAACGCTTATACGGGATACAGTTATTTCATTGTTATGTAACGACGATAATGAGAAGTGCAGGGAGCAGGAGAGGAGAGCACAGAATACTGCCCTCTGAGGATTTGGCTAATGTTAACTAATGGATAGTCATTATTGAAATTTCTAGAGTGTTATTGTACGGAATATGCAGCCGAGCAGTGTGGTTTACAACGTTATATTGCGGACATTAAGTCGGATTTACCTGGGATACGCGCTAATTTAATATCGTCCCGGTCCTTTTCTTTATACTCAGTTGGTTAATCAACCTTACATTTAACAACATCGTTACTTTCAACTAAAGAGCCATTAATATCCAATTGACCCGTACAAGGTTTTACCATTAAACAAAATTTGTGATCAAAACAAAACTTTTTGTTTGAAATTAATTGAATACAACAAAACTAAAAAGACCAAGCCAGAAATTAAATAAACCCATGCAAAAACAAATATCGGTTTCGTGTCAGATTTAAATAAATTCAATTAAAATGTCAATTAATAATTCTTTTGTGCAAACTTACCGTTCGTAAAACACAACCAAAAACCAATTAATTAAAACCAAACAAACACGTCGAAATGTATTCGAAGTAAAACAACATTGATCAAATATGTATGCTGCCAATGTTTGTTATTTGAATTCGTAATAACGTTCTGTGGGGGGAGATTTAAAAATTTCACTGCATGTAGAAGTCAATTTGGGTACAAAACTGTATTTAACAATAAAATACTTACGGAGAGCTTAAAACGCTTTCCGCGTGGGGATTTATTAACCCTTGTTAAAGTGGAAAATGAGTCCATTAAACTGTCGTTTTACTATGAATAATAGGCTAGTTTTGCGGGGGACAATATTTATGGATCCTACGAAAAAATCTGAATTTTTTAAAACGATTACATCTGTAAAAATATTTTATATTAGATTTTCTGGTGAGTAAAAATTTTGATGGATTTACAAGAGTAATATTTAAAAGTAAAAAATAAATTTTAACTATAAACACCAAAAAAAAAAAAAAAATAAATAAAATATTATGAAATAAAATGAATGAAACAAATGTTAAAAATATTATAATATTTCAGACACACTTAAATTGCAGAGGTTGAAAATAGTAGTGGATGAAGTCCATTTACTCTAAAGTTAACAAATGTTAATTAATATCATCAAATTTATGAAGATTTCATAAAATGTACTTTGAACTGACAATATAAAATTAAAGACGTTTCTAAACTGTAATTAAGATAAAAATATAAGGTATTAAAAACCAACCAAGTATTATAAAACTTTCAAATTCTAAGAATCTGAATTTTTGAAAGTCTTCGACAGTAATTCGGGGACATTATGAATTTACAGACATTTATATTTTAGTTTTAAAATTATATTTTAGTTTGAAAATTATATTTTAGTTTTAAAAGAGTAATATTTAAAAATAAAAATTAAATTTTAACTATAATCAGTAGAAGAAAAAAGCAATAAAAAATTATGAAATATGAGGAATGAAAAATTGAGAGTACACAAGATTTAAAATTTAATTAATTGTGTTAAAAATATTATATTTCAGACATTTTTTTCTTTTAAATTGCAGAGGTTGAGAGAAGTAGTGGGTGGGGTCCATTTACTCTAAAGTTAATTGTTTTTTGATATATATATATATATATATATATATATATGTTCACTTTGAAATGAATATATAAAATTAAAGACGTTTCAAAATTGTAATTAAGATAAAAACATAAGGTATTAAAAATCAGTCGAGTATTATAAAACTTTCAAATTCTAAGAATCTGAAATTCTGAAAGTCTTCTACAGTAATTTGTGGACATTATGAATTTACAGACATTTATATTTTAGTTTTAAAGTAACTAGTTTAAAATACTTAAATACATCAGAATATTAAAGACAAATATTTATTTAATTAAGAAATGATTGTTGTTTATTTTAAATTAGTCCTAGATTTAAATCAATTATAATTTCTTCCGGTCATAAAAGCTTGTGAAGAAAGCCCACGTAAACGTAGCGTAAAAACATCGGGCCATTTTGCGGCCTCGCAAAAACAAAACCAATTAACGAAATTAGCGATAACGGGCTGCGTAAAAGGTGGGCGACATACGAAAAACAAAAATCCCTTGCACAACATTAACATTACATTAGGCATACCGGAAGAGGGCCCGGAACGACTGCGCACCGTAATCCAAATAGATTACAATTAACGGTAATAGGCAGAAAGTGTGTGAAGTGGAAAATCAAGTCCGGTCCCGGCTCCATCCAGCTGTACCCCTTTAATAAATACAACCCGTGTGACGTGTTACGGGTCCCTTCACGCGGATCTAACTGCACCCGTGGTGAAGGGGGGCGGAAATCAGGAACACGGTCCCGTTATGTGTCTCCGTGTGCACGATGTACACGCAGTTTTCTGGATGGTGGCGTAGTTAAAACGCTTGTAAAATTGTATTTATAACCCGGCCTGGTTTATGGGCCCATACGGTGTTCTTTTTTTTAGCGCAGCGGCGAAAATTGTGATTCTCTTTATGGTGGCAAAAACGCGCCCTTCATCACGTCATTCGTCCTCTCTCTCTCCCCCCATCTTTTTACTCTGTGTTGTATCGCATTTGTATAATTATTAACCGAAGGTACAATTCTCCTAAAACAGCGCACCAGAACATTTATCTTTTAGGGGGTTGAAACTCCATATACGAGCAGCATATGTACGAGATGGGATGTTAGCCGCAGTTAATTACAGTTAGTCGTCTTCACTAACTTACTTTGAATTACAAATGGCGTTAAATTAGTTCGGTCCTAATCTCATTCGATCTCGCGTTTAGAATGAAAAGTTCAGGTTGGGGGAAGAAGCAGCAGATATAATCGCCACAGGAACCGCATTATGTTAATAAGATTTTCGAGTTTCAGTTCATTTCCAGATTTTCCATGTTTATAAATATCACAAAATGCTGAAGCATTGCAGGAGTTAAAAGTAGCGGAGAAGTCCGTTTATTGTAAATGTAAAAAATGCTTTTAACTACTGAAAAATATGTGATTGTAGGAACTGAATACAAAAACAAAATTAATTAAAGTAAGATTACGTTTTTCAAGCTGAAACCCTCGGTATGTACAAATGTCTCCTTGCACCCTCACAGTTATTAGAGTTGGTGTTTCTCTTGTTTGCAGAGAAGGAGCAAACCTAACCGGTGAAAGGCATGCATTGTCCTGTCAGGATTTATCAGCCGAGAGAGGGCTAAACCAAAAGGACAACAAGGGTAAAACTAATAATAGGACAACAGCCCTCGAACCAACGGCGTACACTTCTCGCAACTACATTTATATTCATTAGCTGGTAATACCCAAACAATGCGGTTGACCAAAGAGTTAGATCTGGTCTCGGTCCCTCCGAAAACGCAGACGTAGGTGCAAAAGGGCGCCAGTGACCAGTTAAGTGATTATCCAAATCGGGTGCCGGGGATTTATCGATGTCTAACTAAAACTTATGCAGTTACAGGCGGCAGCTGATTAAAACAACTATTTACAACAATGATGGATGGCGAAATCACTAAACGGGACGATTAATCACGATTTTAACAGATTGAATCAACATTTCGGATAATGAATCTCTATTGCCTGCACGACGTGTTTTTGCGGTAATTAGAGACGTTGCAGGAAAGATGGATGGAGGAATAAGTTTCCGAATCCAAGCCTCTTTTTGGATGAATTAAAAAGGAGCTTAATTGACATAAATTAAAGTAAAGTAACCACAAAATGTGAAATTAAAGGTATACAAATTTTATACAAATGAAATGAAAATAAAAAATTAAAAGCTTTTTAAAATATTAAATGAAGGAGACTATATTTTTTTACTGAAGTATTTTTGGTTGAACAGCAGCTAACCCACAGTCAAAAACTAAGTCAAAAACGTTGAACACAAAATCTGAAAAGTTGGAATATATTAAATTGTTGGTGGATTCATTAGGTTGAAAATTTATACGAGACATTAGTTCAAGTGTTTTTCGTGTAACCCCAAATCAATAAAACAAATAGAACCGGACGCAAATGAAGTGATGCAGCGCTTTAAATTTATACGGCCATCTCTAATTTAACTTTACGGAGCGGACCCTTAATAGCCGTCTGTAATCAATGTTATTAGGTATTTAGTATTCACATTAAGTTGCCCGCCCTTTGCACCGATAAATCTTTGACAGGTCATATCTAGGAAGACCTCCCCCCACACTGGACGATTTATACGTTTAGTTGACCGCCGGTAATATCTCTGTTCTGGAGACTCGCAAATTGACAGGACCTTTGTCAAAATTATAGGGGGAGAATTATGCATTCATTTATCACCGATTTCGAAATTGTTCATTGGCTGTAACATGATCAAATGGCTGCGTTTATGTAATTTAAGGAAAAAATCAAAAAGAACACCCAGAAAAACGATGTTATAAAAACATCAAAGAGTGATTTTGGTGAGGTTTTCAACACACATATAATCGACGTGGAAATATACGACCAAGGCATTGTTACACATTTAAGAATTACAGCCTGTAGGAAAGAAGAACGAAGGAAAACTTTGATGTCGGAAAAGTTGCGACCGAAAAAAAGAGCACAAAGTGTAAAAAAGAGTATATAACAAGCTCGGCGCTTTTACAGTAATGGGATATGTAGCGAGATTCTGGAAAGCGAACGAACGCCCGCTGACAAAGTATGATTATCTATTGAATGCAGTCCGTTGCCGAGGCAGACGTCTCGAGATTTTTCCCAGAATAAACACCGACATTCGCAAAATGTAACATCACGTTATGTGTGCATTATGAAAAGGAATCCTCGGTTCGCACCTAAGAGCTGAAAACGGAGGAAATCATCCTGCATTTGTCCGGGAAACATTCCACGCTTATTTCATGTCTGCAATCTTCGCGACAAACGTCTTCAATTATGTAATTGATGGTTCAGATATGAATTAAATTAAATATTTGTTCCATCTAGACGTCCGAGATGAAATTACAGCAATCAATTACTGGGGAAAGTGCACAATATATAAGAAGTGAATGTGTGCTTTATTGTGGGGTCTTTCTGAGAACGCTTGTCCATTAATGTTGAAGACATTGCACAAAGGAAAATGACAGAGAATATAAGTAGTAAATCTATTCAAGTGTCCCAATCTGGCTTTAGCCGCCTGGATATATACGAGAATTATATCATTTCGAAAAACTCACAATTGAATTCGCCATGTGTGAATAGATTTAGGGAAGAGATTATTCCCGGATCCATAGGTGAAATACGACGGGCATGCCAAACGCCCGAACATATTTCACATATTTCACTGTTATAATGGCGCATTACATATCTATCCAGTCCGTCTACCAAAAGGGGTGCCAGACCTAATAGAAAATAAATTTTATTTATGAAGATATCTATCGAAATGACGCTATTAACCTCCCTCCCATCAGATCCAAGCACAAACATGTTTTCTCATGTCTTATGCAGTTTATATTATCTTACAAACACTTCCTTCCCTTGACTCATCTATAAGATTTGGAGTACAAAACCACATTTCTTTCAGTTTGCTGAACTTGTTTTTCAGTACGTTCTAAAACCTATAAGTTTAAATGAGTAATTCTATGATACTCCCGCAGTTCACCAACCAGACGCTTGAAGCACACATTCTGCATCCTTTCATGTCACTCAGACTTACTGCATTAACCTGTTACTTCCGATACGCGATGCACAAATTGGGATTCCCCGGCGATTTGCACGCCCAATAACCCCCTAAGTAGAGGGCCAGAGGCAATGACTCAGTGGGTAAGTGAACGACTGACAAACAGTGATTGTGACAAGCGCGGGGGAGATGTCGTGGATTTATCGGCGGTGTTCCGCGAACGACGTGCATCAGGGTGCATAGGGGACAGATTATTTGGATGGATCGGCCCGAAGAATTATTTATAACGGCGGTCCCGCATCTTAGCTACCATCTCGGAATTTATGGCGGCTATTTCGGGGTAATAGAGATTTTTCTGGGGGCCACGTTGTACCTGCACCTTTTTTTTATCCTATTATTTGGAGTGCCATTGAAATATATCTCGTTTAATATTTTTTGTATTTGCACATGAAAAAGTTTTCAAACCACGCCCTCAGACTGCAGTTTTTCCAGAAGCAATTTATTTATGTATTAGGAAAATACAGATAAAAGTATATTTAACAAGTTTGTATCCGGTTAATTTAAAAAGCTGTTACCCAAGTTTCGTTGTCGCTCATAAATATGTAATAGACTCAATAAAACTAAAAACAATATCGTCCTGTTCTATAATTCATACATGAAAGTTTTATTAACTAAAGAGTGGCGTGCATGAAAAATTTTTATTACCATTAAAATCCTTTTTATAATGCATACTAAAATACGCGGAATTTAATATGTATTATAAATTATATTCGGTTTATGACCGAGGTGAGCAATAAAACCATAATGAAACGTATTTTTACGAATTATAATAAAGTAGGGTTTTCTATTATGGCATTTTCCACCCTCGAGTCCTAAAAAAATCAACTTAAGTGGAATATATTAAAAATAAACATAAAGAGAAAGACAAACAAGAAATAGATTGAATATAGAGAAAGGTTTTCCTATGTGAAAAAGTATATTTACGCCACTGGCAGAATTCTTATGTGTACAGTATAAGAACGTTATCTTCCATAATGGATGGCTGGTCTTTATTCCTAGTTCTACTCATATTACATCACTTAGGGCGGTTTGTTAGAGTTTTTTTTATGATATCAGTCACGAAATTTAGACAATGTTTGGCCCGGAACATTGATTACATTTTAAACGAGACATAAATCAGATCATTTACTTTCGTGGAAATCGCTTTTCCGAGCGAGAAAAAACGTTTATGATTTTTTGCGCAGCGCCATAACTTTTTATTATCCACAAACACGTTCATAATGTTTTAAATTGTTTGTTAATTATTATAAAACGACTTTGTAGGGGATAAATTTGATTAGAGTGAAAACTACTTCTATTCCCCGAGCTATTATTTCGTCTATTTTCAGCAGACAGTTTCGGTCTTCCTATTAGTCGCTAATTGAAATTTAATTGTCTGTCACATTCACTTTTAATAAACTTGTAAAATGGAATTTCCTTTTTCATTATCAGTAATCCCGCTTTACTTTAAATACCGCCTGGAGCTTTTGTGTTTTATTAAGAGGAATTAAAAGTCTTTGACGTGCTTTCCTTAGCGGCTAATTGTAGTTGATCCATTGAAGGCCTTTCTTTGTAATTAAACATGATTCGACTCTTCATAGAATATTAATTAACCTTTTCATACAGAATTCTCATTGAATCTATTCTAATTAGACGTTAAAAAACGTAAAACTTTATTAAAAATGTGAATACTAAAATTGAAGGTTTGTTGAAGAAGTATTTCTTTGAAATTAAATATAATTTAACTCTTGGTCGAATATTAACAAGAATTATTAAATATAATTAATTGGCTGTTACAAATGATATTTCATTGATATGTTTCTTCAACAAATTTACAACGTTAAACAATAATAATATTTAATATCTTTCTTAAACTTACTGAAACACAAAGTTTTCTGAAGCTGTTCTTGAAAACCTTTCCCTATAATAATTTGATTGAAATACTAATCACGGTTTCCATAGAAAAATCTCATTAACATTAACGCAAATACTGTAACAAAAGTTTCCTGAAGTGGAATGACGACATTTACCTGTAATGAAAAAATTTTTCGACGAATTCTCATCAAGGTTTCCATGGAAATTTCTCATTAAACTATTCTAACTGAACGTAAAAGTTTTAAAAATGAACACAAATACCAAAATATAAACTTTCCTAAAAACGAGGTACTTGAAGACCTTTTTTAGTAATTAAATATGATTCGATACTGAATATTGATTGAGGTTTCAATGGAGAAATCTCATTAAATGTATTCTAATTGGACGTTAAAAATTCTAAAAGAGTTTTAAAAATACAAATACCGAAACACAGAGTTGCGTTGCGTGCTTATTTAGATTGATGGTCGATTGAAAATATTTATGAAGCCGTCCCCGCAGTCCCCATTTGTTTATGTTATTTATTCATCTCTCACGTGCGTCCCCTGCCAAAATGGCCGTAAATGACGCGTGGCTGACACGTGGAAATTATCAAAACAGGATTAAAATGTCCATCGTTGTTTTAAATTAAACGGCACAAAATACAAATGTGCTATTTTATAATAATAATTGGTCAATTAAATTGAATAATATTTAAATAACTAAAATTCGGATTTAATCCAACCGAAAGGACCAACGAACAAACAAAGCCGGGTTGAAATTTATTCACAGTAAATTAAGCCGGAGTGCGAGCCCGAGAAGTACGTCTTTTAATTATGAATAAATACAGTTTGTAATGGCCGTCGTTGCGTCACGCCATTTAAACGATAGACTTTTCCAAGGAGAAAAGTGCCACGGAGCAGATGAAACGAAGGACACGCACACTTCCTTAAAGGTCCTTAGGACTCTAACCACATCCTTTGGCGCCCCATTTACTCCATAACCCATCTGTTAATTACTCCCCCGGAATGGAAGCCTCGGCGGACTTCAGGGGGGAGGAAGTAACAGCCACGCACTTTCGCTGTATTAGTGCCTTGGAGACTCACTCCCGAATGTACACTAATTACGTTTAATTCGTGTAACTGTTTGAGCAAAAATCAAGCAACCCCGACGGCATTCTCTAAGGTACACGTTACAATTATTGTGCATCCCCTCGGAATTACTTCACCCCCGACGACAAGTTTCCACGAGCAAATTTGGTTAGACACAAACTAAAAGTGCTCTTAAAATGGTTTCCTAGTATTTTTCCGTCACAAGTACCGGCGGAACAATCGCGAAAGACCAACTGAAAGTTGGCCGGTTGCCAAGTGAGTGTGTGTGTTGCGGTAATTGAGTATCGGCAAAAGGGCTGTGAGGTGAAAATATTCTATTTATGACCTGGGGGGGTCGAAATTCTGACCGAAACTTTGCCGAAACAATGTATCGGAACGGTTTGCAACGCGGGGAAAAGTTCTGTCGGTCGGGCGCCGTAAGCCCTTGCGGGCGATAATGAATTGTTTAGTATTAAGGAATTTTGGAGCGGCGCCAAGACGCAGCGTCCCGCATCGTTGCGACGATAATTCGCAAGCAAAACTTTCAAATATCCGTTTAATTGAATCAATTGTTCGTCACGAGTTACAGTTTAACTTTATTTACAGTAAAAAAACGCATTAAAACCTTTTATCAACAACGCTTTCCGCACAGAGGCACTATCTCTAAATTTATTTAGTGTTTACACGGTGTGTATGGTATAACGTTTTTATCGCAATAACCTGTTACTTTACGAACCGTGACACCACATAAACATGAGGAACGTTCCGGGGGTGTCCCCGATGATTTGTACGGCCAATAAGTGGCGGATGCGAGGGTTGGAACCCACTATGCAATGAGTAAATGCAACTGAATGATTTATAAGTTTACGCACACACAATATTTTATATTAGTTTGTTTTGTTTCAGAGAGATTTTTAACAAAGCAACATATATTTCCAATATAACTTGATAACATTCCTAGTTAAGTTTAATTTAAATCAATCGTAACTAAAGTTTTCATAAAAAAAAATCTTTAAATTTACTCTAGTTGAATGTAAAAAAGTATTAGAACCTTTCAGATTATTAAAACAATTTTCTGAAACAGAGATTTCTAAAATACCCTTCTCGTCAACTAAACATGATTTAACCTTTCGTCTAATATTAATCAAGGTTTTCACCGAGAACCTATTCTAATGGGATGTAAAAAATTGTAAAATGTTTTAAAACTTAATAGCTACAGTTTCATGAACAAAATTTATTCAACAACTTTCTTCATGATTAAACAACTTTTCGTAGAATATTAATCAAAATTGTCATAGAAAACTTTCATGAAAACTAATCTAGTTGAACAGTTTTCTGAAAAATAATTTATAGATTACCTTTCTTCTTCAAAGTGGGCGTCAAAAATTGAAAATTCAATACAGCTTCAGTCTCTTGATAAGAATTTCTTCAACACTTTCAGAAGGATTTTTCTCAAAGCAGGATTTATATCAAATATAAATGGTGTCTTAATAACTTCCCACAGTTAAATTTAAATTAAATCAATTGTAACTAAAGTTTCCTGAAAACAATTTATTCAACACCTTTCTTTATTATTAAACAACTCTTTGTAGAATATTTATCAGTTTATTTATAGTTGAAAGTATAAAAGTTTTAAAACTTTTCAGTTTATTAAAAAAGTCTACTAAAAAAATAATTTCTAAAAGATTCTTCTTCTCATCTACATATGATTAAACCTTTCCAATATTAATCAAAGTTTTCACTGAGAATTTTCATCAAATTTGTTTTAAAGGGATGAGTTTCCCGAAAAATAAATGTTCAACATCTTTATAATTAAACAAGTTTTCTAAAAAATAATATATAAAACACCTTTCTTCGTAATTAGACAACTCTTTGTAAAATATGATCAAAGTTTTCATAAAAAATTCATTAAATTTATTAAATGTACTATAATTGAACGTTAAAAAGTATAAAACCATACAGTTTCCTGAAAGATAATTTCTAAAATATCTTTCTTCTCAATTAAACTCGATTTTTTCAAATATTAATTAAGATTTTCCATAATTTTATCAAATTAGACATTAAAAAGGGTTTCAAAACATTATACATATAATAAAATACAAACTTTCATGAAGATGAATTTGTTGAACGCATTTCTTCATACTTGGAATTGACTTTAATTCTTTGTCGAGTGAGGATTCATCAGCTTCCATAAAGAAGATTCACCGTGAACCTTAAAAATTGTACCATGATTTAAAGAATTATTAAAATTGTTGCTTTCCTAGAAAAATTACTTTTTTCGTAATTAATCATAATTACATTTTCCGTTTAATCAATGTTTCATTAAAGCTTTTCTAATTAATTGTTAAAACTGATATTATAAAGCTTTCAGAACTTAACATAACTTTATTTTTCTAAAAATATTTTAATATTTTTTACATATTGTTTCATTGTTAATCCTGATTTAATGCTTGATGGAATAGTAATCAACGTGTGGACAGAGACTTTTCACTGAAAATACAGTGAAGTACATAATCAGTACACAAAAACTTACATTTTCATCATCATACGATCCAATCATAAAAGTTTCATTACCTGAAACAGAACAAAATTTAAATTACAAACAAAATCCCCCGAAATATTAATAATTCTAGCCGAGAATTAATTGCTGAAATCCCAGCGTTCCCATTCAAAAACAAAACCCCATAAACTAAGTCAAAGTTCGTTGAACAATTTAATGGTCATCCCTGTCCGGTAACAATAACAAAATAAACTGTTTGCATTGTAAATATGTTAATTTATCTGACCGCAATAGTTCAGATAGTACATAAAATACGTTCCCGGGCCGAATTTTGATGTTTCACGAAAATTTTATTAATTTGGGGGATGACCCTTTGGAGCAAAACATGGTCGTAATGTATCCTGTTGGGATGCGGTTTAATGGTACGGTATGCTTTGTATGTTTTAAATATTCAAATTCATAATCCATTAGTTTGGATTAAATCTCGACAATATCGAGTTTATATTTCCGACAAACAATCGTAGCGGAACGGAAGTTTTAATTTCACCATAAACTTTACGGATCCTTATTCAATTTAAAGTTTAATTATAAAAATAAGTATTCTCACCTCAAACTTAAAGCTCAGTGAAAAATGAAAGCCCGTTCAGGAAGTTAAAGTCACATTAGAACTTTCCATTTTTAAGGCGAAAGCCGAGCAAATTATAAAGTTTGTTTTCTTGTTAGAATTTCGACTTGAAATTAATAAAACGCTTAACGGAATATTACACATTTGTTTGCGTCATAAAAATATTACAGATGAATTCTCAAACAGACATGCAGTGCAAACTTTTGCGACAGACATTATTAAAATTTTCCGGCTGAAAACTTCTGTTGCAACCTGTGTTTATAATGTCGTCCATGCATGATACAATGTTCCCGCATTAACGAATCGAAAAATATGTAGCATGCCAATAAATAACGGAGACGTCTTGAATCTGTTTTTATGCAAATAGCTTTCGTGCCCGGATGTTTTACGACTGAGCTATGCACTCGATCCGTGGACTAAGATAATTTGATGCATGTTCATGTCGATATTTCATCTGGGTTGCGCTTGAATATACTACTTTGCAACAATTTTTGTTAATATATATCTAGTAGCACTAAACCATACATTAAACTAAGTAAATATTTATAAGTAAGTGGTATTTTCCAGTTTTTATTCTCTATTAACAATTAATTGAAAGCTGTTTTATTTAATGTCTTTTAATTAATAACAGATAAATTAGTTTTAGAAGTACATATCAACTAATCTAACTAAAATATTTTCGAAAAAATTCGTAAAATATTAACAATTGCAATTGTTAAAGCTTTTCACAATTTTAAAGCTTTCTGATGAACTTTCACCCTTAATAAACGCTTTATTTAAAAAATGTGATTATATTATTGGTTTCATAAAAATCTAATTATTTATATGTAATTTTTAGTAAGGGTGAAATTTTCTAAAAGGTTTTACTGTACCATGTGACATTTTTGACAAAAATTTCTTAGAATATCAATTGTGATTGACATCACTTATTCAAACTATGCATAGTTCAAAAGACAGTAACTGCTTTCTGTTTTGGGTGAAAAGTGATACGTTTCATGAATTGTACCCTGTTGTCAATTTGACTTGACATTACGACAAAAGGGTGCAAAGTCTAAAATTCATCGAAACGAGGAAAGGGGAAGAGGGTTGGGCGTATCGATTGGCCCTATTTAAGTCACGACAGTGTCTAAATATGTGACATTATCTGGCCGTGTTTGCACAACGCCCCCCATTTAATATGACACCGGCTTATCTTGTATATACAGTCTTCAAAGCTACAACAGGGCCGTAAAACAAACGAACTAAACGCCCGTTCAGCATCTGATGTGTGTATAAAGACGTTTCGGATCCCGTCAAACTTTGTTCATTACTATTAAACCGGTTATTATAGATCTGTTTTATAACTTATGTGAGCCGGTTGACTAACTGGGGCGCAGGTTTTCAATGGGGATGGTTCTACAAATGTCGCTATTAAATTCATAATTAATTTCGTTTTATGACTTATAGCGCCGGCGTTAGTACGTATTTTGCCTGTTCTGAAGAGTGTAATTAAAGTGCACATATATTTCAGGGATTAATGTCTAACGATGCGAGGCTAAACGGGATAACATGATATGTTTGTTAAGATATCGTTATCTCCAAGCTTAATATGCCATACTAAAATTGTTATAATTGTTTTATGGCCATTTATTCATTTTATGGAATTAGATACAGGATTTTCCTTAAGATTTTATGATAAACATTCTCTAATTTTAACTATGAACTATTAAAATTTTTTGTTAATGTAAAAATGTTTCCTTATACATTCTGATTAATTTATTTTTCAATTATAAATATAGAATTTTCAAGAACATTTTCATATTTTAATGCATTCTAAAACATCTAATATATAGAGAATCAAAATATTTATTATTTTTTTTATTATATTTCTCATATTTTTAAACAATTCGAAAGTATTCTCATTTTAGTTGAAAAGGTGCTACTAATTATACAAATGAACTGCAATTAATCATAGATTTCAGATTATTTTCTGGCCATTCAGTGGAATTTCAACCGTTATCACGTGCATTCGACCAGTCTGCACCCCCGGCATTAATTTGATTGAAGGTTTACACATGGCGGGGGTTGCGTCGGTGTATAATGAGGCGAGCGTATGCACGGCACCGTCCCTGTACCGTCGATGCCCGTCCTGGTCCGTCTAATAGTTCGCCACCACCGACGTGGTATGCAATAAACGGCGGAATGTCCGTTCCGAACGGCACTTAACCCCCCAACCACCCCGTTCCTCCACCATCCACTTTCTAATAGATAATACGTCAACGTCCAGGTTGCGGGGTGGTTTTATAGAAAAAGCGGGGGATGCTCCGCTTTGCATTGTCGGAAAGGTTGTTTTTTAGTAATTAATGAGGGCAAAGAATATTGCCTCCCAAAAACATATAAAAACGAAGGAAATGTTCCATATTAGTAACCCAATTCTCGGAGCATTCCGGAACAGTAGTCAAGTGCTAAAGCGACATCGCAATAATTCACATCGGTAAGTACGGACTTCGGGAACGGTTGCGAGAAATTACGCAGAAAAGGAACACGGAACGGGAGAAATGCACGTGGCACAAATTAGTCAAGTTGGTACGGCATTTGCGAATAATGGCCGCCATACTGTCATACAGAATCGCATAAATAAGTAAATACGAGTTATTTCCGCGCGAACACATTTCATGCCGAATCTTAATAGCGCCCGAGAGTTATTTCGCCACTTCGCTTTGAGGGGGCGATATTTTAAATTGTCCTTCGCCACCCCGTACTACTCTTTAACGGGTATATATCATATTGTCTTGGAAGTGCTGCGCAATTCAATTTGGATCTGTGAAATTAATCCATTTCTTCATTCAAATCTTCTTTTGTTTAATATTTTCGTAACATTGTTTCCAGCATTTCAAAAAGATGGATTAAAAATATCAATAGGAAATACAATAATAATAAATATAAATATAAATAAAAGCATGTAGTACTTAATAGAACAAATAATTTCAATTACTTAATAATTAATAAAATGCATTTGTTCATTGATCGTTCAGTCTTCCAGAAAAAAATACATGATAAAAGATTTCTTTATTCAACTCTTCTCTTATTTAATATTTTCTTACCATTCTTTCCAACATTTCAACTCTTCCAGAAAAAAGATTTCTTCATCTCTTTTCTTGTTTAATATTTTCGTTACATTATTTCCAGAATTTCAGAAATATGGAGTAAAAAGATCAATAAGAAATAAAAAGCATGTAGTAATTAATAGAACAAGTTTCAATTACTTAATAATTAATAAACAGCATTTATTCATTGATCGTACACTCTTCCAGAAAAAAGATTTATGATAAAAGATCAATAAATGTAATATATAATAAAAAATGAATGGTATGTTTGATTATTTATTTCACTATTCCTTCCCTTAATGGAATACATTATATAGAATTTCCAAAAGAAACAAGAAATGTAAAAAGTTAAAAATAAATAGCATATAGAATTTGATAGCTAATAGAAAAAGCTCAAATTACTCAATAATTAACAAATGGAATAAAACTACTTCTGCACTTAATGACAGTCATTTCAAGCACTCATTATTAATTCCAACCTAGTTTACATCGACTTAACTGCTTCCATACGTTTACCAAGAACCAATAACTGGCACATATACAAGTTTACAAGTTTTCTAGTCGCATAACCAGTAAATTATACAACATATGAAACGCACGTAGACTCCGCAATTATAGATAATATCTATCGAACTGTTATGTGTGTCTATCTGGGATTTAATTGAATTTCATTTAACCGATATACGTTCCTCGCGTATCTGAGCCAAGATAACCATCTGATTCAATTTCACGGATCAATTCCAGACTGTTATTGATACTGATTATATCTCTAGAATTTTTATACATTACTTTTCTCTTTGGCGAGCGTTGTAACATTGTTCCAAAAATGCAACGCTAAAATCGTAAAGAGCAGCAGCAGCAGCAGCCTGGTGAACTAGATTCATAAGTGCGATGCATAAAACACGAAAACTCCCCCGGCTAAAGTTTTCTAATTTCGTCCGCTTCGGCAACACAAAAAACCAGAAAAAAATAGAGAACAGTAACTTTATTGGGACATAAAATAAAGTTCGAAATGAGCGGCTTAACATTGTGTCATTGTATATTGGATACTTAGCCGGAAGTGCAGCAAGACTGTTACTGAAACAAAAACAGATTTACAGCCCGGCTCGGAGCAATCGTTTCGTTTCGTGTTTTTGATGGGACGGCTGTAAAAAATGCCGCGTGGTTTGATTTGTGTGGGCCAGCATCGATTGGACCCTGTGGATATGACATTCGTTTTATGGGTTGGGTATTCCCAAATAAAATGGGTTTTAAGTGTTTTGATGTCAAGGTTTAAAGGGATGTAACGTCAAAAGAGTTGGTTGCTATTTGGCTCTAAAAACCTAATAGTTAGTAGTAGTAGTAGTAGTAGTTTAGATTGAGATTGTTATTGTTGTGGACATGAAAATTAGTTTCTGTTTAAACAGAATGGTGCCGGTGACAACTAATCAGTCAGACTGACGACCCCCTTCTTGCAGATGGTGGCGGTTTCGGAAGCGCAACCGTCCGGGGAACACCCGCACAGCTAACTAAGCTAAACTGCTAAGTGATTAGACTCGACACGTGCATGGCCCCGGGAGAGGAGATGGTGATTGATTGGACGCACTCGAAAAAAATGATGTAAGAATTTACAGTGCGTCCCGCCATTTATCTTTATTAGAAAAGGGGAAGCAATTTGTAAGCCGCCCAAGATTATATCGCTTATGTCGCAGTGTTCTAATCTGGGCCGCCGGTTTCTACGACCGCCCAGAAATATCATCAGCGTCGCCCTCATCGTCCGGGGAAAATGAAAATTGCAAGTCACAAGTTGCTTATGCAAATTTATATTTAATGACTACATATTCGCTGCGATATTGAATAACTGGCGAAAGTAATTTAAGTGTTTCACGTCTGGAATATTGTTATTCAAATTGTGCACCGTTCTAACGTCGGAAAGGGTGAAGCCCGTACAATGGATCCATTTGGATGGCGAGCGCAATTTGTTCATTTGCTGCGGAATTTATGAATTTGCCCGTTTCTGCGACGTTTTTAGAACAATGAGTCCATTACGTTCATGTACGTATCATTGCGTCACGTTTTGAATTGAAAACGATTCAACGTGCAATAAAGGAATAAGGGGGTGGTTTCTGTTTCAAAAACTTTAAATGTTGTAAAACTTATACAAATAATGAACCAAAAACATGCTTTATGATAAAAAATATCCCATTTTAAAACGAAATATTACCCCAAAATTATTTTTTTCACCCTCTATAAACAATAACCATAAGTTTTGTTCACGAGCAGCCATACACACATATTGCGACCCATTTCCATCACCTGTTTATGTGTGTTTTTCGGTCTAATGTAGCATTTTTTAAATCCCATTAGTTCACACACACACATTGTGAAAATGGAGGTGCGAATTTTTAGCAAGGCCGTTCCGAAATGTCGTTAGGCCTTGGAATTGCACGTAATACAAAACATTCCCGCGGGATATTAATAATAAATTCATCTTTTGCATGTTTACCCGTGTTTTTCCGTCAGAAATATGTTCCCGTCGTATTTTTGCATATTCGAGAGGACGAAGGGCTCGGATCCATTTTATTTACCCTTATAGATGGATGTTTGTCTGAGGAACGCATTAACTATTCAACGCCGATGCAGACTTAATGTTCGTGATGGAAAAATGTTATATATTTAATGTGCAAAACGATGCGTTTTCTTTGTCCGCATTTTCGAAACGTGAGCAACAGTTTTTTTTATTATTCACGTGCATCACAGACGGGGAGGATTAAAGCAAATACATCTCGCGTTTCATGAAGTGCAAAAGTCACGTTTGTGTCGTCTCGTTTTCTATAAATCTACAATGAACAATGGCTTTCACGTTTTACAATATTTGTCTCGGAGAGGAAATCAACTACACATTACTTGCTTGTGTGCAAACGAAATGGATTTTAATATGAAAGTTACACAAGCTTCAAAAGATGATATTTTATACATTTTTTTTCCTTTTGTAGTATTTGAAAACTCCAACAGTTTAAAATTTGAAATATAAACATCTGAGTTCTGAAGGGAGCCAAAAATAGAAATATCATATTTCAAAAATATTTAACCTTATTCTGATAAAAAGTCGTTATGAAGCATCTTTATTTTATTTTTTTCAACAAAAATTTAAAATTTATTTTAGAAATTTTAAATGAAAATTTTAAAAAAAGCTTCACAGTTAAAAAATTTTGATGTTGGTAGTTTAAAAATATTAAGTTTTTCAAAGTTTCCTTTAAATTTTGTTTTAATGATTACAAACTAATAATAGGTAAATTATTAAAAAGTTGTAAACTTATCAATCCTTTCAAAGTAATGTAACGCCACTGCTTTTTATTTTTAATATACAATATAATCAAAAATAATTAAGAAGATTGTAAAGTCAGACAGAAAACAGAATTTATTTTTTTTTTTTCAAATGTGTTCGTAAAGTATTTTTGTTTGAATTATACTATTTAAAAATTAAACATTCCTAAAGTTGATAGGCTCAAATATTGAAAAGCTTATAAAGTTGTCTGATTATAGTTTTGTTTTTCTCAGTTTAAATATAGTCTGTTAAACGAATTAAAAATTTAACAATCTTTAAGTTCACAGACCCAAAGGTTGAAAAACTTCTAACGACTAAAAGCTTTAAGCATTAAAATTTTAGAAATCTGTTCAATGTTAATCAGAGAATTTAAAACATACAAGAATATTATAACATAAAAGCACGGCAAACAATGATTATATATAGAAATATAAGAGAACTTCGTAATTTCGCAACAAAAACTAGATTATCTCATTGTTGCATGCAAATGTAGAAATGTTAAGCTCGTTAAGAAAAAATGAAAAATGCATTTGCGTATTAATAACATAATTCCCTTTTGCAACACAAAGTATTTTTTCTTGTAAAAATTATGCGCACACGTTCCGGCATAATTTAGATAAAAAAACCCGTTCAGTTCTGACAAACAAGCCGGGCATGTTGTCCAATGCGGCTTATTAATGTCTGTTAGATGCAGGCGCTTATAAATCATACCGATCCGACTTATGAATTTAAAATTTTCCGGAAAATTACATGCTAGTGTAAAACCACGTGCACTTAATCTTATCGATCGACGCTCGCGAGTAATTTAACTTCAGCATAACTGCAGTTTGTATTATGCAGCTAGACTAGATACAAATCATGTGTTATTTGTGACTTACAGAGACGGATTTTCATTTTTTTTTTTTTTTTTCATTTAAACAATTTTTTTAGGTTCTCGTTACTGTGTAAATTTTTGAATGTATACTGATGTTTTTAAATGTTTTAAATTAATATGAAGGCTCTATAAATTTATGGTTTTGCTACTCAATGATAGATGTCCCTTCAAAATATTTTTAATTTTTAATTAAATTTTAAAACACTTTATATTTTTCTGAGGCAAAAGTAACGAAAATGTTACGCGAGTATATAATTTGCCTTCATGCTAAATTTCATTAAAATTCATCAAGTAATTTTAGTGTGATACCCGCACATAACAAAAATTCTCTACAGACGCAATGTACATATATTTGGGATGGTATTTCATTGTTGACATTGTTAATATTATCCTATTTACGAAATATGTACACATATTGTGAACCTGTACGTTGGGAATCTAATCTTTTAATACGGCACTGTACTACAGATCCGTTGATTTAAACCGCCGCATTCGCCAAAGTACAGTGTTCAACTGGCAAAAGATAAACATATTTGTCGAAACTATAAATTACGGATTAATGTAATGCGCCCCTAATGACATGCGAATTATTAGTTTTATGTAAATCAGTTTCGTTACCAGCGGTTTCCGCAAATTATGTTAATTTATCAGACGGAATATCGCCTGTAGGCAATTCTCGATATGGTCGTGTAATAATTAATTATTAATATACATTGATCAATTAATCAAACGTTACGTTGCCGACGAGATAATTAATTTTATAATAATTAAAATATGAACATATAAAAATCCAATCATATAGAGTCATTAAGTAAAAATGAAATTATGAAAGCTTCAGCTTAAGGTATTTAGTAATTAGAACGTGTCTCACCTCAGAAAAGCTTATTTAATTGTCCACTACATATACATCCGTCTTACCTGAAACAGACCATAAAAAACATTAAAATAAATCAAAATTAAACCAAAACCATTTAACATAATCCCAATAACCGAATAAACCGTAAATTTCTTGGACGTCGCAAAATGCGATTTATCGTACATACATAAATCCGAAATACCGCAAAAAAATTTGCCCGTCTGGACGAGTTATGCTTTTTATTTTGTTGGGGCAATAAATCTCGTCCGAAAATTACGAACAATGAGGTATGAGTAGCAGTTAAACAATAATTGGCAATTACCTGCTGCGTATCGAAGTTTTATGTCTCGTTAAAATTCGAATTTTCTATTCTGTATTGCCGCCTGGATGTACGATTGAGGAAATAAATCCGCCCAATAAAATGTTTACTGTCGATTACATTACCGGAGCTTTCATAGTTATACCGTTGGCATCACTGCAGATCGATACGATAAAACGTTATCCGATTTTAAAAAGTCCAAAACGGTTTTTGAATTATTCCCCTGTCCTGTTTTTACAATGCTCTCGTTCCAATTGATTTCGCCGTGCCAAAACAAAAGAAATTTGTGCTCAAAGAACTGCTGCAATTAACCAGAAACAACAGCACTAAAACAGACAAAAAAACGGGATTTCATTAAGTTTCTAATTATTGTTTAATATTTTTACGGAACCGCCTAATTAAAATTTAGCATTATTTTCGTATTTCATTCGTCCTCCAGCAATTATCTACCTAATTATCTTCCGTTTACGTTCCCGGCCTTCAAAATTCCTGGCACGGTTACGGAGGGCCGCAAATTTAAATAAATAAAAAGAAGAAGGCATTTTTAATGATGCCGCGTTTCCGATACGATTTTTAATTAGAGCTTTCATTAATTTTAACTGTCCGCCACGCATAAAATTTTATTTCCTACTGCAGCGACTTGAAAATGAAAAGTAATAATCGGGTTTTATTGTCCGACGGTGAGTAAGTATTGTTTCGTTGGCGCGGACGGATACCAAATTAAATATTGACGGAATTGCCGCCCATTTACTGTTTTTAGTTTTATAGTGATGCGCCGTAAGTACGGCTAATTAATTTCTGTTTAATGTTTTAAAGCACGAACCATCGGATAATTATAATTATTGATGGATGCTGATAGCTTAACCGGAGCCTGTTTTAAAATGTAAATTAGTCAGAAATTTGTTTTATTATTATTATCCTTTTTTAGAAATAACCAATATTCGATTTAGTTCTTCGTCTACGTTCCCTAACAATACAGTAATAAATTCACAATCTCTAGATTTTAATTGAACAATGGCTCATCAAACTTTGTAAATTTTGTATAATATTAAGACGTTTGTGGTATCCACCTTTAAGATTCATAAACTTAAAATTTACATCTAAATATGTAGTTAAAAATATGAATAATCACTTGTGTAATAATGGGTGAATAAATTTGTAATAATTCAACATTTGTATCGCACTCAAGCTCCCCAGTAATTGTTTATTCCGTTGTTAATAACACAGTTATTATGGATCCAAGTTGGGGGGTTGAAAATTAATATTTTCAAATACTCCAGAGTCGTGCAATATGTAAATTCGAATGTATTAATTCAATGTAAATTAGTGAGGCCTAAACGTACATAAAAGAGTTTAATTTGGGGGCCAAAAATAAAAAATAAAGGAATAACAAAGGATATTATTTTATGGTAAGCATAAAAACAATAGGAATTTTAAACCGTTTAAATACTGAAATCCATTCAATTTTTTTTAATCTGACTAACTGTGAAATTGAAATATGTGATTAAAAAAAGCATCAATGATAGGGAAGTAAAGTACCTTATATAATGTGTTGAATGTGTATGTTTAATATTATAAAAAATTAAATTTAGTTTTGAAATAAAATCAAACATTCTAAGGGAAATTTAAAGAGGATAAATGATGATATAATATAAAACTGAAACAAAAATGTGCAATACAAGTAATATTTTCTTAATATTTCAAAATTTATTTAATTCATTATATAATATTATTTTATTTTATGTTAATTTTAAAAATAGAAATAATTATATACTTTTATATATATTATGTTAATTTTAAAAATAGTAATAATTATATACTTTTTTATTATTTTAATCATAAATTTAAAAGTATTTCTAGTAGGTAATATTCAAAAAAAGGTATCATCATTAAAAGATGATTTAGATTAGTTGATTTAAATTTTTATTAAAATCCAACTTAACAGTAATACAATGTATAAATATTATATGACATTTTACGCCCCCACAAAAAATATCAGCAGTTATTTAACCCTATACTTCCGAAGCATAGATTTGAGAGCATTTCTTCTAACTAAGCCGGAAATGAGTTTAAAGCTAATATCTACTTTTATTTGAAAAGTTGAGGGTTTACAAAGAAGAATGTCGTGTGAACGGAATCTCTCAATTATATAGAAGCTGAGATACAAATGACTAAAAAACTGACTATATATATTATTTTATTATATTATTACAATTTTAAAAGTGATTCAAATAATTAATATTTAACACAACACTTTCAAAAAATATTACTTAATTATATATTATTATAATTTTAAAATTATGTATTTCAAGTAAGTAATATCCAACACAAACAAACTTTTTTTAATAATATTAAACAATATTAATTCTAAATTCGAATATGTAATATTCAGGACAAATATTTTTTTCTTATTAATTTCAAAATATACTAAAATTATTATGTATTAATCAATAATTAATATTAAAGATTTCATAAATTGATTAATTAATTATATATTATTATAATTTTAAAAATAAATTTAAAATTGTTTCAAGTAGGTAATCTTCAAAAATATTTTCTTATTAATTTTAAAATATTAATAATTATATATTCAAATCAATAATTTTAAATTCAATAAAAATATTTAATTAATTATATATTATTATAATTTCAAAATTAAATTTGAAAATGTTTCAAGTAAGTAATATTCTGGACAAACAGTTTTTTGTGAGTAATTTCAAAAAATAACTTAATAATTTACATCTTTAATTAATTATATTATCATATAATTAAATAAATTAAAAGTAATACAAAAAATATATTATTTTTTATCATAAATTTTAAAATGAATTAATTAATGTGAAAGAGGCAAAACCAACAAAACCGTAGAAGACGAATAACGTAATTTAGTATAAGTAAATAATGTTCCCCGTGTAAGCGAATGTTGAAATTATTTTGTGGGTAACTCAGGGATTATCATAACATCATTCACAAGCAAATGTAAGTCGACGAGTTGACGTCAGAATTTTTCCACAGATAATAAAAGCGGGTTCGTTCGACGTTTCGAGACCAAGACGCAGAGATTTTCATTTAGTCCAAGTGCCGGTTACTGGCGACGAGATAGCCGCCCATATGAGTTGCTGTGCCTTCAACCGACTCCATCACTATTTTATTTTAGACGGGCGACGCCGTGCGCCGATTTGCATGTGAAAATTGAGCACTTTAAACTTATTCCCTGTTCGGTAATGTTTCCACGGATTTTTAAATCCGAAACGTTTTTATATTTATTTTCGTGTCGGGCGCTGATTAGCCCCCACTCCCGTTATGCCGCGATGTGAATAAAAATTCAAAAGGTTCACGGGTCGCGTTTGGTTTTCAACGTGGGGTCGTTACTTCCCTTTAATTCCCAAGAACCGGGGATTATTCTAGTTTTCTCATATGCACGTTCTATTTGGACAATATTATTCGGATGATTCAATTAAAATCCGACATTGTTATCACAAAAATGCGTAATTAAAATCCACATTCTCGACACGTAATTAAGCCGAAAATCGTCTCCCAAACGAATTTTAATATAAATTTTTTTCACGGTCCTAAAAAGTAAAATCCCCGGGCGAAGCAATGAAATTGTAATACATTCAGAGAGGGCTCTTTATAAAACGTATTCAATTAATCCGGATGTTTTTTTGATGGCCGAAAAAACGGGCGAAGGGGACTTAAATAAAAATTCCCAGACGCCGGGAGACGGGGAGATATATCTAATAAGACACAAAGATCGAAATTCGCAATAAAAATTTGCTAAACGCGTAATTTTGTTCGTTTTACGGACGAGATTTCCTTTCAATTTACATCTCACGAACGGCGAATCGCAATAAACACTTATAAAATCGTGTTCCTCGCCGGCCAGATAAGCATTGTAATCTTTCGCACGGAATATTCCAGCTGGAAATACTATAATATAAATCTCGGCGGGCTTCCGACATCGTGAACTTGCTTAATCGATGAACTGCCGGTCAGGAACCAGGCCATTTGAAACGGGGATTATCGCTAAAATACCACCGTGAACTTCGTTTTCCAGATTACTTCGCCATGGAAATAAAGTAGAATGTCTTGGCCAACAAAAACGACCATTAACCCTTAAATATAATATTATTCCTACAATCCCTTTTTATATTCACATCGAAATAGTTTAATTACCATGTTTAAAGGTAATTGCAGTTTTGTATTTAAAATACCAAAATTAATAATGACAAATAGTTCTTAAATTAAATAATATCATTTATTAAAGAAAACAAATATTTAAATTAATAATAAAAAACAATTACAATTAAAAGATAATTAATTGAAGATCTATATCTGGACACCAAAATTAAAAAGATGAGTAATTTTTAATGGTGAGAAACCATTTAGAACTATTAAAAAATCTTTAAAAAGATGATTGATAATAGTTCTATTTTTACAATAACAAAATTGAAAATCAAAAACATAAAAATTGTCATTTCTTTAATTAAGTTAAACATTTATTGAAGAAAGACTGTCTCACAGAAAACACTAAAATAAATTAGAACCATTTAAATATCTAAAATAAATATATTAAACTTTTATTTGAAGAAAACAAATTCTTAAAATTAATTGTGGCGCAGAAAAAACTAAAATAAATTAGAACTACTTAAATATCTTCAAAAAGGTAAATGATGAAGTTCTATATCCTGGAAACCAAAATTAAAAATGATAAATAATAATTAATGGTAAGTAAGTTAAATACAATGTTTATTAAAAAAACAAATTGGAAATGGAAAGAAAAGTACAATCATACTATTAGAAGATCTCTAAAAAGTTAGTTGATAATAATTTCTATATTTACAATATCAAAATTAAAAATCGAAAATATAAAATTTGTCATTTCTCCAATTAGATTAAATATTTATTGAAGACAACAATTTCTCAAAATTAATTGTGGCTCAGAAAAAAACTAAAATTAATTAGAACTATTTAAATATCTTCAAAAATGTAAATGATAAAGGTCTATATTTAGGTACCAAAATGAAAAATAATTATTAAAGGTGAGTTCTTATGTTAATTAAAATTCTTATTAAAAAACAAGGTGGTAAGAAAAGTACAATCAGAAACTATTTAGAACTATTAGAAAATCTAAAAAGATAATTGGTATTAATGAAGTTTTATATCTAGAATACTTAAATTAAAAATTGGAGAAAATATGTTCTTAACTTAACTTCTTAATGGGTGCGTACTAAAAATGATAAATATTTAATATTCTTTCAGTTCTTAAGTTAAATAAAATGCTTGGTAAAGAAAATAAGTTCTTAAAATCAATTGTGATACGTGAAATAGATTCAGAAACCTTTTAAAACCAACAGAAATAATAAAGTAGAATCTGAAACCATTAGGATTACTAGAATCTCTATCTTGAATATCATATGTTAATTAAAACACATAAATAGTAAAATTGTCTGATCCTAAATAAAAAAAATTAAAGAAAACAACTTCTTAAAATCAATTTGAACTATTAGAATATCTTGTCAACCAAAACCCGGTACTAAAATTCACCTGAGAAGATGAAAAAAATATATTGGATCATTCCTTTCCGAGATTAGAGTTTTAAAAAGGGATTGCAAGGGAAATAAATTGTATGCCTTTAAAAGTATTTGGATTTATCGTTTATCTACGCCTGATGGCCCTCTTATGCTCGTCCTGTCACTCTCGTTCCGAATTCTGCGATGGAAATGTGTTTCTGAAGGGTCGAACTTTTTTATGAATCTTCCCACTTACCTCATTCAAATGTGAGCCGGTATTTATGGTATTTTCACCTGAGACATAGAAAATTGAATTATAGTCAAGCTTATTTTACTTCCATTAAATCCTTCAAAGGAGTATATAATAACGTCGTCCATATTTAATGACTCGGAGATGTTACAGACAAAGATTCGTCTAGACGAAGAATATTAATAGCTTTAACGTACTTAAATAGAGAAGAAAACCGAGCCAACGTTCCATACACATGTACAGCAAAAGGAGCCACCCTCAGGGTAGGTTTAAAGTTACACAAAGCGTGGATTTTACCTAAATCAACAAAATGAAGCAGAAGATCATCCCACACAAAGGAAATTATGTTTCATTGCTTTTGCACGCCGTATTTGTGTTGGCTCCTTTCTGGATAATTACTTTTCTTTGTGCCGAGCAAGACGACGAATTTGTCAGACGTTTTAACTGCGGAAGACGTTTCATTTCATCATCACAGTTTTTTTTGTCGGGTGTTGTGACAAAGTTCGATTTGGATTAAGACAAGCGTTCCTGCTATAAAATTATCATTTTAATTGTTACATTTCTGGAACGAAACAACAAAGTTGGAGTGGCACTCCATCTCAAGAGTGCTTTAGGTTTATGAGAGCATTGTCAACAAATTAGAATGCGTGCCGAATAATAAACAAAGCGTGTGATGCGAGCTTTTTGTGTACACACTTCGCATCGTTCAAAATTGAATTTTTCAACAGCCCAAACAATTTTGTTTATCTTACGAAATTAACGGATTTTGGCATATTAAACTGGATGCCACTTATTGTCACTCTCTCGCTCCAACTTTAGTATATTGAATTCCCTTTGTTTTCCATCGAACCAATACACAACAATGGATCAGAACGTTTGATTCACTCACAAAACATCGAACGTCATTCTCCTCGACGTCGATTCCATTGTCTGCCGTCCGGAATAATTCCATTGTCGAGTTTCTGGATGCAAATGTAACAGGTGAAGACTAATTCGAAATATACGCAGCGAAGGCGCAGGCGACAAATATTAATAGTTAGAGGGGTTGAATGGGGTGGCTGTTCTACCTGAGTGCTATGAATAAATGATGGCATTAAAGATGGCGCCCGTCAACACTGCTGCCTTTCATCCCTGCCTCGATATTCTACTGATTCAATTTACGACTGAATATCAGGACTGTAATGAACTAATTTATTAAATTGAAGGCCGCTATTAATTACACCGGAAAGGTTTTTTCCTCGTGTACGTTTTGTATGCGGAAAAAAAGTGGAGGAGTAATTAATTGGGTAATTAATTGGGTCAAATAAGTTTCATCAATCTAATTAGGAAGAATCGGTGTGGAATTTATTGTGTGCCCCCTTTTCGGGGGATTATTTGCAATTGAAAATTTCACTAATCCCGCGGTTTGTTTGTTTGTTATACAATGGAAACGGGAGGAGATGAATTAATAAATCACGTCTCGAGGAATTAATCAAAGGGTGGAGAAATGTTTGAGAACGAATTTGAGTGGCGAAAATTTTTAGAAATATAAAGAACATAATCAGACCTATTTACTATGTAAATTTTTGGCAAATCAATATCAATCTTGTTACAGGGGAAGGAACAAAGCTGCTTGAGGTGCTTTTTATCCCAGAGTATTAACTATAAAACACATGAGCTTTATAAACTGAGATGTTATGATAATTATGTTTAATTAAAATGTGAGTAAGGGAACTTTAATCAAATTACACAGCAATTCTGAACGCTTTAGGCCCCACGTTTTAATTACAAGGAAACGCAACTAATTGCTCGAAACATTTTTAATTCCCATCACATCAAAACAGAAATTCTCTTCGAAACGCACACATGGAATCAATTTGGGGTAGCGGATGGGTGGTGTTCGTGAGTCCGGACCGTTTTTCCCGGACCGCCTCCTCCCCAAGCGATGGATGACAACGTAAGTGAAATGTCAACGGGCCTAAGTGAGCGAATTCGTCTTGGAAGGGCGCGGGAGGCCCACGCGGGGTCCCGCAGGCCGCCAGGGAAGGACCCAGGTGTTGCCAGCCACTTCGCAGATAGATTTGACGTCGGTTGATCCCCGGCAAAACGGTCATCACTCAACACTACAACTAATTTCTTTGCCGAGCAGCCCGCCTTCCCTGTTTGCTCCTCTTTTCGTCGTCGACTGAATAATATATGGGGCGAAGACCGAGATGATTTTAGCGGTGTTTTGACGTTGCGGAGGTGTCTTAAGTAATTGCCACATTGTTGCTTGTTGTTTTGCTGAATTTTCTGGATGTTTTGAAAGATTCTTGACATTATTACTTGCGATGTAACTTTAACCATAAACACAAATGCTTTTTCCTTGTTGATCTTTAATAGTTTACACGTTCATCGATGAAATAACAATGCTTTATAATTTCAAACTTATTTATCGATTCTTTACACTTTTCATCCTCTTATTTGGAAAGGTAAATTTACTGCACGGCAAGAAATTTCATCGTCGTCGTTTTTTCATTTTCTGCTAGATGCTTTAACATAGTTTGCACTTTTCAACTGAAGCATACAACGATAAATAAAACGCGTGATCTGCTGACGTTTATCCTAAAGCAAGTTTAATTTAAACACCTGGAAACTTTCGCGAAACTTTACCGGATAATATTCTAGTTTTTCGAAGTCCTATAAAAGAAAGAAATGCAATACTCGTAATACAATTATATTACCGATAAATTAAACGAGTCGCTTTAACTTTTATGAGCCGCAATACAGCAAAAATTTTTGCCTCATAGGAAAAGAATTTTAATCTGACATTATACGGTTTAATTAGCGAAATTTAACAAATGCATGGTCACAATCCGACAACTTAATAAGGAACATTCCTATGCAAATATTCCGAAACAATTTTATCATTTGGTCCGATACAAAAACCGAATTTTCACGCGATCATCCCATAAAAATATTTCCATGCGACATTTTTATGTAAATGTGATTCGGAGCCGAAAATAACATCTTAATAAAGCATTTCGACGAACGATTATTAAAGGTGGATTTATTTTGTTTTAATCGTAAGTAAAATAACCTTTCCTTTCATAAGTTTTGTAATTTAAGGCTCCCAAAGGGATGTTTAAATTGGAGTGTCAAGGATTGAGAATTTTATTTTAATAACGAGGTCATGCAAAGCGGACGAAGCGCCCCTGAAACATTTCCACACATATATAAGCCGTTCATTAACTTTTTAATAAGCGTAAATTTTTAAAGGCCCAATATTGTTTACAGCGCAAAGTTCGACCGTTAAAACTTTTGCCAGAAAATGGAATTCGTACCCGGTTTTCATTAAGGCTTTATTTTATGACGCTCATTCCACTCTATTAAGTAATTAACATAAAAATTATCTGGAATAAATACATTTTTGAGATGTTTCAATTGTATAGTTTTACCGTTAAAATCCGATTAATTTATAATCACAGGTTAGGGGCCAATAGAAAATAAATCCGGTCGAATTTTCGATACAAAAGGGTCAAAATGTACTGCATGCTAAAACAATTATGCCTGGCAACAAAACGAAATAGAAAATAATATTGCCCGTAATTGAATTTCCTGTACAAAAGTACAACTCGTTTAATGTGCCATGACGTTAAATGATTTTAATCAAATACTAATTTCCAAAACATGGTATTTCTGTTCAAACCATAAAAAATTGGATGAATATAATATATTATAAATAATCGTACTATTCAATTTTTGTTTTATTTTATGGTCCTCTCTGATAATTTTTCAAATGTGAAAATTGTTGTAGTACAAACAAAAACAATGAAAAATGTCGATGTTTGCTTTGATGTCACCGCAATTAATAAAAATTTAAATTGCCCATCATGTTCATTTTTTACAATTTTTTTCGGCCAATTGAAAATTGTTTACCCGACTAAAAACTGAACAGTTATAAATATCCAGTTGATGTTTATTCCCGTATTAAACATGGAAAATTAAAATCTGTACATTTTTATTAAAATTCCTGACGTATGAATTAAACATGTAATTTATTGAGCATTGATGGAAGAGCAACAGTGGTTTAATGAAAAAAATCGCCAGTGGCACGTTAATAAAATAGTCAGATTCGGACGAACGAAATTTTAACATTTTGGAAAAATTGTTAAATTGGTCGTGTAACGGAAATTGGGATCGTCAAATTTATTTTTTTCAAATGTTGCGGAAAAAGTTTCCTATTTACATGCGCAAAATACAAATATTTAAAAATTTAAATGTAAAAATAAAAGTTTCCATCAAACAAATTTTTATCTCAATTTAACTCAATTTTCTATATATTTAGAAGAGCTGCTTTTTGCTATTACAAATTACAATTACAAATTATATTCTGTTGTTAACATTAATAACGTTTTAATTTTTTTTCATGTTAATCAACTGATAATTTATTTCACAAGTCCATTAACTATATTAATCTGTGCTAGTTAGAGCAAATTTTCAATAATAGGAAAATCAATATCAATTAAACTTTAATGTAAATATTGCGTTAAATTATGATTAATTATAGGTATTGATCACATTTATTTATCATAATGTTACAATACATTACCGAGCAATTAGTTGTGCAAATTATCCTCATAAAAATAATTTTAAACCATATTTCCCGTGCTCATACGTAGATAATATTTGTAATTTACATCCAGGCTTGATTTGTTTATAAGATGCTGAGATCATTTCCTCAATTCATTTAATTCATATTAACAATGACTCAAACTTTCATGAACAAAATTAAACAGTTTACACTATTCAAACTAAACACAATTATCTCCATTAATCAATTAAAAACCACTCAAGAATATTGTTGAAAGTTTTTTGTTTTGAAACAAAATTTTGAAACGTCTGAATTCATTAAACAAACACAATTAGACAAGAACTTCCGCCTTTGAAAAATCAAAATCCCTCAAATATTTGCCTTTCATCAGTAAGTCGACCGAATTTCAATTAAAAAAAAAACTTTCCCCCTTGAAAAACGTCGGTGGCATTTAATATTCGTCGGCCTGTATTTGACTTGCGAAATGACAATTGGCACTGGATGTTTGCACGGCGAAAATTAATTCCACTTGTTCAAATAAAAGGATAACACCACCGTCAGAGGGTCGGTTCTCTTACATGGCCGACGCTGTTACACTCGACAAGGCGTGAATTTGACGCAACGAATCGATTCGGTCAACAGAACACTAATTAAGAGCTCGCCGGATTGACGGGACAGGTACGGGGTTGTGTGTGGAGAGTTTGTTGCAACTTGCTACGACAAGTCTGGAGTTTTGGAAAGTTATTAATTGTTATTTTCATGGAGTTAAATCATTTTACGATTAGGTTTGCATTCAAATGTTTAGGTAAATGTCTGGAAAGTTTAATGCGAAGTTTATTTTGAAGTTGAAGTAATTTGTATATGATTTTTTGTTGAGATAGTTTCTCTAATTGATGGTGGGTAATTTATACATACATCAGTTTATAAGTAACATTGCGAACAATTCTCAAAACACACCTGCTATCGGCTGTGCTGGAGCCAAATGATAAATTCAAAATTCATTCCAGACATCTAGTATAAATTTCCAATTTCAATAAACCGCGATGAGAGAGGGATGTTGCGTAACGCAGCCCCCGATAGATTTACAATATAGCGGGCATATTTAAAGTGTCAGCGGTGCTAAATTCCGATACACCGCGTATACGCATTGTGGCTCCACGAATAAAACATGAATATTTGATGGACGATTTATTATTTATGTATGCGTATACGTTTCCCATCCGAAGGGACATTTCCCCGCACCATATCATATTCGAAACCTTTCTCGGACCGAAAGGATGCCGCCTTTTTCTCTTTTTCTAAAATACACACTATAAAACATAATCCCGCCGCCGTACGTCATAAATTTATTGAAGTCTTTATCTGCGTGACAAATGTACCATCTAAATACAAAGGGATAAGTACCAGTGATACCTCATAAATATTTATGGTTGCATTCGGGAACGGTTTATATTTACGTCCGCCGTATTGACTTCACTTTTTGTCGTGGACTTGATGCTCATAAATGTGCAGGAAATTGAGATGAAGCGACAGATTTAAACTGGAATCTCTTTCCTAGTTTATTATTCACTCACCTCAAAATTACATCCATACTTTTTTGTTTTATATAAAAATATATTTAATTAAGTTTTTTAACTAGAAATGAACACTACTACTAAATATTAAATTGTTTAGAGATTTCTGACATTTTAAATTAATTGTTGGCAAAAATCATTTCCTTTTTCCTCTAGATTGACCTTCCATTTTTCTTTCTAACAACTTGTCGCAGGCACAACGTTCACATCAATGGTTCCACTTCAAATTTTGGTTATTCCTTGAAATGTTGCTAATTATTGCTGGATATTACAAAGTATTTTCTTCTATTTTTAGTTATTTATTTGTTTCAAATTTTATAGTATTTGTGTAATATTTAAAATTGGTTGAGTTAAAACTTGTACATTATAGACCCTTTAAAAGTTAATTTAAAAAAATCACATTTTTGTATGCAAATTCCGAAATTCCAAAGGAAAATTTAAACAGACATTACTGCAGTTCGGGTTTCCTCCGGGGTCCACTTCAGAATCAGTTTAATGCATCTAGTTTTCCGAGTGGAGAATACGGCCGCATTTGTCCAGATGAAGGGATGCACATAGCTCAATATAAAGGGAAATGAGATTTTTATATTTGTGCAAAGGTCGACTAATCCGGAACGAAGTCGCGCTGTTTACAGTCGAGCAGAGTTGATTGTTTTAATCTCGTTGAAGTCGGGAGAAGTCATATTTTGCCGGACTCCGAAGGTGGCCAACCGACCGGAAAATTGGTCTACATATAGAAGAAGAAAGGATCCGGTTCCGGTTCTGGATTTTTCGGTTGTGACGGGGATAAGGGGGCTTGTGCAGGTGAACCACCCGGGCTTCAGAACTTAATCATTTTTCGTCTTAAAATGGCCAAATCGTTTTTGAATTATTCATGAATTTAGGTCGAATCGGGATTAAATTAAGTCGATGCAAATCCGCGAGTCGTTTTGTTTATTTACAGCCCTACGTTCATTAAGTCATTACGGTGACGGGAGAGGGGATATGGAAATCGATAGTCGTCGCGGAAGGATGAGGCCTAATTAAAAAATTCAATTGCTTGATTCCGATTCGACCAATTTGCATACTTATAAACGACGGATTTTTATTTAATTTCTTCCCCGATCCCATCTCCAAAACCAATTAGCGCAGACAAACGAAACGTTACAGTCATGTTTTCCCTTGACGAATTTTGATCATGTTTGTCACAACAGCCAACTTTTGCTTCATTTCTTTTAAAATTAAAATTATTTAAAATATATTATATCATGTTAAATTATAAGCATATATTGAAAAATATTTGATTTTAAATAAACCAAATATCATATTTTCTAAATATTAATTCATTTATGTTGTAAAAATAAGTAAATAAATCATAAAAATTTTACTTCTTTTATACCTATAAATATAAAAAGTAAACAAAAATATATTAGATAATATTTTCTAAATATTCTATACTTATTTATTGTAGAAATGTGTAAGAATATTATAAAAATTTTTAATTCTAAAAATATCATAAATAAATAAAAATATATTAACTAATATTATATAAATTATATTGTAAAATAAATACGAATTTATAAACATTTAACTTGTTTACAGTTAAGAACATTACAAAAAAAGTAAATCATATTAAATCATAGTTTTTGTTATATACAGAGTTTCTAAATTTGTATCATGTATAAAAATAACAAACATTTGATTTACTTTTAAAACAAAAAAATTGAAACAAATTTATCAATTTAATAATATTTTATATTTTATCATACATTAAATTACATTAAATTGTATTAAGCACGCAAAATTTCTCAGAAACAGTAAGGAGAATTCAGTCTGACAAATAAAAAGTTTCATTCCAAAAAACCATAGCACAATGAAAAAGTTCGAAAAGAAAACTTCTGCGGCTGATCACAAAAACTACTCTCCGAGTACATAGAAAAATGCACCTGCTTCAGCAGACATTATTTTTTGCTTAGTCCGTATCCGAAACGTTCGTAACTAAAAACGGATAGGAACACGCATGTGTTTTTAATAGTCCCGATCACGATCGCGATTTACATAATGGGGATCAGGGAGAGCCGATACCGATGGGGACAAAATTCTAAACTGAACCGGCTGAACCGAAGATTTATCGGGTATTAGAAACGGACGGCCGATATAATAAATTCGTTCGGACGTTGCGATTTATTAATTCATTTGTGTGTTTTTCGGACGCGGGTGTTGCAATTTACGACGCCATTTACTTTAAAAATTGGTCCGTAAAAACAACCCAAACCGCAACGGAATTTAAAACGTCAATTATTCGTTTTATTGTTTTTTGAAAAATTGGTGGATGCGCCGCAGGAATTATTTCTATGTTCTCTCAGTCACGAAGACAAATAATAAAGATGGGGATTGCGGTGCGGTTATCAGAATTGAATCAAATAATATGGAATATTCTGCCAGTAAAATAACGATTCTTTCATATTTCTTGTCTTAGAACCATTACTCGGGAACAGTCGGCAATATTTATCCAGACAGTGTGAGTCGAACCCGGTCGGAAATTGTACAGCGGCGTGTTAAGACGTAAAAATTTTACAGTTTGAAGATTACTCTCATCAGCTTGTTACTCGTTTTATTGGAACGAATATTCTGAGATCCGCATAAAGCTAAATTGAACTAGTTTTGTTGTAGACATTTCAAAGTTTCTATCATGGGCATTTTATATTTTATATATTACGAAAATTTTAATATATGAATTTTAGTTTTACTCAGTTTATTTGTTTAATATTATTATTCGAAATAGTTACTTAAATAAATGATGGAAAGAAAAATATACGAATTCTCGATATTAAAATGTAAAATAAATAATAGGTTGAGTTGCTTTAAAACGTTTTATTTTAAACTTTAGTCTATTAAACTTTATAGACTGAACTTGAAATATTTAGAATTAACATGTTTTAAAAACTTCTGAAAATTTGAACTGAAAAATGGTGGAGGATAAAGGTAATTTTTCTAAAAAGTATGAGGAGAATTATTAAATCTCACTTTTTTAATATTAATCCATTTTATTTTTACTTTTCAAGAAAACAAATATAGAATTTATATACAATATTTATTAAATGTTTATACTCTATATTTGAAGTATTGTAATTGCTCTTCATTTTTCGTAAAACACTTATTGCTAGTTATAAGTGAATACAGAAAAAAAATGCCAAATTGTAGTAAAAATCTATTAGTGTAACGATGTATACTACTTTGATTATGATAAACAATCAATTGGTAAAATTGGTGGATAATGGTAATTTTAATATATATTTTATATTTTTTCATAAAAGTCGAGAAAAAATGAGAATTATGAAAGAAAAATTATTAAATTTGGATCAATACTGATAAAGTTTAACTTCATTTTGTTAATATGTTTGCTTTTCAAAATTCTCTTTCCTTGTCATATTTTTCAGATACATTAAAATTTTAATAAACCAATACAATAAAATAAATTAGAAAATATTTTTAAAACTGGTGTAAATTGTTGTAAGTCATGACTCATCCCAATCGTCGCCTGTCGTACTGTCTTCTTTTCATCTTATTTTTTGGAGGGGGCGTGCGCTCGCATTATTCTTTCAGGAACAATATCGCATTTAATTTTAGCCCGACGACTTCAACGAACTCCATTTGCATTCATATTTATGTAGGAATGCACTGGCGCAATGCATTCGCGAATTCCCCAGTCTCCGTCGTTCAAATTCATAATTTCCAACCTTTGTTCGTCGCGGAGGCGAATTGATCCGTGACACTGTTACCCGTTCTCGCGTTTCTGCACAGAATTACGTATTCTTCACTGTCCGGCAGATGATTTTTCGCGGTACGACGCTGCGAGATATTGGCGTCGGCGACGTCGGGACGTCTGGCGCCGGACGGACGACGGGAGGCGGTGTATCCTGCAGGACAAAAAAAACCCATTCGGCGGCAAATGCCAAATCGGGAACGTGCGGCCGAATACTTTTGCATAAGTTCGGTGCCTGGGTGTGGGAAAAAGGTTTTGGCGCAAAGCTGGGTTTGTGGGGAACGAGTGTCAATAATTTATTAGGATTCGTGAGCCAAAATCTCCCGATTTTACTAAATCTTTTATTTATTATTCAAGTGTGAAATGTGCCTGGCTAGAAGGGCTTTTTCAGCAATTTTTTCTATTGAAATTATCTGAAAATATTCTGAGAAAAATATTTTAAATTTACATAGGTAATTTCTGTCTCAAAATTTTCAGTTTTCAGTTTCCCTTTATTACTAGTAATTCTCCAGAAATGTAAAGATTCATAAAATATGAATTTCACAAAAATTTATTTTTAGGTTTTATACATATTAAATATTTTTGATTTTATTTTTCTTTGTACAATTTTTAGAAATAAATAGGAAAATAAAGATTTTACCTCTGTGTATTGACAATTAACATATTTTAAATACTTTTGAGAATAATAATAATAATAATAATAATAATAATAATAATAATAATAATAATAATAATAATAATAATTGATCTGAAACTAAAAAACGAAGAATACTTACTTTTACTCTCTAAATTTGAGATTTAATTTTTTTTCTTTTCCAGACATTCTAGATGTATTTAGATCTTTTCAAAAGTAAAAATTAAAACTAAAAAACAGAGGATAAATGACATTTTAATTCTTATTTTACAAGTTTTCTAAAAAGTATGAGGAGAAAAAGAATCATTAAATCTCACTTTTTTAATATTAATCCATATTATTTTTGCTCTTCAAGAAAACAAATATAGAATTTATATATATAATAATATTTATTAAATATTTATACCTTATATTTGAATATAAAGCTTTAAATATGTATATATATTTTTAAGTACGATATTTGTTTAATTTTCTTTTACCTTTAAATAATTTTGCATAAAGAATAATTATTTTATAGATTTTTATCTGTCCAATATTTTTAAATAAGTGCCAACTTAAGAAGAGTTTAAATTAAATTACAAAAATAAATAAAATAAATTGAAATCCCTCAAATGAAATTGAATTTTGGCTGACTAAATAATTAAATAGTTTTTTATATAGAATCGAACGAGTTTTGGTGGTACACAAAAAAACGATGAATCCCTTTTAAACTGAATAAAACAGTATTTTTTGTTATTTCCCCCGTTACTATAGATTTATAAAAAGAGATACTGGAACAAAGGACCATGGAAAGGCCGTATCGTTAAAATCCGATGCTGTGAAATTTGGTTCGCAGTTTCACACAGATGGTGTTTGAATATAGAGGGTTTTTACAATAAAACATGCAGCTAAACGTTTCAGGACCGGATTTAAGCTCCTGGTATATAATCGTAAAAGGAAATTTACAATTATACGACCAGAAATGGGGAAAAAATCAATTTCATACTTATGCTGCACAATCTAAATATTGAAACTTTTACGTTGATCAAGAAATTGTTTATTAATTATAGAACATAAAAGTTGCTCGTGGCCTTTTCAATTAACCTTGCCGTTTCTCAACGAGGTCGGAAAAAAGGCGAATCGAGTTCCATAATTAATTATTTTTGACGTGCAATCACAAAAGCTCCGTTCTGTTTGCGCGATCGATGGAATTTTAACGACATCGCCCTTTTTACACTCCATGAATAATTTCCATCGATACGTGAAATATCTCTTCCGCGTCCCAGCATCTTGTTGTCGCAAAGCAAACACATTCCTCGCCATTACCGGATTGAAATTTTGCATGAAACAATAAATAAGCCCGAGGGGATGATTTTTAATATGTTACAGAAGTGCATGGTGGTTTCGTTTCGTGATTGTACGGCAATAAATATGAATCAATCGCGGTCGTTCGCCTTAAATCGATGAATCAGCACGAATTTCATTTTCGTTTCGGGGGTACATATTTTGATGTTTAGTCTGGATATTGACTTATAACCTGGACGAGATTTATGATGCTAAGGGATGTTTCGGCGGTTTCAAGGAACATTTTAATCTCGCAGTTAACGTGAATCAGCAAAACACACGGATGGTTTCACTTACGGTCCGAAATTAAGATAGATTTCAACGAAACCACAACAACAATCAGATAAATATTTCGAAAGCGAATACGTGGCCCACAATCTGGATAACCGCGTTTACCTCCGCAGTTTTTCATCCCCGAGTTTGTTAATAAACGTAACGGCATCGATTATAGTCGCGGATGCCGCATGCAAAAACATTAAAACTTGCAGCCGTATCTCTGGCGTCCGAGCGCCAACTTTTCAATTAAAACTCGGCGGGGCTGTGCGCCACCACCCCCGCCCGGTGTTACGTACGACGCGATATTGTTTTGCCTTCCGACCGGAACAAGAAACACTTGTTGGTTGCGAACAAATTCGGATTGGTTTAATGGACCTCTGTGAGTAAGGACGAGTCCCCAATATAAATTCCAAAACTATATAATTAAATGTCAAAAATCACAAAAACCTGCACATGCATAATATACATTCTGCACCACCTTCACCCCCGCACCAATTAAAACAAAACAAAAATCCGCCAAAACTTGCACAAAACAAAGACGGAGCCATTAATAGTCGAGCGTCGCAATAAAGTGTTGAAATTTACGTCCCGACGTAAATAATAAAAATGTGACGGGGCGGTGGGTTCGTGGGGGTTGTAGTTTTGAAGTTGAGGCCGGCTGGAAATAAAGAGGTTTACGAGTCAAGTGCACTGAAAGTCGTTAGTTGCAGGTAATCGGATTGTGGGGCGGCATTTGTCTCGGGGGCGCGTATATTATATTTCCGGCGGTCGGTGCGCTTCCCATCCGCGTGGCGTCGCGACGCCGACCGCAAATTCAAAAGTGTCTCAACGTCTCTTTTTAGTACTTAATTTCGACTACGATGTGTTCACACTAATTAAACTTGGTTTATAACTTGAAATAAACGCAGTTCTTAATCAAATATTACTATTTTTGAAGGTCAAGAAAGTAGTTATTAGGGTGGTTTTTTTATCTTCTGACACTGAAAAATTGGTTCCTAGACACCTTTAAAAAATGCCTTCCAAAGTTGAGTTCTTAATTTTAATAGGAACGTTCCTCATCTCAATTTTTCATTTTTTCTTTAGTTTCATATGGGAAAATCCATATCTCGTCATTATTTGATCCTACATAAAATTTCTATTCACATTTTTTGTAGCAAATTCAACGCTCTATAAAAAAGTTATCTTACATTTTTTTCATGAATTTTACCGTTTAGAAGATATCGGAGGACAAAGTTTCAAGAATTCAACAAAAAAATTCATTTTTCAAAGATGTCTAGGAACCAATTTTTCAGCGTACAAATAAAAAAAAAATTTGGCCTAACTTGGTAGTTATATCTCGATCAATATTTAATTTAAACCATTAGAAAACTAAATATTCGGATTGTAATTAAGCAAACTAATATAAACTAAACGGGTGTATTTAAATCAGAACTAGTGCTCATTAAAACAATGGCTGATTATTTATATTCACTATATATGATTACTAGTAAATTAAACAACAAACACAACATTTGAACATGTACTGTCATAATTGGTAAACATTGTTAAGTTACCACAATTAATAACTGAAATATAGACATAATTAAAGCTTGGCTTAATTATACCATTAACTAAACAATTGATGTTTGGATACAAGTAAATTGAGGTAATTAATATGAAATTTACTCTCGACGTGCAGACTATTAATTAGATTCAAAATAATTTAAACCCAGGGCTAGTTAAAATATTCATTTGCAATTCAGGAAACATTTGCAACTACTGTTGATTAAAAAAAAAGAATAAATTTATATTTTTAAATGTAGAAATATATAACGAACGTCAGTTCGAAATAATGCGACATTAAAAATTAAATAATACATTGTGGTAATTTTATTTTTATTCTATATTTAAATTTAGTTTGTTTTATTATTAAAATGTATATAACTGTACCGTGAACTGTAAATGTATAACAGACATGAAGTTGAAATAATGTAACTGATTAAATATTGAAAATTATAAATGTAGTAATTTTATTATCGTTCTATATTTAATTTTATTTTATTATTAAAATGTACTGTATAAAAAAAATAATATGTAACAAAATATGAAGGGAAACATTTGTAAAATGACTGAAAGAAAATCAATCAATAGTAAATAATTTGAAATATGAAATATAATAGACTTTTAAAATGTTTCACAATAATATAATATTCTTTATTTAAATTATAACAAAATAACCAGTATTATTTTAATATATTATACTTTAAAAGCTTGGAATAAAAAATATTATTAGGAAAGTTAAATTTATTATTATAAATTTTGTAAAATTCATTTAATCATAAAATAAACACCTTTAGGTAAAGATTAATTAACATTTTATATCAAAAACAAAATGATATATTTTTATTTTTATTATTTTTAATTTCAGAAAACTACATAAAAATAAAAATTTAATTATTAGATGTTAAAATTATTCTTATAATAATTAATCTGTGATGATAAAATTTAATTCAATTTCTTTTATTGCAAAGGTTTAAGTTAAGTAAGTGCATGAAAAGAAACTGAATCAAAACCAGAGTGAAACACGATCCGATTCGGAAACACGCTCATTCTCTTAAAATACATTTAATAGGACCGATAAGATAAATTAAACGTAAGTGTCTAAATATAATTTAAACGGAATTCCGACGCATTGTAACGCGGATTAATGATAAACAAATTTTATGGCTCGTAATTCAACCACGATGATGACATCGGATTTATTACGATGACGCTTATAAAAATAAATCTTTTGCCGGGCGTTGATGTCTGCATCAGTCATCGGAGCATAATCCCCAAGCATAACACGACCAATTAGTGCCAACCGATTCCCATATGGATTATTGTCTGTTTACGACATCTTCCAGCTGGGTTCGATTACAAAGTATATTTATGCGGAACACTGACCTTTTCACGAAGCATGTCGCGAGTCCTTGTTGCCTGCGTCCTGCTCCTGTGCAACTCGAGCTGCAGCTCCAGACAACGTTCCTGCCAATTGACGGTGGGCGGTTGGGTGGATGAGCCACTCGGCCCTTGGTCCAGGATGTCGAAGGCGGCCAGAGGAGGCGCCATCTCCCTCTGGCGCCGCGGCAGCAACCTCGGGGATGACGGGGTTGAATGTGACATCCTAAACAACCAAAATAAACTATTGTTAAAAGTTGAATTACAAAAAAGAGGTGTGGGATAACGCAACAAACTCAAGGTTCCAACTAAAATTGAACGTAGTAAACATGTAACCACAGTAAAAGGATCAATTTACAATCGTTGTGTGCACACAATAAATATCGAAATTAAAAATTAATAGAGCCATAATATGACATCCTAAAACCAGTTTGATACTATTATCTCGTGTCCACAAGTCTCCACAACAAATTGATTGGTGTCGTTAACAAGATACTCAGTCGTATGTAAATTAAATAACGACCGACCGATTATCTCAATTATGACCAATTAGATTATTCAATATTTGGTGGTGTCTTTTTTCCCACCCACGCATCCAACCTACATTCGATCGATTTGTGTGCGTTAATTTGCGTGGCGTACGATCGTAACCGTAAAGATTGTAACGCGAGCAAAAGAGAGAAAGTGATGCAAATCGGCACCTGCTGCATGCACCGTCGCAAGGATTTACGACACACTTAACCATTTATCAATGTTAATGGGATATATCACCTGTGATTTAGGCACCGGCGTTGCGAAATGAATTATTGAATCGGTGCGGTCGGATGAGGATGATTCGGATGTGGATTGAAATTAAATGAACGGTTGCAGGCCAAGAATAACTGGATTTTGCCGTTTTCGTAATGAGGTCTTGACGTTTTATTTATCGCGGGATTTGTATATGGTTATTGTAAATGGGAGCCGTTTCGGTGCTGTAAACATCTTCCATGCTTTCTTGGTGCGGAGATGTCAAATGTTTAATTGAAATGTTGTTGGTCATTTAACATCTTCATTTATAAACAGAAAACAAATTCTTTTAAGTAATTGTAAAGGATTATAACACAAACAAACATTAAAATCTATTAATGAAATAGAATTATTTTGAAATAACAATTAGAATTTCTATTCTATTCTAAAATAAATAAAAAAAATAAATTTATTATCAGTAAAAAAATATTGTTGAAATAAATATAAAAAATTGATAGAGAAATACAAAATGGATAATTATTAATTTAATTAAAATATTATGAAGATATAAAAATATAATACTAAACTAATTATAACAGTAACAATTAAGTTTATTGTTAGTAATAAAACAGCGAAATTTATAATGTTAAATGTGAGATAAAACTAATAAATTTATCATTAGTAAAAACTATAAAATTGAATATGTTAAATTTGACTAAAAATATAAGTAATAAAAATTCTTAAATACATTAGCAAATAAAAAATAAAAATAAAAATTAAATTAAAAAAAAAATAAAGTTATCATTAATAAAATTGTAAAGTTTAAAATTTTAAATGTGAAATTCAAAAGACAAAAAATAATTAATCTATCTAAAAATATTATAAATATTTAAATTGTCCAAAATAATACTAAATTAAACAAAAAACTAGCTTATTACTAATATAACTGTAAAGTTTAAAATATTAAATGTGAAATACAAATAATTATTAATTTAACTACAAATATTATTATAAATATTTAAAAATAATGTCAAAATAAATAACTGAAAAGTTAAATTTATGATTGATAAAATTGTAAAATTTAAAATGTGAAATGTGAGATACAAATTATGAACAAAAATTATTATGAACACTTAAATATTTTTTAAGTATTCATAATACGTAATAGAAAAAACTAAATAATAAATTAAATCTATCATTAACAAAACAGTAAAATATTAAATGAAATTGTGAGATACAAACCATGAATTTGGTAATCTAACTAAAAATATTACAAATTATCCAATATAATAGTAAGTTAAATAAAAAACTAACTAAAAACTAAATATATTATTAGTAAAACAGTAAAATTTAAAATGTGGGATACAAGTTATTAATTTAACTACAAATATTATTATAAATATTTAAAAATTGTCAAACATATTAACAAAAAATATATAACTAACAAATTAAATCATTAATAAAATTGTAAAATTTAAAATCTAAAATGTGAGAACAATTATAACAAAATTTTAACCTAACTAAAAATTAAATACATTAATAGTAAAACTGTAAAATATAAACGTGAGATACAAATTATGTATAATTATTATTTTAACTATAAATATTGTTATGAATAGTTAAAAATTGTTTAACATTATAGGAAAAGTAACTAAGATACTAAGTTAATCATTAGTAAAACTGTAAAATATAAAATGAAAATGTGAGATATAAACTGTAAAAAATTTAGTAATCTGACTAAAAAAAGTTCTCTAAAATAATAATAAAGTATAAAAAAAATTAACTGAAAACTAAATTATAAAATATGGGATACAAATTATTATTAATTAATAATTTAACTACAAATATTATTATGAATATTTAAAAATTGTTAAACATATTAACAAAAGAAATATATAACTAAAAAATTAAATCATTAATGAAATTAAAATTTAAAATCTACAATGTGAGATACAATTTATAAAAAATTATTAATCTAACTAAAAATTAAATATATTAATAGTAAAACTGTAAAATATAAATATGAGATACAAATTATGTACAATTATTATTTTAATTACAAATATTATTTTGAATAGTTAATTAATTAGAATTTGTTAAACTTTAGAAAATGTAACTAAGATATTAAGATAATCATTAGTAAAACTGTTAAATATAAAATGAAAATATGAGATGAAACTAAAAATATTATAAATTGTCTAAAATAATAATAAAAAAATAATTTTTTAGTAAAGTTATTATAATAATATGAATAATATACAAAATATGAACTATTAACAATTTATCTACAAATAGTATAATGTAACCTAATAATAAAGTAAGTAATAAAAGTTACACTTTTCAGCAGTAAAACTTTAACAATTAAAATAATTAAAAATGATAAAATTAATTATAAATATTACAGTGAATACTTTCAAATTACATATTATACAAATGGAAAATATTAAAATTGTAATTGTATATTTTTGTTATTTATAAATAATTTATAATATTAAATAAATGAATGATAAACGATTTTAATTTATCTAAAAAGTTTGCCTTAACTATAAATAGTGAAAAACACGTGAGATCAAACATTTGTAGAATAAATTCGACACCGTTGAGTAGTGTAATTTCCTCAATAATTTATATGTAAAGGGAGCATTTGAAGCAAACACCAAAAATAATCATCAAACAAACTCACCTTGTCAGCTCACCCAGTCGCGTAATGGGATCGAAAACTTGACTCAGTCTCCTTTGATCTTCTGCCATCTTTCACTTCTCTTCCGCAATTCCGCGATTCCGCACTAAACACACATCAAACCGGCACCAACTGGAGTCCTGTGTTTTTCGATTTAAGTCACTTCCATTATAGTTCTTAAGCTTCACAAACGCAAACGTAAATTCCACAACTAGCAACAATCCGATAAAACAACGAACGGGCATAAAACTCTTATTATGGACATAACACACTACAAACTGCAACCGTTTAGGAGACCTAGGGGGGCTTGGTTTTCTTTCTTTTGGATGGAAGGCAGATCACAACCGAGGTTCACCAATTAAAGGAAAAATTTCGTTACGAAGCGCTCGCGATTCGGTTTCTCGCACGTTACGACGCTGGTCCGCGTCTAGAAGACATCTCACATCATTGCTAGTTGCATGCGATGGGCATTGACCTCGTCTTAGCCCACTAAGGTCGGCTGTTTATATTTTCTCTTTCTATCGCCAATGCGAACGGCTCCGGATGCGGCACGGCGCTTTTCGAAATGGTGCATCGAAATTTTTCGACTTCTCTCCCGCTCTTTTCGGGATTGCGCAACTTTTTCGGGCGTTTTGGCACCAGTTCTCGGCTGTTATTTAAATGTGTGTGTGTATCGTGTATATTTTTAAAATTGTGGTATATAAAATTCAACGAGTTTTTCTTAACAGAGATATGCAACGGTAATTTATAGAGATATATAATATATATAAGATATATGATTAATTAACACTTAATATTAAAAACTTTTTATTATACATATAATATAAATATATTTATTTTAACATGTTGAAGACATCTGGACGTTTGGGGTCTTTTGGATCTGAAACAAAACAACATATATTTAATCAGTCAGTCAATAATCAATGACATAAGATTAACAATTAAATGATGCAATTATTAAACAGTTTCTGGTAAAACCGTAAATTACATCATTGTTTTAAGTATTGTGTATCTTAAAGAGAAATGGAAACACCCACATAACACCTACTTTCTGCTGCACTAAAAGTCATAACAATAAATTAAAAATAAATGTGTATTCTTATAAATTTATTACATTACTATTAAAAATTATTTTCAATTTGTTCCTATCTATATGGAAAACTGCCAAAATTACCCCAGTATTCAGAAAAGGTGATAAGTCTATTTTTAATAATTACAGTCCTATGTCTATATTAAGTAATTTCTCTAAAATATATGAGCAGGTGTTACATTCTGTCAATTATCAAAGTATTCGTTATAAAATTTCTCCTACTAGGCAGGGTTTTATGTTAGGCAGGTCCACCACCACTAATTTGTTATATTTGACTCAAGATATAAAATCGTCAATAGATCGTAAAAGTCAGATGGACGTCATTTATACAGACTTTTCACGTGCGTTCGTTTCCATTGACTATGCTATACTGATACTGTTGATCTTAATAATGATCTTATTAATTTAATTGAGAGTTATACGAAACAGAACTTGTTACGTCAACGGACTTAGATCTCACACTTACACTGCATCCTCTGGCGTACAGCAGGGGTCTAACTTGAGACCCCTATTATACCATCAATAACTTGTTGAGTTTGTTTTTATGCTGTAGTCTAGCCTATGCTGATGATCAAGTCGACAGTATTGTACAAACCCTTACTCTACAAAGTGATATTGACACTTTGGTGGCATGGTGTCAAAATAATAACCTTCAGCTAAATGTAAAGAAATGCTTTATTGTAAGTTACACCAAATGTACTAAGAACCAGCGGTTCTCTCACCTTACCAAGACATAGAACAAATGTTCTACTAAAAAGCCCAGTTTTCCAAATGGGCAGGAATGCAGAATTTTTAATTAAGATGTATTATTTATTGTTGTCTCTATTTAAAGTTAATTCTGTTGGACATAAATAAAATTTGTTATTATTATTATTAATTAGACTATTTAACTGTTTTTATATTGACAAAAGCTGTAATACCTACATTTAATTGTTACAAAATAAGTAGTTCACAAATTTGATATTCCTGTATCAGATGAAATATACATACATTAATTACAAATGTTTCCATCAAGATTTACAGACGATAAAACTCCATTTAACCTTTAATATAAATGCATGTACAAAAAAATTGATAAAGCACACATCCAAATTAATTAGCGTCGAAAAATCATCATAAATATAAAAACGTATGTTAATTTTATGTAAATACAAATAGAATTAAAACCAGCCCCCCGAAAATGTTATAGTGCGTTCCGTGTTAGTTCGTCATTAGCATAATTCACATATCAAAAGTGAAATATTCATTTTGATTTTGTAGATTTATTAACACGTATAACACATTTGCCCGGAGTTTATTTGTAAAACAATTTTTTTTACTACCACCCAACACGGAACGATACTTTATTTTTGGATGCGATACGCATCTAATTGTTGCTAATGATTCAATTTTTTTTGGCAGCCATCCGACCGGCTTAAGATTCACGTCAAAAAAATGAATTAATTGCTGCCGGCGCCAAGTTGAGCGATATTTCAAACTCAAGAGACAATTAGATTGCGAAACTAAAAAAAAATTTCCAAAACGCCGCATTTAATATTTCTCCCCAAACTTTCGAATGCGGGCAGATAAAATTCCGTCGCAATCCGACTTGATATACCGACCTTCTATTTACATGAGTCGTATCCGGTTCCGATTTATCTTTTTTTTTTTGCTTAATCGAACCAATAATGTATGGCGGGGCCGGACTCCCTCGCTCCGAAAGCATCCGCGAACGTCCCGGCAAAAAGATCCCGTTTCTTGTTCTTATATCAAGGACCATTTATTATCGGGACCGGTCAGTGGGAAAAAAACCGTTCCTGAAACTCCCGGCATGTGACATTACGTTTCTCCTTCTTTGTTTTGTGCTTCGGAAAAGGCAAAAAATTGTTGAGTTATTCCAGGGGGAGAGAATGTTTAATTACAAGTTAATGTGATTTGTGTCTTTTATATTATTTTATATAATACTTATTTTGCTTAATCTTCACTCAAAGAGTAACCATCATCATCATCATCATCTCTGGTACAAATATATAGTAATGTTTGTTTGGTCACATATTTATATTACTAAACATTAACATAAATATTAATTTACTATTATTAGATGAAGAAGTGAATATTAATATTTTTGGTAAGTAATATTTGGACCTCCCTTAGTTCAGTTCTTAAATTATCCTTGATTGTCTTTGTCTATTTATGACATTCTTAAAAACTCAAACATATTTTAGGATCAATGTAGTTTCTTTGCCACACATTCTATTTAATGAATGAGGCCAATTATTAAAAAGTTTTTACCATATACATTATTATTATAATATATCTTATTATTAAAGTTGTGGGGAGTATTAGAGGAAAAGTAATAACAACAAATAAACAGTTACAACGTGAAAACATCCAGCTATAACATTGTATGCAGTAATTGGATGAAAAGTAGATAAACAATGGGAGATGTTTAGATAAGTGGCCAGTAAAATTTCGTTATGAGCATTCGGCAAGTGAGAATCATCCGCGACGTTTACGATTATATATCTTATATTTTTTTATGGGGCTTTATAGTTCCATAATACGTTTCGTGCTGTTATATTTATACGAGGCCATCAAGTAAGATACTGAGCAGGTATATAAACAGTAGCACGTAATGAGTTAACGTATCCCACCACGTCTTGAAAGCATTTTATAAAAGCGACTGTTCATTTTTATCTGCGCTTCCATCAATATTGCGCTTTAACGCTAGTTTTCATTAATATTTTATATGTTTACACTATACTTGAGACTTGGCTATCTGAATATTCATAACCGGCAATTTCCGGGTTATGCGCCAGCTATTTTAATGGCACTGCAGGATTTTACGTTTATAACACTATTCCACTGAAAGCCTAGATAATAAAATTTATTAGTGTGCCGGTAAATTTTATCGCGCATGTTAAAAATGGATTTCTGAAACTGTTTCTGTTGTGTAAGCACATTTTCATGTAACCTTCCGCGAAATTTACATGCTTTTTAAATTTAATGGGACTGTTATAAAAGAACTCAACTTCGAGCTTTTTAATAAAATAATTTTTGCGTATCTATTTTATTATATTTAATCTAAATGTTAGTGAATTATCTATCCAATTGACTCTTATAAATACACTCATGAATGAATAATGTTTCTGGGTGCAATTTGTAAGATAAACTTAAGGTCATTACATTATCAGAAATACATGTTTAATACACAGTAAATTTGAATATAAATTAAAATGAACTTTTATAAATAATTTAGTTTTGAAATTTTAATATCATTTAGTAGTTTAAACAACTAATTTATCAGTACATCAACTTATTTATTGAAAATTGTTGTTGGGTTATCAAAAACCAACGTTTAATAGTTGTAGTTCACATGTCCAATCAATTAATTATATTTTCTGATACACAATCTGGGGGACTGTTTAAGTATTCAATCAAGACGAGTAAATCGGTTTAAAAAAATGTACAAAATATAACTGTTATCCTTTGTGAAAAAGAGTAATATGAGGGAGAGAAAAAATGTTGGGATCTAATATATTCATCCGAAAAGTGGTGGGATAGTGAGGTGAAAGTTATTTAAGGTCTGCTGATAAGCGCGTGTATCCTAAAATCCCGAATTTATGGGAATGGGTATGACAAAAGGCCATTTTGCATATTATATGTCCAATAAAGCAAAATGCACAGATACGGCAAGGGCTGTTTTTGGCTGTTCCGAACCCGAACTTCAGACTATCTGCTCTGTTATATGTGTTCAATATGGTGAGTGTTGCATTTTCGATATGAGATATGTGGAGGAGATATATGAAACAATATTGGAGGGATGTCATTATGTTGTGTCTGATATCGACGCCTTTTCTGAAACAACTCTTCCACCCTCACACCATTTCCAATATACATTTTTCCACATTTTCATCCCGGGTTAATTATGTTTATCGTTTCCAAATATAAAAAAACGTCTGCTTTGATGTTTGATATTTACCGACCGGTATTGGGGAAAAGTTTGATACACTTTGTCAATTTCCCCGAAACACGCACCAGTAAACATTGTTATTCACCGAATGTAAAAACGAATGAATGTGGAAATGAGAATTATAAATTTAAAATTTGGAATTCCGCGCTTTGCCAAAGTTATATTGAGTTTGAAATTGATCCGATCAGTTTGCAGTTTCCAGACAAGACCCCGGGGAGCACATACTAAATGTTTGCAATTTCATATTTCACAGAATTATTCCCGTCGACACGTCTAACGCTCCGACGCTCCTCGAACGGGATGTTTCCTGTTATTTATTCTTCGCATTTCCTATAAATTGATGAATATTTTATACGCACAATCATACACGCCATACATTATGGATGGACGCGATAGTAAACCTCCGGCAAATTTCTGTTTTTATCCAATCGACAATTGTTTTATATTTTTAAGCATTTTTTTGTCCAGTTTCTTTACGTCATTATTCATTATTTCATGTAAGTTTATGTTTTTAATCACCTTTGATTCAAATTCTTCACATCATTATTCATTATTCTCTCCTAGGTAACACCTCGTGTTACAAGTCGTTTTTATTTCTTTTATCATCTTCAGTCGTGATTCTTGCTTCATTATTCATTATTTCCTTCAGGTAAAGTGTAACAAATTGTTTTTATCTTTTAACATTAAATTACCTATCTTTAATCCAGATTCTTCGTCTCGTCATTATTCATTACGTTCTTGCATGTAAGTGAAGTTCTTCTTATTTCTATTAAGATTGAATTTATCATCATATCTTATTTATTTGATAAAGATTATTTACTTCATTTACTCATTATACTCTTGTGGGTAACAAGTTGTTCACCTTTCTTTAAACATTAGTCGGGATTCTTCATTTTGTTGGCCATTATTTACCAGTAGATAACATATAGAGTATCTGTGCAATTAGTTTATGGAATTCAATTGTGGTATACGAAATCAGATGGCAGGCATTGAAATTCACCCCTGGCCAGGAGCAGCAGACAGTCGCGTTGTAATTGAATGGCATCGGAGGCACAGTAAGGCACAATTGACATAATGTATGCAAGGAGCCGAGGCCGTCGATGCATCCGAATGAGAGAGAACGCCTAAGGCATGTGTCGTGCATATTAAACATGTGTTTGTGACCCACGCCAAGATAAAGGCCTAATGCGCGACATCAATTTTCCGACGGCCCATGTTCAACTCTCTTGCCTTGTGTTATTTTGAAAGGCTGTCTTGTCAGTGAATTTGTCGCCCGTTCGGTTTTGTAACGTTGCTTGTTAACGATTAACACGATACTGTTGAGTTGGTTTCTTGTCACAACGAATTTCGTACGGGTTTGTTACTGGGAGCTATTTATGATTGATCTAGAATCACATTACGACTTTCAACAATGGCCAACTATGTTGGTATATTCGTCAGATGAAACATGAAAGGAAAAAATAGATAAGATACAATATCGGGATCAACCACCAAAGTAATAATTAAGTAAAGAAACAATACAGAAAACGTTTGAAAAATGATGGGATTAGCACGGTTCCGAAAACGGCCAATTATTTGTTTTCGACGGGATGAGTTATGAAAGCCGCGATATCCGCCAAGAATGGCTCGAAGGCCGTGCTAATGGAAATCGTCCGGGCATTATAGAACAAAGGCTTCGGAAATAATGGCAAAATAAATGATTCAAGATTACGAGGCGCATTTTTTTTTAAACCATTTTTTAACTGTGAAATTAAACAAGAGGAACAGCAACACCGAAATTCATCAATATCTCCGGCACCCGGATTACTTTTCCTGTCTGGGAAAATGCGGGACGTAATATTTTTTGTTTCTCCTTGAGAAATTATTAAATTTGTTGAATGCTACGGACGGATAATAAGCCGTCCGCCAGTAAATCTGCTTTTGGCTCGTAAAATTACTTTCTACTTTGTTTTAATAATTCATTTCAACTTTTTTACTCGTTCAACTGAATGTAACTTCACCCTTAAGCTAATCAGAGCTAGTGCTTTTTCTTAATTACAACATATTTAAATACACACACAACTTAATAAAAATTCATGAGCTCGTCAAGCAAACTAAAAATTCTTACGGTCCCTCTAGGTAATTTAATTTTTTCCAGCTCGCATCATGCCCATCAACCCCTTTAATGGCGGCACTGCAAGAAAAACTCGCCAGGCAGATCCGCACGATAAAAACCTCCCGGAATTTCGGGGCCCGTGACAAATGAACTGGGCCCCACTCAGCGGCAAGATAACCGATAGCCGTAATCGGACGCATTTATTTACCCGGAGTGCTTTTTATTTTTCCGGAATCCGGAACCGGGAACGGGGCTCCAGGTGCTTCCAGTGTGTGTGCGAAGCCGTCGAAATGGAGGCGGGGGAAACGAGAATGCACGACAACTTGCAAATTGAGATTCTAAAGAAACGCTCAACGTGAAAAATGACCCAGCGACGGTCGGATTTCAAATTCGCACTCAAATAAACTGTCCTTCAACGCTCGAATTGAATTTAGAGCTTCGAATAAACGAAATATCAATGGTTTACACGTTTCACTATCAAAACATCCGAACTACACCTTCGGGAGTTTCCTTCAAATAAACCTTAATGCCCCACACATTGGACTCACATACATAAATAATGAAAGGGTAGTGAAACTACAGATTAAAATGCAACGACCAACAGAAGTTTGTGATTGAAGCGACAGAAGTGGTTTATTGGAGCGGTAATTAAAAAACCCGGCAACTTGCTAATAGAAACCGTTTAAAGACTAAAAACAGCAGCGTTATAAACCGGACCCTCCGGTTGTTTTACCCAAAAAAAACTGTATATCGGGGTGAAACAGTGCAACGGCGTCCGCGCACATAAATAACCCGCCCCCTTTGTAGTGAAATAAATCCAGTGGCGAAATTAAAAGTGCCCGGCCGGCCAGAGCCGAAAGGGGTAGTCTGCGGACGTGGTAAAAAAACAGCGTTCGGGAGTGGATTTAATCTGCCACCAGACAGGGATAAAACACTTTTTATAAAATAAATTTCGTTAAAGGGCCTGTCGGTTTCGGGTGCAATTTGCACTTAAGTCGCCCGCCGTTGATTGCTTCCGGCGATTGTTCGTCACACGTCGCTACAGAGGCTGACTGAAGAATGCGTTCCAGTGTGGAGGAAAAAGAGACCGAAAGAGGAAGTCGATCACCCACACCACAAATTATACTTAATATAATTTTCAAAGACAATTATAACTATTTGTTCAGTCAATAGGGAAAGAAATTAAATCCTTTCGTGGAACTGATGGGAGTACTTTCACTATTCAATTTTTATTCATTTTTCCTATTAAAGTAATTCTTTTAATGAATAAAAAGACTCAAAAGAAAATAAGAAAATAAATATTTTTTCACATTATTTTAATTCCTCGATTGCTAATTAACAACCATAAGTACTTTAATTGACAAGGATTATCAGTTATAAGTATTTTTATAAATACTTATAATGGTTATGCAATAAGCAAAAATATATTTAAAAGTTTACTATTTATAATGACATTTTTTTTCTTTAACATACTTACGAAGATTACTGAAACTGCAATTTCTTCTTAGTATCTTCATCATTAAGGTGCTAAACTACTTCTTCTACATCTAGTAAATTAACTATGGCCATAAAACACCGGCATCTATAGTAAACCTTTAATCAAAAATATTGCTTTCCATTAACAATATTGCATTGCTTAACCTGCCACTTTTTTAAATGTGACAAAGATATAGTAAAAAATAATACGTCAGATTGTTGCAAATCTATCAGAACATCCGTTTTCTTTAACAGCATTGCTTAATCAGTTATTTTAAATGAGATAAAAACATATACTTCATATGTTAAATCATTTATTGATAATTTCATCATCTAACAAAACAATTTACATCAGTTTGATTGTCCTTCAATGGAATTAAAACGCCAGCAACCATTTCATTATTTATTAACAACGTTCTGAAAAAATTACATCCATCAGTAACAAAGATCGAAACGTTAAAGTGGATTTTACAGCTTTGGGGATTTATGAGCGGACGATACTGTGTCGACGCCAAGACATAACCTGACGTCAGGCGCACTTTGATTTACGAACTCCATCCAATTAGGACACGACTATTTTTACGAAATTATCCTCCACTGTAACGACTTAATGGAACTGACTTACAGCTGCTTGAATCTTGGCCGTGCGACTGTTCATCGTCCAGACGTTGCTCTAACCCACGTCCAGAACCGGACTCGTCTTTAATTTTTTGGATTCTATAACGTCATTTTTCGGCTAGAAGAAATAAAAGCAGTCAAATCACTATTAGATTAATATGGCAATAACAACAACTATTTTAACAGGCATTGAAGTACAACAGTAAAAGACAATGGAGGTGATAAAAACTGCGCAAGTCCAACTCTGAATCGAGATGATTTCTCGAGTCAACACATATATCAGTTGAACGGGAAGAAAAAAAACATGGTCGGAATAAGAACAAGAATATGAGCGACGTATATTTTAACAACTTCCGTTGAGTCCCGTTCTAATTTAAAATATTCCTAAATTACCGCGATGAGACGACACACAAGACTTGATACTTATGGAAGGAGATATATTGTGCAACGGGGACGGGAATTGAATCAACACAGTAAAACTGAAATACGTAATTCCTGTGGAAAAATTGCCCGTCTACGAACCTCACCCAATCCCAGAGTGGCTCGCCAAGGATAAAGGGAAAAACCGCAATGGCACACACACAAAAAAAAAAAAACTTAAAAGCAGCAATCCCATTTGATTGCTTCAGACTCTTACGACGTCTGAACTAAATTATGTCTCATTTACACTAACTGGGATGAAGTTTAACGGGGATGATATATTCTCGAAAATAAAAAGAACATAAATTCACCCCGGCAATTCTGCCACGACATGCACACAAGATGCTCGGGTGCTCGGGTTATATTTTATACTAAACACACGGTACATAAACCAGCTAGGTGATCATTTGTACTCATACTCGGAGGCACTAATCAAAAATAAAATTATTATGTTGCAGCAGAGGAATTCCATCAGTTTGAACAAATTTGAGGTAGGGCTTGATGAGTTATACACCTTTAAACATGAAAGTTTAAACCTGATTGTTATTAGCAACGACTAATACTTGTGAACAAAAGTAACCTTCATGACATTGACCAACAATTGTTATAGAACCATTTCGCAGTCTAATACAGTCAGTTAAGGAAGGTCAAAGGTATGTCAATTGGTTAAATAGACGCTCTCATTGCATTTATTGATATGGCAAACAGTAACGTCTTGGCAAATGTTCTCATCTCATCTCTATTATTATTTTTATTATTCCTAGACGACCACGTATTGATTTTGTTGCAGAATTGTTCCTTTGTCGTATCAAGGATGCAAAAATGTCGAACAAAATTTCATTTGACGAAGACTTGCTGAGGTAATGAATTTTTATGAAGGTCGGAGTTTCTGGTCTGGCCGAAAAATAAAAATGGTCCGCGACATTGGGGCAAACGCAGAAGTATCAGTAAAAAAAATTGTAATTTCTTGTTCAAAGCAGAGAGCCTGGTCCTTTGGGGCATAATTAAATTTAATTACTAAATGGGGTGTAAAAAACGACCTTTTATAAATTTATAATCCACCTTTAGGCCCTCTCTTACAACTTTTGCACTTAATATCCATACTTTAATGTCTTTGTGAAATCCAATTATATTAAAAACATCGATTTCCCGGAAAACGCGTTCGGGAATTATTAAAATTCATTAGATATTAAGTTTCGAACGTAAAATTTCAGAGCTTTTGATATTAAACTAAGTGAATTAGTAATTTACATCCGGGATGATTAAAGTTTCAAATATGTTTGCAGACTTCAATGGGAACACTTTTCAATGCGATATTAGTTTGAAATATTACAGGAATTTTGGGCGCGGCGGAATTTCGTCGAAATTAAATCCCGTCTGGATTCTTTTGTGCGAAAAATGTCTTGCAGAAAATGCTTTAGGTTCCTGCAGTTGGCGAAAGACAAAAACAAATTTCAACTATTCTCAAATAACTCGAATATCAGCGGAAAAAGCTGACAACCCTTGAAAATCTCGTCCCCCTTAACAACTTTAAGTATGGTGAATGATGATGACATTTTTGAGGTGTCATGTCATCTTTACGACCGGCCCAGACGTAAATGCTTATTAGAAACTTTTTATATGCAAAAGATTTATTAAAACGACTGTGCCCGATCCGTTGCCGGATCTTTTATTGATATTCACTGCTGCGAAAACGATATGGCGAATTCAATAAGGGCTGTCGTGCCGAATATGCTGCCGGCACCGCCGAAGAAGGTCCCCGGTAATGCGAGTTTAACACTCGCATGCCAATAATGACGGGCGAATCTCTCAGCCATACAGACGCGCACGGACACGAACACGCACTCCGCCGAAAAATACGTCCAACACGCCCGGATTTTTCTTAAAGCCGGAGGAAAATCCGACCGGGACGGAATAGGCGTGCGTCGTAAAACGGGCGCGTCATTATCAATAAAATTTACGGGGATGTTTGCCGTCATAACTTTTGCGGTTTTTTTAGTCTACAGATTTTTTAAATAATAATAAAATCATTTTGTTATGTTAAATAAAAAAATTAAACTAAAATCTGTAAATTAATGGATAAATTCAGATTCTTGATCAGATAATTTACAGTAATAGGGGAAACATTTCAACAAACTTGGGTAAAATTAAGGTGTTTCTTGGAGTAATTATTATTTTATTATTATTACTTATTTATCTTAACTATTTAATTGTTATTATTGATAAAAATTTACTTTGGTTCAATTAAATACACTCCTGGACAAAAGTTTGGGAACCCTAAAATTGAATTATTTATTATTCGAATAATTAATAAACAACAACATAATTTACTAAAATTACACTTCCATCTTCTGTTTAAAAGATTAATAAAAATGTTTCCATAAATTGTATCTATCTTAATTAAGATATTAGAAAGTGAAATAGAATTTTATTCAAAATTTATTGGTTCTATTAAATACACTCCTGGACAAGTGTTTGGGATCCCTAAAATTGAATTGTTTATTATTCGAATAGTTAATAAACAATGAATGATATAAGTAAAATTACTATTCTGTTTAAGAGATAAATAAAAATGTTTCTATAAATTGTATCTACTTAGTAAATTTTCGAAATACAATTTTATTCAAAATTTAACATTTTTATTTGGACATAAGTTTGGAAACCTTATTTAATAATTTAATTTTCGATAATCAAGCAAAAACAAATAGAAGCATTAATGCTGCACACCTTTTGTTCATGGAATCAACCAGTTTTCTCGTAAATTTCTCTCTAAATAATCTCAAAGATGTTCTATAGGATTTAGATCCAGTGATTGTGAATGCCATAACAAAACTTGTACTTTTTCTTCTTCGAACCAGTATTTTATGTACTTAGAAGCATGCTTGGGATCGTTATCCTGTTGAAACAACCATATTAGTGACATATTATTTGCCTACAGGTCGCCTTACCCATCATGTCCAAATAAATTAAATTATCTTTAATCTCTAAATAACAATAAATTAAATTTAAGGTATTTCCAAACTTATATCTTGGTAAAAATACTGGGTCTTTGTCTACTTCTTATAATATTTTTACCGAAGTAAACTTCACTATATACTGTGTATTACTTATATTATTATTTTGTATTTTAATATATAGAATGTTTATTTTAATATTATTTTTTACAATTTTTTGTCCAGGAGTGTATTCACAAATTAATTGTTATTTTATTTATCAATTATATATAAAATTCAAATTAGCTAATTTTACATTAAGTTTTTTTTGTTAATAATATGATTCAGCAAAGGCGAGTTTTTAACCACATTAGTTAAAAAAAAAAAACAAAAATTGGTTTAATGGTTGATTTATTTAAAAAAAAATTCTTAATTATTTACTTAAAAGAATCATTTTCGAATTAAAATTAGGTTTAATTAATCTAAATTTCATACCAAGATACCAATAAATTTGAGTTAATAAAGTTAAAAAATTGAGTAAATTACACCAACATCCATAGTTTTTACTAGCAGAAAATATAAAGTAGTAGTAAATTAACACATGAATAAATATTATATTAATAAAATGTAAAAATGTATTATCAAATTCTATTCCAGATTTATGTTAGAAAATTTTATTTAAATATTATCCATTTGGCATTACATATTGTAATTTAATCCACTGAATGAACGTAGATCTAATCCATCGATAAATAAATTCCATCGGGTAGATCACACATGCTGATGGTCCGTTCCTTTTACCTTAATAAATTTCCATACAATAAGGAGCGGCATTCGCAATATCCGACAATGAGATGGCCGCACCAGATAGCGCAAACGTTGTGCGTTCTCCCGTCCACCGAAACATGTTCCGGTGAATTATTGAGACATCGCCAAGGCGAAATGGGAACCGAAACTGGTTCACTGTGCCTAGATAAACTCCCGCCATCATCCTCCGAACCTTCTTGGGTCCTACGAGCTGTCTAATTGAAACAACCAATCAAGTGAGTGGCACATTTGCACCCGAATTGGTTATTTTTCGGCTAGATAAACTTTTCCAGCATAATAATCGAATATTTCAGTCGCAGCGGTCGTTCTGGCCCCGTTCAATTTTGTTAAATGAAGTTTTCGTCCGTCGCAAAAGAGAAGAACGGAAATACTAGTTTTTGAAGATACTTTCGGCCGAGACAATTAAATTCGTTCAGCCGTTTGCCCGTTCAAAGTCAACCCCCTTAAGCCACAAGCGATCCCGTTGATAATCGATTCGGGTAGTCGCACAAGGACTCTTAAAATTTGAATGCAACGACCCGAAAATATCTGGAACGCTTTCCGGCTTCAGGCAATTTTAGGCCTGTTCAATTCGCAAACTTTATCAGCTGTACAATGTTCGAGTGTTGGATGTATGTCTGGAGTAGTTTGTTGAATGTTGGCAATAACCTGTGTGATTTAAGAGCCTCTTTTGTACTCTTTGTACCGTAAAAAATGGAACACTACAAAAAGCTCAATTAAGACTTTTTTTTCATTAGTCCTCCAACACACAAAGGGTAGTTTTTCCATTATTATAAACCGTTCCGGGCGGAATAACAAACGGCTCCGTTCTCATCTAATAGTAGTTAGATAAGGTGGATGCCCGCCCACCCAGAATAGATCATTAGAAGAAGGGTAATTCGAACTGTGGCCGGCGCAACGGGTGGAAGCGAGACAGTGCCGGGTTCGGCCAGGCACAGGTCATCTGAATCCGGAGATGATCATCGTCGGCTAACCGGAAATAGGGTCAATCTACCGGTGCGGATGAAAACTCGGCCGTGTCGAATTGTCGGGGACCCAATCGCGACCGAAACCAATTTCAAATTCATTTCCTACGCTCGCAAATTCATTTCGCACTGATGAGAACTTTGTTAACTCGCCAACCGCATTAAATAACGTTTTTTGGGGGACATTTTTAACTTTTAAAATAACAATAAGATGAAACAATTTACTTACCTTACTGTTGAGATGAAACAGAGGTTGTATAGCGTGTGTCTATCATGTCAAACTTACATCAAAATAAATATACAGTACTTGTACTGTACTAATTTATTATGAAAATAACATTTAAATTGGTTTTACTGAGATTACTATATAGAGATGTTTTATTAAATTAACAGCAAAAGTATAAGACCTTGAAACAAAAAAGCGGCATATTTCAAAAATGAATAAATTAATATACTGGATCACAGGATAAATTATTATTTTACCCCAATAAAGGTTACAAGACAAAGTAAAACAGTATTAAATAATCATTCTAATAGTAATAAAATTATATAATTACATTATATTTTTATAGTTAATCGTATATTATTACACATATCAATAATTATTATCTGTGGTTTGTATACCACGAAACTTAATTTTTACCAATAAATAAAGCAATAATAATTTTTATATAGTAGTTCTGTGTTCATAAGTTTAAGACTACTACTTTTTAAAAAAGTTAAACACCTAGAAAGTAGAATAAATTGGAACTTATACAGTGAGGTCGTAAAACGTTGCTGTCTCTACTGGAACTGAATTTCAGCAGTCTATATTATTCACAAGAGATGCATGGAAAACATTTTGAAGAATTAGTTAATCATAAGAAAATAATAAGTCATACATAAAATGATTTGCTCCTAATTTTTGAATAATTAAATTTACCTCTCCATCATTTTCAGTATTATAGAAGACCTCTTTGGATGGGAACCATTTTTGTGGGATGTTTCCTTTAAAAAAAGCCAAAGTCATGATTATTTTACCCCAGTAAAGATTACAAGACCAAGTAAAAAAGAATTAAATAATCATTCTAATAATAATAAAATTATATAATTATAATTCATTTTTATAATAAACCATATATTATTACACATGTCAATAATTATTATCTAGATTTGTATACCACGAAACTTGATTTTTACTAATAAATAAAAAGTTTTATATTGCAATTCTGAGTTTATAAGTTTAATACTATACTTATTAAAAAACTAATATTTTTACTGCAGTACAGTCTACTTTATTGGTAAGAGGCGAGACATTTTGAAAAATTAATTAAACAAGAAACGAATAAAATCATACACAAAATGTTTTGTTTCCAACTTTTGTATAATTAGATTTACTTCCCATTCATATTCAGTGTTATAGAAGACCATTTCAGATGGAAACCATTTTTGTGGAATATTTTCCTTTAAAAAAATAGAGTTGAAATAGTTTTATCGCTATTGTTTTTTGGTGATAGCTTAATATCAGTAGACCGTGCAAAAATTTCAATTTTATTCTACTAAGTAATGAGATATTGCCTAAACAGAAAGTGGTAAGTTATCCTGTATATCCTGTATATAAATATTTAATATTTTCAACAAATATTTGCTAACGCTATAACCAACGCAAATATCAGTAATTTTAGAACTATTATTCCTTTGACAAATATATACAGAGTGCTTCAGATAACTTAAACTTGAATACTGTACATATTTCGATTTTTAAATTCTACATGTAATTATAGATAAAATAGCTATACCATATCCTATACCTAAACCCATTAGTTTTTGAGTTATTAGCGACATATTTCAAAAATGATTAAATTAATAAATTGGGCCACAGGATGAATAGAATGGAATAATATAATGGTAGGATGATTATGATTATTTTACCCCAGTGAAGGTTACAAGACAAAGTAAAAAAGTATTAAATAATCATTCTAAAAATAATAAAATTATATTATATATTAAAACAAATATCAATAATTATTATCTAGGTTAGTATATCACGAAAAATGATTTTCACCAATAAATATAAAGTTTTATATTGAAATTCTGGATTCATGTTTAATACTTATTAAAAAACTAATATTTTTCCAATACGTATAAAGTAGAATAAATTGAAATTTCGAGGACATACACAGTGAGGTCGTAAATCGCTGCTGCTTTTACTGGAACTGAATTTCAGCACAGTCTATTTTATTGGCAAGAGATGCATGGAAAACATTTTGAACAATTAATTAATCATAAGAAAAGAGTAAAATCACACAAAAAATGATTTGCTCCCAACTTTTGTATAATTAATTCTGTTGTTTCTTGGTGATGCTTAATATTTGTAGAATAAAACCGTGTAAAAATATTCTACTAGGTAATGAGATAATGCCTTAACAGAAAGTGGTGTGTCATCCTGTATACTATAAATATCCGATATTTTCAATAAATATTTGTTATCGCTATAACCAACGCAACACAGCTGCTTTTAAAATTTAATTAGTATTCGTGCTTTTGTCTCCCCCACTCTACTTAATTTAATTAGAGAGCGTTTAATTCGACAATTGGCTCACCTTTCGGGGAGGAAATCTAGGTGATCAGCGCTCATCTCGGCATTAAATCCCTCGCCCGAATTTTTTCAATTACCGGACTCGAATTGCCGTCATTACAAACAGTTGTTGACCATTAAAATGGAGAGGCATTGTTCAGTTCCAGAACGAATAAAGGCTTAACAAAATTAAGAAATTAGTCCGAAGCGGCGTGCCACTTTCAAAAACAGATTTCGCCTTTAGTCTTATTTAAATTTTAATAGCCGAAGCTCGCGCAACTTTCCGCGAGCGGTTTTATGTTTTTCAAGGGGGGAAATAAGATTTAGGAAGTGTAGATAAAGTCAAAATGAATAAGTTATAATCGGTTTAGTTAAAATTTAAAACAAACCCCGCAGTTTGTTTTCCGCAGTGTTTCGTTCCGGTTTCCGGCTGACTGTACCAGACGGAACAAAGCCGTTTATCAAATATTTAAAGTATGTGTCTAAATTGTATCGTTCGAACAATGTAGTGGATTTAGTGCGGCAAGTGGATGAGCTAAGGTCCCGTTTAATTGGGTAAAATTTTCGATTGGGTCCCCGCGGGTAATTTCGGCACAGGGCCCCGCACACAAAGTCGGTTCGGCAGGCGCGCACCCATAAAACCGGGAATGGAGTATATTACTGCGGGGCGGCAGTTACTTCGCACGGCAAGGTTTACGAGCTATGCAAATGGCAGTTTGACATCGATTCGGAAAGATATAGCGATATTATGTGCAATGTAACAATACTGTGTTGCAGATACACGGCAGGGCGGGTTGGCCCTTTTGCGCCGGGCACATTCGGAAAATACGAGCCGAATATTTACGAGCGGGTAGATTTTACATGAAATTTAATATTCGTTTTGCCTTTGCCGCCGCCAAGTTATGTAACCGCTGATACGGTCGCAGGGACACTAAATTAACTGCGGCTCGCACGCCCACCGGCGAATATCGCCGACAAAAAAATTGTTTGACTAATTTTAACAATCCATCTTCACGAGAGATTTCGTCTATTTAATTAAAATTCAAGGAACAATATTTAATGGTAATTTTCATATGGCACAAAATAATTCTAGAACATGCTAAACGTTTTATCAGAAGTTGACATAAAAACTAATGATGGACTAGTCCTAAATGTTATTTTTTTCACATTACAAAAATAAAATCATGTTATCTCTAGAGATAAACATATTATGGTTAGTAAACTAATACACAAAGAGACTACTTGACGTTTTAAATATGTATTCTTTGTAATATATTGTGTGAATTTTATTGTTAGACTATTTTGAGAACAAACAAATCGCCTTTCATGAATAAAACCATGTAAATAAGTTTATAACTGTACATATTTGCTCAAAATTTATCACTTTTGTCAACAAATACGATTCTCTAAATAATTTTATTCATAAATACGTTGACAAATCTCTTAAACAAATAGCATAAATGAATAAAAGTCTTACTTAAGTAAATTCTTACCAACATTTGATTAATATACGTTAAATAAATCAATTTAATTGTCTTGTCTGGGAAAACTTTATCAAAAATAACTTTAAAGCTTTCTAACCAGTAAATATACCTTTTAACTACTAATAAATAATTTGTTCGATTATTATTATTATTTTCTGAGTAGCAATTTAATAATTTAACAGGTTGTAAGATGTTTAAATATCAGTAATTTTAGAACTATTATTCCTATGACAAATCTTTTAAACAAAAAGCATAAATTAATAAGTCGTACTTATGTAAATTCATTACATTTGATTAATATATGTTAAATAAATCAATTTGATTGTCTTGTCTTTGAAACTTCATCAAAAAATAATTTCAAAGCTTTATAACCAGTAAATGTACCTTTTATCTTCTAATAAGAATTTGTTCAATTATTATTATTTATAATATCAAGTTGTAACAGGTTTAAATATTAGTAATTTTAGAATTCAACTAACTTAAACAACATAAATACTATATTTTTCTATCTATACCATGTCCTATACCTAAACCCATTAGTTTCTGGACATGGTATAGTCCTATACCTAAACCCATTAGTTTCTGAGTTATTATTTTTTTCCAAAAATTTTGACAGAATGGTCTAACTAAAATGTCTGTGAAACCATCAATTTTGATGCTATAAAGTTAATTTATTTTTTACGTACGCATTCATCCTATAAAGAAACCTTATTGGTACTCCCAAAGTTTATACAGGGTCTTCGTTATCTACGTTTAACTTTGTTCACCTTAAGTCACTAATAACTTTATTATTTTTAACAGACCATGCGATATGCCATACTATCAGTACACATAGGAAAAGACTGTTTAAATTTATTATAGATTTATTTATAACTTCAGTAAAAACTTTTCTATCCCAATTTATAAGCAAAAAATATGTAACTATATATATAACCAAGTTTCAATCAAAATCTTTCCACATTGTGATAAAGTTTACGTCTATCATTATGCGAATAATTTACAATTATTTAGATAATAGATAATAAAACGAAAAAAAAAAAATAATATCACGAAAAGTCTTGACGTAAATTTAAATTAATTTAACCTTATTGTGCCACTTGGATTAAAACAAAAAGACCCATAACGCACAATGAAGGTTTCAATACAATAACCAAACCCAAAGAGCGCAACCAAGAGACAAAAGGGCTCCAGAAGTTCGAGCTGAAAAAGAACACGACAACGTTAACAAGGCAAGCTTGGCTATGTTCATTTTCAATATTCCATCGAGTTAATAAAGCATTGTTTAGCAAATTGAACTGGTTTTATTGTTTCGAAAGCCCCATAAACATCTCGCACTCCCGCACCGCCGGTTGTTTTCTATGGCCCTATCGTCGAAATTACATTTAATCCATCAAATTCGAGCCGGAAAACAACCGAACAACCGTGGGTGTAACGTATCAACTCCGAACTCCAGTCTCATCCACTTAGGATTATCGATTAAGTGTGTACGTTGTTGATGTGTGTTATTGTTCGAGATTAATCGAAAACAAACCCGATTGTGAGAAACTTTCGAGTTGTAGCAGCCAAATTGCAGCCCAATCACTGAGGGTGACGAGCCAACGCGATGCAGTAATTACAGGAATTCGATTGTTGTGGCTAAGTTCCATTGAAATCGAATGCAGATTGTTCAAAGTTAAAGTTAGAAATTCGGACATGTATAAAACGCAAAGGTGCTAACTACCAAACTAACACAGAAATCTGAATCCGTCCCGAGAGGATAGCACGTGAACGAACGGCGAAGTGTATATCGGGAACATGTATTGATTCGGTCTGCGAAATTACAATGTGGAAAATGTTTTAGAGCATTTTATGAGCGGTTTAGCGGAAGGTGGATATTCTATTATTAAGTTTGAATCGCTCTCGGCGTTCTCCTTCGAAATTTTACGACCAATAAAGCGACTACAATTTGAAACACACTCCGGTCATGACGGTCAGAGTGCAATAAAAATTAAACGGGAGAAATTACAGATTATGGGCCAGTTTTTAAACGGATAAAATATTTACATCAATTTCCACCCCAGAATATTTTACCCATCACATCCATTTAAAGATATAAAGTATATATTTCTTCGAAGAAATTTCGTTTTTTCTTAAAACGGAAAAAAAATAATTCTATCTATAAAATAATAATTGTATATAGTGTCCCAAATTGTCAGTCTTTAGATGGTACGTGTATGTCCAGAGCAAATAGAAAAAAAGTGATTGAAGGTCAATGTTTATAAAACGTTGTTTGTCATAACCTACATGATGGCCTTAACAGTTTCTGAAAAAAATTATAAGAATTTATATTTTGTTCTCTTAAAAGGTAAAAGCCTTAAAAAATTTATCACCCAAAATAAAATCTCCATAAGATCAATTCAAGAGTTTTTTGATGCATTTTTTGTGATTCTCAATGTAAGGTTAGAAAATAGATAAAATTATATTTTTTTACATTCAATTACTCACCCAGAAAAACGATATCCGCAAGATTATGGCACTTACCATGAAAATATGATAATGTGAATTTATTGTATGTATATTAAAAACAAGTATATGAAAATTATAAGCCGAATATATATTGATATTGTAACTGAATAGAATATATTAAATAATTAGAAATGAAAGAATATTATTAACTTACGTTTAACAATAGATTTTTGTGTCTGCAATAGTTTTAAATGTCGTCTATTTTTCCTCTACAATTTAGAAATGTTCCCTTGACAAGCCATTATCTATTTCAATGTATTCAAATATGGGTAAGACTTCTGGTGAATAATTGCAAAAAATATATGACTTATTTGAATCCTATGGGAAAATTTAAATTACAAAACCTGTAAATTATTATTAGGGGACGGTTATTGGAAGAATACAATATTCATTTTAGTTTCCAGTTCGGCAGGTTTTAGCAATTTCGTTCGTTTAAAATTTGTAGTAAATAAATTGAATATTTTCCTTGGAACAAAATGTTATTCCATTCGTATTAGAACATCCTATTGGACAAAGAATGCATAAAACGGAACAAGAATCGAAACGATGGCTGCGCAAACTTTTTACGACGGTATTCGCAGCATTTTCCCTATTTGCTAAAGTAACAGTGATAAGGCCCTATTTAGGAAAGAAAAAGAGATCGGCTTTGCATATTGTCGTCGAGACAAATGATTGCCAAATAAAAGGAAATAAAACCAGTAAACCAGGAAAGGAGCCGAATTAAAGATAAAGGGAATATATTCTCTGGCAACATGAAATAAGACATGTTGGCATCGACAAATCGTACCATTATTTTTTTGATTTGCTTCCATGTATTTATACGTGAATCCGGATCAAACGTTGTTAAGTTAATTATGTGTAGAACAAACTGAATTTTATTATTATTCAGTGTTAATTAACATTTCCTTCACAAATCACAATTAATTAAGTTCGTTTAAAACCAGATGACAAAATTAGTTTCATTAACACCACATTTGATTGAGTTACTCCGTGATTTCTTCACTTATATTACCAGAACTAGCTGCGCTCAAATCTAATTATAAAATACATAAAAATAAATAAATTGCAGTTAATAATATGCATAGCATATTATTAAAATTTGTAAAACGAATAAATAATATACATGAATGTCACGGTGCGTCCGAAATTTGAATATGTAAATTCGCGACTGTAAATTTATAATTTTTGCTCAACTCAAAATTATGTTAAACCTGATGAATGTAGGTCAAATATAACCTCTTGTGAACTCCATAAACTTACACGGTGGTCACAAAAAATTTTTTCCAGTCAAACTAAATTATTCCCCGTAATTAAAATCGTAAATATTGATATGTCCGCAAGATATAAACAATGCAAGAGATTAATTAAACGCCACTTACCGAATAATGAGCAGCAGCCGTTTATAAATAGGCGCATAATAGTTGCGGATGGCGCGCCGTCGACACACACGCAATTAAAACGGATCGCATGGGTTTGGTGCGGTTGCGATTTAACAAAATCGAAATTTGTTGTTAATTTTTACACCACCCAGCACCGAGACATCCATGCTGATTTTCAAACTGGTGTGCGCGCATGCGTCAACAACATCTGCGATGGATTTATATGGAAAATGATCGCAGATTATGAGTATTTTCCATACTGAATAATGGAGGACGTTGCGGCGAAAAACCTTTCCCAACTTCCCCTGAAACTAGGCAACCAAATTACAGAGCACTAAAATTAGTTGCCTATTTAAATGATTTCATATTTGAACATTGCACATTTTTTTTAATTATTTAAATAGTTATTAATTAGTTACATGGCAATAAATTTATTTAATTTTTTTTCTGAATTAATACAATCAAAAAAGTAAATTTGATACTTTTAATCCTATATGAAATTAATCTAGTTGCTTTGGAAAATTGTTATTTGTTAATTAGTTAAACAAAACGTTTGACAGGTTAACGACGGCGATGAATCTCAAGTAAGTTTTTACATATTCCATAATAATTTTTTAGATTTTATACGAAAGTTTTGGCTTAACTTGCTTAATATTAAGAATTAAGAAATAAAACACTGGTTGCATAAAAAATATGTGTAATTTAAAATAAAAACAAATCACGGCAGTAATTCCTTTTGTAACAAAGGGCGAATTTACAAATAGATACAAAAAAGTATTTAAAATTAGTACAATCTGCAAAGAATCTTTATTATTAGAAGTAAACTAATGTAAATCAATCCACCAGCATTTCATAAAGAAATTAGTTCTCACATAAATTATTCAAGGATTAAAAATGCAATACACAAATAAAATGATACATACAGTCCTTCAATTTTCTGTGATTGTGTTAACAATAAGTAAAAGTTATTAACAATAATAGGATTTAAAGATTCAAAATTTAAAAGTACAGATTACTTAGTTGACAAGAATTTAAAAAAGTTAATCCAGACAGTCACCAGTTTAAATCTAAATCATTCGATACATCAGTCTTTGATAAGTGTACAATGTATACTGAATTCATCAAATTCTCGTCATTCAGAAATTCAATACTCCAACACTAAACAACGCGCAACTAAATGTCCATATCTGTGCAACTATCTAAATTGTCTATATCAATTTCATCAATTTGATGTTGATCAGGCACACAGTTAGCATTGTTATTCACATTCTCGTCGATGTTTCTGTTGTTCTCTTCCCTACGGTAGAGTCCTAAAATTTTTGGTGGAGGTTGCCACAATACCAGAGCGGTGCACGGCCGTTGCACTTTGTCCAAAAGGCATTGGGGCAAAATACTATCGGATTTCAGTTTACGCATTTCTTCGCACATGTACAATCTTTGTTCTTTCGCGCTCTCCGTTTCCGTTGATGATGACGCCGTTTCTGAGCTGATGTGTAGTTTTGCCATGTGTTCGGCCATTTTTTCCTCTGTTATGTGCTGTTTGCATTGTTGTGGCCTAAAGGAAAAACAATAAATGTTGCCAATTAGTCACAATATTCTGGTGGTGGTATTAATTTGTATTACAATATATTGTTTAAACTCTAGTAATGATTTAACTAAAAAATTCTTTATACACTAAAGAATTATGATTACATTTTTAATAAACTTTCACTTATGTGAACAGAATTGTTCCTTTATGTAAGGAATTTTTTTTTTATATTTTTATAGCACAAGTTTCTTCATCAAATGTGAAATTTCATGTTGACTTATGCAGCCAAATTGTTCAAATAATAATACTGATTGCTTAGTCTTATTAGAATAGTTTTTTTCATCCACATATTAAAAATATTACATTAATGTTTTGGTCTGATTTTGCCCTTAAGATCTTTAATCATTGTAGCCATTTTAAGAATTAAAAATTCTGATTGTTGATTCTTATCAGACAATATTAATTTACAAAAATTTTCACAATAAACACACAATTGCATCATAGTCAAATAAGGCCAGTTTTTTGCAAATCTCTAAATAAAGTTTTATTGAACATGTTTTTTTATTAACTACGAAAAAACCTTATGTTTAATAAACCAGCTAATCCAACTGCAGCAATTTAAACCATTTTATAACTTACGGAGGTGAATCTGTTTTTCGTTTACACCTCAAGCTGGTCGTCGTGGTGCCAAAGGAGCTGCCTATTTGAAATGGAAATTGGACCACTTGTTGTGTCGGTGGCTGTGTGTTGAACTGAAATGATCCTAAACCAGTCTCAGATCTAGGACAATTGTGGACCTGGGTAAATTGAAAGGTGTAAGGGTTGACGAACGATGGATTTTGTCGTACATCAGGCCAATTAAGGTTTTGGGAGTTCGGCGGCGGCGGATAGGTCTCATATCCGAATACGGATTGAGGATTTTGTAGGTTAGGATCACCTGTCATATTATTAGGAAACATACAACTGGTTTACGGTTGATTCGACGAACTGAACACTGTTTGTGGATAATTAGATGGTGAAATTGTTGAGGATCGAAGGAGTTCAGTGTTGGAACGTTGGTTTCGCGCTGAAATTGAATTTTGTTTACTACACTGTCACTTTTGGATGATCGTGTGTGTCGCTTTAACGGTGGCCTATAATTGTACTAAGGGAATCAGCTGTTTGCCGGCTCTAGAGATTTCTAGAATTTTCTAGTGAATCCTCGCTAAATTTATTTATAAAAATAAATATACAGTGGATATTTTAAAATTAGTATATTACATACATTAAACGACTTAAAGAATTTTTCTACGTAAATATTTATTAATAAATTTTAATTTTACTCAAATATAAGTTCAGCGCTACAGCGCATGCTCATGCGCCCCCCTAAAATACTATTTGCGGGCGCTGCGCCATTTCTTTTTCGTTTGTTCGTCGACGTGGAAACCTCGTCGCCATGACGTAAGTTTTGTGTTCTTAATTTTTCACAGCCATCTTCAACATTTTCAAACTTTTCATTTACCACCAATAACAATTAGTTATCATTTGTACGATTTGTGTGTATATTTTTGTATTAAATTGTTTTTTTAATGTACAGGTCAAAAGTATCCCGTGACACGTTCTACGAGTGCGTTAACGCCGTTTTGGATCACTCGAAAGAAAAGAAGAGGAACTTTTTGGAGACCGTGGAAATCCAAATCGGTCTGAAGAATTATGATCCCCAGAAGGACAAGCGTTTCAGCGGCACCGTCAAGTATGTTACACCTGACTAGAACTGCTTTTAGGTTATGTCCTTGTGTTACGATTATTTTAAATTACGGCCTGAAGACAGTTCTGGAATGTCAGGAAGTCCCCTTAAGAAGAAGGGGACGGACCTGCACCCAGGGTCTTTAATAAACTGGGGAGATCTTGACAGTTTTTTTAAATTGTCATTATCGACCAATTAATATAGGTTCTTGTACGTGCTATGATCGTCATCGCTGTTTCTAACGAAAGTGGTGAGTCAGATATGGCATGGTCGACATATTTATGTTACGTTCTGCAAGGATTCAGGGTTTTCGAGCCTATTAAATGACTTGTAAATTTAATCTTAGCCTTGCTAGATCAATTGTGTCAGTCCTTCAACTTTGTGGTGCTTCAAGTCACTGAGGTTGAGACTGACACAAACACGTTTTACCTTTGCCCGTAAATTTGAGCCCCATTAATTTACTTTTCAACAGTGAATCCTTATGACAATTTTCCCTTATAGACTAAAGCACATTCCAAGGCCAAAGATGCAAGTATGTGTGCTTGGTGACCAACAGCATTGTGATGAAGCCAAAGCCAACAATGTTCCCTTCATGGATGTTGAAGCCCTGAAAAAATTGAACAAGAACAAGAAACTTGTCAAGAAATTGGCTAAGAAGTATGATGCTTTCCTTGCCTCTGAGGCTCTCATCAAACAGATCCCAAGATTGTTGGGTCCCGGTCTCAACAAGGCTGGCAAGTTCCCTGGTCTTTTGACCCATCAGGAATCTATGACTCAGAAGATTGATGAAGTTAAGGCCACCATCAAGTTCCAGATGAAGAAGGTATGTTCTTTTTTCTGTTTTTTAACATTTTTTGCATCATTAAGCCAACAGTTTAATGTATTTCCTATTTTTATTGTATGGAATAATGATGCTAAATTATTTGCATTGATAACTACCGCTTTTACTAGGGTAACTGTGGCTTTAAACTTTGCAAACAGTACAATTTTATTCATGAGTTATTTTATGAAAGCTCTGCAGTTACATAAATTTAAAATATATCATTTTTTTATTAGGTATTGTGCCTTTCTGTGGCTGTTGGTCACGTGGACATGAGCGTGGATGAGCTTGTACAAAACGTGCATCTCGCCATCAACTTCTTGGTGTCTCTGTTGAAGAAGCACTGGCAAAACGTTAGGTCCCTGCATGTGAAATCATCTATGGGACCACCACAAAGATTGTATTAATTTACATTTTATACTATAACTTACGTACATTATCTGTATGTATGTAAATAGACGTTTAAATACAAATTTTTGATTAATTTGCTTGCTCCTAAACCTATGAAAATGTTGATCTAAATCACTTGGATGCTATTAAAATATATATATTAAGACGTGTAATCTGGGTTGCCTAATCATATAGCTTATAAATTGAGGAAACACTTGAAATTTAATATAAATCCCTTTGTTTTTTCAAAAGTGCTCTTGCACTACGAGCTTTGCCTTTGATTTTCCGCAAAACCTTGATGAAAACTCGCTTTCAAATACAAATATGAATATAGGCTTAATGGTTTTGACACAATAAAAGGAAAAGGCAATTTGGAGTGTTTAAGAGTCAAAGGAAAAACGGGTCTGTGGGCGGTCTTGGAAAACAACAGGAGGCGGCGAATTGTTGAACACCTTTAAAAAAATTCTGGCTCTATTCTGATTCATATACACATGTAAGATCAGTAACACCTGAAATTGAAGTTAAAACATACTTATGTGTCCTCAAAAATCTTATGACTTATTCATATCCATAAATAGATTTAATACACGCATTGAAAGTATGTTTACAAACATACTCGTATCTAAATGAAAGCAAATATTGAATGTGTATAGATTCATCAATACTGCAAATAAAAATTTTTAAATTGGCAATTTACAAACGACCACCTCATTAATATGACACAAATTCAAATCATATTTTATTGTACCCGTGATGATTAATATTCTCATGATATTTACATAAACTGTTTCTTTGTCAGAACGAAATTCCTTGTCGCAATTACTTCCAAGAAAGTATGGGAATTGCGTTAAATGCAGAAAGAAATTAATCGCAAATATTTGCTTTCTTTTCTGCAGCTTAATTACTTCTTTCCATAATTTCGGCGGGATTATTGTTTGTAATTGAATTTCCAAAGTGCGAGTTGCAGACAAATTTACATAAGAAAGGATGAATCTGTTTAGATAAATGTTTTCTTACGGTGATCTGAAAGTGACGAACCAGTAACTGACTCAAGTCATTAATTGTAATACCATATTTATATTAGAGTTGTGACTATATAGTATTTTTATATCAAAAGTAATGTTATAAGGACATAATGAAATACCTAATTTTTATTTCATTATTTCATGATGTTGAGACGTGATGTTGAAGTAATAACCATAAAATTAAGTTTTCTAAACAAAATTACTGTACTATTAACCGACTATTGTACCTTCAAATTCGTTCCTTAATAAATTTCATATTATAAATCATTTAAGTAAAATTATTTATCAAGACTTAGTTCCAATTAACCTAAAAATCGTCTCATTCTTTTAACGATAATACGTTGCCATTATATTGAAGGAAAGTGTAATATTCCATCTATTTTGTATTTAATACGGCGTCATAATTAAATATTTTTAACATGGTCTGTGATTCGAATGAACTATTCACTTGCTCACTTTCGAACCGGAATGGAAGTGTTAAGAAGAGACAAGTAGAACAAACCAATTTGATCTACATTCGTTTTTCAACTACCATCGAAAAGGAAAGTGTACACTGTGCTCCAGCATTTACATTTTATTCTTCCTAATTGAGATTTTTTTCTAATAATCCGTAAAATTCTTAATTGATTTTATTGATTGTTGGGTAACAATGTTAATTAATTACGGAAACTGTTTATTTTTATGCGTATAGTACTGTTATGTGTCATATCCGAAGTTAATGGAAATTATTAGAGTGTCTGGTTAATAAATAATAACATAAATAAACAAATCAGATTTCTTGGTAGTGTTCAGTCAGGATTTCACAAATATCATGGTCAACACAAATAATTAGAAGTTAATTATGGTATTTCTAAATGTTGTTTTCAACACGTTTTCTTAAATTCCCAATTTAATTGTTGACAATTATTATGCGTTTGTGCAATTCGCCTTCATGTTATAAATCTGTCTCTTTTAAGACCCACATTTTATTCATTAATGTTAAGTGTGGTGTTTTTGATGTCATAAAAATAAAACATTTATTTAGTCCTGAACTCTGTGTGATGTCAGAATTATTTATATCGACTTTCACGCAAATGACCGTAAGGTCCCATTATTTAACAATCCTTATAACTTCTGAAATTACAGAATCTTATTCATTAATTTTTTCACAGAACGACATTATTACAGTGTCCTAGATTTCTGTGAAATAAACGCCCGAATATCGGGTTACGCAACGATCGCAGTTCTTATTTCCATGTTTCAATCTTATTTGGAACTTATCAATTTACAAATAAATGGAAATCAATTTTCGCCAATTTTGTTTTCTTTGTTCGTCGTATAGAATACCTACACATGCAATAAGAAGTAATTTCGTTAAATACGGCCAGTAATTTATGTTAGTATATCATGATTTCATTTGTGTATGCACAATTTCTATGCATTTACATTTAACTTACATAATGCAATGCAATAACTTCAGTAAACCGAATAGAATTACTTCGAAGTAATCAAAACTTGGTTTCGTACTTTTTGTTACACGACGAATGCGTTTACAAACTCTTGATAGTTACTAGTCGTACATCTCAATTGTCAAAAATCATAAAAGAAAAGTTGTTATTGAATGTGAGCGTACACTCATTTCAAACCTTTCAAAAAGATTGCTGATGATAAACCAGAATAATTACTTCCTCGTAACCAACACCACGAAATCGTTTTAATAGGAAAACTTGAATCAATAGTATCTCCTAAATTAGTGTGAAATTACTACCTGAAAACTTTCAAACATAATTATGAAAATTTGATCAGCAAAATCGACGGGGATTTTCCTTCGGTTTTCACTTTATTAAACTGCTCCGGAATGACGTAACATTATGGAGTTAACGTTAACAGAGGACCGTAATAATTTTAATGCATAATAAAAACATAATATACCGGTAAACAATTTCAGGCAGTTATCTCTATTCACAAGTCAATACCCCGTCATGATTCGTTGATTAATACTGCCTGGAAAATATAACTTTACGGAAGTTACTCCGGTAATAACAATAGTGCATCAGGAAACTGATCGTCTCATCTTTCAGCTTCCCAAATTTTTCATTCAATGCTTTTTTCCATTTTTCACTGACTTCGCAAAATACGAACGTTTAGAAACAGTAGGAAATTCGAAACAATGAGACCACTTGAAGTCTGTGGTAAAAATTTTCTAAAATTAAACAGTGATGAATATCGAACAGAACAATAGGAACAGTTTGATTGGGAAACTGGAAGTTTGATTGTGTGCCGCAATTAACGGCATTGGCCGTATCATTGTTTGGAAATCAACGTATTTAAAATCTGATTTCGCCGTGGAAAATTCTCTCAGTAAAAACCGCATAAATTGCAATTTTTGCTTTTTTGCTGTCAACCCCCGGCCAATTTTATTTCCAATCTATGGGTGGGCGGATAAGTTTCCAGGAATTTTAGTTATTAACGAAGGAAAAAAGAATGCCGATAACATTTATGGAATTCAAATCCCATGTGAGTTTTCTTGGGACGAACGGACAAAATAACATGTCTAGCTTTTTCATGTTATTCCGCCGACAACACGGATCAATATACTTAAATATATGCAATTAAAATCGAATACAACCACAAAGAGCAACAATGAAATGGAAACTCATCAAACACTAATAACATTTTAAATCCCACCACAATTAAACCGACGTGTACAAATCAATAGGTGAAACTAAGTCGAAACATTACCAAAACCATCGCGAAAACAATGAAATCGAAATTACGCCCATGCGTTTCACGCCTAATTTTAATGACGGTGCTACAGTTAAGTAATAAAAATTTGAACTAATCGCCCTGACTGTATAATTACTCGCAAACACACATGCGTTGCGTAATTAAAATTTTGCACCGCCCGAATACAAATCCGGGTGAGCCGATTATTATTAGTTAAAATAAAAACGCGCCCCACAATTCCGAGACAATGACCTTTGGTTAGGCGTTGGGCATGGCAAAAATATACGCCCCAAGGTGTACCCCGAAACGGCGACTGTATCTTTAAAACGCAATTAGAAATTAGTATGGCAATAAAAAATGAGAAAGTACCGAAATGGTTGTAATTTGCGGAATGCTCAAAGGTCTCTTATCAACAAGAATTGACTAATCCAGATCTGTCAATCATTTTGAATAAATTTTAAATTAATACCCTGCGATCATAAGGCAATTAAATTGTTTTTGGGTGTTTCATTAAAAATTGAATTAATACTGTCTCCAATTAATATTTATAATATAACTAAGAAAAAATAATGAAAAGCATTTGAAAAATAAAATTTGATTTAGAATAAAATTTAAGATAAAAATTGTGAAATTTAATAATAAAATGTGATAAAATAATTAATATAAAAAACCTTTCTTAATTTTATAAATTTATTGCATTTCAATTAATATTAGTCTGTTAAATATTATTATTATAGCTAATAGTTCTTATATAGAAAGATAATTGAGACAATCCAAAATGATGTTACTAAAAATAGTTTCTCTCAGTAAGAGACAACAGAAAGTTAAAAACGACATTTTAACTAGTTGAAACTAACATAAGTTAATGATATAAACACTAATTAAAAATAAAATCGATTTCTTTACTAATTATATACTTTTATAATCCGTTCATCTCAAATTACAGTGAAAGACTCCATTCATTTCAGCCGGTATATTCAATGAATTCTAAATATTTTAATAGTTGTTTATATAATTTTAATTATAATAATTTGGCTCTTATCTAAGCTATATTAAAAAACTTATAGTATAATTTTGCGTTATATCAAGCAAAAATCTTTAGTGGAATTTTAATAGATTTTCATAAACAAACTTGAATTTTATGTAAAATGCTCCATTATGTATCGAAACTTTATTACGTGTTTTAATTATAAAATAAAATTTTTTAATTTTTTATATAAAAGTATACAAAACAGTGTGGAAATTGTGTCAAGAATAAATTGTTATTCGTGATCCCTATCACAATGTCCAAATTAAGCTTTTTGTCATAATTAAATTGCTTTGCATTGTTTCTTTTTAGTTTCTGACAAATTTTCCTAACAACTTATTGTTACAAAATAACTTTAAAATAAAAAATCTTTAAAATTAACATAAGATTTATGTAAGTTTTTGAATCTTTCATTTAATTTAGTGAAATTGGACGTTCACCATCTGTTTCGATCCCTACATTGATAAATTGATATTGAAACAGATAAATTGTTTCTAAAAATAAAAGCCTTTTAATTTCTTCCTCAATCTTGTATGTGTAAGTAAATTTAATTCAACATTGGATTCCATACAATTAAATTAATTACAATGAATCGTTTCAAGAAGATCAATATAATAAAAATGTTTGCTAAGTCCTCATTTAATGCAGATTAAATTTATGGAACATTTGAAGAAATCTAAAATAGAATACATGTGACTAAAGGGCGTGTAAAGCATGACTGTAAAGTACCACCAACGGAGAAAGGCGACCACCGAAGATTGCCCGGTATAAAAGCCACCGGTCGTCTGTAAAATTCAACATTCAACTCCAAACAAGAACCACAGGCGTGTAACAAAATCATCAACATGAAATTTCTTGCTGTGAGTATTTGTTAGGTTTAGTGACGTTATGGCCAATCAGTGTATCGTGCTTTGTGCAGTGAAATTCAGGATCCAAGGACTAAAACAGGATTGTTATTCCATTTAGTACAGTACTTTCTGGTAAATTGTTTCTAGAGGTTTGAATAGTTGGTTTGACACGGGGTGTTCATCCTGTTTTGGTATCTTACCCAAATTTTATTGCCAAGTACAAAGAATTTTTAATTTTAAAAACATTATAAAAAATACATTTCGACATTATTTGGTGTAAAATATATATTTTTATTTTTTGTAATATTTTTTTTTAATTTATGTTTAACTTAATATTTTGTTTTTTTGTATTTCTTTTATTTATATTTCTTTGATATTTTTAATCGCTGAGTCAAAATCCATTATTATATTGCTTCTGACTTTCTATTTATTGTTTTGTTCACAATAGGCCATTTTGAAGAAAAACTCGTTCAAATAATAATTAATACTGAAGCTCGTCTAATGCATGAAAACAACCGGAAATGTTACAATTTCTTTTTCCATTCAATCTGTTTTTGGTAACTTGCGTGCAACAATGTAATTATCATCCTTTTGACTAATCATAATTTCACTTTACATTTTCTAATGCACTGTTACCAAAGAGCAAATAATTATTATTCATAATTGCGTATTGCATGCTCTGATTTTATTTAAATAATGCTTTGTAATCATTTAATTTAATTTAAATCAGTTTCGTAAAAATTAAATTAAACAAGTATATGTAATTATAATAAATTGAATTTAATACACATTATTTAGCAAAAATCAATATGCTAATAATATTTATTTTAATCCATTAAATTTATAAACAATTTACCATAAATAACTAATAAATTACCAAAAGCACATTTATAATAATCGTATTATGCCACATTAATAATTAATGTTTTTGGAATAATGGAAATGATGAGTGTTCGATTGTTATGTTAATTATTATTGTATTTATATATTTTGTAAAATTGTTAATGTAGAAACGGCATATTTTCTAATAATATCTCTTGGGAAAACATCTGTTATTGGTTTAGATGAATGTCAACATCTTTCCCCATTAAAACGAGTAAAGAATGGCGATAAAAACGTTCTAAATTTTCTTTTTCAGTTCTCAGTACTTGTGCTCGGTGCCGTTGTAGCAGCCAAGGAGGGGAATGTCCAAGAAAAACGTGGAATCGCGCCAACCGCACAAATCTACAGCAAGCAACTATTGCAGGCACAACAGCAATATACTCCCCAAGTCGAATATGAAACCCAACCCCAACAAACAGCCAAAATCGCCATCCCAACTGTACAAAAAGTAAGTTAATCTTAAGTGTCCCACCCAGAACGTGGTAACTAGGTGAATTTTTTTAAAATTCTAATTTCACACGCGGTTCTAAACAATTTCTAGATATATTGAAGAGATGGAGCAACTCATAAATAAATTTATTTCCCGTCGGATTTCGTTTGTTCAATGAATACAGATAAATATTCGATCGGATGTACAAAATAAAATGTTAAATAGCCGATCTCATTGTTAATGCGAACCAGTTACTTTCACTGGAACGTTGAAAAGGAAAATACGGATTTGTAACGGGAGAAACAAGGTGAATGTCACTTGCTAAGATATGTCTTTATGCTCCCGGCTGAATTTCGTTTCTGGTACGTTTCCTCGTCATCTGGTCTATAAATTTTATCATAAATATTATGTAAATCTTTGCAGATTTTTATTATTCGTCGAGAGATTTATACGGCTTTGATAAACGCCCCTTTGTAGTCTTTTATGTTAATTTTTTAATATAAATGAAATTTTACTGGCTAATTAAAAATGATAAAGCCCTGAGGAGGCTGTACATGTTAGAGTGTAAATAATTCGGGCACATTTATTTAAAAAAGGACTTTGTGAAGTAGAGATACTTTTTTTAAAAGTTTTTACATGTATTGTTAATTTTAGTTAATTAATTAAAAAGTCAAGAATTGTTAAAATATTGTTGGAGGAACAAGAAGTCTTAATAAAGATAAAAAAAATTGATCAAAATAATTTCTAAACATAAAAATAAGTAATATTCTTCATATTTAAGAAATGATGTTATGAATACTAATTGGTAAAATTTGCGGGGATCTGATTTCTTTAGATGAAATTTTTCTACATAGTGATGAAGCAAATGGGCACTTAAACGCGTCTCCCTTTGGTGTAATAATAATACATCTTGTCTGGCGTTGGTATATGTGCGGACATGAACCGGGGAGCTTCATAAAGGAATCATTATGCAAGTAAACGTTTGGATGGTGTAATCAAGATTACATATCACGACAACCGTGATTATGAATGTACTTAAAAACGAGATATGAGTATTATCAAAATTAGCAGGCACCCGTTACTTGGTTACTCGGTTTCTGGCCTGTGGGAACACTGTTGACTTAATGCTTTTCATTTCTTTGTACCTGCCATTGCGAACAAAATGCCGACACCATTCTAATTTTTATTTAAACTGTAATTCAACATTTTTGTACATTAAAAGACTTTTATTTAATTTTTCAGTTTGCTTCTGCCCCACAAGTAGCTGTAGCACCTCACTACTCTTCAGCCGCTGAAGTATCTTCCTTCAGCTATTCCAGTCCAATCGTCCAGTACAACAACTTGGGTCTTTTGAACCAAATAGCTGGAAACTTGGGTAAAACCGCCTCCCTTCAAGCTTCCGCCCCAGCTTCAGCACCGGCCCATTACTCCGCCTCCCCAGTACAATACTCAGCTGCTCCACAGAAATTCGCCTACACTCAACCAGCCCCAGTACAATACCAACCACAAGTACAAAAAGTATTCGCTCAACAACCCGTAGCTTACACTCAAGCTGCTGCTAAAGTTGTACCACAACAAGTTGCCTATTCAGCTGCTCCACAAGTAACCTATGCTACTGCCCCACAGCCACAATACCAACAGTACCAAGTCGCTCAGCAATACCAAGTAGCACAAGCAGCTCCTCAATACCAGATTGCTCAAGCCGCTCCACAATACCAACAAGCTCAGCAGTACCAAGCTGCTCACTCCGTACCTCAGGCAGTCTATTCTGCGGCCCCACAATACTACAACGCCGCTCCACAGTTGGTGCAATCTAAATACGTTCAACCTGGCGTAACTTATGCCCATTAAATATTTTAATTTATTCCTGCATCTGTTGTAAATATTTTCCTGTTACAGAACAATATGTATTGTTGAATATGCTTTAATAAATATATTTTTTTTATTAAATTCAAGTAGTGCTTGGTTTATTGAGCTATTCGGTTGTTTTTAATTGGTCGTGTAAATTACACTTTACAATGCTGCATAATAACCGTTAAAATAGATTGGCAATTCACTTCGATACAGTTGAAAACAGCGGTGAAATTTGCTTGCTCACCCTTTATTCAAATGCTGGCGATTTTACTGAATTTGTATTTCGAGCACGAAAACTCGTTGTTAATCATAATTGAATTTTTCATTAGACATTACTTCATTAAAAGTTAGTTTTATGTAGTGGATTATTTTATAATACCCTCGGCGGTCTTAATTGCGACTCGGAAAATTGGGGAAAACTACTAGAATTTATAATTTGAAATGCATTTACGGTTTATTGACTTTAATCATACTGTTTATGAGTGCTTTGTTTGTTTCATTTGTTTATGTCTGTAACATTGTTTTTGCCCAGTTTTCCTTTGGGGGCATTAAAAAATGCAACTACTGACTAACGGTAAATAATTTAATGAATTTAATCTTTAGGGAACCGGTTGTCATTTCAATTTTTCAACTCTATTTAATCAATTTGTTCCTTTTGATTATTGGACAAACACATTGGTAAATAATTGATAATGGACTTACCTTCTTACAACCAAAAATATTAGTGGCACCTAAAGCAATATATTTGATAAAGGTTTTAAATCCTGATATATTGTGATATTTTAGTCAATTATTAAAATTTATATATTGGAAAACGATAAAATAGAGATAAGAATTAAATAGCATAAATAAAAACCATAAAATTGGACAGATAAAATTTATTCAGCTTTTTACGATGTAACAGGAACTAAAATCATAAAAGAAAATACACCTGATCTGAATTAGAAAGTTTTATTTATCGTTTTTAAACTAAAATTTATACACTTTGAGAAAAAAACAATAATAAAATCTCATAATATATGCTTTTGTTATATATAAAACTTTCTTTTTAAATTACGTATATGAATTTTGACTTACCTTTTTACAACTGAAAATGTCCGAAAATAAAATACCTCAAAATGTAGAAGTAACAAAAACTTAAAAACATAAAATATTTTTTACCCTTCTAAAAGAAAAATTCACACGTTTTACAACTTAGTAAAAAATTTGGGATCTAATAAAATGTCATAATATAATAAATAGCTTTTATTATACAGAAGATATACGCATTGCTTCCTAAATTGTCTATCATACATACTTTATAAGTTAGTAAGCGTAGGTTTTTGATTTACAAGGGATGGAAGTTTTATTTTATAACTTAAAAGAGAAATTTCACAAGAAATGGGGCTCAGTGTACAACAATTTGGAAAAGTATTCGAAACTGTTAAACACATTCTCGTGAAAATTGTCTTTTATAGGTTTCGTAAAATGAAGTAAGGTAATACTGCCATTTTTTTTTCATATAAGTATACACCAATTTTTATCTAGTTTATGTACAATATTTACACAGCTTAAATATTAACTCTATATTTAACTTTAGTATATGATGAACAGTAAACAATAACAAATAGATATTATTTTGTCTTTAGTGTATAACATGCAATACTATTTATGAAATTGGATAAAATTCAATCCATGTGATATATTAGACGTATTGGTATGTTGAAGATATGTTAAATTTCAATTTTGGACGCGTCCAAAAACAACAACTTGATTATTTTACCTCGATAGTCGTTTAAAACGCTTGTAAAGAGCAAATATTATGAAAACACTCTCAACTTTTTTCTATACTGACTAAAGCGTAAGCGGAAAAATGAGATACACAAAAGTTTTATTCCAAAACTTCAAACTTCGTCATATTTTTGTTTGGATCGACCAACCAAGCAAAATATTTTGATACAACTATTCAAATTGGTCAAGAAAATAGACGAAAACTTCACTAATCATTTTTATGTTTAAAAATAACCGAAGAAAATTATTAATGAACATCGAAAAAGTTTTATAATATTTTCTCTTGTGTTAGTCCTTCAGAATTGTAATAGAGCTTTAGAATATTATCTTGTTTAGTCTTTCCAGTGATTGTCGCACAAATTTTATCCAATTCAATCGATTCTTATATATACTATATAACATACACAACACAAAAACAATAAAAACAGGTAGTAAAAATTTACATAGATCACAGAATCATATATTTGGAATTAAACACTATTTATTTTTTGGTCGAGTTCAAACAATCCAACATAATATCTATGCTCTTATTTTACATTAGAGATCTATTAATTGAATAATAAAAATTGAATTATTTGAAACACTTCGACCCGTTCTAAGAATTATTTCGATTTGGAACTTACGTCAATAAATTCTGGCCCGCGCATTAGGCCTTAGCAAGTATTACACAAAAACCTTAGCAAGATCTACAGTTATGTACAGAGCTATACAAATATGTACAAAATCCAAATTATACGCGCAAGTTCCAAACCCACAACAGCAACATTAACTGGTATTAAAAACGCTAATTATTATCAATGGTTCAAGCTCGATATTTGCAAAATGTGTATTTTACTTAACAGTAATGAATTGGTGATATGTTTGCAGTAAATTCGGAATGTCTTTGTAAAATAGTTTGATGGCGTGGTGAGAACTGATCATGATTTAAACTAGGTCTTGAGCGTAATTAAAAGGAACAAAATTATTGAGCAGTTGCTCGTAAAATATGATGCATTTATTCGAAGACACACACGAAATGGGGTTAAAAATAAAACGATGTGTTCTTCAAACTTCACACGTAAATATTTACAAACGTCCTATGTACACAAATTTCCTAGAAGCACCAATTAATGAACAATATTTTCGACCCCATTTATGTAAATTATAGCCTATCACGTTGTTTTTATCAAAGCATATGAATTACCCTTATTACTCATATTTTGCCTGAAGTGCATTTCTCGCGATTTAAATCTTTGCATCACATTTTACCGGGGCCATCAATTTTAAAACAACGGGAACACAGTATTAAGATATATTTTGAAAAATCACAGCCACATTCATGAGAATCGAAACGAATATACATCACCGGTAAAATTGTGACCCCCCCGAGCACGTTTTAATTTAACTAAATCCAGACTGGGATGAAACGAAACCGAGGTTTGCCATTAATTTAAACAGTGGGTGTTTTCAAAAGTGTTATTAGTACAGCGACCAGATAATTTCAGCGAACAAAAGTCCACAGCACTTCATAGTTACATTATCACGGTCATTGTTTGAACTTCATACGTGAAACGTGGATAATTCAATGTCGGGAAATTTCGAAGTAACTTTTAAAGCGGTTTCATTTAATCCCCGTCGTTGTGTGCGCATTTAGCGCTGTCTAGAATGAAGGCCTACGGGCCAATGTACATAATCTTCTTGAACGCCTTCCTGAATTCCGGATTGAAGATAGTGTAGATGACCGGGTTAACGAAACTATTCATGTAACCGAGCCAAGTAGTCAGCAGGAATGCCGCCACTCCGGGCTGACAGTTCAAACTCAATTTACTGCACATAGCGTCCAGGATGTTGCAAGTAAAAAACGGGACCCAGCATATTAGGAAGACACCTGAAACAATCCGGAATATTTGCTCTCGCACGTCCGGTTTTGCTTGCAAGACTGTTTGTCAAGGCGTCGGGTAAAAAGTATGGAACAGTTTAATTGGCTCGTGTACGAGGGTCGAGTTTGTAACTCAACTGTTGATGGACGACTTGAACTATTAAGCTAATGTATTAAAATAGTTCACCTTACTCCAATTTATTGCAGTTGAGATACAAGTAACTGTAATTGCTTTTCTTACATCTAATTATAGTTTTAATTGTACATACCCAGTACAATGGCCAGCGTCTTGGTAGCTTTCCTCTCTTTCTTGGCGGATGATTTTTCTCGTTTCTTTCGGCTGGCTTTGTTCACTTTGTAGATGGTGAAGCGGGCTGCTGCCGTCGCTTTCCGTTCCTTCTTCGACCCCGTTGATCGTGGAGGCGGGGTGCTGTTCGCCCCGCTTATCGTCCTTATCGGCCTGGAAGTAAGATCACTACTTTTATGTTAACATCACATTTACTAATTTTCACTGAAAAAAATAATGTTTAAAAGTTATAACCTATGTCAATTTCTAGTGTAAAATTTATAGAATTCGAAATTATTATGATATAAAAACACCTCATCGAAGTATCTTGCCTGATTTTCTAGTAAATAATTCATTTGTTTTTGAGATAATTATGACGTGATATGAGGTGATTTTTTAGTAAGTTTAGAAAAAATACTTACATTTTCTTGACTCAGTTTTTAGTACATTATTTGAACGTTTTCGAGATATTATCCAGTCATTCTAAGGAGTTCTCTTTCGACTTTTGACCTCTGACTTTTTAAGTTGCGGCCATCTTATTATGTGTGAATTTTGAGACAAGTTTTAGGATATCGAAATATAAGTTTATACGAGTTTATAGGTGGGGGTCTCGCTTTCCAACATATTCGCCTAATTTTGACTAAAATGACTGGATTAATAATTTTGCATGCCTGATTTGTATGCATATCTCAACACACTTGATTAATACGACAATAGACAATGTTGTTTGTTATTACACTCTACTTGTACTAAATCATTGTCATAATATACATAATAGACAAGTGTAGTGCTTTCCCGGATCAAGATTAATCCTAACATTTGACCACAGCCCTGATCCTGTTGTCGATTAGATTTACACTCCTGTTTTATTAAGTTAATGCGTATTTGTGCAACCCACCAGAAAGATAAACAATTCAGGATAATATTTCAGTTTTAATAGTCTAATAAATATAATTGATTAAACTTACTCATAAATTTACTATAGTATTTTAATGAAGAAGCTTTGAACCATGATAAACTCGAACACTAAAAATAGAAATATTCAGGACTAATAATAGCCTGTAATTATCTCGCCATTTCTAATTACGCATTCAGCACATTGTACACGATCAATTAATTAAAGTAAACCAGTTATTATTAATGACCTAACAAAATTTGCTGAACATAACCAGTCACTGTTAATTATCAATTTCGATTGGTTAAGCTCAATTTAGGTGGTTCAGTACTAAGGGACCGTTCGATTAATTCAAGCTTACGAAAGGATTGTTATTTAAATATTTGTTCATCGTTACTTTTCGTCTAATGTTTACTGTTGGCTTGCCGCAGCCAAAACTGTTAATAACACCAAACATTATTTTGGCCAGGACCACGTTTGCCGCACCCATTTCCGTGCCGGAAGAGGACAATTAACAAAAATATTTGTTTTAAGCCGCCGAAAACAAAAACATCGTGGTATATAGTTCCTAATTTAATCAGCAAAGCAAACATGACCGTGTAGAGTCTTGTGCGTGCCGAAAACTGAATTCTAAACTTTAAATTAAAGTCCCCTCCGTTTTGAATAAAAAGTCTGGAGTCTCGCATTTCATTTGGCACCATTTATTTTGCCTGCGTTTTTACCGTATTATATTTCGTATACGGTTTTTATGTCCGCTATATCTGTGTGTTTTTATGTCTCCTCTGTTTCACATTTAAGCTTTTTTTCTTGGCGTGGAAAAATGCTGGAACGACCAACGATTTTACGCAGGTAGAGGTTTTCGCTCTCGCCCTGTTTGTTTTCTTATCTCCATTCATTGTTTAATTTGATACGTTTTTAAACATGAATTAATTTTCACTGAAAATATTGCTGATGAATTTTGTTTGAATACACATAATGGTTTTATTGATTTCAATAAATTATTAATTATTGAAATGTGTATAAAATATAAAGTACCATTTATTGAAATATAAATTAATATTTACCTGAGTTCGGTGTCGACACCATTTCGTTTGGACTGGCTCCTCTGCACGGACTGATTCCTGGGGCTTTCGAGGACGTTATCCTGCTGACTGGGTGCGTATCCTGAATCGTTGTTGCCGTTGGGGTCGGCCAGGTTCGGTGGTGATGCCAGACTGGCCACTACGGTCGATATGCTGAAACAAAATTTCCGAAAAAATTGCCAAAATTAGATAAAATTTTCACCAATTAATTTCCATTTATTCTGGACTTGTGTAGTAAACAATTCACACAAAAATTCAATATTTATAATAAGTAATTTGGGATTGCTATAATAGGAGTTAAAAATAAATATATGAAGGTATGTTTCAAAACTGGCATAATGAAATTATGTTTTATTTGTGTCATTTTAACAATTTTTTTCACTGTCTGACAATATAAAAATCTAAGAAATATGACACTTTTGTTTATTATGCTGGTTTCTTTTATTTCCATTTTCTCGTATTCTCTGTTGCATTTTTAAATCATACGATAAATTTGTAAAAAAAAACAGATTAAAGAATTGTATTTTCATAGTGTTATTTATTTATATTTATTTGTACACTCCCGATTTACATTTAAATTAGATTTTAATAAAAAGCACTAGATAGATTATAAATTAATTAGAAAAAAATATTTATATAACTAAATTCACGACTCTCCAAAAATTATTAATGATGAACACAAACAAAACTACGTATTATGGGAGGCAAACACCAATAAAACGATTTCATTGCACATTGTGGGTTCGTAAAAACGGTTTGATCCAAATGAGAATGTGAAACTAAAACGATTGTTTGTTTAAAAACGATTGGTGTGTTATATTGTTTCCATTGAAAGGACAATGATAAAAATTTAAAGGTGTAGTTATTGTAAATTAAGAGTCTAGTATTTGGAAGTGACAATTAAATAAATGAATAATTATTTGATATAACTACATATATTATTAAATTGATATATTATAATTAAACGTCAACTCGACAAAGTAGATAAATATTGAGATATAGAGAGAGTTATGGGTTCCCACAGAGTAATTAATCAACAGCCCTAAACGGGACTAATTTATTTGAAGCAACACACATATTCAAAGTCCACGGGACCATTATTATTGCTCGTTTGAGTGTCCGATGGTCCAAGAGTGAGACAGAGACGCACGTCCAACGTAATAAGATGCGTCCTCCGATAACCGATGCCTCTAATTAATAATCTCCTTGACTCGGACCACTATCTGCCGTTTCGCCGTTGCCCAGGATCTTAATGAGACCGGCATCCTCTGAATTTACCTAATCTCCCAATTCCCGCTATTTGTTTCTGGCGGGTATCGTTTCGGACCGGGCCAGGAAAACGTAGTATTGGTCGGGGAAGCTGTGGGAAAAGCGGGACGTGTCTTCATTAATTTACGAAACGGTGTTTTCTCGTATTTATTTCGTTTAATATTCATTGAAATTCCAAATTGGCATTAACAATTCCCTATTAAAACCTATCGAATACTCTGAAATAGCTTTCAGAGTATTCGATAGTTTTTTAATCATCCCCCATAAACAATTTACATTCTAGTCACGAATTACAGGAATTCAAACATCACCGCATGTATTTTTTTGTTAATTAACTAATGCATGAGCAATCGTTAGTGATTGAAATGGTAATGAATTTAAATTGGCTCAATCAATTTGAAGAACATCTAGGCCGAGATTATAATGCCAATTCAAGCCAATCGTGAAAAGCTCTAAAATAAAGAAGTCGATCGGGTTTTTTTTTATTGCCGCTTGTAAATTCAAGTTAATTGGGAACAGTGGATGAACGATTCATTTTTATATTCCAAGCGGTGTGTAAAAATTGCGAAACTTCTGTTAAAGACGTTTTTAATGTTTGAACTTTGAAGTATAAGGAGATTTAATATTTGAACGAGGTTTCTGCATGGAAGTTGTTTGGTTTTTGGCGACGTTTCAGCTAAATATTGTCAATTAAAAAAGTTCCAAGTCTGAACTTTAAAAATACTAGGCAAGGAGCTTCCATAAAATGAATACAATATGTTTATTTCTACTGCTTCAATTAAAACACGATTGTGTTGATGCTACGAATTTGGATTGAACATAAAAGACTAAACATAGTACAATAATAAATCGATAATAAATTAATGACATATTGTAGTTTGCTCTTAATAGAAGCATTCAAAAGTCACCATTATGATTCATAATTTAGATATTAAATGTGACTAATTAGTAAAACAAATTTATCTACTCTATTGGATAAATTGTCTATTGCAACGTGGGGTGTCTAATCCAGAAACAGAGTGATTGATTTACTGCAAATATACAAAGGGCTCATTCCTGAAATGTAAAAAAACTACAAGGGCACATCACAAAGGTTTCAGGATTCGTCAAACTTACATTTTGTCATACGACCCATCAGAGTTTTGATGCGTGTACCTATAAACAACAATATTAATTTGAAATTCTATTCGTCCACATTTCACTTACGGAAAATTAATTTTTGTTGGACATCGCGACGAGAATTGTAGTTAAATTGGAAAAACGGAATAACCCCGAAGCGGCAATGGTAAAATATTAAAATTTCATTACGTCGGTTAATTTCGCGTTAATTCAAACGAGCTGCATTTTTCATCAACCCGTGTAGTTTTGTTCAAATTTAAATTTTCCTCGATACAAGATTTTCTAGTTTAATTAACTCTGTTTATATGAATTTTTCAATAGATTTGAAATATTTTCATGTCACCAAAATGAAAAAGGCAAAATGGACAAATATGTGTTTATTTACACTGATATTTTTTTGGTCGAAATTGCAGATTAAAATTTAAAATTTTTTTATAGCCATGGCAATAAAATTCAAAATAATAATACAAACAAGTGGGAGAAAGTTCAGTTTCGGCAGTGCTGATTCGCCGAACATCGCACCATGGTTGAATACTCAATTCGAAATTCGAAGAAAAAAGGGGGAAGAATAAAGAGTCCGTGAGACGTGGAAGGGTAATTGGCGCAGTCTGTCATGTAATCTCATGCGACAATGGCGTCGGGTTTATTTTGGCTGCGAGTGGACCTGCTGATGGCACCGAGCTAAGTATCAATTCTGAGGTCCACCACTCCGTGGCAACGGCACTAACATGAAGCCCCTCGATATTAAAGCCGGCCAAATCGACATGATATATTGCCTCAATTTCAAACTAAATTGAAACTTTATTCGACGGAAAAATAGAGCTGGGTTCTAGGTAATTTTATAATTACGACCCGATCGTATATCATGCTTAACAAACAATGTTTTTGGGTGAAATGTTTTCGCGGTTTTCCACTAATTCGGAAAATGTGACGTATTAATTTAATAATAACGAATATCATTAATTGCATTTATTACAATTTAATAATTTAAAATGACAATTTGCCAGTTATAATATTAAATACAATTATATTAATTTTTATATTATTTTATGAAAATAAAAATTTTCACACCATTCATTTCAATATGTTAATAAAAATTATCAAAATGGTTTTAAATGCGTTACAAAATATTTTGGGATATTAAAAATTAATTGAACTTTTGGAATTATATCCTAAATTTTAAAATGTTCCCTAAAAACAAAATCCTAAAAATTAATAATTTAATTTTAACAGTGTGAATAATTTGTAAATCCATAAATAAAGCTCAATTATATGTTATTAAATTTCCCCAAAAATTTCAAAATAAAGCGCAAACATAACAAAGTTAACAGTTTGAATGTAAAATCTGGCCGTTTTGTTGACAATTTACCAATTTCCGATTGAAAACAGTCCGTTTTCAATGAATTTGATTGTGGGAAACGACAACATGAGCTTTATTGAATCGACACACTTTATTTTTGTTTTTAATCCTAATTGCTTAATTAATTGGTTTCGAGTGAAATTGTAGCACGATATATTTTTCCGAAATGGCACTATTTTGGGTCAATTAAAAGTTTACGGCTATATCGTCCACATTTTTTCGGGTATTTTAACAAAATTATGTGGGCGTATGACTGACATTCTCCATTTATGAAACCACTTCATAATGTACAAGGACGTGCTATAGTCCTCGTCGAGTCCCTTGATTGGAAACCCACTTATTTCCCCTAATAGCATGCAATTAGGCAACAATCGATTTCAACCATACACCACATTAAAGACCAGATTCCTTTGCAAATCGTCATTCCCTCTTTTAACAATTATCAAATGTAATTTCGAGAAAAAGTCTTCAAAGATTTGATACTTACGCCGCTTCCTCGACGACGGTGGCGAGTATGAACTCTGTGCTCTTGTCGTTCGAGATGACGTGACATTCGGCGTCGGGGGCGTCGTCGTCCTCGTCGCCGGATCCGGACCCGGTGTTGGTGGCCTGCTCCTCGATCGTCGGACCGAGGGCGGTTTCCGCCAACCGTCCCGGATTTGCCACGTTCTCGATCACGCTGCCCGGCTTGATCTCGCACGGCAACGGCTTGCGGTTCAGTCGCGACTGCATCGCCCTGTTTCGAAGAGCCTAAACAAGATGATCATTTAATAATTTGAGGAAATGGAATTTGGTTCTTTTTTAATTATGTATGTAAGTATTTAGGAGAAGTTTATTTATTTACTATGTATTATTGCTTAAAAGCTCTCTTCTGTTTCTGTTTAAGCTTTACTTCCAGACACTAAATATAAAAATGTCAAATTTCTAAAACTCCAAATAATGACAATTATTGTAATCGAGTATGAACTAATTTGAAATTATATTTTACGTAAAATAACTGGAACAATCTCTTTAATTGTAAAATTTATGGAGTTTGTCTTTGACAAAAGAAAATAAATTCCTGAAATTTCTTTAAAATCTCCTTAATTCTTTACTTAAAACTTCTCTTGTTTTACTTTTTCTATTTCTGTTCCCTTTAAGCTTTTAAAGGATGAAACGACTAAATCTCCACATCTATTACAACTGTATAAACAAGCACACAGTTACATTGGACCATGACAGTATCTTAAATGATTTTATGACGAACAAGATCCAATAATTCGTAAAATAATGAAACGGCAGATTAGTTTTACTTTTTTGAAGAATGAATAGCCATTTATATGATAATCAGCACACACCTTATCATTATGAGGACAAAATTCCGGGGATATATTGTCTATTGCTTTTTCGGTCTCGTGCACCCAAGGGATATAAAGAAAGTAATGAAAAAATGTATTATGGTTTCCTGCTGGAGCATTTCAAAGTAGATATATTCTAAAATTGTACATTTTCCGTAATAATTTAAAAAGTAAAAGCTTTAACATTTCAGAACATGTGAACGGCAACGTAAAATTTTAATGTGCACAGAAAGAAACTTCTGAAATCTGTCTGCACAGTCAAATACATTGTAACTAGCTGCCATATATAAAACTAAATGTATGTAAATGTGTATGATGATGTATGGATCCGTTGGGACTTTAATATTTACGATAACAGTCTAACGACATTTTAGGGAGTCGGTGTTTTGGATACATTTCCAGACTAATAAGTCCGCATGGAATATTACACAAGAAACTGATTTAAATTTATATTTATCTTGGAGACTATAAACACTTTTGTGTTTAACGTCTGGAACATTTATTTCTTCTGGTGGTTTTGTGTATGCTATTTAAATTGGAATAAGTTTTAATTGTTGTACTCACCCGGAATATGTTGTAGTAAAGAAAGACCATAATAATACAAGGTATGTAGAAAGAGGAGAGGCTGGAGTAGATGATGAAGTCGCTGTTGTAGAACAGGCATGCGTCCGCGACCCGATCTGGGGTGTTGTTCAGTCCCAGGACGATGGGCGACCCAATTGCCGCCGATATCATCCAGACCAGGGCGATCGTCAGCCAGACTCTTCGGTTATTTTTGTGTTTTGCGTACTTTATTGGTTGCGTAACGGCTATATATCTGGAACAAGGAGAAGAACCGGAGCGTAAGGGGTGCGAGTAATGACACGTAAAGGAAACAATAAACTTTACACAGTGGGGAACGATGCATCCATATGCGAGAGTGGAAATGTTGGCACTGTACGTTTTTTGACGACCTCAGCAAAATACATTTGTATAATCAGCTTAGGAAACTTTTTGTATTTTTAAAGGAAAATGTAACTTGACATTTAAAGTTTGTTTGGTACGTAATTAAATTTTCATCTTTCCAGGAAACGGATTAATTCTGTAGTATAATTAATTTAAAAAAACGCGTAGCCCGGGGATAGTGGAAACTTCCGACCGGAAGCGAAATAATTACAGAAGACATTCGTAATGAATTTCGTTCGTCATTTACTAAATTGTAATCGTCGAGAATGCAAAAAGTTCAATTCGGATGAATTGTTCGCCGGATAAGGACATCAATGCCGCATAAAACTGGGGATGATAAATGGAATGGCATTAAAGCCGCTGTTTTTAAAAACAAGGACTCGATTTAAACGTCAAAATGTGTATAAGAAGGTTTGTTAAAGTCCTATTGGAAATATAATCCGGTAATTTGTTTTAGAATGATTATAATTTAATTGTAATACAAAAAGTTTCCTGTATATTCTGATATAATTAATTATCATTTCCAAAGGGAGTTAATTAGTTACTATATTTATAGTTATATTACTGTGAATGTTTGGCATTATTAGTTTGTAATAAAGCTTAACTTTTGGTTACAATTTGTAGGTAAAACTATTCGAGGAGCGTACCTCTTCGGCGGCATTTAGTAGATAGCAATTTCTACATGTTAATTAGTCGATAATTGCCTTAACTCCAGTGTAAATTATACTAATAATATAGATAAGATAAACCTGCTTTATGAATTGGCACTGCTCCAAAATCATACAGGTGATAATGTGGGAGTTTATGGGAGAGACAGAAATGATTATTTTAGAGCTACTCCATTGCCATTTTGGGAATGATAATTGGATTGTGAAGTTAATTACTCGTGTGGATTAAGCAAAATATTAATTGCATTATTTTTATTTGATGTGGGGAAACAAAATTACTATTATTAGTAATTTACGATAAAAAGAACAGTAAGTGGATTATTAAAGAACACAATTAGTCCTGCAATTTGCAGTTAAAATAAGAAAGTCAATTACTCGGAAGATTATCTGGCGGTGGTGGTTTCCTTATTACAGTAAAATTAATTATTCGCGGTATCGCATCAGAATCAATTTACCGCGCGATCGTTAGGTCGCCCCTTAAAAATCCATTAACACCCCTAAACACTCTTTAATTGAGCAACACTCGATAATAATTAGATATCAGAGCCCGACGGATATTGTCATCGTTACCATTAAAATGGATCTATTTAATTTTAATTTTCTCACATGCCCCGCGAACATTTCGGATCGGGGGCATTAATGACTTCATTAGTATAAGTGACAGCCAGATGGAATCTTCACTAAGGCCTCCCCGGGCTTAATACTGAACGCGTACGTGCCTACAGGGTCGGAGTAAGTTTTGTTCTTGTGTTTCAACCGAAAAACTTTCCTATTAAGTTATAGAGGGATAATAATGACCCTTATAAATAATACCTGCAAAAGGGTTACCATAATTACGTTACGTAATTATTAATGAAGCCACACAGGGCAACAGATTACATTTTCAACTGTTAAGAACATATTAATATGTTTACGTCAAATATTTGCTTCGAAAGTTGCATCGTTGGGCTCAAGTGGAATCTTATGTGAGTTTATCAACGTCCAATTATCTACTCAAAGCAATACTGAGAAGCAAGGATGGCTCCTGGCTCTATTTATTGTTATCCTAACGAATCGACATGCAATTTGTAGATTTTAATATACTTTGGCACTGAATATTTTTTAATGATGTTGTGTTGAAGTTGAGTTTAAAAGTCGTATGCCGTTCTTGATTTATAACAAATCTATTTCCTTTTTATTATTTATATGGAACTCAAAAAGATTAAATTATTTTACTATTAAATAATGACATTTGTAGCATAAATACTAATCTTTTGTGTACATTTTTATAATAAATATGCCTATTATGGATATGTTTATGCTGAAATATCCATGGAAAACAAAAGGTAACCGTACAAAACAAATCCGATTAAAATTAATTCGTTCATAGCTAAAATAAATACGATTTAATCAAGATACAACTTTTTAAAATATCATTTGAAATGTATTTTGCATAAAGAAAATATATTTAAAATTAAATGCATCATTGTTAAATAATATTTTTTTTGTTATACATATTTTGTACATTATTCAAATTTATACTTAATGGCTTATTTACATTTTGTTTTAGAAATTTCTGGGTTTAAAACTGCGATTTTGAATTGTAGTTATTGAGATAATTTGATAAAATTTGTAAATTGAATGAAGATTTTAATAATTTAGTGCGGTTGAAAGCAATTAAATATCACTGGTAGAAACAGAGAAACCCCGGAGGGTAAATTAATCCGTATTAAGAAGTAGGTATGCACAATATATGCAAATTTCAATAATTACTGTTATTCCTTCCGTCTGAAACGATAAGGCTCTATGTGCACGGAACAAAAGCGTAGGAAGCGTTTCGGCATTTTCGGCATACAGACTAAATGCCGTAACAATTCAATCAATGAATCATGACCGGGCCAAATCTATTTAGTGCTCCGGAGATGCTGGATGATATTTGCTCGGGGATTCGCGGAGCTCGAATCGCACGAATATCATTTCTATGGAGGGCCGAAGGAGAGATTTCACATTTGCCTAGGCTAAGTGATTGATGAGCTTTTGTTTTGTATAATAATAGTGCCTTTAGGACACATAAGAATGGTCCGGGTTAATTGAAAACCGACCCCAAATGAATTCAAACTTATTATGCGCCCGATAAATACTCATTCCCGGGGATTTAGCCATAAATAATTTTTTCCCGTACACAACGGAACCTGCAAATTAACTTTTGAAATATTGGTCCTTTAGTCAATGGGCTGATACACAAAAAAACATCTCGTTAATCAATTAATTAGAATGAGTTAGGAAACTTCCGAAATGCACATCGTCAACAGGGAAGATACAATGCTTTGTAAATTCCATTACTTGGAATAATTGTTGTAGATCGGCGGGGTTATCCATTTACAATAGATGAAGTCGATGTTGAACATTGAGGACACTGTTTTATTGTGTATCGATATGCCATCGGTAGGTAATGTTCGACAGTAATTCGACTATTATTGGACTGTTAGATGGTTTCGAATTTAACTGTAATTAAATGCACGATTTCAACGTTCAATTGTTCTATGAACATGCTGTTTTACTGTAACGAATATAATTTAATTTAATCTGTTCCACCATATGTGCACATCAAAGCTTTGCTTACAACTAGATGGCCAAAATTTAAAAATTGTGTCTAGTAATGTAATTTAACCTGGAGCATAAATCAATACTAATATAACTTTAGATTGAAGAAGTTGTTCACATCAAGTTCAAGATTTCTATTTCTACTTAACTGATTAACAACCATTGCATTTCCCAGGAGGAGGAGAAGTGATATAAACTTAAATGAAAACGTAAAAATTGCACTTTCTAACAAATAATTAAAAATGTGACTAAAAATAACACAGTTTATGTTATTTTAATAGTAAGTAACGTCAACTTTGAATTACATGGTTTTATGTTTATCGTAAATAAATGCTGTATAATTCAACAGCAATGAAAACTATTTAATGCTCTTTTTTGTTTATTCTATTAATTCTTTTAAACTTTTTTGTTAAGCCATAAAATGTTTGTAATGATTAGTTTTGCAGTAAAATTGTTATTTTTGTCCTAACGACTTAATGACTAACATTTTGAAAGAACTTCACTAGACATATCCTAAGAAATAACAACAAAAGAATAGTCGAAAAAACACATCTTATAGTCACAAACATGAGAGTCTTAGGTTTGTTTACAAACACTTTCAACATGTGATAAAACCACTGTTCGACTGACTGGATTTATTACACAGTCGAAATAAACTTATATGGCAACCACCTTTTTCCTAAGTTTATATTGAGTAAAATATTCATATAATCTTCTACAAATTTTTCGGATGTCTTTTATATTTTAAGAGCTCACATACAACATACAGGCTTAAAGCACACATCAACTAATTAGTTATAGAAACACATTAATGAATTCAAGTCATTCAAACCCTTCAAACCAAAGCCTTCAATTAGCAGTTTGAAGCATTAGTCACGATTGCCTCCATGCTCAAGATGTTTATTATTTACGTATTCAAATTAAACCTCTACATCACACATCTGATAATGTTCTCAGCATAATGATGGCACTTTGAATTCTATCAGCAGTATTAACTCGCGGTATGTGTACAGGCTTGACACTTTAGAGCATGCCGTGTCTAATTGTTTATCCAATTACAATAGATACGAGCCATTGTCTATACATAACTATTGGCAAATAGGTATTTTATTGTGCAAACGGTTTAGTTGTTCTTGTGGTTATTTTTCGTAGCGAAACTGGACGAAACTTTGAAACCTGATTTTAGACGGCAATAATACGTTTCACTAGTATTCAGGTCAGTTTTATTAATTCTAGATAATGGAGGTAAATTCTTACAACTTTTCCATTACGGTTTTAGAAATAGGGGGATAATAGAAAAAGTTTTGCAGTCGATTTTTACAACTTACCGGTCTATTGAAATCGCTACTAAATTAAAGATGGACGACGTGGAACAAGTTACATCCATGGCTATGTAAAAGTCGCACACAAACCCTGGAAGTCCCCATGTACCATTAAACTGAAAATAAAAATAAATTATTAAAGCACTTTAGTTTTATTTCATCAAAGTTTAAATAAACGTGAGTTTCATTTTCAAGTCGTAGATCAAGGCAAGAGTTTATTTTTATGCGAGTATACGATTTCCGCAATTTGTTTAATAAACATCACTTTCAAATTTGCTGGCGGAAAAATAAAAGGGCCCTCAACAATTTACATTTTTTCAAATGAGTTTTCCTTGATTCGTTTTTTTCCTTTTGTTTACCTTACTTGGTATTTCGTTCGCGATCACATTCGCTGAAATTTCATCCCTTTTCAAACGAAACAGAAACAGTGCGGTCTGCTATTTGTGCCTAAAACCATTTACATTTAAATGTGATTGTGATAAAATAACAGAAATTAATTATTTGATATATTGCCTGTTTTGACAGGTTGAATTCTATTCAACAACTTCTTCAGAAATATTTAATGTGTTGTTAAAACAATACTGCTGGGAATGTCTAGTCAGTACTTCGGCGATTTCAATAGATTATCACGTAGACTCAGTCTTAAACTTGGAAAATAATTCAATCAATTCAGATTAAATTACTTTTAAAATCCCCTTTGATGATGCTTGTTCCCCTTTCTTCCAACATTGATTCAAATTTGATTTCATTCCAGTTTAAAGTTACGTCCACCGAATCCAATTCGGTTTTACTTCTGAAAATTCCAATTAAAACCAAGTTATAAACGTTCACGAATTCGACTAACTTCAGATAAATACGGGGTAACATCGATTTATTCGTGAATTTAGCAATTATCTTAAATGTTTGACCGTTTGAAATTTAATAAATATTTAAGTGGAAATTTGGTTATGAATGTGGCGGTTGTGGGTTATGTAACAAACGTGTAACAAGCATAAACCAGACTAGTTTTTGTTAAAGTTGTACACGTTCTGCTTTTGTTTCCAACAATTTGCCGTACCGACGAGAACACACACAAATAATTGCTTTGTGAAATTTTATATCTTTTTCTCAATGTAACATTTAAATTATGCCTCCAGTAGTTGTTTCGTACTGCTTCATAGAAATACGTAGAGGATTTCGTTTTGTCTAATTTTTATTTCTGTTATAACAACACAATTAAATTGTAACATGAGAATGTCTGAGCTTGCTTTCAACTATAGAACTTCATTTTCTTAATTTGAACAGAAATATACATTTTGGATATTGATAAAACTACTGCTGCATATTCCACTCAATCCACTTCGACGCGCTTAAAATCTAGAAGGCACTTAACACTGACCTTAACCTTTTTATATTCCGATGCAAATTGTCACATTGAAACTTTCAATCAATAAAAAGGCTGATAACTAAATGTAACCGGTCAATGAAGTCATAATCGTAAGGGAGTTGCCAATGTATTTAAACTTATATGATCACATATTGTAGAATTAATATCTACTACAATTAATATCTACATACAATGGATTTTTGAAATTTTTCCTGTACATAGTTGTTTGTAATACAATTATTCTGGTATTTCTTCTCCAATTTATGAAACATTTGCCTACAATGTATTCAAATATTTTTTATACACAAAGAACTAATTATTTCGATATTGACAAAAATTTGATTTCAATCCAAATTACAGAAACAAGATTATGCAAACATATTCGCAATGCATAAATTACACGAATACGTGAATCTCATTTACATAGATAGTAGCATAGAATGATTTAACAAAGATTGCAATGACTAAAATCAATACTAATAAATGGAAATATATCTCTTATCAAATTATTGACATTATAAGATTATTAACATATTTAAATATTTGTTGGGATATTTTTAATTTCACTTAACACTTCTTTATCAAATCATTTTGAATTAGTTACCTTTCAATTGCATTTTTTGATGAGACATATTTATTCCATTATTATCAAGTTGTTTTGGTCAGTGGTCAAAGTCTCAGGTATTTATTTTAATCAGTATAAAAGGAGTAATTTAGAATATCGTCCAGCCAACCTTCAACGTTTGTATGTTTTATCCAAATAATAATTAAATATATTTCGCAGGGAAACCAGTTTGCCGGTGGGAACCTTGGTTCATCGGTAAAGTTATTATTTATCTGTTATTCACTGTTTACATACAAGATAAGATAGTTTAATCCAGTGATGTCTCTGTTTTGAAGCAGTTATTAACTGTACGTTGCAAAAAAATGTTCCGGTTAATTACATTATTTGTTGCAACTCATGGTAAGAACTTAATTTATTACTGTCAGTTTTATTGAAGATAGTGATTGGTGTTGTTTGTTTATTTCAGTGGTTATTGGCCAAAATTTTGAAAATGTTATAACAACAAGACCAGAAGTTATAACTTCAGTTGGAAAAATTGCAGGGTATTTGAAAATTGCTGCTGAGGGTACCATTTATTCAGCATTTGAAGGTATACCATATGCAAAACCTCCAATTGGAGACTTAAGATTTGAGGTAAGTTGATGTATTTTTAAGTTGTTAGAAATATTATATAATGGAAAAATTTAAAGTAACAAAATCTAGAGTTATTTTATATATACGACTGGATTAAAGTTCAACAGCCGATTATCGTAATATAAAAATATAATAGGTTGATAATTCACTTAGACGTTGATAACATTATAACCACTTGTGTAATAATATAAATTAAATTTTTAGAAAATAAATGCACTGATTTTACGGTTTATACATTCAAACGAGTCGTTTCATTTTATTCCACCAGAATTATTGGCCAACAGTACTTTGCCAAAATTTTATAAACGTCTTAATATCATTTTAAGCCCATAATTTAAAAGTTCTCCATTTTATTATTTTCAATTTTTATTATGTGTATTTACAGTTTAACGATAACGTTATAATTGAATATGTAAATATTTTCGTGAATCAAAATTTACTGCAGTTACATTATAATTTTCTAAGTAAACATTGTACGTTCATATATTTGCCATTGAAGGGTTATCATATTTAAAATTATGCAATCATTCAGGTAATCTTTATCAAAATATTTGTTAATAAAAAAATATCCTCACGTACACTTGCTATATTCAGGCACCCCAAGCAGCGGAACCTTGGACGGGAACATGGAATGCAACAACCCTCCACGAATGTATACAACTTTCCCTAGCTACCTCCATAACGGGTCAAGAAGACTGTTTGTACCTCAATGTTTACGTCCCAAGAGAACAACCCTTAAGCATCGAAACTATGGACGTCATCGCTCATATTCACGGTGGAGGTTTCATGACGGGTTCGCCCTTCAGTTACACACTCCCTGATTACCTTATGGACAGAAACGTCATCTTTGTTACTTTCACTTATCGACTTGGTGTTTTAGGTAGGTTATACATTATAAATATCAACCAAAATATATGTTTTTAATGTGACAGGATTTTTGAGTACGGGAGATGAAGTAGTACCCGGCAACAACGGGCTAAAAGATCAGCAATTGGCGTTAAAATGGATCCAAGAGAATATCGAATACTTTGGTGGTAACCCAAATTCTGTAACACTAACAGGATTTTCTGCTGGTGCAGCCAGTAGTCACTTACATTACCTATCACCAACTTCAAAGGGGCTTTTTAAAAGAGGCGTTTCCCACAGCGGTAGTGCAGTAAATGCATGGGCATTACAAGAAGATCCTTTGAGTATGGCTCAAAGCTTGTCTTCAGAGCTTGGATGCTCAACTGAAAGCAACGTGGAGATGGTGAAATGTTTGAAGGAAAGACCTGCTAAGCAAATTTTATCAAAAACGATTAAAGCAGATATTATTCCTTCGCTGCATTTTGTTCCTGTTGTGGATGGAGATTTTCTTCCCAAATCGGCTATTGAGATTCTAATTAGTGGCGAAGTCCCGGATATTCCTTGGATTTTTTCCAATACTGCTCAAGATGGATTATTCCCTGGCTTTTGTAAGTTAAATACTACAATTATACGATAATATTTGGTACATGTGTACACCTTTAGTGCTAGCTGAACATTTGGAGACGCTTGACCAGAACTGGAATTACGCCTCTAGAGAATTGTTGCAATTCCACTCTAAGTATTCTCAAGAAAAATGGAACGAAATTGCTAGTGCCATTAAAGAACATTATTTAGGGAAAAATACTAAATTCAGTCTAGACAAATGGCAAGATTTCGTTAAAGTAAATAACATTAAATTAGACATTTAACAAAATTAATATGTTTTTCTCTTTAGCTTATAACTGAGAGATTCTTCACAGTGGATATTGAAAGAGCAGCTAAGCTTCAAGCTAAACATTCTAAAAGTTCAGTATACTACTATTATTATAATTATAAGTCCGATTCTACTTTTAGTGATTTAGTAGCTCCACATTTGCCACAAGAACTTAAAGGTACAATCCATTCAATGCATTTATATTTTATACTTTGATGTGTTGATATTTTAGCTATTGGTCATGGAGATGACATTCTTCAGTTGTACGGAAATGTTTTGCCAAATCATAAATTAACTGAAGACGATATTAAAATTAAAAATATTATGCTGGATCTTTTGACATCTTTCGCCAGTACCAGGTAAGATATGAATGTTAATTATTGGAAAATTTATAAATTAAAATTATTTTTAGTAAACCTAAAGTTTCCGGTGTTACTTGGAACCCAACGGAGTCAGAGGAGTTGACTTATTTAAACATCACAAGTCCTTATGAAATTTCAGTTTTAACTCAATCCACTATTTCTCAAATAGACTTTTGGAATCAATATGATCCTACAGAAAAAATTGTCATGAAAGATGAATTGTAATTTTAGTTTCAATATATATTTGTTCTTGTTAATAATGTTTGTTTTACTAGGTAACAGTTTAGATAATTTGCTAAGAGTTATTTGTTAAAGGGCAAAAACAAAAAAATTATCAATCTACTATGGAAAACTGTTTAAAAAATGTATTTCTGGATTAGTTTCTAATGCAAAACTCTCACCCCATAAAAACAAAACGTTTAAAACAGCTTTTATATAAATTATATTCTTCAAGATAAGTTATCACATTCACTTCATTTAAGGAGTGATTAATAGATAAGATGGTTGCTTGAAATGAAACTGTCATAAATTTATTAATCGTATTACAAAATTGATATGTTGCGGTTTACAGTTTAAAACTATTGTAAACGAATTTTCAATAAAAGTGTGATTGATGAGACAATCTATGAATAAGTAACAGATTAAAATAATTGATGAGAGAACTAAATTTTTAATTTATTAAAGTTTAGATTTTATGTAAATATATTATTAAATATTTTCAGTTGACGTGTACAGATATTGAGAGATATTGAATTTTTATCGATGAATCGGTAATGTATATTTGGTGTGTTAGCTTTCGTTTAAAAATGTATTAAAAGGAGAGATGAGAAAGTTGATGTATTAGAATTTGCAGGTTTAAATTATTTTATAATTGAATTTCTAACAATAAAGTGTGTGTGGTATAATAATATTGGAAAATATCAACGAAAAGAAATGTATTTCATTGTATTAATATTTTGATTTGATTTACGATGTATACGTCCTTTGATTTTACTTTATTCTTTCTAAGATGTTCAGAGAAAAGCATTTCCATTAAAGCAGAAGACTTCTGCAATATACATAATATACTCGAAGTGTTTTGTTTAAAATTGTATAAAGGTTGAAAGTAAATAAATAAAACAAATCCACCTGTTATAAACGTCCTTCAATCCAAATTCCCCTTTCTTTCATTTCCTCCCCTTTTTACCAAAAGCCACGTCCAACAAATTTCCTGTAATTCACAAAGCTCTCAACGTCTTCGACATCAAAAAGAATGCATCCATTTTAAAGTAAAAACACAGTACCGCATCAGTTTAATTTAAAAGTTGTCGGAAGGGCATCGACACTTGCATTGTGTTTATTATTCCGTTGGGTTGGAAAATTCGCGTCGCGGCTTAACACGGTTATTCACTTCAAGTGATAGATCTGCGTAATTCAGTACCGTTCCTTCCTGTTAATGCATGTTCCAGCTTCAAGTCGGGAGATTTATAACTGCGTTGGTTGTGTGACTGTGTCCAGGACCGCACCAGGCCAATCTGTCGACCGCGAACACGTCCGTGGGACACATACCGAAACTAATTTCAACTGGCATAAATACCAAGTTTCAGACGTACGAGCCCGAGTATTCAGAGCATCTGGCGAAGTATGAATATTTATCCTAAGTGTTATTAACGTGTTTAAACCGTTCGCATTGGGTATAGACTTTACATACACACTTGATCTCGTTTTATGTTGAATGTTTTAATTAATTGCGAATTTTATATGCCGATTTGGGTCCGAGTGGAATTTTATTTGGGTACGGACATAAACAAAGAGACGGGATTTATATGTTCGAATGACGGGAATTCTTATGGTTTAAGTGTTTTGTAAATTGAATTTTGTGGGATCTGAACAATTTATTAATTACTGACTCCTTTCAGTCTTGTAATGGATTCAAGAAAATATACACTGTTCATTGTCGAACGTAAAGGATGCTTTAAAAGAAATTTTATTTGATACTAAGACCATTTTCTCTCTTTGTTTGAGGCTTACAGTTTACTCTCGTAGCAATGATGATAGGTACCTCTAAAAAAAGCCATTTTTTCTTCAATTCCATATGGCAAAATCCATATTTCGTCACTACTTGATCGAACAGAAAATTTCTGTTTTAATTTTTTGTAGGAAACTCTTATCGTTTACAAGATATCGGAAGACAAAGTTTGAAGAATTTAAATAAAATTTCTGGTTTACTTCTAAACTTTATAACTCATAGATAAATAAATATTGTAAAATGCACAAGGTCTGTTGTGGTTAAGCGATTACTCTAACCATTCATGAGATTCGTATTTTAATTCCAATGCGTACTGATTTTAATAGTTTCTTAATAAATATTTTGAACCTATCCATTTAAGTCATCAATTTTGAGATAATTCATTATCAATTTCAGAAAAAATATAGTATTTTATTTAAGAAAAATGATTAAATATAACAGTAGAAAAGAGAAAGCTATAGAATCTAAAGAATCTAAAGAATCTAAAGAATCTAATGAATCTAAAGAATCTAAAGAATCTAAAGAATCTAAAGAATCTAAAGAATCTAAAGAATCTAAAGAATCTAAAGAATCTAAAGAATCTAAAGAATCTAAAGAATCTAAAGAATCTAAAGAATCTAAAGAATCTAAATAATCTAAAGAATCTAAAGAAAGAATCTAAAGAATCTAAAGAATCTAAAGAATCTAAAGAATCTAAAGAATCTAAAGAATCTAAAGAATCTAAAGAATCTAAAGAATCTAAAGAATCTAAAGAATCTAAAGAATCTAAAGAATCTAAAGAATCTAAAGAATCTAAAGAATCTAAAGAATCTAAAGAATCTAAAGAATCTAAAGAATCTAAAGAATCTAAAGAATCTAAAGAATCTAAAGAATCTAAAGAATCTAAAGAATCTAAAGAATCTAAAGAATCTAAAGAATCTAAAGAATCTAAAGAATCTAAAGAATCTAAAGAATCTAAAGAATCTAAAGAATCTAAAGAATCTAAAGAATCTAAAGAATCTAAAGAATCTAAAGAATCTAAAGAATCTAAAGAATCTAAAGAATCTAAAGAATCTAAAGAATCTAAAGAATATAAAGAATCTAAAAATTTAAAGTATCTAAAGAATCTAGAGAACCTAAAGAATCCAAAAAATTTAAAGAATCTATAGAATCCAAAAAATTTAAAGAATCTAAAGAATTTAAATATTCTAACGAATCTAAAAACATAAAGAATCTAAAGAATATAAAGTCAGTTGTTAATTATTTTAGTTATAGTTATATACAAGAAGGATTTTATGAAAAATAAAACTATCAACATTTCAAATTAAATTCTCAAATTCCCCAGAAGAAAAAAAAAATAAAAATAAACTTGTTAAAAAATATTAAATCACGATACTAAATTGTAATGAACAAAATTATTAAAAAAAAATATTGTTAAGAAATTGATTAGAAAGAAAGATATTCCGAAACAAAAGGTAAGACATGACTTAGAAACTGTTATTCTATCAAAATAAGCTCAAAATTTTATGAATATTTTAAAAATTCGTGATATTTATTAAAAAACTATTAAAATCAGTATGCATTGGTATACAAATCTTCAAAATGGTTAGAGTAATCAATCAACCACAGAAGACCTTTTCTATAGAGCGTTTAATTTCCTTCTAAAAACGTAAATAGAAATTGCAATCAAATAATGGTGATGATATGGATTTTGCCATATGGGATTGAAGAAAAAATGGAAAATTCAGATGACGAGGACTTTCTTATAAAAATTAAGAGCTCATCTTAGGAGAGCAATTTCAAAGATCAAAGATGTAAATACATTTGTTAATTTTATTTGTGTTTGTTATTTGTAGTCTTCCATGATTTTGCAATTCTACACATTAAGAATTGGGTTACAACTCTATTACTATGATATTATTACATTCTTAGATATTTCATTTAGCATACATATATTCAGTTTTTACAATTATTTCATATGACAGACAACGGGGATTTCTAATTATTCTAGTTTATCAAGTGACCATTTCTTAGTCCTTTTGTAAATCCTTACGGTACCCCGGTGGTACACTGCATAAAGAGTTTTACCAAATTATAAATTAACCAAAGATGATTTTAGATCAAGAATATTGTGTTGGGTCGTGTTTTGTAAACTGAATTTTGGAGTACTTGAAACAAATTTATTTACTAGTAACTCTGAAACTCTAAGATTAAATGAAAAGTGCTTCAGACAGGATAATATGGTAAGACAAAATTACTTAATAAACTTAAACTTTTCGAATGTCAAAACTTTAATGAACGCATAATTCTATCAAATGTTAGAATGTCAGATAGAGATTTTAATTAAAAATAAATAATAAACCAACCACAACGTTTTCAAACAGTAGTAAAGCAATTTTATAATTCTTGAAGTAAAATTTTAACAGTCACATGTGGACATTACCATTTTATTACCGACAGCGAAACGGTCCAAATAAAATACGTGCCATTAAACACGGTAAATCAAATTTAATCCTTTCAACACATACACCTGAACTTTACGATATAATATACACTGCGGTTTTGGAAACGTACAAACTCATAACGGGGATTAGAAATTTAAGGGAATAAAACCACTGCTGAAAAATCACAATCAACAAATGGCATTTTAATTTGCGAAACGTTCCTCATTCGTACACTTCTGGTATTAAGGTGGAAGACAATTTTTTAGCGAGGTTTAATTTTAAAAGTGTCCTGATAAAGTATTACCTGATGGTAGTTTCATTATGCTTTTACATGTTTGCTTGATTATAAGGAACACTTTCGGTCGACGATGTTTTTTTGTCACGTCTGATAAAAGTAGTGAAACGACCATCAATCGAAATTCGAAACAAATTTCGTTCCCCAAATAAAAAAGGTACGTGACGCAGAATAACGTGATCGCATATTCCCTTTCCGAATTCGAATCCTATTAATTCTCGCACGTTGTTTGTGACAAATAACAGGTCTTACAAATGATATCGAATTACAAATTCATTGCGAAAGCAATAACACAACGGGCTCGGTTATTGCGGATTAATCAAGCCCTGATCGGCTGTGCTAAAGCATAATCGAACCATCAGAACACCTTATGGTATTCATACGCGTCTACATGTTTCGCCTTACACGAAGCTGTTCTGTACAAACCCTGTTACATCGAAATTATCAGCCTTCAAGACGGAGGAATTTTGACCTAGTTTCTTTAAGCGAAATCTGGATGAGCCACTTTGCAAGATATTTATGTTAGTCTAAGTAATGATTCCACTTAAGAGCGTTATTAAAAGTTTCAAAGGGTGATAACATTAGTCACCTACAAGAAGTTTGCAAGGGTTGACTGAAACCGTTGCAGGCAACTAATTATAATTAAGATCGATAACACAAACTATGTGAATTAAACGTGTCAAACGGTAAATACGTTAACACATTACCCACATAAAATGTCAGATGTATAGTTCCATTACATGTGGGAAATTGCCCGCGGATAACGTAATATATCAAGGGATTTTAAACATATATTTACGCCCTCCGCAGTTATTGAATTCGTTACGATATTTGGAAATTATGCGGAACTCGGGGGAAATCTGTTGTTTTCAATTATGTGTGGTTCTGAGGGTTGTTCGTTGACAAAGGCACAATGGTATCCAGACATAAGATCAAGTAGATTAGACTACCATTATTAACATGACTTGAATATGTAAATATTAACACAACAGTTGTTTCGATGTCCGTTTTAAAGGTTGGGAAATATTAATTTTGCACCTCCGAATAATTTTCTAATTATTAACACAATTGTGCGGCAATTTAATTTTTTTTTCTTGTGTTTTTTTGTGGCCACAACAAATTACACACAGGCGGGGTTTTAATAAAACGTCAACAACAATCGAGACAATAAATTTGAAATGAGGGGTGGAAAAGTCTTTTAAATGACTTTAAACAACTCTAATTATATCCCATCTATTACTCAAAGTCAAGCAACATTAAATTTTGCTCGGGAGAAAGAACATCTCGAATTTTGTGTTAGAACAATTAAATTCTACAACGAAATAATATCTACAATATTAAACAAAACGAACTCGATGATTAATACCGAAAATCCAAGATGGTTGTACATTTTTTGCATGGTTAATATAAGAATTGTCTCAGAAAAAGAAGTAACATTGACAGCATGATGGATGATCGTAAGAATTGGGGATTTATCTTGAAACGTATTCTAATTAAGCCATCGCGACGTCCAATATTTCTTTTTATCGAATATGAAAGAATAACCGGAGAAATTGCCTGATAAAATCCATTTTATAATTGCGTTCGAGCTTTACTATAATTCCAGCGTGAATAAATTCAACTTGTTAAGCTTGCAATTTAACAATTTATGACCGAAATTGTCCCAAAACGCATTTTCGAGCCTAAATTAAAGTCAAAACGATTGATTGAAAATTCTGCTCGTGTGTTAAACCGAATCCGATCAACCAATTAAGCCCACTATTTATTCAAACTGGTTCTGAAATAAATGATAAACGAATCTCTATTTATCACCAAAATGCTTCGGTTAATATCAATAAACATAAACTAGAGTTATGCTTTGGTTACTTAAACTAGCAAAGTTGCTAAAAATAAAATGGTCATATAAACAAATAGGTTAGCAGGAGCGAACAATATATAAATCAGTTATTTTATATGAATGAGTCCGTGCATGCGTTAATCTGGTATGAAACATCATCATTTTACCAACAATTGTGGATTAAAACAGGATGTGAAGGTTTTAAAAAATAACGACGTGTAATTACGGTGAGAATCCATTTAGAATTGTTACCGTGTTGCCAGTGATCAGTTTGTGATTTCAAAGCGCTGAATATTTAAGTATTGACAAAGTTAGAGTGGTTAATAAAATGCAATTATCTGAACAATGACCTTAATATTACTCCAAAACAAAAAAGTAAGTTGTAATTAACAGAATCGATGTTGGGTGTTTGTATTTTTCAATACTAATACTAGAATGCTAGGAGGGAGTTGATAAATGTACCATTCAACTAATCTAATCTAAATGAAGTGTAATGTGAAAATCGATCAGAATTTATGCACATCACTGTTAATAACTAAATTATTCCACGGTTTAGATAAAGCCAGACACCATAAACTCAATTTATGTTTCGATAGGTCACGGTAATACATTCTGGTTGATATAACCCAATCAAAAATAGTTTATTATTATATAAGATTGAAGTCCGATTGATTTCAAGCGAAATTTGCACAGCAAAGCTTAGAAAGTACATCGGAGCTCTGTAAACAAGCATTTGGATTGCCTTTAAGTGCGGTTAAGTGAATCAGTGAATGTCGGGGTGTTAAATTTATCAAAATATTTTTGATTTCTCTGAAATGGATTTTGGACGGGATCCTGTTAAATTTAAATCCGAGCATTTCTAACTTTCCAATCTGCAGTTCATATAAATTATAATTTAGTACAAGGGTCAACTGGAATTCACAAACAAGTCCATTTTACTGACCCAAACTTTGCTTATACACGGCATAATTCAAATGGACATTTGCATAATTTTATAAGGTCAAAATCTACTTTTGAATAAATTTAAATATTGAAGATACTGTTGGTTGACAGAAACCGAGAAGGTGCCAATGTTTTTGACACTTTCTAATGTGTGGGCTTTCTGATTCACAAAATATAATTATGAGTGAGGTTTTTTTTGGAAAAGGTGCCTTTAATGGCAAAAATATGCAAAAAGCCTTGTAGGCTAGTAATTTGTAAATTGTAATATTTTGAGATGTTGGAACAGAATACTATTATATTTCAAAGTTATTACATGTGTTTTAATTTATTTCACCATATTATAAAATTATTTTGTTCCATTTTAATCTTTTAAATTTAATTAAATTGAATAAAAAAATTGTTTCCTGTTAGAAATAATTGTGAACATAAACCAACTACGTAAATCGGATATACTGAAGCGGTTAAAAATTTTTCTCTGTGAGGAATAAAATTTGTTTTAAATAGGATTATGTATGTGAAAAGCATTTTCATGATTTGAATTAAATTACACACAACGGAGATTTTGACCTGAAAAAGAGTACTGTTCAGTAAAGGACCGTTTGAACCTGCGATTTTAATTAAATCGTAAAAATTTCAAAAAATTTCGAAAAATCGAACGTTGTTTTAAATACCCATCGAGGGAAATGAGATGGATAAAACAAATTTACTTCTTTTGTTACTTTTTTATCGCGTTTTTAATCATCCCCTAATGAAGCTCCCATAAGTCTGGTTAATCCTGAATAATTTCCATGTAAAACGATTTTAATGGCTGCAATTAAAATAAAAATGTTGGAATTTTAGGAGTACAACTTTGAAGTCAGTGTTTCTAAAGAATAAAAATATCTTTTTTTGCTTGACTAAAAAATTGATACACAACTCAGATTGATTTGTTTGTTGGAGATTCGTTGACATGATACGATTGCGTGTATCCGTTTTGCGAGAGGGGCTTTTTGCGTTTTAAATTTGATCAGTTGGGCTTTAAACAAATATTACAATTTCCTGTTGGGGCACCGGTGCCGTTTGTTGAATGCAAATTACGCAGAAATTCACCGTTCGAGGACATATTGAAAGGTGTTTTGTATGCAAATGGGATTTTGCTCAATGGATGGCCATTAAAACTATTATGAAAGACCTTAGGTTTTAATACAGTTATACAAACAATATTTCCAATTCTAACGATCAGCTTTCGTTTGATGGACGCAACAAATTTTAAACTGCAATGTCTGCAATTTAACATGGAACGGACTATAAAATTTATGCAGAATACATAAGCATGAAAGCAAATATCCTGCAGGTAATGTCGAATATTCAACAAAGTTTAAACAAAAATTTTTCCTATTATGTTTGTATTTTTGATTGCAGCTGGAATTTATATTAATTTTTGATGAAAATAAATAATTATTGGAATAATTTATGGTAACATGAACTATTAATTAATAAGTGAGTCTCTTCATTGTTATTGTATATGTGGGAATAAAATACACAGTTTTATTGTTCCAGTATTATTATTTTAATAATATGGTTTCGATGTTTAATTATTTTCTTCACTGAAACCAATGAAAGGTTTTAATAAAAAACTACAAATTTTTAATTAACTTGAAATATGAAATCCCCTAAAATTAACAAAAAATAATATATTACGTATTGAAAAATTTAAAATCTACATGAATCTGTACAGGAAAATGAATATGTTAATCATTAGCAGTGTTCCATGGTTTGAAAATGAATCGTATGAAACGTCGACAATGGAGACAGCGAAAATGAAATTTCCAGTCAAACCGACAGAATATACGACATATTTTTGCATATTCCAAATAAATGCCGCTTGATTCATGCGTTTTCCAGGGAAATATTTCAACGAAAATGACTGTCTGACACGTTCCACTGGGCGGATCCCGCGGGAAGTGACTTTTCAAGTTCCGACGGTGTGATTTCACTAAACTCTTTCGACGCAAAATAAAAAAAAACATTCTGAGAGAGGCACATGTTTAATATGGACACCCTCGGCGGAGATATTAGTTTCGAGTTCAACATTAATTGATGTTAATAATTGCATTTAAAACTTAATATTTAAATTATATTATTTTTTTAATATATTGTGTGTGTTAAAAAATTAAATCTGTACAAAATTTGACAGTATTTTTTTAAGTAGATTTATATTTTAATTCAAATTGGAAAATTGACGGTTTCGATTTTAAATATGTAATTATAAATCTGGGATTTTATCATCATTTAGGATTAATATAAAAACTGAATAAATGTTTTTAAATTTAAAACATCGTAAATATTAACCTACACCTCCATATTCTAAATCTGTTATTTATTTAATATCCATTATGACATATAAATTATTAAACACTCATTAAATATGAAATTAATTCTGAAAATTAGCCCATTGTGAAAAATTCAAATGTGACCGGCCCGATATAAAGGCGTGTAATCGGTTTCATAGAGTAATTTCAGAAATCCTTCGTTTATTCTTTGTGAAAGTGAACCTCGTGCCGTATTTTAAAGAAGGGGGACGGTTCGGCGTCTGAAGAATATACGGACGAGCTAACAATGTGGGGTATCAACAATTGAAGCCCAAGGGTAATCGAATTTAACAATGACATCTTTCTAAGTCTAAAGGCCACACACTCGCCCTCTGCACCGACTGTCGGATGGGAAATCTCCTGCAACCAGCCTCCATTTTCCCCATTGTCGAATTAACTATTTACCTACTGAATGATATTAGATCCATCTTTTCACTCGGGTTCTCACAGAAGAGATTTCATTAAGATTTTTTTTATTTGGTTCCATTTTCTATGGTTCATCAATTTTGCTTGCAAAATATGGGAAAATGTGATTTAATTTCCCTCAGGGCGTTCATTTAAATGAGTTTCTTTCATTAACAAAAAGATCAATCAATTTAAATAAAAGTATTCATATTAATTAAGATATTAATTAAAAAATTAAATAAATCTTGTCTGTATACGTTTTTGGCAATTTAACTTTTGAACGATTTTAATTAGAAAAAAAAAAAGGTTATATTTAGAAATATATCACAAGCTTTGGTTGGTAATTTCAAAAGTTTTTATTACGGATTTTTTATAAGAATTCAATTTATTTCAGATAAAAACACATAAAAAGTAATGAAGCGAAATTTTATTGGAAAATGTTAAAGGTGAATAATACAATACTGTTTGGAGTTTTATTTTCTTTCAATAATCTGAATTCTAAAACCCTCAGTCTTAATTTTTATTCATTGTGGTTTGTCGTTTGTTTTTGATGAAGTTATTTAAAAATATTATAATAATAAGTACAAATTTATATATTTTTTATAATAATTTTATACTTTTGTAATAAAAGTTTAAAAGTTAGAAATTACTCCTTATATTGCTAATTATCATTTAAATTGTAACACTCCTTTTCGTTGCATTCACCAGATTTTAAATAATCAATCAAAATATAAGTAAAAGTTTAAAAATTAACTATAGTTTTACTTTTAAAACCTCCGTTTTTCCGTTTTTTATAAGAATCCAATTTCCTTTATAAATTATAAAATATATTATTGGAAAATGTGTTTCTACAGGCAAATAAAAGAGTTTTTAGTTTTTATTTTTTTAAAATAATTAATTTCTGTAATTTTTTATTAACACATTTACAATTAATTTTTATTTATACTTATACTATATATAATTATAAGCCTCTGCCACCACAATTAAACTAAAATATTTTAGAAGCTTCATTCTTTTGATACAAAAATAAAAAAGTGATGTTTTTGTTAGTACAACGCAAATTAGTCATGAAAGTAGAAATTTTTTTCAAAAGTGCCAAAACTGGTTAAAATTCAACAGGAAAAGGACACGACAAAACGGTCATCCAGCGTAACAACTTTAAAATGTCGATTGTCCCCACAGCTACGTGGCATAATTCATAAAACACAAGTTGAAAACAAACTTTTTATTAGCGAATGCAGCCACCATTCCAGTTAACCTCGCAGACAGGATCGGCCACTGCTCGAAAGGCGTTCAAGTGAACTGGAAACTTTCGGCAATACTTTCGGGCCGCAATAAAAGTTTGATTATTAGCCGGCGAGTGTTCGGAAGCGGTTTAACCAATGTTCGCCGAGTTACATCCAGTTTTCCGGAAATTATTACTACCCCCAGCGGAACACAGCCGTTTAAACCCGCCTCCCCCCTGACTAATTGAAATTAACATACCCCGGCTTCATACCTGCATGCGGACGGGAATTCAAACACAATTTGTATATTTATCATTGTAATGGATTGAGATAAACTCGCTGTGTGTTCTCAAAACATTAAAACAATGGATCTAAAGCAGAATATTTGATACAAAGTTAACTTTACTTATGATGCAACACATCAATTGCTAATTTGAATATGTATACTGTTTAAGCTTTGAAACTATTCCGGTTTTCTAGTTGATGTTTTAAGCTTCCCGTCAATTGAACGAATTGGTTGATGTATTATGCGTTACTGGTCAATATTAAACAACGGTTGAACGCATGTCACTTTACTACGATTTCACCCTCCGCTAAAGTTAATTAATTTCTATGTAATTAATTTACTGCGTATGTAAAGTGTGACAAAATGTAATACAGCGGAATTTGATCGTTTTTAAAGGGACGTGTTAAAATGAATTTGTTCGAAACTTTTGCGATTTTGTGCCCGGAACTTTTTATCGAATGAAATATTAACAATTGCTGAAAGTTTTCACATCATTGGTGGCTTTTATGTTCCACCTTTGGGCGAGATTAACACAAAATGGCGCTAATAAAAAGTCAGTTTACAACTTTGATGTACGAATTAATGACCATCAAATATATTTTTAAATTTGTACTTTTTATTGTTACTTTTCTGGAAACGACATAAAAGTTACCAACGTTTTACATTTTATCCTCTTTGATCCCATATAGAGTTTAATAAAAATACTTAAAATAAAAAATGAAATTTTAATAACGATTTCATCTTTTGTTTGTTCTCCCCTTTATTTTATATTTTCCAATACAACTTTTTATTTAATTTTGTATACTTGTCCAGAATAAATTAAACTGCTTTGAATTTGCAAGTAGAAATAAATCTGCCACTTAAATTAATCAAATATTTGACATGATTTCAATATATATTTTGCATATTTTAAATTGAATACGAAAATTATGCATAAAACCAAATTTTGATTTATTTACGTCGTTACCACGTCGGTCGTAATGTCTAAATACCTCCGACAAATATTTAAGTTATCAACATAATTTATTTTGTAATTATGTTGTAACTTGTTGAGAAGTTTTGCTACTGATAATTACTTGTGTCAACATGCAATTACTCTAATCCTAAGACCATTGTGTGGAAAAGTTGTTGGAACCTCGACAATTTTCAACACCAAATTACATCACGAAATATATATAAAACAAGATTACAATAAAAAGAAATAATACCTGATCAAAATCTTTTTCCTTGTTCATTACATTTAAAAACTCTCTGTTTTACTTTTTGTTTTGTTAATTTATTTTAGTTACTCTTGCATCGTTCAGTTCTATGCAATTTTGTTTTTTTCTTTCCCTAAAATTCACACACGAATAAAAAGAGTGTTACAAGCTTTCTATAAATAAATAAAACATTAATATTTAATGTGCATATCAGCTTTTGATCGGGGCGGCGATTTTCTTAATGACACTCTTTTCAAAGCTTTTTAATATTAAAATCTCGACATTAAAGTTAAAATCAATTTCTATTATTAGTGTTTCAGACACACAACAACGTTGAATTTAATACAAACGATAATTTTAGTAATCACAAAACGGGAACTTGTTATCGAAAATTGAGTTCGTTTTCGCGTGTTCCATGTTTTGTAACCTTGGGCGCAATAAGTTTAATGATATGTGTGTATTCGTGGTCAATTACAGTCATTTCAGTTTTGATTAATTGAATTGCACGTTTTGATTTCCTTGTACTCGTCCGTCATTTCTATGATAACTAAGTTATAACGTTCCCTTCTCGGTATCAACGTTAGAGTACTTATCTGTTGAATTAATAAGTAAATAAAATAATATAGATAATCGTGGTGTGTATATTGAACTTATCGCACCTCCGCATAAGTTTAATTAATCTTAAGTTATTCAAGATTATTTAAACCACATCCGCTTCCGCAAACACCAAAGAGATGGTGTTTCTATGTTGATTTTGTTTAGTATTAGTTGACAATTTAGTGGTCAAAGTGCGGTTAATATTAAATATTATAATGACATATGCGGTAATGGCATTTTTTTCAGTTGATCAACGTATTTTTAATTAAAATAAAACCGAACAAATCCATGAGTTGCAAATTGCCTGTTGAAACAAAAAAGGAAATAATAATAAAAACGTTTCAATAATGCAATTTTCATCAAAAAGAAATTTCACAGGATAAATTGTTGGTGTAACGCCCTTTGTGAACGGTAACATTTAACATGCTTTATGTGCAAAAAACGTTGACAGTCACAATTAACGTTGTTAATGAGTACGGTGATTTTTTTCACAGTATAATTCCCTGCACGAAGCTGTGGTCCATGGTTCGTACAGCAGCGTTTGTTCCTTCATCGACGCCAAAACCGATGTGAACCAGCGAGACGACAACGGGAACACACCTTTATTGCTGGCGGTTTGTGTACAACAGGAAGAGACTTACAACAAAATCGTTGCGATTTTAATTGAAAACGGGGCTGACGTCAACGCCACGAACAAAGGTAATTAGATTATGAAACGGAACTGTTAGAACTCGAGAGAAGTCCGAATAATAACGCCAAGGTTTTGCCACAGTTATCGTATTTTTGCATTGCGATTTAAGGACACGTGTAATCTTACGAGTGCGTAGATGCTTTTAATTGGACAAGGGTTCGAGTTAGCATTCCTGACATTCTAATTAACATTTTTGAAGTAGCAATGTAATCTACCTGGTATGACATGCAATTCTCTGACGATTTCTTTATAACTGCATAATATTTTAAACAGGAATTTGTTTTTTAATTTGGTAACGGACAGGTTTTAAATTGCTTTGTCTGGATCCAGGTCCGAACAATTATATCTCATCCTTTTTAACTTTGAATAATTTAAAACTGGAAATTAAACTGTATGAACAATGGACAAAGGAATAATCCTGGTGATTTATGTCACTTTTTGTTTGATTTATTTTGGCAATTATGCAAATATTGTGTGACATATTGTTTAAACCATCTTTTATAACACACCGATTATACGAGCGTTTAGTTCAGTGTATACTTGACTTCTTGCCAGTTTTCCTAATATTACGAAATAAGGCTTTCATTTTCAGTACCCAAAGGGCCAATGTTCAACGTTTAAGAGACAATTTCAAAGAAAACAATTGCGAAATTTCCTTTCGCTCTTTTGAAAGTTTCACAGGGAAAATAATGAAAACGTACCAAGCATTGCAGTCTGTATAAACAATGGACCTAATAATTACCTGGTTGGCTCACTGCATTTTCCTTGTTTTCTTGTTTGGTTCAACTAAATTAACCTACCTCTATTTTACTATGAATAGATTGAAATAAACCACAAGTACAACTGCTATATCCAACAAATTATACAATGAGTTAAAAGAATAAACAAAGAGCCCACTCTATAATTACATATACAAAAGCGAGCTACTTTTGTTTTTAACCATTTTGTATCATTAAAATTCAGTTTGTTATTTTACGGTGAGCATCTGAGGAAAAAAATGTAAAATTCACTTTTAAACAGACATCAACATCATACCCTTGTTATTTAAGCATTTCAAGTTGGTTTATTTCAGGTTTAACTCCGTTATACAATGCGGTTTTCTACAAAAGACTGGAGTCAATAAAATTATTATTGGCGGCTGGAGCATGGCTGAATACAGATCCAAGCAAATACGAACTGCACATCTTGGCACAACAAGGAGAAAAGGAAATTTTAAACTTGTTTCTCAAAGATCCAAAATGCACGCCCGACATGATCAACTTTGCCGATCTGAAAGGACGAACTGCCGTCTATTTTGCTGGTGATAAATCTGTAAATAATTCTAGTATTTGATCAAACCAATTCGAATGTTTTAGCGGAGAATTGCCATAAATCAACGCTCAAAATGTTAATCAAACACGGTGGTGTTCTAAATACCGAATGCGAAGACGGAACTGTTATAGAGACAATTTTTGAAGAAGTCAGTTCTCCCGTTGTGTTCTTGAAGGAACTTTTAGACTCCAACATTTCCATGCAAAAAATTATGATGTATGGAAAAGAGACGAAAAACAAGAAAAATTATATAATAGGTATATTTTCTTTTTTTTGTTGATAAAGCGTGAGAGATAACAAAAATATTTCTATATAAATGGTAGCAGCCTGGTAAATGTCTTGTTCTTTCACAGATTTCAGTATCCTGGCACCACGTCCTTCAGCCAGACAAATGACGGTAATAAGTAACTTGCTGGCTTCGGCCTCTGACGAGGAGAAGACAGAAGTTTTACAACATCCTCTCATTGGTGAGTATAACTCAAGGTGTATTATACTACTGGGTCATTTATCTTAAGCAAAAATATACATCTTGGATGTTTTTGCGGAAAACTTTAATCTAGGTCTGTATTAATAAAGATGGTATCTATGTTCACTGTGACTTTGACAAATTGTACAAAAAATTACCTTCTGCTTTTGGAGCTATTTTTGTAATATTACAAACGATTCTACAAGTTTTTAGCCTACAATGGGATCAATTATTTATAATCTTACTATTTAAGTTTAAAATTAATGATTATTTCTGGATTAATCAACAATATAAATCCAAACAAATTTTTGCTTAAATCAAAATTTGCATAATAACTCGAAAATGTATTACCCTTACTATAAAAACCACTAGAAGAGTACTATGTAAACAGTCAAACGAACTTTGGTTGCAATTAATTATTTGTGAATTTGCCAGACAGCTAACGAAACTATCCAACTTTGCAGTTCCCCACTAATTAGATAAAACAAAGACCCAAGAATTTATCACACTCCACTCCACTGAAAGTTTTTATAATTAAGAAGAATGAACTGAAAATTTTAACAGTGACTTGTTGGTTTTTACGACTGAGCAAAATTAATAATAAATGTTAATATCAACTGATCATTAGAGTTGTAATTGTTGTAGAGCAATGAGTTGATTAAAGAACCAACTTCAAACATCTTGCTGAACTGTCAACAGAAGACGATTGCGTATGTGAATATTTTGCGACCGTTGTATGTTTTACTGTTCACTTTACAGAACTAATTACCCAGAGTGGCCGTAACAAGTTTCAATTTACTTTGGAGAGTTGCAACTCTGCAAATGAGAAAATCTAATTTCTCTCTAAATCAGTTTTGTGTAATTATTGTTTGTTCGTAAATTTAATAGAGCAAGTGGCTCTTCTAATCTATACAGTTAACTTGCACATTAGCCAAATTCTGTGACGTCCGATAATTACTCGAATGTTTCAGATTTGTTTCTGTCGTTGAAATGGGCGAAAATCCGGTTTATATTTTATTGGCTGATCGTGATCCATTTTGTATTTGCTACGTCTATAAGCAGCTACGTGTTCCTGTTTGTTCATGACGTCAAAAATGATTTTCCGAAGTTACGAATCATCGCTATCTTCTCTCAATTTCTCACTTCCATGCTTTTATTGGGATACGGAGTCTTACAAGTAAGTTGGACGAAGTTTGTGAGACGGTAATTAATAAAACGAATGGGGTAAGTGTGTTTTAGTTAAGGGGAATCATTTCAGACGGTTTGAGATGTGGATGAGCATTATCAACAGTGTGCTGTCTTTGGTTGTGGCCGGTTTAGCGATAACGAAACTGGACAACGTTAACATAAAAGGTAACATAAACAACTCGGTTTGACAAGATCACGAGTTTTTATCGAATAAGATAAACTCGTGGTGTTTTTGTAGCTGAGCGAATAAATCGGAATAACCAACTGTCGTTAACTGCGACTTCTGACAAAAATAAACTAAATCGTCAAAGGGCTTCGGGCGCGTTTCGTTCCAGGAAATTCGTCGGCACGAAATTTACGGGGTTCAAACGGGAATTAGCCAGATGAAATTGCAGTAAGCAGTTGTTTTCTTATTTGTAGATTGTCCAAATTGGGTCCTTCACGTAACCAGTGTGGCCGTTTTGCTGGCCTGGATACAATTAATGCTGCTAATTGGACGATTGCCAACTTTCGGATACTATGCACTAATGTTCGCCGCTGTCTTGCAGAACGTTATTAAGGTAGGAGGCTGATTTTATTACGAAAATCGCCGTTGTAACGCATAAATCTCGGTTAATGGTATTGCTTACATGGAAGTTTTGGGAGTAATTAATCGCGAGGCGGGAAGTAATGGGTAATTTTCAAGTAATTGAACGCGTTTTAAACGATTTGTACATATTTGCGCAAGATTTTTCTCAGCATCTAACCGAAAAATTGCCCTAAAGTACACTTTTTAATAAGTCTGAAGGTTTTTTATTTATTTTGTAATCTTAAACCAGCGTTCTAACATTATAATTTGTTTACATATCTAGAACTTCACTTATAGACTCTTTGTTGATTGGCCACAGAGATGATTATTTGAACATGTGATGGATCAAATTATGTTAGATAGAAAACAAAAAGTTTCAATATAGAGGACGTAAAAAGGTCGTAAATAAAATCAAGTGGGTACGTTTTATTTTCATCTTGTCTTGTTTTGTTGCTTTTGTTGTAACACATGCTCACATTTAGAAAACATTATGGATTTCGACGTTTCTTTTCATTACTAAGAACATTTTTTATATAAAGACCAACCTTGTATCAACACTGTCTTCAACATAAATTTATGTGACTATTAAAATGGGATCCATTTCAGTTTTTGTCCTTTGAAAAGGAGGATTTTTTTACAATTAATAAATAACGTCGTAGCCATTAGGATGATATATGATAGGCACTTTATATAAGTTTTTAGTGTATTTACTTTTACTGTGAATAGTTACAACAAAAAAATGGTATATACATTTATCCTCACATTAAATAAATTTTGAATTCCTCCCTTTCAATTTACAGAGAAAAGTGGTAGTTTTACACCCTTCAGCTATTTGATAATAAAATAATTTAAAAAAATAGTACTTGAGAGAATGTTTTACGATGCAATAAAACGTAATGTGTAAAATTTTTTAGGTGCTGTTAACATTTTTATGCTTAATAATAGGATTCGCTCTCGCGTTTTCCATCCAGTTTCACGACTTCGTGCAATTCGGCAACCCCTGGCACGCCATTATAAAAACTACGGTCATGATGACTGGGGAGTTCGAATACACTGATTTATTCCACTCGACTGACAACAATCATCGCTTAACCGGCCCTACTCAAGTCATGTTCCTGTCCTTCATAATTCTCACCAGCGTTGTGTTGATGAATCTCATGGTCGGTCTGGCCGTTAGCGATATTCAAGGTTGGCGTGACAAAAAAACGTGATTAATTTGAATAACTTATTTGGGTTTATTCAAATTGTATTGTATCACATTTGTTTAATCTATTAATATTATTTTTTAGGTTTGCAGCAGGAAAGTTTGGCTAGAAAGTTGGAAAAACAAGCGGAGTTTTTAGACCAGTTGGAGGAGCTGGTTTATATAAAAAGTGCCAATTCGAAATTCGTCCCACAATGCGTTAATAATGTGTTCTTGAAACGACTCGTTATTCCTTTGAATTTTACCATCGAAGCAACTGCTAGTTTTCAAAAAAGAAATAATTTATCAAAAAGATTAATTGGTATGAGAATTCATAAAAAAAGGTAAAATATATCCTTTAATTAATATAGTTTTTTTTCAGATTCTATTGTTTGTATAGCTAAAAAAAGGAAAACAGAAGCATAAAACATATTTTTCATTTACGAAAATCAATTTTAATTAAATATGTATGTTTTATTGCTGAAAATAAATATTTACTGAATTAAGTATTAATTTTATTAATTATATATTACTGCACAATATAAATTCATAATTATAATAAGGTTTATACCACATTAAGCCTCCGGTCATGAGATTCGATATAGTGTACCAGATACTGTTAATACTATCTATATAGCATGAACATTGGTCGTAATAACTTCGTCATTACAGCCGAATTGAAGCTGTAAACCTTGGCCGTTGCCGATAATTTAAACTCAGGATGCACAAATATTTAATAACGAATGACGTATTGTGAACAACTCGCGGCAATACGCATGAATATTGGTTAATTACTCGATAAATTAATGAACAATTTGATGAACTTGCACAAAATTAAATCGCAATCAAAACGACAATTATTTTTGAATTTATAACGCACATTTCGGCATCGGTTTTATAATTTCATTGCGGTTATCGGTAATGCATTCTAAAGTTTTTCGGTTTTAATTTATGTTCTGTGGTGTTTCGGCATGATTTTTGGTTGTGCATTTTAGTTATTTATAAAGGATTAACGTTAATTTTAAAAAATATATATTATCCATCTGTTTGAAGTGATTTAATATTTGTATATTGAACCCAATAATCCAATTCATAACCGGACGTTGGCAATGTAAAGAACAGGGCAAAAAAGAGGAAAATAATAGAAAATAAAACAACAACGAGGAACATTCATAAATTTCTTGGCGGAATTTTCTGTAGGGTCAGATAAAGTCTTTATGTTTCAATTCATCGGACCGAACAGATAAAACCGTATAAAGGAATTTACACGACTCGCTTCGCCTTTTCAATTACAACTAAACCGTTTTTATTATTATAAACGATCATTTATTGTTTTAATTTTGTGAGAGGTATTTCTACTTTTAATATTTATTTAAAAATTGATTTTCAGTGCTAAAATCATGTAAACAGACTCGCAAAAGTAAATATTGGGTTTTTCCAGAGAGGACAGCTGAGCCATCACCGAATTCATTGGAATAATGTCCGTTTGGGGATTCACGATTCTTATACGTAAAACTGATCTCACGAATGGCTACAAAAACAGGATTCCTTTAAATACTTTTGTTAAATTTTTATCGAAACATCGCGATTTAACGGGCGATTTACGTGAAAAATAAAAATTTTGTGAAATTGTATTTTACAATAAATAACGATGTACATATTTCGTGCATAGTTTCCCAATCGGATTAAAGTCCATTTTGAGCTGTGTCGGCGTTACGTATATTAAAAGTTATTTTGCACTAAAACAAACAACAGCTGTTTATTTTGCAAAAGGCGAATAAACTTACGTCGAGGAACGAAACATGTTTACGAGCCAACATAAAACTTCTTTCGCAAATCAACTTTAATCTAACATATCGCATTCGTTGCACAACTGCATGTTGTTGTGTATTCAGTTCCTGATCTTTGTTACCAATGTATTTTTTGTTTGCAATTTCGTTTGGTGATTGCCTTTTAATTAACTGATTAAGGGATTTAATCCACAAAACTGTTTTGCAATAAGTACCTCAATCAATGGAAAAGTTTCATCATTTTTATTTAGTAGGTAATTAAATTCTTGGATGACTATTTCACTTCCCAACTAATTTTATTAAGATTATGAAAACAAATCTCTTTGAAACTTATAGTGTTGACTCAATTAAATTAAAATTATATAGTAAATTTTATGTTAAATAATTAGATGGCCAGAAAGAATGCAATAAACGGGAGTTTTTAAATTTAATTTTATGGTTATAAAGCTTGATTGTAATAAAGTCTCTAGCAAAATTATGGAGCATTTAAACTAGTTGTAATTTTAATTGCAAAGTTAAACATTTGATGTTTAATAATAAATATACTCTTTAATTAACTCAATCTACACCATATACCCAGAATAAAATGGAAGCTAATTAATAGTTGTTTGTATAGTTCATAAAAGTTAGGTCGAGAAAATAACAGTAAAGAAGACATTGTACAAAAAAAACCTTTTTGTAATGCCTTTAACCGTAATAACTTTCCTTTCCGAAGTTCACATTAAGTATTTTATTCATTATTCTAATAACCTTGTCATGTAAAAACTTTTTAATTAACTTTAAGTTTCACTTAGTTGTTATTTAATATTAATTGTAAAATAAATCAGTTTAAAACTAGTGAATATTAGAAATATGATTCAAAAATAAAACCTTCTATTTTTATCGTATAATCATAAAGGCAAATTACGAAAAGTCTATAAAATAAAATATACCATATAGTATGCTCAATTTTATACTTTATTTAACATGTGAACATAATAAACGTCACACGTTTTCATGCTTGAAATATGAAACACGTCCAACCTCAGCCGAACTGTTTGTTCAGCTTTCAATTAGATGCAAATCATAACAGACTAATCAGAATCTCCCCTATTAATTTTAAATAAATGATGCTCTTTATGATTCAAATAAATATTATTTTATTGTATTACAGAAGAAATATGATCCTTTCTCTAGCAATTCAATAAAACTTACTGAGGATGTTTTTACTGCAAAATAAAAAATATAAATGAACATTCACATATAATGGAAAGAAATTTACAAATTGCCTTGCAAAATTGGATTAGATATTTTAATAATATATAAATACATTTATGTAAATTAATTTTAATCATAATATAAATGTCAATGAAATAAATTATGATACACATTTATATTAAATAACTTTGTTTGTAAATGAAACAAAATTGTTTCTCCTATATTTGCATTAAATCAATACAATACAAATTAATAAAAAAATATTAAAATATTTAGAACCCTCCGAATGATAAAATTGTATTTGCCACTTGTTCATTATTAATATTTATTTACAATGTTCGATATTTGACTTGTAAAATTACTTTTTTGATGAAAATATTGAGTGGATAAATTTTTACAATTCAGCAACTTAATGTAATGTAACTTAATATTGACGAACAAAGAGGACAATCGACATGATTTAACCAATTTTCCCGTGTGTTTCCACCTCTATACCTTTAATAAATTATACACTACTGTCAAGTTACGTATTTTACAAATTAGATTCGTTAATGTGACTTATTTTACGGTCGCAATCCACTTATTTTTATCTGTTGAACATTAAACGTGTCAATTGACGTTAGAAGGAGCCGAAGTGAAAAATACTAGTGGCAGAAAATGCCATTTCACCGATTTACGTCTCTTTATCTTCGTGCGCAAAGTTTAACGTCTGCATTATTCGTCCGCATGAACCATGAATATTTACCCGGGACGAGTTAAAAAGTCCCTGGACCAGTTCCTGCAAAAGTTGAAGGATAAATTTCGGCTCGCCAGATCTAGGTAAACATCTGCATTTGCGTTAGAAAACTTACATCTGGGATTCGTTTTGAATTTATCACCCAAATTACTACAAAGCCGATCACAAAGTTTTGTTCTTAACTTTTGACGTAGCACGAATCAGCACAAAGTTTTTATTGACATGAATAATTATGATGAATGTGCCACCAATTTAAATTAATAATTTAATTGAACCAGCGGAATAATTTAGATTTACAATAATAATATAGATTAATTACTGAATAAATAAATACGATTAATGCAATATTAATTCAATTTATACTACAACAATAAATATGACCATTTATGTGACTACAAATTTTAAATCGTTGCTTATTAAAATGTTTAATCTATTTTGGCCACCATATTTGAATTAAATGGTACTAAATTAAAGTAATCATTTCATCATCGTTACACGAAAGATAATTTTACAGTCTCAAAAGTATTAATGAATATTCATTTACATGTTGCAGTATACTCAGCTGCATATTTGTATGTTCCCATATTTATAACAAATATTAATGAAAACTGTAAACTAGAGCAATTCCCATAGCGACATAATTTAAATTATAAAACGCCATAATAAATTTCCAGACGAAGGACGGAACCATTATATACAAATTTCTAGACAATAAAGTCATACATTATGTATTTGGGTAAGAGGTAAATACGAACAACCCACGCAACAATATCGTAATTGATCTTGACTTACTCTGTTGGATTTTAGGGTTTGCTTACCTGAAAAATTAAATAAAATCAATTAATAAATGTACTTAATTTATACGATGAAGAGTTGAGTAATTAACGTGTTTTTGTTCAGATTAATTAGATACAGTAAAATAAAATATTCATTTACAATGTCTTGAATTATGAAATTAGGTTGTAAATTATTTAAGATATTTTCCATATTTTAAAGACTGACAACAAATTTCCTCTTTTCAGTTCGGGAATAATTGATTGTGCCCATCAAGTGAAATCATTAATATAAAGTTGATGCGATTAAAATTGATGTTTAAAATTTCGTAATTATTTACTTTGAGATCGAAGTTATGAAGGCAGTCTTTAAAATCGGCCCAAAATTGGGCCTTACATTTTCATAATTAGATAATAAATCTGAACGTTATAAGACGGAAATTGTATTTCGGTCTTTAGAGAATTCCCGTATTAATCATTTACACTTAGTCTACCCTTCTAATCCCTAAAACTTGAACGTAAAAGAGCAAGGCGGGGGCTGAGATGGCTCCTACAAAGGCCTCTTCAAGAAACCGCTGTCACCTACTGGTACTTGCTAAATTAATCCATGAATCTATGATATCGCATCTACGCAAACCCTCATAAATACGAGAAAACCGTGAATTGTATTCTTTCCGGCGTCATGTATCTTTTTCCTTGCGGTCCTTTTTATATTGTGCCGCCCAATAATGCCGCTCTATGGATATAAAAATATAATTTAAATTCTATACGTTTGTTCCTGTATGCTTCATTTTAATATAAAATTAAAAATTGTTTAAATAAAAATTTGCATCCCAAAAATCAGTGGCTTAGTAATCTGTGTAATCTGAGGCTTAACGGGAATCTTTCCAACTTGTTTCGTTCTCGTATTTATTTTTAATTTCCATATTTAAATGACGCTCTTGAAACTCGACTTGGCTTCGATTGGAAACCGTTTACAGAAAATAACTGTATCAAATATTCGCAAGAGATTTCAAGTTAAAAACTTATTTTGCGATTTAAAGGTACGAATATTGTCGAATCCAGACGACAAAAACTTTTTATCAGCCCTTCACAAATGTCTAGTCAAATAATGTTTTACTTAGAATATATTGTTATCGATCCCCGAATTTTTATTAACTCACTGTGTATTCAGGGTTGATTTAAACTTTTACAGTAACTTTCTGATAACCATCGAAGTTTTTTGTCCACCTAACTCGACTATAATAGAGCATCAAGTTTTTATACATATGAATCAGTATTTTTATTAGGTTTTTAGGGGTAATTAAACTTTTGGTAAAAGTGGCGAATGCGTCCGTATGTATAAAAATGATGAATGCATTCACTTTGAAGAAATGGTGGGTGCGACACTTTGCATGTGTAATGTATACAGAATTTAATTGGGACCCATACCATACGTAATATTAATTTAGGAATGTCATAACTAAAATAGTCGACAACAAAACAATGATTTGAATACACATAAAAGCAATTTATGAATTCAGAGTACCGCAACTTTTTGTAAAAAATGGCGAATGCTAGGTATTTACAGAAATGGTGGATGCGTTCACGTTGAGAAAATGGAGGGTGCGACCCTCTGCATGTGTAATCTATACAGAATTTAATTGTGACCCACACCATACGTAATACTAATTCAGGAGTATCATAGCTAAAAATAGTCGACAACAAAACAATGATTCGTATACACATAAAAGCAATTTATGAAGCTCGTGTTCCTTGGCAATTGTACAAACAGATTTGGTACAACTACGAAATATTTATGAATGCAGAGACTCTTAAAATTAATCATAGAACAAATACAAATGTAAATCATAAAAGAATTTTGAGGGCTAAAAATAAATAATGAAGTGCAATTAATAAAGAAGGAATGGCAACAAACTCAACTAAAAGATGGCAAAAAAGAAGGGGTTAGTATAAAACCTTTGACTTCAATAATTATTCACATATTAGATTTAACTCTCTTTCATAATTAAATTACATAAGCATGGCCTCGAGGTTTTCCTGTTAATACAATGAAACAATTGAAAATGGTGAGTATATCCAGCTATGTGTATTATATCTGGAAAAGAAGATTTTTTTTCATTATGATTAATGAATTAGATGAAGTAAAATCAGAGAGCAAATTAATAAACGCGTATTAACTTCATTCGCTTTTTAGACTAATTAAAAATACGTAAAAATTAATTAACTCAATATTAATTAATCAAAAAGTTTTAAATATATAAAAGTGTCAAGGCATATTAAAACGGTAAACGTCAAAACTTTCACAAATATTAACTGATAAAAATTAATTGAATAAAGTTCAATATGGTGTTAAAAATTTAATTGGTTTCAGATGGATTTATTATTATTTTTTGAAATTTCAAAAATTAATTTTCCATTGTTAATATTAAAAAGATTGTTTGACTTGACCCTGTTGCATTCACCTTCGGCGCCCATCAAACGCGACCGATTTAACAACACGAACGTACAGAAAAGTTCAACGTGCATAATCGAGTTTTTAGCGTAACAGCGTTTTGTTTTGGCGTTGAATATTTATGGCACGTAAATTAGTCTCCTATGGCGTCGGACTCACTCTAACAGCCCCGCATAGACGACGACCCAGAGCGGGGGCAAAAAATAAGATTAACGCCCCCATTGGGAGAACTTTACGCGGATAATTAGGTATTTCATGGCTGACTTAGGGACCGTTGTGTGTTGCCGTCAACTTTTACCCGCTAAGTGCACTCAGATCTTGTGAAAAAAATCTCTTTCTGTTCAGTTGTTATAAAACTACTTGTATGATTTTAATACCCTTATTGTTTTAATATTAAAATTTTACGGAGCCGCATAATGATTTCAGTTACTTTTATGATGGTATTAAAGGATTATAATAAAAGTTTTAAAGGTCCCACAAATGTCAGAGTAATAAGGCGTTGAAATTTTAATAATGTGGCCCCATATTTAAATTTATAACATAATTAAATATATTTATGAATAAAAGGCACATTTGTGCGCATAAAATATATGAGAAAACGTCTTTATTACAACGCAATAAAATATTATATTAATATAATTAAAAAAATATCCATCAACGTCCGAAATACTTACATAATTCACGTTATATTTTATAGAATAAGAAACCACACAAATACACAAAAGTTAAAGATTAAATGCGACCATATAGAAACGGGGGAGAAAATTTAAACTAGTAAATCCAGAACAGTCATTAAAAACTTCTGATGCAGAGAAATGATAAACGACCTTCCTTGTTGGGAAAAGTGTGTAGAAAAGCTACGGGCTGAATGTTAAAACTGAGGTCGATATTCTCGGCGTGTTTCTAAATTTTGATTTTGTTATTTATTGTTATTAATCAACAGTGTTTTTTTTTATAATAAATTGGCTTGTTATTATTTACAAAAATTTATACGTTAAGTTGCTGTCGAATTTTGATTGATGTGTTTCATTTTGATTGATTGCGCATCCTTAAGGGATAAAGGATTTTGAAGCTACTTATTTGTAAAATATTTTAGTGAGAAACTGGTCTAAAAACAAGGTTATTTATTGCGGATAATTTATCATTGTATTAAAATATATGTGCAAATATATGTATTGTTCTCCAAAATGAACCAATCAACTTTGTTATTAATTAGTATGTTGCACATAATGTACAGCAAGTTTGTACTCCTAATATTAATCCCATTGTACTGATTTCAACATGAGTAACATATGTAAATTATTGGACTAACTTTATCATACGTATTGAAGTTGTGTATTTGTGTTTATACTAGCTGACACATGTATCACAAAGTATGATACGATAGAAATTATGTCCATTTATCATATTCCATATTTGTCATATTATCTGTAAACTACACAGTATGAATTATAGTCGTCATTTGTGTCTGTCATCGGTAAAATATATTCAAACATATCTACTTTAACGCTATTTGGACAAATTTCTCTAGTAACACATTTACAAAATGTTCCATGCATTTTTAAACTTCAGCACGTTCAAAAATGTATTAAAATTAATTGGCAAAAGCAAAGCACTTAGTTTCATTACCCAACAGATAAACAAGGGGAAAATTTAGGTTCACGTAAATTTCGTTGAAAAATTTAATTATCACTCACGATCAACAAGATAAAATCGCTTGAAAAGCTGACAATTCTGTGAAGAATTCCAACGACGCTCACTGATAAAAAATGCCAGTATGATGAATTTTTAATATTCGGTCGGTGGAAGTGTCGCTAATGGCGGGAATACCATTATTAATAGCGTATAAATGAGATCCAGAACGAATGGCTTAAAAAAGGAAGTTTTCGACGCTTAACGACTTCGCGTTCATTAACAAGTTTTGCACGTGAACAAATTATCGTTTATATTATAAACTTTTTTGAAATACCAATCCATTTTAAAAGTTTCCGTGAAAACGAAACAATAATCACGTGTTAGAAATGTAAGAAAATGTAGTCCGGAATATAGTACCACATTTTTATTTGTTAACATGGCCTTTTACGTATTTCATTAGGAATTATCCAACAGTGTGAACAAAGGGAACTTCAAAGTACTTTGTTTCATCCCGCCTATTCATTTTGCAATTTCTAAACAGAACGAAAACGTGACTATTATTAATCAGTACATACGAAAGTAATTATTTCTAATAAAATGTGTTATTTTGGAAAGAAAAAACAATAAAAAGCAATTTTATCTTAACCTTTGGCCCTTTTATTTTAATATGAAGGGAAAGTTTCAATTGAAAAAAGGAAGACGTTCAAAAAATCAATATTGTCTCCGGCGTGTTTTATTGATGGTCCATCCAGAATGTTTCCTTATCTGTTTAAGCATTCCGAAACGACGAGGGAACTTATTTGACAATCTAATATTGGGAAGGAATGAATGAAAAATGCCCCCGGGCATTCATTAAATCCCACGAAAATAGTGGAGACGAAATTCACGACAGTTAATTGTCCGAGGAAAAATGGCCATTCGACAATATTCAATTATCAACATTGAAATGGAAGGAAGTTAATTGAACAATAAGTGGCAAACAATATTAAAGTGTTATGCAGAGATAAATTAGGATTGACATTTCGTCCAGTTTTAAAAATAGTCCAAACGAAGTTAACGAAATGCATGTCCGGGGAAAAACGATCATTCAACAATATTCGATTATTAAGACTGAAATGCTAGGAAGTTAATTAAAAAACAAGTGGTAAACATAGTTAGTTAGAGTGTTATAAGTGATATGGAGATGTGAATTAGGATTGGCACGTCTTTCAGTTTTATCATTCACAGCTGGTGCATTAGCAACAAGGCAATATATTAAAGCCCGCGGCCTCGCTTAAACTAATTAGTTGACGGGACTGCAGGAACGTTTCTGTTTTAAAATTTTTAAAATTTCCACATGCACTTAACTATACCGGATTTGCATATGTAGGATGTGTGAAAATGTTAAAAAACAAAAGGTCCGTTTATTAGGTTATCTATACGTAGTTCTGTGTTGGACCGTAAGCATTTTTTTCTGGTAGTGTGGATTTGCGCCTTGTTTTGTTTTTAATTAAGTATTAAATGACATGGAAACTGGATTAGATAGGAATAATTTTTAATATATATTCAAGAATAAACTGTATATATGATCGAGGAAATTTCGAAACGTATTTTTAAAAGCTTTTATACTTTTTTAGTTAATTTTTAATGCAAACGGCTATAATGTTATGTTATCATTAAATTTTTAATAAAAATTTTTATACTTTCAATCTTTGTTTACTAAACTTTTTAGTGTTAGCTTTATTTTGGTTATTTTCGAAACAAACATATCAAATATTAGGGCCTAATTACATTTTTTGTGCTTTATTTATAAAAGCTTGGAATCTGTAATTGTTTTAATTTTAATTTCAATTTTGTAATGTTTAAAATAAGCTTTGAATTAAATTATAAATGAATCTTTTACTTTAATAAAATGGGGACTTGTTACAAAACAAATTATAAAAAATAATATATAAAATTAAATTTTATGTAGATATAATAGTGATTATTTTTTAAAGATTTTGATTTTTTCTTAATTTCAGTTTCGTTTTAAAACTTACTATAAATTATTTTACGGTATTTATTTGTAAATATTAATAAAATATTCCATAACTGTTATCCATACCAAATTGATTTTTATTAAAAAAAAAAGAATACACCAGAGTAATATTTGTAACAAGTAAATAAATATTCCATACTTTATTCCACCATTTTATTTAAATATTATTGTGTTTTTAAAATTGATTTACGAAACTTACATTTCAATAAATTGTACTTTTAAATTATTTTTTATTATATTTTTAATTTAGAAAAATATTTTATTAAATTGGATCTATTTTATATTCAATTATAATTTCGTTTAATATTTTTTATCAAACTGCAAATATTAAATTTTAAATCAAAATTAAATATTTTAGTTGCAGTTTTATTTTAAAATTGAAATAAAAATTATTGTCAGTATAAAGATTATTTGCGAAAACGTCTAACATGCAATTTTTTCGCCAGCCTTAAATTAGTGAAAAAACCAATAACTCCGCCAAACGGAAAAAAATCGCGTGATTCAATGAAAAGGTGAACGCAAATAGAACAGTTATGTTGATGGACCTTTTGAATGTGCATGACAAGCGGCCGGATACGTTATTGCACCAGATCCTGAACTCAGCATTATTGCGCCGCCTGTTTTACTTTTCAATCGGAAAGTAATTTCGCTGAAAATCCATAATTTATTACGTGGTGCAGGACAAAAAAAGGTATCTTGCGTGCACCTCGTTTCGGCATAAATTCCGAATTCATACATATATACATGTATGTATTTCAATATTGCACAAATATATTAAATCGGGTCGTATCACAGATACATGCGATCCATGTGGAACGTATTTGGAACCAATTCGACTGCCTTGAACCCGATCGTGTGTTTTGGATAGGTCTTTGATCTGGTGGAATTTCCTTTTTGCGTTCAATTTACTTGAGCTATTACTGTTTCTCTCTATACTGGTATGAGCGTTCTTAACTTTAAACTTGGCATAGTTATACGGGAAACCAAGTTAACAAAACCGCCTCTGTATTTACTACCGATAGAGTTCTAATATTTATGTCAAAATAATTATACTAGGGTTCATAAAAATAAAATTTAACCACAACATCCCTCGACAAAGTATATGGTATAAAGAAATTTGAAATTACTTTTAATACGCTATATACATACTGCTGAAAAATAAAATGGTTGCCATTCACTCATATTTTAATTTTAAGCTGCAGAGTTCACATGTGTAGTTTTCGATACTTGTACAGTATCATGATCGTAAGTTGGCCCATATTCTTTTATCAAACTTTTCCTTTCATCGTCTAGAATAACGAACACAAATTCAAATTTAATATTTTACATAATAAATTCGCGTCTTTTCAAAATCCGAAAAGAAATAACGAAGTTTGTCGGTATATGAATTTATTGACTCAAAACCGTCTTTCCGTTTGAATATTTTAGGTCTAATGTGAAAACTATTTGAGCACTGTTTCCAAAGAAAACTCTTACTAAATAGATATATTAGTTTCAAAGTCACGCAGAAACATAAGTTTATTAACAAACAAACCGATAACTCTAAAAAAATTCATTAGAAACTGAAAAAACATCAATGCCATTATTTTAGATAACTCTATCATAATATACGTATCTGCACAACGCTACATTTTTGCTATTTGTCGCGACTTATCTTTTAAAACCGTATATTTTTATGGTATCACTACATTAATGTAACGATGTGACGTTACTGGATAAAAATATAACATAAAGGGAAGTAGATAAAATAATGGCCTGTTTGATACACGAAGGAACTAATGGTGTAAAACAATATCACGTTGAAAAACTTAAAAAAGGTTTTAGGTTTAGCAACAGACGAATTCATGTATGATGATTTTGACTTGAAATCTTTTTAAACCACAAAAGAAATAACTAACTTGATGTAAATTGTAATAAATAAAATAAAACACATGTAATATGATTTTAATAAATTGTAAATTTATTTAAGCCCTAAGCAAATTCTTGTTCTCTCAAAAAAATTCTATGTCAACGCTTCATCTAAATAGATAGTATAAAGCAACAAAAGCAATCAATAAACTAAACAATAAATTGGAAATCATAATATTTATTAAATGTTTCAACAAATATTATTTTATATTTATTTATAATCATGTTTATTTTTTAAGAAGTCCATTGTCCATACAGTAAGTAAAATTATGAAGTGAGGGAAGATGATAAACCCTCCAACTCGAAAACGTATGTGTATCCATCCTGTGTTTGGTAACTTCCACGGCGGGTTTTGCCAATAAATGATAAAGAGTTTTAACTATTGCAGGATCATCTTTACCCCAATGATTATCCCCACAATAATATGTCTGCTTTTCAATCGTATCTCCATCAATTTTTCCTTCGTTGTATTTTTGGTTAATAGTATTTATGGTATTTAAATAGTAGCTAAAATACGTACGAATTAATTTAGTTATTTAGTAACCAATTACTTACTTTATCTCTTCATCATAGTAGAAGACTCGGTATTCAGGTTTCAGTTTTTTAGTTAAATCAGTTCCTCGTGCAGCTTAAATATCAAATAAAAATGTTTACACTTTCTTAAATTTCGTATGTATAATATAATAAACTTACATGTTACAAACACCTGCGAAGCCATAAATACAGCTAAAATAAGTTTATTCCACATACCGAATAAAATGAAATATAAACCGATGAGAATTGATTATATTCATATATGTAACATATATAAGTCATTAAAAATTATAATTGTTAAGAAATCGTTAAAAGACTAATTATTATTTTTTTAATAAACCTTCATATAAAAAAGAAAATTATAAAAAAGTTATATGTTCCTTATTATATCTGTAAAACATTTTAATTAAAAATAGGATGGCAAAAAATTTTAGGAGGTTTTATTTAAACTTATACCCAAAGCCGTTACCGAAATGTTCATACTCCAAAACTGTACTTAATGGAAAACAAATCTTCCTATAAATTAAAGGTTGTTAATATGGTAAACATTGATATTGGTTAAGATGTCTAATATAGTTCAATGTGAAAGTAATATAAAGAATCATTTGTATGACATATGTATAAAATAACAAAACAAAGAAAAAATAAGAATAAGTTGGGGTTTCATAATATTTATTCAATGAGAAAATAAATATAGATTTCTAACAGTACTGGATCTATTTCAATTTATCACGAAGTCCATTTTCCATACAGTAAGTAAAGTTATGAAGTGCGGGAAAGTCGTAAAGCTTCCAGCTGGAAAATATATGTGTATCCATCCTATGTTTGGTGATCTTTTCAGTAGGTTTTGCCAAAAGATGTCGAAGAGTTTTACTTATTGCAGCATCATCTTTTCCCCAGTGGGAATCACCACAGTAATTGGTCTGCTTTTTTAAGGTATCTTCGTCAATCTTTCCTTCATTAAATATTTTGTTAATCTTATTCATTGTTACTAAATAATATCTAAAATGGGTTATTGCATTTCAAGTCATTCATTACGTTATTACTTACGCTATTTCTTTTTCTCCATCCCATCCTCGATATTCAGGCTTTAATTTTCGATTTACCTCTGCCCCTTGTGTAGCTTAAACATCGGATATATTTTTAAATAAATATAAATTATAATTTGAACATGTAACTTACATGTAAAAAACAACTGCAAAGCAATGAACACAACTAAAGTAAGTTTAGTCCACATACTTAATACACTAGTTATTAAATGGTTGAAAAATCTGCTTATATAGTAAAATAATGGAACAATAATTGGACCAATAACAACAAAAAATATATTAAAAATGTAAAAAGAATAAGTATACTTATAATTACAATGTTTATTATTTTACTATCATATATATGTAAAAAAGCATAATTGACCTAGAATGAAACTCTATTTATTGTATGAAAATGTATTTCAATAATATTGTAGGTACTTAAAGGAATTAAATAGTACATATGATTAGCAAACACAGAAGTAGAAAAAATTTTCAACAAATATTATTTTATATTTATACTAATTCTCCAATCGTGTTTATTTATTAAGAAGTCCATTTTCCATACAATATGTAAAGTTGTGAAGTGAAGGAAGGTGATATGCCTTCCAACTAGAGAATATATGTGAATCCATCCTAGCTTTAGTGATCTTCTCGACGGGTTTAGTCAGTAAATGACGAAGAGTTTTACTTATTGCTGCATCTTCTTTACCAAAATGCGCATCACCACACAGGTTGGTCTGGCTTGTAATCTTGTCTTCTTTGATCTTTCCATCGTTGAACTCATTGTTAATCTTATTCATAGTTCTTAAATAGTATCTAGAATCGTTTGGTTTATTACAAGCCATTACTTATATAAATATTTACCCTATTTCTTTATAATAGTCCCAATCTCGATATTCAGGATTTATTTCTTTAATCAAATTAACCTTTTCTGCAGCTTAAGCAACAAATATATAAATTATTGAAATATTTTATTTTATTTAAGTATGTCTAGTAAACTGAACTTACCTATTAACCTAGCTGCAAAGAAAGAAACACAACCAAAGGGAATAGTGTCCACATATTGAATGCAATAAATAGTAAACCGATCTGTTCTACTTATATATCAGAATAATCGCATAACTAATACCCAAAAAAAAAAAGAATATTAAAAGAAGAAAAAATAATGAGTAGATATACTAATTATTATTTTGCAATTAATACTATAACTAAAGGCAGAACTATAACAATAATAATCAAAATTAATAGCTACCCTATTAACTAACTCTTAATTTATAGAAGGATGTGTTTCTAATTAAAATAGCTAATAATTTGTTTACTTTAAAAATGATCCAGTCAGTTTAAGAACTGGCTAAGTTTACCTAGTAACTTTAACAACAGCAACAACTATTAAATAAAAAAAGGATATTTTATGTTTTGGAGTATGTACATTTCGGTAACTTTTGTAAATATTTTTAAATAAAGGAAGTGTTTTTGCCATCGTATTTTTAATTAAAATGTTTTTTATACTTTTTCTTTTTATATAAATTTATTAATAGAAAAATAATAATTAGTCTTTTAACGGTTTCTTAACAATTATAATTTGTAATGACTTCGTATATGTTACATATATAAACATAATTAATTCTTGTCGGTTTATATTTCATTTTATTCGATATTATTGCTTTGCGGGTGTTTTTAACATGTAAGTTTATTATATCATACATACGAAATTTAAGAATGTATAAACATTTTTATTTGATATTTAAGCTGCACGAGGAACTGATTTAACTAAAAAACTGAATCCTAAATACCGAATTTATTATCATGATGAAGAGATGAAGTAAGTAATTGATTTCTGAAAAACTAAATTAAATTGAACGTATTTTAGCTACTAATTAAATATCATAAATACTATTAAAAAAAATTCGACGAAGGGAAAATTGATGAAGATACAATTAAAAAGCAGACATATTATTGTGGGGATAAACATTGGGGTAAAGATGATCCTGCAATAGTTAAAACTCTTTATCATTTATTGGCAAAACCCGCCGTGGAAGTTACCTAACACAGGATGGGTACACATACGTTTTCGAGTTGGAGAGTGTATCACCTTCCTTCACTTCATAACTTTACTTACTGTATGGACAATGGACTTCTTAAAAAATAAACATGATTGTAGATAAATATACAATAATATTTGTTGAAACATTTAATAAATTTTATGATTTACAATTTATTGTTGAGTTTATTGATTGTTTTTGTTGCTATTTAGATGAAGGATTGAGGACAAGAATTTTTTTGGGGCTTAAGATAGTTCCTACAATTTATTACAATCACATTACATGTGTTTTATTTTTTTTATTACAATTTAGATCAAGGTAGTTATTTTTAAATGAAATAGTTGTTCAATAAAGACAACAAACGTTATTTCTTTTGCAGTTTAATAAGATTTCAAGTCAAAATCATCATACACAAATTCGTCTGTCACTAAATCTGAAATCCAGATTTTTTTAGTTTTTCAATGTGATATTGTTTTACAGCATTAGTTCCTTCGTGTATCAAACAGGCCATTATTTTATGTACTTGTATTTCCAATTAAAATATAATATAAATACAATGGTCATATTTACTGATTTGAGCAACACCACATATACTAGTCCTCTTTTTAATCTTCTCTTCTTCAATCTTTCCATCGTTGAATTCATTATTAATATTATTCATAGTTCTTAAATGGTATCATATATACGTTTGATTAATTTTATGATATTAATTATATAATTATTTCCCTGTTTGCCATTAGTAATTATAACTAAAAAGACAAAAATATACTAGAATTAAACTGTTATAGTATTTTTAAATAAAATTGCAAAAACAAAAATGAATATCGAATTTTTGACTTCATGTTTAATTCATCAAAGGCAACAAATGGGATAAAAAAGTAAACAATAAATTGCAAATTTAAAATATTTATTACGTATATTAAGTGGTAACAGATATTATTTTGTATCTTAACATATACTTTATCCATGCTTACTTTTCTTCAGGAAGAAGTCCAATTTCCATACAATAAGTAAAATTGTGGAGTGTGGGAAGATGATAAAACGTCCAACTGGAAAATGTATGTGAATCCATTCTCTCTTTGGTGAGCTTTACAGCTGGTTTTGCCAATAGATGACGAAGAGTTTTACTTATTGCTGCATCATTTTCACCGAAATGGGCATTACCACATACCTTGTTCCTCTTTTTAATCTTTTTTTCTTCAATTTTTCCTTCGTTGAACTCTTTATTAATCTTATTCACAATTCTTAAATAGTATCTAAAATGCGTTTGATTTAATTTATAGTTTTAATTACATAATTATTTACCCTATTTCCTTGTTATAGTCGAGATCTCTATATTCAGGCTCCAGTTTTTCAATCAAACCATTCGTTTCTGCAGCTAATACATTAAACATAAAAATTATATATGAAATACTTTATTTTCAATATTATTGCAAGTAAACTTACATGTTAAAACCATATGCAAAGCAACAAACACAAATAGAGTAAGTTGAGTCCACATGTTGACTACACTGAATTGTCAATCGATGAGTATTGTGCTTATATAGCAACATAATCTAAATATAATTGACAAAGAAAGTATTTTTAAAAAAGTTAAAAATTCATAAATTAATACCGTAATCATTATTTTCCTATTAGTCATTATAGCTAAAAAGGCAAAACCATATATAAATATAAAACAGTATTTTTTATAAAATTATAAATAATTGCAATTAGGTAGCAAAATAATAGAATAATAAACAGTTTAAAAACAAAATGATAGCTGTATTATAGATTTTTTAATACTGGATACAAGTACGTCATAATAAAAGTAAGGACACAATTAAACCATAAATTTCAATTTCTAATATTTTTTAAGAAAGAAACCCAATCAATCTTACAATACGTTCATTATAATAATATAAAGATTTATTTTTAAGTTTCTCCATACAGTAACTCAAGTTGTGAATCAGTGTATAATCATTACTACATCAACTGGAAAATATCACCTTGTCTATTATGTTTTTGGTCATTTTTGGCGGGTTTCTTCAATATGAAATCAAAAGTGTTATATTTTGATGGTGCTTCTTCACCTAAATGACTATTACTATATATGTTGTATGTTGTGTGTAATTGGTAATATTATCTATCCTTGTCTAGTTTTCCTTCTACTTATTTATTAATTGTATTCATGGTACTCAAATAATATCTAAAATACTTCGACATTTATTATTCTTAATATAATTACTTTATTTCTTTATTATTTCGATAATTAGGAGTAAATATTTTAATAGAATGGCTCTCGGAAGCTTCAATATTAAATATTATTAGATACAAATATGACACAACAAATGTAAGAACTTCACAATTAAAGCATAAATTTAAATTTCTAATATTTATTAAGAAAGAAACCCAAATGTTTATAATAATAATAATAATATATTATATTTATATTTATTTAAGGTGTCTCTTTATGTTTTTAGTTTTATGTTTTGATGGGGCATCTTCACCTTAACGACTATTGCCACATATGTTTGTGTAATTGGTAATATTATCCTTGTCTAGTTTTCCTTCGTCCCAACAAAAGTAAGAACTTCACAATTAAATCATAAATTTAAACTTCTAATATTTATTAAGAAAGAAACCCAAATGTTTATGATAATAATAATAATATATTATATTTATATTTATTTAAAAAGGTTTCTCTCCATACAGTAACTGAAGTTATGAATCAATGAATAATCATAACTATACCAACTAGAAAATATCACGTTGCCCATTATATTTTTGGTTATTTTTTTGGTGGGTTTTTTCAATATAAAATTAAGAGTTTTATATTTTGATGGATCATCTTGACCTAAATGATTATCTCCACATACGTTTGTGTAATTGGTAATATTATCCTTATCCAATTTTCCTTCGTTGTATTTATCATTAATTGCATTCATGGTATTCAAATAGTATCTAAAATGTTTTGATTTTATTTATTAATATTCCTAATATAGCTACTTGCTCTATTTCCTTATTATTTCGATATTCGGGAGCAAGTATTTTAATGGAATGGCTCTCGGATGCTTCAAAATGAAATATTAATTATTATGTCATTAATATTGTAAAAAAACTTACATACTAAAAACATCTGCAAAATTACAAACACAACAAATATAAGATTTGTAGCCCACATATTGAATATTATATATATTGTAAGCCAAATATTTTACTTCTATAGTCAATTAATCGTAGAATAATTAATTGATCATTAATAACAAATACAAATTAACTATTTGTAAAACGCACAACATTAATTAGTGGATATCCTATGTCGATTATTATTAAAGTTTTATTAAAAATTATTTGCCGAAAAACAAACCATTATTGATAATGTGTATGTTTATCGTTATTTTTATATATCAACATAAATATATTAATAGAAATGATCATTTATTGCTTAAATAAGCATAACATAATATTTTTTTTAAGTTTGGCATTTGTTCATTAAGAAGGTTATCAATACAAAAACCATTATGAATATTTCGTTGCCCTAATGATATATTTGCGAATGAATACGCATAAAATAATAGCATATCAACATTCAAAAAATGTTTGGTAGATAAATAATAAATAATAGCATATGACTGATATTGTTTGTAACTAGCAAATACAAATTTCAAACATAGGCTGGCTTATGAAAATGTTTCCATAGCTGTTCACAGGCATAAACGCCGAGCAAGGCAGAAATCAAGAAGCGCTAGCAGAAAATATGGAAATGTGGCATTTACAGGTGGATAATTATGTACAACACTCGAGCGCACCTTTTGTATTCCCCATCCTTGAGATTATTTGCTTAGACGGATTCCTGCTGCAGAAAATGCACGGCAAACGAATTGTCTCCGTGCTTCCGGCCATATGGCCATGCCGTCATGTGTACGTAATTCTAGGAAATTTTATCTTTTACTTGATGAAAGGAGACATGTCAATTTTGACGTAAGCTATTTTTAGACACGATTAGCGTCTCAAAGCGATGTCAATGATACGAAGATGAGAAAAACTATTAGTCTAGATACAGTTTCCTAAAATTATTATTTTAATCCGTTTATATTCCAATGTTGATCAAAGATATCGCGAACTTAATACATTCCTTTTCTCTGGCTGGAAATGGAGGCATCCATGCAAGTAATTTGTTTCAAGGAGTCTACAATTAATGCACAGATTCCCCATTTTGCTTCCTCTGAGCTTATAATTCCCTCTAATTTTCCCTTTTCGCGATCTTAAACCAACAAGGAATATATAATTGTACAAAATCAATACATCGAGCATTCGTTCGAAGTATTAAAATATTGATGTTCTTGACATATATTAGCAAAATTCGTATACGCCATTTACTTGCAAATAATTATAACGTTGTCGACAAAACACACCATATAAATCTCACGTTTAAAGCTCCCGTGTTATTCGCAATTGTGATAATTATAAAGTGAGCCAGTTGCACCATGTGCACACATAAACTTGATGCAGGAACATTTAAACCTACACACGTACATTCATTTTCCCCATAAATAATGCAAAGTAGGAAGTATTTGTAAAGATTGTTTGCATTATTAAGCAACACATTAACTACAACCGCATCCAGCGTAAACGAGTGAAGAAGCATTCACTTCCAATCCTGTATCAATTATGGAAATAAAACGAGATGTGCCGGAGACCGAGGCATATAAATTATGCAATTGGAATTGTTGTGCGTTTTGCTTTGTGTTTTAAACGTTACAGAAAATTGTGTTTACTCACTGAAACGGTTTCAGATTTTCACCTACCTCCGGGAGACGAAAATTTTAATTACAAAAGTTATGAATAAGTAATGTTTTAAGTTGTATTAAATATATTTGTTATAGAACTTTACCCAATAAGTAATGTTAGAAAGAACAGAATGTTTTAAGTTTACAATGAACAAATCATATTCAGAACAGTTTGTCTGCTTTAATCCTGAAACGGGAATTTATTACAAACTTTCTTGTAGACGGGAACTCTTTTTAATTTCCCTTGATGTAATACCGTTAACGAAATGTTAATTAATGACGTTATTAACAGTATTTAAAGAAAAACAATACTTTAATAAAATTATATGATGAAATGTTTTTGTAATATTAAATGCACGTTTTACTTTGGTCATTTGTATTGTTTTTATTCGTGTTTAATATCAAACACGAGTAACATCATGCAATTATTTCATTATTAACATATTTTGTAGCACTTATAATGTTTATTTAATAGCGACAAACATTACACTTAAAATTGTTAATATTTACAGTACATTTCGATAGATCCAACAAAATGATACATTCAGATGGTGGAGATATTATGCACTCTCGTTTAATTGTATGAAATTGTAGTCGATACTTCCTGATAAATAATTACATCCACCAGTTGAGATTATTGTGGTGAAGAATTTTAACTGGTTTTTGTTGAGCGTCAAAATTAATTAAATGAAGAATTTTCAGTGTCAAAGCGAAATTGGATCACAAATTAATTGAAATTTAACCCATCTCATTATAACATAATATAATTTTGGCAAAATAAATAAAACTAACACATTATTATTTTTGATTTATTTTATTAATTATTTTTTTAATTGATTTAAAACAGAAAAAAAAACAAGCTAGTTGTTATTTTTTTTAATAATACTTATTATTTGTCCATTGATTAAATAATTTTTAACAATGTCAGTAGTGATTTTAAATAATAGAAAACAAATAATTGGGAAATGCACAAATTTGTATCTATAAATGTATAAACTCAAAAATACTTTCTTTTCTTTTGCATTATAATACCATTGATTTAATTATTATATTTAATTAGTGTGTTTAATCACCATTTAATTACTGATTAAATTCTCTGCAACTCCGAAATATCACTTTGTGCAATTAAAGAATATTAATTTTCCATTTAATGAATTCAAGTGAAGTTACACACTGTACGACTTTTACAATAGGATAATTTACAATAAAAATGTAAAAGGCTCAGAAAAAAAAAGAACGAGAATAAAAACGAAAATAGTTCTGGTGTGAATGAGTGGATTAACTTTAAGGGTTCCATTCGCATCGATTATACATCTCGCGACGTCTTAAAAACAGTCTAGCAATCGTTAACCCAAATAGACCGTGCACTAAACCCTTGGCCGAGAACCAGAACGACACATTCATCCAAAATAAATATTTGTCAACAAACCGAATCTCCATAGGGACCAATCAAAGGGCACATTAAACCGAACCACCCTGCCAATATCGATCGTTGTCGCTTCTTTTCTCCCGTTTCTCACTCATTTTCCAACGGCGAGACTGGTATACGACCTGCCAAATTAACATGCATAGTTAAGTGCTTATAAAAGGCCCGGTATAGATTTTCTTTTATCATTACATTGAGCGTGAAGTGCAGTCTTCTTGTGCGCCCATTGTTTGTTTCGTTTCAATTTCACGCCAATAAATCCTCAAGACGCTTTCACTTTACTCATTACTCCCGTTCCTATTCGAAACAGAAATTTTCCCCGTCGTTTTTTTTTTTAAGCGTATTGGTTTTATCCAATAGAAAGTATAAGATAGAAAAATAAATTAACCCAACACAAAAGAACCTTTATTCATTAAAAGGGAAATAAACTCCCACATAATTACTGAAATAAATATTTCTTGCTGCGGAAGTTCCCGTTGAACGGTCCCGAATTACGTTGGAAAATTGTTGTTTTACGATTTCTTACCTACTTTCTTAAGTACACGACAAAAGGAACGCATCAATAACTATTTCGGTGCTAGCTTTTAGGGCGAAATAACTCCGGCACATTTTTTATTTCTTTCGTCCGGACATTAAACGCTTTTATGGCGTTGTTAGATTCCATTCCCTTTCGCCAAAAGTGCACCGCCGGATCGCAGGATCCTTCAATTATACTCCTTTCTTCGGACTAAATATATTAACGGGGATTTTATACTTAAACAACAAGAACAGACTGTTGTAAAATTAATGATACAATTTATGGTTCATCATTACGTTTATCAAGAAGTACCGCTTTTGCAAGACTGCGAGAATATTAAAATTCATCCAATGAAAAATTTATACTTTTAAATTGTGCTTTGATATCTTTTTAATCGGTGGGTTGAGAAATGCGGAGGATTTATTCAATAATCAGACATAAAGTGATAAAGTTTAAAGGGAACGTGAAAAAAAAGTAAATCAGTGGTATTATATCGATAGAAAACAAAAAGAGTTCTTAGTACAAAAAAGTTTTTAACGAATTCTCGTTTAAGGATTAAAGTCTGAATATAATTTACTCATTACAAACTTAAAGCACACTTCACGTGCATTTTTTAAAGAATTATAGAATTGTAATTACTAAATTACTATTGCAATTTTACTAAAAAAATTTGGCTTCAATTTTATATACATTGTTTTAAATATTTACACGGTTCAAAAAATATATATACAGTTGGAACTATTTGCTTTTTTGCAAGCAAATATGTTACATATGTTGATCGATTCGAATGTATTCTGAATGTTTTATTACCTATTGTGAGTACAACATTTGTTATGAACGGTCATTAAATAAACAATACATATACTGTTATATGTGACTTTTGATGTTAAATATATCGAAACATTGACAAAGTGAAATAAAGTAATGCATGGTGTGATTGATACAAATAAAAGCGCTACATATAGCCAGAGTTAATCATATCATTAGAACATTTTATTACATATATTTCTTTAAAAGCTTAATAGTTCTATTACTTTTGTTGATGTTGTCGGCTACAAAATATTTATAATAAATATTAGGATTAAGGTTAGACATATATATTAGAGTGGGTCAAAAAAATCTATTATTTTTCTTTTTTCACTGAAAAATTAGTTCGTAGACACCTTTACAAAATGCTCTCCAAAGATGAGCTCCCAATTTTAACAAAAATGTCCTCCTCATCTCAGCCATTACTTGATCGTACAGAAAATTTTTACTTACATTTTTTGTAGAAAATTGAACGCTCTACAAAAAATGTGTCTTAAAATTATTTCTTACTATTTAGAAGATATCGGAGATCAAATTATGTAAAATTTAATAAAAATTTCTTTTTTAATATTATAAAATGCTCAATATATATTTTTAGGAAACTCTAAAAAGAAGTCTCCTGTAGTTAATCGATTACTCTCTCCATTTAGAAGATAGTTTTTTTAAATAAATATATTAAATTTATTCCTTTAAGTTATGAATTTTGAACATATTCATAAAAATTTGAGTTTATTTTTATAGAATAAGCTAAGTTATTATCTTACCTTTTGTTACGAAATAGATTTCCTTCCAATCAATTTCTTAACAATATTTATTTTGCTCATATCACAATTTAGTATCGTGATTTAATATTTTTCAACGAGTTCATTTAAAATGTAATTTTTTTCAAAAAAAAAAAAAAAAAATATGATTGAATATTTTTTGTTTGGGGAATATATATTATAATTTTGAAATAGACCAAACCATTCAAATTTAAAACTGTTTATTTAGTATTACACAATGGAATAATATTTTACTAATTAAAATATACAATACGTCATAATAATAAACAACAGAAACAATAGTGGCTGGACCATAAAATTTCTATGGCACACAATAATGGTCTAAACTAAGCCGGTAACATCGAAATATGAAATTACTGAAACGAATTTAAACGTAATACGCCATTATAATCAGCATATTCAATTCGTACAGCTCAAAATTCGTTTAACGCACCCTTTCCTCACATTTGAGCCGGTTGTTCTTTTCATAGTTCAAAGAACGGGCCTTTAAATTCCATTTCGGAACTTTCGTTTTATAATGTTTATGTATAAAATTCGGGTTACGGAGGCGTCAAATCTAGGCGGGGGATTTTAATGGTGAAGTTGTATATTCTGACTAAAGTGTCGAAGTTAGTTGGGGCGAAAGTTTGATAAGATTTCTCCGAAGTCTATGCGAGTTATCAAGCCAACATATGGGACGGATTATACTAAATTGCCAGGTATACGCACGAGCAAAAACATTTGCCCAGACGCACTTTTTCATGACGTTCGAGAAATTAACTAAATATTTAAATGGAAATGTAAATTCGGGCTTGGCAAAATATCCTGAACAATTTGTCCGTGAGATCACGTTTCGACCTGAACCGATTGGTCCATTAGTTCCCGCTGAAAATTTGCTTTTTAACAAATCACGTCGGTCCACGGACTATTTAGCCGAACTATTTACGTTTTGGACTGTTTCACCCGACACTAACGTAAATGAACAATTTCAACATAGAGTGGGCCAGAAACAACATCCATGTCCAACTGCGTTTTGTTTTGTTGGCGAAATTGCTGTACCATTATTAAGGCTCGGGCTCAAATCAAACATATTAATGTAGTAGAGAACAAAGGGTTTTATTGAAAATGCACTAACAATATTTACCCTGGATAATTCTCCAAAACCGTTTGGAAATTTCGAGGTGTATAACAGTAGCACCATATCAGCAAAATCATAAAAAAATTTCATTAAAAGATTTTAATCAACTCGACGGGAGCGAAACTAATATATTTCAAGTATTTTTAAAAAAATGCGGCGCAATTTTATTGAAGTTCATTTTATTGCATCCAATAATTTTTAACGTTACACCGTTGCTATCAGCATGGAACAGGTAAAAGAGTAATCATTCCAGTTGTGAATCTACTTTCATAAAGTTAACGCTGAGAATATTACGTAGCAGTGAGTAGAAGTAAATCTGTTTGAAAGTTTGTATATATATATAGATAGCCCACGTAAGTCGTCGCCTAAACCTTAGTCTTAAGAAAATTAAGATGCGAGATCTAAGTACTGAAGTACATTTTTTAGTTTAATTACAACTTGCTTGTGAATAAAGAAGACGTTTCGATACTATGGTACTGCACGATGCAGCCGATTTTTCTGATTCGTCCGTCGGATATACGTCACAAGGGACACATTAATATGTATTGCCTATTTTCACTTTATCCTCAAACGATGTTTGTGCTTCAAAGGAGAATTTTAAATTCCATAAATATCATTTATATTATGTTATTTGTCTAGAATATATTTTTAAAAGTTGTATCAACACTTGGAGAGGACAAAACTAATCAAAAAGTACTGTTTCAGTTAGATATAATTGAATTATTCCATTTTTTTAGAAAAATATTAACCTAATACAGAATAATAATTGATTAAAAAATTAAACAAAAATCTTAAAACATATATTGTCAGAACCTAATAATGGGTCAGACCCCCTCTTTGAATAGATACATTGACGCGTCATCTAATGGGATTATCGATATATTCTTGTGGTATCTTATCCCACACGAACAGAATCTGATGTCTTAGTTCATTAAGAGTCCATGGAGAGCGCCCTAAATGTCTTAAGCGTCGCCCCATCATAGCCAACACATTTTCAATTGGGGAAAGGTCAAAAGATCTGGGTGGCTAAGGCAGTAAATTCACATGGGAGGTTCAATGTAGTTCCTGATTTCTTCTTATGTAGGGATGAAAATAAGACTTCAAAACGTCATCCACATACCGCTGGCATACATTGCCACTAATGAAAACTGGAGGTGACCTGCCCCATAAGCAATAACACTCCACACCATTAAATCAGCACTGTTATGAATATGACCCTCCACAGCAAAGGAAGGATCACGTCTGTCTCCACGTCATAGTCTTACTAACACATGACCATTGATTAAGCAAAAGCGTGATTCGTCACTAAACACAAAGTAATTCTATTCCTTATCCCACTATTTCATACACCAGTCACTACTTTGGTGTCTATGGTTTGCTGGTAGAAGTAAGTTCAAAAAAGGGCGATAAATTCGTATACTTTGAACTCATCCTGTCCCTTAGGGCCAATAATCTAAGAAGAAGATCTTGTGGCTTTTTGGTAGGTCTTGGTCCCCCGGAACCTCTCTTCACTTCATGAGATATCTTAAATATATGAAGAAAAAAAAAACAAAAAAACAATAATATTTCAATAGATAGGTGTTGCATTCTTTTTTACAGTTAGTACATAAACAAATCATGAATAGGAATGAAATGGAGTACCCAAATTTGCAAACAATTTCCGTTTTACACGAAAGGGAAATTACATTGGCTGTCGATTATACCAATTAATTGAATTACTCCACACTTCTTAACGCAATTGAACTATTAGTTGGATTGAAGCACCGCAAAACCGTATTATTACACATTATTAACGACGGACACGAACTAACAATTAAATTTAACATGGGCACCATAAAAGAAGGCGAAAAAGTAATTAGTGACAGTAGTGAAAAATATTTTTAATTAACAATTAAATTCAGACATTGCGAGGGCCCCTAATGGATGCGTGGAACAGCTTGAATAGCACACGGCTTAATGAGTTGTCCCTTGTAATTGGACAGTGGAAAATCTAAAACAAAGAAATTTCCAAACCCGTCTGTCTCTTTGATGGAGATATCAGTGCCGTGACTTCCGGCGATACAACACCGGCTACGACAAATTAGATTGGCCCCGGGAATGATATTTTACGAATGTTGGGTTATTGAATAACGGAACGGATTCGATTTCCGTGCGATGGACCGGCTAGTTTAGGTTCGGGGATTAGCCAGAACCAAACTAAAAATAATACGGACGACATCCAAGATTTGTCCACCTCCCACCCGATCCGTGTTTTATGCTGAAGAGGAAAAATACAATTCGCAATGAGTCTTGATAAAAGGGAGATCGGACGGTGGACAACGATTTTGTTAGAAAACCTTCAAAAAGTTTCTTGTTTAAAGGCACTAAAAACTGCTTCAAGACATCATATTCTTACACTGTCACATACTTTGTATTCCCTAATATTATCTTTTTCATAACGTAACGTCTAATAAAATAAAGAAGGCATATGGCGTTGAGTTTCATAACATTACCCTTTTGTACTCGTATAAAAAATTATGTTCTATACAACAGACATTATTTTTTATGCGGAGCCATAGACAATATGAAGTTCGTGACTTTATAGTTTTTCTTTATTTTATAATAAATAAACTAGACACGATGCTGTAAACTGGTTAAAACGGACTGAATTTATGAAAAATTGTACTTTACGTTTTTTGTTAGCTACTATTCTGTCCGTTAATTTATCAAAGCAAATTGTTTTCAATTTATTTTATTGAATTTTGAAGCAGCATAAACAACACTACAATTTAATGCTTTTTTCGTGTAAAAGCGATTAAAATTTACAATTTGATAAAGGCGCGTTGTCCTAAACAACAAAAATAATAAAATTACTCCCAAAAATAGGTAGAGTAATTTTCAAAACCATGATTCATTTAGTTGTACCGGAATATTGCGATAAAATTGTTTGCTTGGCATTATAAATCTGAAAAACACAGATCTAATTTAAATAAATATTTCATTAAGTATTGTTTTAAATTTTTGAAATGTCAATTCGAATGATTCATTTTATTGTATCGTTTGATTTTAATTACTTGATAAGGAATGATTTGTTTCCACCATTAATTTATGACTGTTTGCTGATGTTTGACATGTTCCCATTTATTTTAAGAACCAGTCGATTTAATTTTTGTCTAAAATGAAGAGAATATTTTCACATATAATATACTTAGGTAGTTTAAAGAAAAATAGTTAATAAGATGATGCTGGAAACCCTGTGAAGAACCCTCTCAAATCAGAACTTGGGGTTTTGTAAAGGAGAAACTTGTAGAACCCGACATTGTACATTGTATATAGTTCATAAAGAATATAATATAGAAGGGGTCCAAAGACAATATAGGCAATATCCGGTGGATGTCTTGTGTTCAGCCGATGATAAGGCCCTAACAATGTGGCGGCAATAGTAATAGGTTCGCAGTGACCGGTCACCGAGTTCCGGACCTTGAGTGACGCGACTCCAAATTGGGGCCAACCGTCCGTCGGTCAGTTGAACGTAGGTCCGGCGACTTCCATCGTGTCGCACGAAATATCTGGGAAACGGGACGAACAGGGTCTCATTTGCACCCGGTACAGCCGCTGCATGTCGGACAGACATCACACATTATTCCGGTGGTGCTAATTTACATCGGATCCATTGTAGTCACTAGTTCGACAAAATATTTTATTTTTCATTATTCACACAAATCTTGTTTATAAATTTTTCATTTCCAGAAATTACTATATAATTCAATTCCCGGAATTTGAGTAATTTCCCGTAGCTTCCCATTTATAAATTTATTTTCACAGTCGGGCATATTTCAAAAGCTACAATTTTTTGTAGTTGTATTCGCGTAATGAATAAGCAAAGTTGTCAATCCAATAAAAAAGGTTCTTTGGGGATGCGAGTTGACACAAACCGGTAATTAAAAACATTCCCAGTCGTCCATTAAAAGTCCTACGCAGTGGCGGAAAAGATTCTGCTTAATTATCCTAAAGTTCTTTAGAATTTTAGTTTCCCTGTCATTATTTAATTAAAGCATAAAAGTATCGTTTAGATCCATACATAACCCCCACTAGAGGATGTGTAGATAGTATGCCATAATCAAGTTCCAAAAATGGCGAATGCGTCAGAAGAATGAAGAAAGTACATCTAAAAACTGTTATTTAAGAAAATTGTTAGCCTATGCAAACTAATTTAGATGTAATATTGATTTTTACATAAAACCTAAAAATATAACAAACAAGATTTAAAGCCCTTGAACTTTTTTATCAATAAAAGTTGCTCTCTGATAAAGAGAGTATTTTAATATATTGGGGATATTAAAATTCTCGCGGTTGTAAAATAAAAAAAACTTAATTGGAATTATAAAGCCTTACTTTTATAAAATATTATGGTACAACGACAAATAATAAAGAAGTCATTAATTTTAGTTACAAAACGTGAACATAATTTTGCATATCGATGCCAGTGTGCATAATATATTTGATATTATGCAAAAAAATGCGTACCAGCAAAAATATTGTTGCGATAAGAAAAAATTGTTTCAGTTACATGTTTTAGTACGTAATGAAGGTGTTATAATAAATCACAATACCCTGATAACTATAAATAACTGGAAAATATTAATAAATATATAATTTTATTGTGTCAGTTAATTAATATGTAAACTAAAATATGGTAAATCGATAAAAGTCGAATTTAAGTGTAATCAACAAACATAATTAAGGTTGATAATAATCAGAATATCAGAACGAAATCTGGAAAATTTGATAAATGGATGGTCTCTCTCACTCAGATAATAAATGTTGTTATCAATTTAACCGCCGCACTTTTTTCCGGGGGCCTCATAATTTCCCAGCTTCATGTCAGCTTTCCAGTATAAAACCGCAAAAGCAATAACACCCGTTGTTAATTTACAGTGTATATTTCTGTAACGGGATAACTGTAAATCAAATTTATATTTTACAGATATAAAAGCATTGAGTTATCAACACAGCCAGAAAATTTAAATAATGACGGGAAACATGGTCAGATTCTGTTTTTTTTTTAGGAAAATTATACGAATGAGTGCTTTAATTATCAGAATGAGAGCTATGTAAAATATTGCATAATATAGAATGGAGATTATGTAATAATGTATTTTCATAAAGTCTTTATAAGGTCGGAAGTTGATTAAAAGGCTTACACAAATCTGGGCTTATAAAATTAATTCCTGCAAAACCCAGATGTCACCATACTATATCATGTCTACACAATTTGATATAAATATTAAAGCCAACGTATACAATATCTGATTCAGAAATATACACTATACATTGAATACTGAACATTGCTAGTCTCATCAAACTATTTTATTATTATTATTTATTTCTTTAGTAATTAGGCGTAACTAAGTCAGGTAAGTATTTTTTTAAACAGCACAAATCCTTTTCAAATTACTGTTTTTTCAATTATTAATTAATTTTCTTCGCTTAGTAATAAGAATCATTATCAGGTTATTTTTACACACACATAAATGAAAATCCACAGTTAATGTCTTATGAATGGTATAACAGAGAGCAGCATTTAAGTGATTAAATTAAACGACCCGCATTACTATTGAACAACAAGTTGGCCAACATGTTCCCACTGGTGACTATCATACAATAGAAGTAAAACTTTGTGGTCCCATTTAAAGTTTTTGGTCATTGTATGGCCGGTTCGGCGGCCTATGTTTATGTAATGTGCGTGCGGGCCAAATACATAAACTTATAAATGAAAACTTTGCTTAACGGCCCATTTCTTTCTGCGAAAGTTTTTGAAAAATGTCAATTATTACGATTTATGCTGTTGATATGTTACACATTTTATTGACAAACTCTGTCGTTCAAGTAATAGTTCAATTGTAAATTAGGACAATTAATAATGATTATGACTCGAGCTAATCTATTTACACGATTGAACAAAAACTGAATTCGCCCTAATTAATTACACTTAAATATTTACTCATTGACTTTCCTTATTTATTCTTATCCTGTTAAAGTGAAAGCCTGGTCTATCGTTGTGAACTCGTGATTGATCACCTATAAACCGAGGTCTCAAGTAAGCCATCGGATGCGGCGTTTTAATAATTGATCCGTGGCAAAACTGGAAGCGGCAAACTAACAATAATCTTGCCACTTTAATGGGAGACCGACGTTGAGATAAAAAGAAAATAGATTAACAAGTGGTCGCAAAAGGATCTGACATTGACAAATTGTTAGGTGATTTCAATATTATTACAAAGTTATTTGTGATGTGTAATATCTACTATATATGATAGATATGTTGTGACAAGACTTATTCATGTAAGTTTTATAAAAATGCACTACGCATATTAAAACAGATAAAGGTATTATATCTAATATAAGAACTTTTCAAAGGACTAGTAGGATTAATACTTACCAAAATAAGTTTTAATGTAATCTCTTGTATTTGAGTTACTTGTTGTCAGATTCTTCAAAAGAAAGTCTTCTTTGAAGCCATTTACAGTGTTAAACGACAGATATATTAAAAATTAACCGCAAAATATGTTGTCAAATCTACAAAATCCGTTTTTTAGAACTAAAAATTTTAAAATAAATGGAACGTTGATTATTTTTATGTCCATTAAATACATAAAAATTAAAATAAATTTAATATAGTGATCATCTAAAGCTATTTAATGTAGGAAGAGAAAATTATCCACTTCAAAGACGCAGAGTGTATATAGTTGCGCAAATGAACACGTTTAAAATTGTGAAAATGAATTAAATTATTAAATTCCAAGAAACTAATTTGTAAAATTTCCAGGAACACCATTGAACATACACCTTTCTACATAGACTGTTTAATTTAATTAAAATCCCTATTAAACAATACATCATTCTAGGAATAAACCAAGAGCAACGGGTTTTTTATTGTTTTTTCCTGAATCACATCAATATACGAGAATTTCTCTATTCACTTTAATGCGATTAAAACGTCCGGAAATTAAATATTTCCGATTTTAAGTTCGTGAAATTTTAAACGTCAAGGGTAAATCCTGAATTCTGCCGTACTCGCAGTTTATATTTATTTTACAAGCTACTCCTTTTCTGCGAGATTTACGATTTATCTGTTTCGTATAAATTAGTCTCCTTTATTTATTTATAACACAACCTAAAGTTATTAACGTGACATGTATATGTATATATTTTGTGTGTGTGTGTGTGAAGCAAATATTTATATTCTAAATCACGTGTCAGAAAATTTCTTTACAGAACCATCGATGCGAATACATCTAGTTAAGTATTAACAAATTAAATAAAACCCTCCTCAATTCACGCCTCAAGATCCATAACAAAGTTACTGAAATAAAACTTCATCAACACAGTAAATGAATCAAATCCGAGCGATAAAGTAATTTAACCTAACTATCAATTATTCTATTAATTTATTGGCTGAATATGAAATGTGCCATTAAAACATTATGTGTCTGTAATTAAATATTGATTTTACATGGACAGGAAACCGGAATTAATCACCGAAAACCGTAGTTTTGTTATCATCTCTGAAAGCATCGAAATTTCAACGAAAATATTTGTGTTAAATTGTAAAATTGAAATTATTATATTTCGTTCAATAAAGTGATTCGATTTATGAATAAATTCAGGAACGTTTGGGGCGTTTACATAAATTTTCCTCGTGCTGCTCTTTAAAAGTAAAATACAGATTCAATGAAAGGAGAGGAATACATTGTGCGACCTAACTTCCGATAATGCCATTTTATACACTTTTGATGTATATCTACATTTCCAAAGTTAAAATTTACAGGCAGAGGTTATCAGTTTCGGAATTTATGGGTTACGCACCAAGAAAAATAAATTTAGTGAAAAAGTTGTGCACCACGCGCCCAAAAGTTTACCCTTTTCCAAAGTATAGCGGCCTTAAACTCGGTCAATTCCAAACATTTACGCATATAAGTTTTATTTATTTAGAGGATTAATATTTTTTTGTTCGTTATTTTTTTCAACAGGCAAAATTGTTGTCAGTGTTTTTTTACAAATAATATTTATATTATTCAATACCAACTACACAATAATTTGTTTTAAAAATTATTTTATTGGCTTTCTTATTTTATTTTGTTTGACTTTAAAATAAAGGAAAATGTTTGCATTGATATTGTGTTAGAAAATACTAAGAAATATTTTTAATATTTATTATTTTTATTTAAATTCATGATGTACAATGATAAATTTATTTAAAAGTTAAAATAATATTATGTTAATAAAACAATTGTATAGTAAATTATTAAATTTAAACAATTAATTGTTAATTAATTAACTATTTAAATTTATAATTGACCATTCCCAGAACTTTGTTATGTCGTATTTCCATAAAAATAAACCAATTAACAAATTGAAATTAAAATATAATAAAATAAATCAAAATAATAATAAATATACTAAATTGTATTAATGTTATACATTTTCCTTCCAATTAAAATAAAAATTCCGCATTTATGTAAATCTCCAATAAAAGTTACCATAAATATGAAACAATTTTGACTATTGAAAGGTTAATTAAAGCAATAGCAAACGAGTTTGGTCATAGACTGGCCTAAAATAAACCACGGTCGACCTGCATTTTGATTAAAAGTGACCGTTTTCAATTTGGCAAGGCAGGTCCGACTCGCAAATCCGTGAAAGAGTGCAAAAACAACATAACGTGGGATCAGAATTAATCTTGATACTAATTTGCATTCCTAATAAAAACGCGCTGCTTCACTTCGTACGTTTCTTTTGTTATCTGGAGTTGGCCGCCCAATTTATGGGTTTAATTTCGAAATTCGAACTATTCCCAGCGTGTATTTAACACGGTTTAAACGCCTGTTTTGCCAGAGTAAATATTTAACGGGAGTAATAAATAAAATATTAATTAAAGGTTTGTACGTGATGAAGCGCGCCTTTTGTGCCTTGTACTAGGTTAACGACAAAGGAATATAATGATGGATGTCAATTTAACAACTGGGGAATATAAAAGAATTAATGTTAGGGGCGCTTAACATGTTTTCTATCTTGTTTTAAAGGGGTAAAATAAGAAGTAATATAAATCTTTAATGTGATGTTCATAGGAAATTTTAAATTTCATAGAGTCGTAACAATGTTTAGACTTTTCAAATAAGCATTCAGTTCATGAAAAAAATGTTTTCGTTAAACAATATTATTTTACTTTTGAAAATATTGTTTCGAATTTATATAGGAGTTAAAATTTTATGGAATAAAAACATTATGTCTCAAATTTGTTAAAATGTTTCACATCAATAACGGATTTTAAAAAATATCCTGTAAAAGTAAAATGGAAAAATTCTGATATATCAAAATAGAAACAAATTTTATATAAATAAATGTAAATAAATAACAAAATTGATTACCCTTCAATGGTGGTAAAACACACCATGATACACTTCCCCATTATGTTTTTGCTGACCTAATCTATTTATGCCTCTTAATTCCATTTTCCTAAACACGAAGCGGATGCTACCTAACGTCGTTAAATACAAATTGTGTTGTCTAGCACACTTGATTAATGTGCACTTGACAATCTACCCCATGTTGCGTTATAAATCTGAAACTTTGGCAACCCCTGCGTTCACCGAAACAGTTGCCGTGCTTTTTACATAGAAATTTGCCTAGATCTATTATGTTAAGACGAGGATTTTCCTAAATTAATATTGATGGACTTTTGGGGACAGATATTTATTTTTTCTCTTATTCAACATTGATTAAAAAAGTTTTTTGCTGAGCATTAATTAATAAACTATTCTGCTGGAAAATTAAAACGGTTATTACTATAATAAATTAGTCAAAAACTTTTGTGGTAAATGACATTTTAAATAAAAAATGCTGATTATGGAAATTTTGATTTATGTGTTTAATTTAAAATTTAATTTAGATTTTTTGTGGTCAATAAACACATATAATAAAACTCAAATTTCATTGTTTTCGCAATCGCAATTAAAACAATTGAACAAATTTTGAACCATGTTTAAACACGAAATAAATATTAATTTAGAAACGTTTAAACAACCCAATAGAATAATTTATATTTTCAGTTCAAATATTATCTTTACAACTACGTATTTGTAAATTTAAATTAATAATATATTTACTCCTTTACTCGACCTAAATATTTCGTACTTTATGTGCAAAATCAAAACTTTGTATCCATATCCGCTTCAAACTTTCTAAAATGCCTCAACGTTGTTAAATTAAGATTTAATATTGTTCTTGTAAGCTGGTAGACTATTATGAAACGTTTTCAGTAGTTTCAGATTATACGTATTAATTAAAAGACATAGTTTTATCTTTTTATTATTATTATTTTTACACATTACTGAATCTGATAATATTCAATGTTTAAATATTAAATCCACTGCAAATGTGTAATGGGTAGCCTATTTCAAAATTAGCTTCAATTATGCAATTGTGTTAAAAAGCAGAAACAAGATATTCGCAATAAGCCCGTTTGTGCCTGTTAAATAAGGCCAATAAATAAAATCCAGCATAATTGCCAAAACTTTGATATAACGGTTGCAGTGCTTTCGAAAATTGGAAACCGTAACTTAATATTACAGGTTTTTTTCGGCGAGCTCGTTGTAAAAAAGCGTTCGCCAGGATGCGTCGTACATTAGGCAAACGCCGTAAATTAAATCGTATTAAATCCCGACTTAATTTTTAGGAGGGCCGGCTCGGTTGAGTAGCAGGTGCTCGAATTTACGGGCCTCCCATATTAGACGGTTAATAGGGAAAAGTAAATGATTTATAAGGAATCGCTAGAAAAAAATCCTCGATGGCTCTTTGAAAACGGCAAACGGAATAATTCGGCTAGTACAAACATTTTTTTTTCTCGTGTCGCAGATGCGATGCGCTCGGCAAATTGAAATTTTCGTGCTCCCCGAAGGGCGACTGTTCTCATTCTTGGCCGATGAATGTCTCGTCGATATCACGGGCTGATAATAATGAGAGCGCCGCCCCCGGAAAATTTATCTCGCCTAGAGGTGCATTATTGCCTGTAACACCCACACTATTTAATTTGCCAAGAGGGGACTTTAAGTATCTACCTTGGGAAATAATTAATTTAGACTTTCCTTAATATAAATCCATTTCCAAATAAATCTGCAACGACAATATCCATTTGTTTCATCATTAGTCTGGAGTGCTCTTTTATAATTCAGTATGTCCTCTAATAACAACATCCATTCAACCTTCAATGATTAGCCGGATTCACTTGAATTATTTTATTTTTATTGGAAATAAATAATAATAATAATATAGATACATATTTACAGCATATTTATAAAGTGAAATAAAATATCTATCGTAAAAATGTTGCATATTTTTAAGGGCCCATCTGCATATAAATTTCAGAAGGAATTCAGAAAATGTTAGATCTCAATACATCATTTTTCAATTTCGCTGTGAATGTATTTACAAATATGATATCTAACGAGTACAAGTGAAGCGGCATGTAACCGATAAGCCATTTCAATTCGCGCTTTTACAATTTCTACCCCGTATCAAGTGCAGTTATGCTAAATTCCAATGGTGAAACATAAAATATATTATTATTGCTTTATTTTTATGTTTATATTTAAAATATTTCATTAAACTATTTGCTTAGTAAATTTTTTAATATTGTTTAAATATATAAACGTATATTAAATAAATAAAAAACACAGAGAAATATGTACTTATTCAACAAATTGTTTCATTAATTTATTTTTATACTTTTTAAGCATGTAATTTACAAGAATATTAAATTAAAAAAAAAAAAACAATAAACCAAATTAATGTTTTTATATTAACAAACATGAATTTATTCATTACCTCTAATAATATTTTAGACAATTTAATTATATAAAAATCTAAAATTGTAATAAAAAGACACAAATTAATATTTTTAATTGCTTAAATTATTTTTTTTTTGTTTGTCTCAAACTTTTGTTCCGGATATTAGACACGAATTTTCTGCTTGTGCTTCTTAAATATGTTTTCTTATGTATTCAATTATAATTTTTGGGGTATTGTAATTTGCATAAAAATTAGAACAAAGTTGGGAAAACATCATAACTGTTTCTCTCTGTTATTTAATATTCCGCAGGGATTCGCTTATTTCGTTAACACCTGTGAAGTTTACTAATTATCTTTCATCCTTCAAGACGCAAAAACTTTCTGATACAAGGGAGATTCAAAGAGATAAATCGCTCATTTGTTTTTCAATTAAAATATTAATTATCATTGTGCTTGTTTACTTGTGTAAAAAAATATATGTATATAGTGGATTTTAAACAAAACATTAATTAAAATTTAATTATTAATTTATTTATTTTCAATTGTAGTTAAACTGGTGAAAAATTTAATTATATTATTGTTTCAAGATTAATTTTAATTATTTATATAATTTATATGTACAAATGAAAAGTCAACAAATTATATAAGTTTATTCAAATGTACCCATCAAAAAATACAATTGATTTCAAATTTAATTAAAACTGTAACAAAATTAATAAAGTAATACTAAATTTACTATAGGCCATAGCATAAGAGTTAAAGTTATATGAAATAATTAAAATGTTATTAGATCCTATCTATGTAATTTTAATAAGGCGAATGTACATAATATGTATTAGCAAGATTAGCAGTTTAAAACTTTCGCTACATATTTTACAACACACTGTGAAACTTTTAATATTAGTGTTATAAATCGTTGAAGTTTCATAAAAGTTGAAGACTGAAAACTTTCAATTTTTTCTTATTTTCTCTCATTTATGATAAATGTTTGCCATCAGATATTAAAGCGGCATCATTTATTTTCTTTTATATCGCCACTGTTTCTGTCACTAAAGCATTTCAGGTGTAGGAATGCAATGCTCGGTTTCACCACCCCAAAAATTTATTAATGATGTGATTACATATGAAGGCAATAACTTTTTTCGTTCCCCAAAAACAAAAACGGGGCGATTTCAATCAAGATTTATGTAGGGAAAAGTGACCCACCCGCACAAATCATCGAAAATGTATTTTATGCATAATAACCGAAGCAGGATCGTTCGAGTTAGGTCTGCAATGCACATAAAACGAGGAAGAACTCCACTCCCCGTTCTAATCCCAATTTGTAGATATATAGGTGGAAATTGTGGACAGTAAAAAAGGTCCATCCGCTTAAATGAGATGTTCTCGGCGACATTTCGACGTGCACAACTTTTTAAATTGTCGGTACTAATGCCATTTATCCGGATTTCGAAATTATTCCACCGGAACGATCCGGTGCGATGCACTTCGAATGTGACGCGAGATTTAATGTTTCGCGATTTATCGGCGGATAAGAGAAATAATGATTTTGACGCAAAAATTTTCACAATTCAATAAATAAAAACTGTCAATAAAATATAGTTTTACACAATTTTAGTTTATCGAGTGTAAATAAATGTATTAAACATATTTCACAATATTTTTACAGTTTTTCTTATGTAATAACTGAAAATGGAGTATTTCAATAAATATTTATGAAGGGTAATTTCGAGGGTGCAAAATATTTCCATCTTGTACATTTATGGAAATATAAAATATTGGTTTAACATTTTTACGTGCAAAAAAAACATTGTACCAAACTTAAAAGCCTACTCAACTAAGAAAAACACTCACAAAAGTCCATAAATCTTCTTCATAATATATTATTTAAAACCGTAAAACTTGAAAAAATCTCGAATCTCGAATTTGAGAGCATTAGTCCCGATAAAAACAAAAGGACACACATTAATATATTTTTTTTTTCAAGGAGCACATTTTACTTAGGCAAATCCATCAGCCATTTATAAACAGGAATGGAACTCTAAGGGTGTGTTGGGAAAATAGGGGGGAGAATTTAATTTATCTAAAATGTCAAACCGTTTTCCCTTTGTAGGAACACGCTAGAACATTAAAAACTGTTTTTTGCTCCGGCCCGACGCAGACCGCAAGGTATGAGTTTCAGTCGTTTCATTAAAAGTAATCGGAATATTTTCGTTGGATCTCCTTCACTCGGAGATAAATTGCTCAGGGCAGGTTTTTATAAATGATATATGAAATATTTCATTTATAACAAAAGAGTAAATTAACAATGACTTACATAAAACATAATTGGAAATTCACGCTGTCGATTTTTTTCTTGTTTACTAAAGTTTCTTATTACTTATAACGTTTCTGTTAAAAATAACATTTGTTTTCAGCACCCCTCAAGATAAAAAAGCCTTAAGCAGCATTTGGTATTTCATTTTTTTAATTTGACAAGACCAAATGTAGTTAATATGTGAGGCATGTTGTTTCGAATTTACTCTTGGGAGAATATATACATCATATAATCTTGCTGCGACAGCAGTTTATAAAAAATAAGAAAAGAAATTAGATTATCTGCATTATTTGAATATTTATAATTTTTTTTAGTTACGAAATGGGAAAAAAACTGCAGTTTACTAGTGTAAATCTCTAATTTCGTTCTGTAAACATTGATATTATTTTCTGTTTCCCTCTGTATAATAAACACTGACGATAAGACAAAAACTAAATAGAATATCTTTGTTTGTTGTAGAACTCAGTCCGTACGGGGGTTGGTGGCAACTTGTTGCTTTTACGTATAAGAGAATTGACCTCGTTTTCATATTTCATGGAATAGCTGAATCACACAAAAGTTAAGTCGTCCTTTCAGAAAATTTATTGCACCACGACGTCATTAAGTGCAATTTAATTTTCTACTTGTATCTTTCAAGACTTCATCCTGACGGCCGCTTGTTGAAGGGCGAATTTCGCTTCAAACCGAGATATATTTAGTTTTTTTCCTCCGAGTTTCCTTTTTGATGTCACATTCGTCTCACACTATCTTAATTAGAGAATATTTCCACTTTGTCAAGAGGATTTTTATATAATTGTCTACTTCCTACATGTGCTCATATTAAAACTGAAGTCTATCTTAACTTTTATACAAAAGAAATTATGTAATCTAATTGTTTCACCTTCTGCAGCGTTTAACTTACCTTAAAAAGATAAAACATCAATAAATTATGCAGTTTGGCAGCATATCAATAAAGATCTCCTCGTTGATTCAAGTACAAAATTAAGTTACGTACAAGGATATTTATGTAACAAAGCCGAATTTACATCGAGGGGAGTTTTACATCGATTGCGAAATTTCGCAACGCTAAAGCGCCAACAAAAAATAAATCATAAGCCGCTTTCCTTGTTTGATCTCAAGAAACGTAAAAAACCTCCTTTTATTATGTCACTCTTTATTCCTACATGTTTGAGCATTTAATGAGGCACTTTTTTATTGTTTCACAAATATAAATACGTATTAAATGAGAATTAATTTTCATCAAAACTTTTCAAATTAATTATTTGATTATCACTCTAACCTCGGCCTTATTTGGAATCGATACTCGTCCCCCGATTCCTCCATCACTTTCTCATCCCCTGGTATAGTGTCGTGAGCATATTGATCGAAGACCGCAGCGTGCGATAAAACGCAGCGTACGAAATGAAGGAATCAAGAAAATTATTAATAAGAAATTCCTACGTGGAATATTTGACCGGGAGCGACGAAAGGTGGGCGACATAAGCAACGCGCAAAATGGGGTGGAAAGTGAAACTCAACCGGTGTTAGATTGGGGCAACATTTAAAAGGATATGTGTGTAGGCGATTCACAGGTCGGCGTTAATTTTAATTAATATGACGGGGTTGAAAATTTATATCGTGTATTTTTGGCCTAAATGGTAAACATTCAGACCAACACACACGAATTACCCCGTGCATTTTTGGTTACCTTCAGATTATTATTCATTATGTTCCTTTGAATTTGAACAATTGGCTTCCATGTGGTGTAATTTATTTACCACCATCAATATCAGGAAACGAATTTGCGTGAAATGATACTTGAACCCGTGATCTATCATGCCATTAATATGTATGTAATTTAAATTTACAACAGTTGATTAGATGGTATTAGCAGATTTGCATATAACCCAAGAAAATTTGCTTAAAATCGATTATTAGTAAATTATTATTGGAGGATTGCAAGGTTACAAATACACTTGCCACCCTTAATTAAATCATGTTATTCATCAACTGCGACCTGGCCGATTACTGATGTGACAACTTCTTAATGCATATTCAAATCTAATTTAAGTTTATGCCAACAAAACCACTTGTTCCAACTACAAAACTGACAAAGGAGAGCAAAAGCTTTAAGCTCACTTCTAGATGTATTTTATTTTATTAATAGTTCTGACGTTTTGTCAATTTTTCTTCCACAAACCAAAAAGGCTTTTGAAATTTCACAAGTTGAGTAACATCTACGTCCACTAACTTTCTGAATTGCTCTTTCACCGTCGTTCGTTTTGTTATTGAAGACAATTAAGCACATTTGTTCCGTGGAGATTACTAGAAGTTGATTGTTTTAAAGTGACCCAGATTCCGTAAAAAAGCTAAACAAACACGCCCACCACCTTTTTATCCTTAAAGCACAATGGTATCGGGAGTGAAATCCGCCGCAGGAAGAGGATGATATCATGTGGAAAAACATTTACTCTATAAACAACGCGGAAAGTATGTGATGTTCGCGGTAATCAATAAAACAAACAAACGAATGCCAAGCGAAATAAATCACGGAGATCCATTTTTCCCAGTAAAAAAATGCGATCACTTAATGACTATTTGCACAGAGGGTAAATCCGTCGGATAAATGTGGTGGGCTATATGTTGCTGTTTACCCACTTACAGAATAAATGCGGTTGCTGAAAGTTGGGCTGTGGCTCTTGGATTATCGGATTTAAGATTATTTGTCTGTCACTTGTCAATCCCATGTTAAAATTTATGGCGGCCCTCTCTGTATATAGTTTCCGATAGATTTATATTTGTTTTAGGAACGGCCTGTCCGTTAGACATGCAGAAGTTGAAAAAGGTGAGCCCGCCCAATCCCTCATTGACAAACGCCAGACGAATTGACGGACTATTTGGTCCATCAACATATCATTCAGTTTAAAATTATGCAATTGTCCTTGAACTATCCACGACATAATTTGGGAAGAGTATGTAAAAGAGTAAGTTGGAACATTTAGTTATGCATATTCCTAAAGAAAGTTAATTTGGACTCATTAAACTTGTAAAAGTTTCCCACTTAATTGGATGAAGTGACGCAGCTCGTAGGGCCGAAATCAAGTGAAATTCGTTCCGTATCACGTTCGCTGGTTCTTCGGGCAATTTATCTTAGTTTATTAAAACCGCGGAAAACTATAAAATTAAATAGTTCCCCGGTATTTAATGAATGGTGACAGTGTTAAAACCCTATACGTGTTGCTTAAATAGATGTGTGCCGGTTAACTAAATACGACTCTGTTATTGGTCTTAACGTGGAAATTTATGAGTGAAATTTATCACTAAAACTGAACGTTTGGAGTCTTGCTCGAATTAAACCCAATTACCACAACAGCATTAATAAGACTTAAAGAGAACGCGGCGCTTCAGGGGGCGGATGGGGCGGAGTTCGCACTATTGCAAACTGAACGTGGATAAATTTAGATTCATTTATAGGATTAAGACAATTTGAATATTATCTTATAATAGACGGGATTAACGGTACGATTTGTTACTTCCCTCTTACACTAGGTTTAGTATGATATTTTTACTGAATATCGTTTCAATGACTTCGACGTCCCGGTTGGTATTCTTCGAGAGGGAACTTCAAAGTTCAAGATCAAATGATGTATTGCTTTTTGAATTCCGACTCATTCTTTTGCAATTCTAAAGTTGTAAACACAGTGGCTTTTGCAGATGCATGTTTATTTTCTGTTTCTCTGTTTGTCGGTGACTAATTGGTTTGTTTCCTTTGTTTTAATTTAAATCTATGAATAATAGAAATCAATTAATACTTTACTTAAGTAAATTACAATAACTATTCTAAGGTACGTCAATCAGTGGTATTAAAACTATTAATCATTAATCAACATACACAAGGCAAACAGAATTAATAATAATTTGATAAACCCCGGTTTAATTAATTTGCAAAGTTAGATATATTATTTGGATAATCTTTGAACATTAAATCATATTCTTGACTTAAGTCTGTAATTTACTATTAATAAATCATCACAATTAATTAAAGTGTAAAAATAATTCATAAAATCTTCCTTTAATCTAAGATGAACAATTATCAAGTGATTAAAAATGATTGATTACGTACCTTAAGGTCAATGTTCCTCCTATTTATAAAACGAATCCTCAATTTCACATCAATTAATGTCAACTAAAGTGCATCATCTTGATAAAATGTATTTAAAGCATATTATTTATTTATTATAGGAAGACCCATACAAAATTTTTAAAGCAAATTAGGATTAAAAACGCCTTAATATCTCCCATTCATAATTAAAAAAATTGCGGAACAAGCAATTAAAAAATTCATTAAATCAAGCTCGTGTCCGTTTCGATATTTAATTCAGCATTTTGAATGTTCGGGGTGCGAAAAGCCGACATTGAAAAGGTAAATTAATGCACAAAATTCTTGCATGGAACAATGCCAGGGCAGTTTATTATGTGCGAATCGAAGGCCACTTTATATATCCAGATCAATTTTGATTCACGTCCCCACATAAAATGCCGTTGAGGATTTATATTGACGTCCGTACAACAAACATCGTCTTTATTTATTGGGCGTTGTCAAATTATATTTGAAAACTGTTATTCATATTACGCTTGAAACGGCGGTCCTTTTTAATTTGGTTTTGCGTTGAATTAAAATTTGATTCAAGATGTATTTGGGAAATTTGAATGTCATATAATTAATATTAAGTGCAATTTTTCAACGTGATGAATTCCTAATTTTGATTTGAATAATTTGATGTCGACGCTCGAGACGTATAATCCCATTAATATTAAATGCATTTAAATAAAGATATGTGCTCACACTATGCATTATGGAAATGCTCATTTCTTTTAAGGATTATTCTTAATCATTTACATGTCTAATACTAAAACCGTATAACACATTCCGTACAATGATATTCAGTGAATTATTCGCAATTCCCGGAATTCATTCTTGCTGTTGCTGAATAAAAATCTCTTTGTGTGTGCACCTGAAATATATGTCACGTATTTTTAATTTCGCGATTATCTATGGCGACAGGCGCTCTATAAATTTATTTTCCTTTTACATTCGACGTGAAACTAGGACGTCGAAAATAAATAAAGGCGCGACTGAATTACAATTCAGCAGGCACATAAGTTATGGTCACACATACAATAAAAGTGCATTTCCATTCAGATAATTTAATTTAACTCTTCCGTTAATTATTATTGATCCTAACCCCACAACCAATTATACTTTCTAAAAAGAAAATTAAGAACTTGATATTAATTTATTTACAATCTGTTAAAATAGTTGTTGTATTACATGTGTGCAATTACAGTCAGCAGTAAATACAACTGTGTGTTTATTAGCAAGGTTTGATCCAATGTCTGTTAGATTAACACTAATCGAGATATAGACCAATTAAACCATGTCAATTATTGCGTGCTTGAACAGTCAAACAGTTACACAAATATTTACTGAAACGCCTCCTTTTTCTGTAGGAATTCTCGCAACGTTCCTTTTAAAGAGATATCGTTGATCTTGACCTTTGGCGTACGTTAACGGCTAAGAAATTGGATGCGCTGATGTAAATGTATGTTCCACGCTTACAGGATTTTTCCGCCTTATGTTTCCACTCGCGTTCAACTTTTTTCGATATGTGCCACTATTAAAAGTTATGTCAAATACTACGCACATCCTTTCCGAATGTTCAATATGGGTTTTATCGAGTTTGACTTTTGTCATAAAACCGAAACTTTCAACAAAATATAACAAGTGTCCCTTTTCTTTAAAACATCGTGTCAAGGAATTTGATGAAAGGAAGAAAATAATGCCACAGTAAATTGACGAAGTTTAGGGAATGATACGGACGCTTTAAAAGCAAAAGCAATTGTTGAAAAAAATCAATATTCACCATGACCTTAGTTGTTGCAGTGAAAACTGGAAAATCGAGGAAATCTTATAAAGTTGCTCGTATTCACTGACAGGATAAACTTTCGCAAAGTGCCCTAGTAATTTTATATAATAAACAACGAGAAATTACAAAAGTTTTAAAAACGGAACTCGATATGCTCTTCCAGAATTTCAAAAAGATAAAAGGAAAAGTTATAATTTAATTAAAAAAAATTGTTTTACATATCCACTTTCGCACAAGTTTTATTGATCATACATCATTCCGACGTAAATAACAATTTAAATGGAGTAAATATTTTATAGAAGCTTAAAACTAAATTGAATTGAATCATTTAAGAACTTATCGCATATATCTCATGAACTACTTTAAAGTTGAATTTATGTGGAAGTTCCTTGCATAAAATCGAACAAAGAACATATACTGCAAATAAAGTCGGCGAAAATGAAGTAAATGCAACTCCCGGAAACGACAGTAAAGTTTTTGATATGTTTTAAAGCTTTCACTTAAGGAGACATTTAATTTATTATCATATTTTAATTGTGTTGCTGGATTTTAGATAATCTAAACACCCCAAAAGTGATAATGAAAATTTATTGGCGAATCATGTAAATACGGTTTGCAGTTTTACTGTATCCTATCAACTTACCGATTTCATTACAGTAAAAAGAAAATGGCTTGTAGATTTTATCTTTGGATTTATTGCCCCAAACGGATTTATTCTTTAATTCAGAGAAAAACTATAAAACGCTTGTTTCGCCTTGTTATTCCATCTAAACGTTTCAAATTGTAAACTGATAATAAAATAAGCACAACTAGAATAAATCCTTAGATTTATGTTTTAAAAACGAATTACTTCCGTTGATAAACAAAAAAATGGTAAATGAGAAGTTGAAATGTGATGTCACTCAAAAATGTTTTAGTATTCAAATCATTTTCGTAATCAAACTGGCGCAGAAACTTTGACGTTCCCTCTCGTGTTATTTCTGCGGTGTAAAAACCGAGAGGGCTTTAATTATCAGAATTAATTACGAAAAAATTTCTGTTTCAAACAAGAGAACAATAGGAGAATATAAACAAGTAAAAAAATAAATTTTCATGCAACAGTAATTGCAAGTGGAAGGAATGCGTAACTCATATATAGTCGGAACAAAGCATTAATTATTTGACTGAAATTGTAATTTCAGTCAAATGCTTTGAATACTCTTGAGAGAAATTCTAGGAACACTCTTAGATTTCCTGCTTCCTAGAACTTGAGCAAAGCAGACAAGATAATATCAACTAATAATTGCGGCCACAACGTCTAATGTCACAACAAAAGCCTCATTGATTAAAATTCTATAATGTTGCAATTAAAATGTATAAAACAATATATTTTCATGTCATGTTCTACAAATTAAAGTTAAAAACCCGATTAGGTGAACAGACTACGACCCGCATTATCCTTTGGAAATTGGTCAGATGAAAATACAGGTTAAGTGAAAATATTTCAATTACAGGTCCCATTCTGGCAAACGGAAAAATTCACTCAGAATCAAAGCTAATTTTGTTTTATTTTCGTTTTGTTTATTCCATTTCTCATTATACGAGTCCTTTGGAACCATAAAATCTATTTAACTTGCAGCAATCAATTGTTTAAAATTTCAAAGCGCTGCCACTATTTATGTGTCGGAATTCTTACTTTGACTAAATAACAAGAACAAATTAACCGATTTTAACTTTGCCGAAGTTCAAACAAAAAACTCCGACCAAAATTCAAATTAAGACGCAGCCTGCTGTTTGAGTTGATGTAATTATTTCATCCCGTACGATCCCGATTTTATTGTCTTTTATTTGATTTTCCGATGAAATTTTACATTAAGGTATTTCGTAAATTGTCTCCAACTTGATCCGTCAATTAAATACACGTCAAGAAGTTAATTATTACTTCTCATCCGTCATCTTTTCAACATTTTAAAAAGCAGCATTTTTAAAAATTTGAATTTATAATTTATAAACACCTACTTACGGATATTTTGCTTCATTATCTTAATATTTTAATCATGTTAAGGTTGGATGATGAAGTTAATGAATTGGACGTACACGTTGAGCACAAATCCTTTTATGGGCTGTTAAGTTTTAATTAGCACACTAAAATTTATTACCTTTGTTACCGAAAGTCGGTGAAGCAAGATCAAATTTATATTGTAAATATTTGCAAGGGCAATTTCATCGTCCAAATGTCCACTTAATTTTAATTGTATTTGCATGGGCTAAATCTCTATATTGCATTTTCTTGTATTAAACAATACTTCCTGGTTTTCAGCGAAATGAATTAAAAGAGGATTAATTGAATTTAATCCCGGCATGAATATATTCTACACCCGAGGGATTTCGTTGTTTTTCGAATTGTAAATGAGGAAAGAATATCGTCGGATAATCAATAAAGCCGATTTGCCTAAATGGGCATGCAAAACTATTCCACATTGATGGTTTTTACTTTTTGCCAGTTCTTCAGCGCCACTCTCGAAAGTTGTGTAAGTCACTCGTATTTATATTTCAAAATTAAACTCTACAAAAGTTTGTGCATTCTTTTGGCGGACGGTTTTATTAAATTTTCCAATTTTTGATATTACAAGTGAATATTGATTTAGTCAACAACTGAAACTTTTGCTTTTAAAGAGGCGGATGTGGCAGTTTCACCTTTGAAAACCAGAATCATATCTTTTCTTAAACTTTATCAATTTACCGCTTATGACTTTCCATCCAAGGCTCACGCCGTGTTCATTTCAACTTGCATTGTTTCAATTATTGTCCAAAACTTTTGACTCGATGTAGTCGATCGTATCGATCGATTTAATATCATTTTGTGATTTGAGCTTGTAGTTCCTAACAGAGAGAAAAATGTTGTTCGTTTTGATGGCGACAGTTTAAAAGTCGCAGCCGCCTGGCGTTGATAAATAAATAAACAGTGAATGCTCCGCTCCCTCGGAAAAACGAGGAAAATCAATGTCAGAGAACGGAAAACATCTGTACGCAATCTACGACAGAATAACCTTTAAGAGATGTAACTAGATACTGGAAAGCTTTAAGCCAATTGCATCCTAATAAATGGTCGTACATCCTTTAGACCTGTGCAATATTAAGTTACTCCATTGACAGATGTAATAAAGTTTTACCTTGATTTCGAGCGGTAATAAGGGCAAGGGAACAGAAAATTAGGTTTAACCTTCAATAAAACCGGAGAGACTTAATAAAGACGTTATATTTGTAACGTGAGCGTAAAAGAATGTCCAGCGTTTTTGTTTGCACTTTTAGTCATTTGAGACATCCATGAAGACTCATTAAATTGGGAAAAAATTAATTTTAGATTATTGTTTGTAACCCAATATTATAGAACAGATCAATTTTCTAACAGTGATTAAGGAGCTGAGATTTTAACTTGTAATTTATTTTTGAATTACTAATCTGGGAATCGCCTAAAACACAGGAACTTAAATAAATGTAAATCCTGTTAAATGAAATAGTGATTAGATAGAATTGAATAAATTTCATTTTCCAATAACATAACGTCCAGTTTTAAAACGCAACCCTTGTAGCCCTCACATTAATCCTTACATTCCAATTATTATTCGATCTGTAACTAATAACTTATGTATATAGCTTTCCCATAACGTCCTAAAACGAGGGAAACAAAATGCCCGGTTTTGGATGTTCGGAAGGTTAAATGGATGTCAATAAATCCACGACCATAAACGTTAGTTCGGCTTCCCTGTACATAAATTGTGGTAATATTTCGCGTAGGTTCAAATCAAATGCGTTTAATTTTATTGCACGCACTTAAATTCGGACGACCACGTAAAAGAATCAATCAACTTAAATAAACATGGCATCTGCGGTTAACAGCCCAAATAATGTCATGAGCAAATACTTTGAAATATCAACATGTTCTCGCATGCAACTAGAATTAGTTGAAATGGAACTTGTTAATATGTAGAAATTTATTTCCGAATCTATTTGGTAAATTACATTGCGAATGTTACATTACTAAATTAAATTCAGTGTTTGCAGTGCCTTTTTTAATTTAAATAATAACTAATGTTAAATAAAAGTTTTTCTTTAAAAATAAAATAAAATATCACGTTGTGTTGTAGCAAACTTATAACAAATGCATGTTATACCTACACAGAAAATAAAGTTACACATAAAATGTGTGTTATGTGCATACATTCCTAAAACTATTCAATTATTTAGCGAAACGCGAAAGGGGTGAAAGAATTTCGAACGTGTATCAAATTGTGAGAATTTTCCAGGAAAATCAACTGGTTTAAAATATATGGGCACATTTTGCCGTAGCATCAAACAGCTGATTCTATTACTGGGTTTCGTATTAAACGGATTTTTACCTTAAATTGTGAATTGTGGTCATTTTTTAACTTGAAAAATAAATTGTAACGCGCCTTTCAAATCGCTGCCATAAGATGGCAAGAAATAAGTAAATTTTATAGTTTGAAACAGGTCGGACTGGAAAATATGTTAAGGTGTCCCGCATTGTTCCGTCGACCGAGTTTTTCCGGTACGTTGATGCCACCCCGAAAAACGAGATTACTTTATAGATATTCTTTTTCTGGGTGACTTTCCGGAAATGCGTCTCGGCTGGAATTCGTTAGGTATTATTTTCAAAGGCCCTTCCCAGTATAATCCCCCATGTCGCAAATATTTACCACACGAAAAGGTTCTTAAAGGAGATTATTGGAGTATCCTGCTCTGAGAAAGTGGTACACTGCAAAATGTAAACCACATACAATTCACTTTAGTAAATGTGCTTATAAAATGTAAGTAAAATTTTATTTTGAAGACAATTTGGAACCTCCATAATATTTTAAATATTATATTTAAGACATTTAAAGTATTCAGACCATTCAGAATATTCAGAAAATTTCAGAACACGTAAAATATTTACACGTCATAGAATATTTAAAATATTTTGAAAATCAATAGATATTTATAGATATTCAGAATATTTAGAACATTTAATCGATTTTTTGTTTAGAATTTTCAGAATATTCAGAATACTTAAGAAGATTAGAATTTTTGTATATTTAAATACAAGTTATTAATATTATAAAATATTTAAATTTATATTTAGTATTGAAAAGTATTTAGAAACTTTAGAGTATGTTGAATATTTAAATTGAAGTTTTAAGAATATTAAAGAAGTTAAAATGTTCAGAATACTTTTAAATATTATTTTATAAAAATGAAATATTTTAAATAATCTAAATGTCTCGAATATATTGAATATTTAAAACAATTAGAATGTTTAGATAATTAAAATATTTTGACTGTTTTCGTCTCCTAAAATATTCGTAAATTTATTATTACTTTTGTAATTTTATTGGTTAAATTTGGACTTATGAAAGTTGCAAATTTGAATATAAAATTCAGGTTACGACTATTGTAATTGTCGCGTCTGGAAGTCTGGATAAATGATGGAGACCGATAGCCTGTATCCACAATTTAAGCGCCTTTAAAGCTGCAAACTTCATCAATTCAAAACGTAATTGCCACTACAGCAACTTAACAACTCCAATTTCGCTTATATCTATCGCATTGCTTGAATATCGAGCGTCGAACTGTGCGAAATTTTCTTCCTGTCAAATCAGCGAACTGCAACGTAGTAAATGAAAGAGACACAAAAGAGACTGCTTGTTAACATATTCACTATTACTCCAATTAACGTAGTTTGTGCCGGCAATATTTCTTGCTTAATTTAATTGAAGCGCATAATGTTATTACTCTTCAATTGCACGCTAATAAAATTCATTTGCGTCGCATTCAGGTCGCACGTAAATCACGCATCAGCCATTCTGTTTTATTTTAGAAATGCGACACACCAACAGATTTTCCCCCTGAATGGAAATTGGTTGTAATTTTGTTGGTCTCAATTATAATATTCTTACCAGATATAATAATGGATAATTTTATGGTAATCAAATTAGCTGGCTCAATTTTGAAGACTTTGATGCTGGTATTGATTTTACTATAATGGAGTCAACTGATATTTTATTACGACGTATCAACATTTACGTAGAATGTTCAGTGTTTTCTTTTTGCTGCTCAAAACGTGCTGTTAATTTAAACAAACTTCCAACTGTATTAAAACTTTGAATTTCGAAATGACAAATGACTGATATTATGCACTTTTAAAAGTTTTGTGCATTAATGAAGCTTGTTGTCGAGAACAAGACTTCCAAAACTGGTGTTATTCATTTTCTTTGTGCATGACACACAGTTTTAATTTAATTCTTCGACGATGTAAATGATTAAAAGTGGCACGTTTGAATTTTATAAACTCCAAACGGAGTTTTAACGGGTGAGAATAATCTGTGCCATCATCAATTCACTTAGTCCGCATTTGGAACGTTTAGGTACGAACAAAAGGACGGGTGAAAAGGAGAATGTATCGCAAATGAGGTAATAATATATTATTCTTCCATTATGTGGTACAAACGTAAGCGTTACGCAATTAGGCCTGGAAAATCCTACACAAAAGAAAACCGGCTCACCTTGCTCTGAATAATTTATACACGGCACCGCGTTACCCGTTAAATTAAATATGAAATTAATTTAATTTAACTATTTCGCTGTCGTTTTGTGTCTGGTCCTGCGTAATTGTGTATTAAACGTCAACGTGCTTTGTTAAACGAGATTATCGTCCAAATTACGTTTTGGCACAGGTTATAATTTTCATTCACAACTTTACTCATTTACTTACAAAGAATGGGGTAATTATTTGTTAATTTTGATCCAACGAAATAAAAAATCTTATAAACTTTGATTGAAATGGATAATTTGTATGTCAAAAACAAACGCCGAACAAAGTTCAACGGTAAAATATTGCCCTCAATTAATCTAAATTAATGATTTGTTTTAAATTTTTCTTTTGACGGTATTCGTTTTTGTTTATAATCGTATAATGACAAATGATTTATATATCACAATGTTTAATTAATTGTATTTGCCTAAGGGGAGACAATTAAATATACAAAGACAAAGACGCTTAAATTTTTTCAGGAAATACAATATAATAATTTATAATTATTTACTGCATTTTTATATTTAGTAAAAGTTTTGGTTACCTCCTGATGTCTAGTTCTAGGACATATTCAAAGGCACATATTCGAACGTGATTTAAGTAAATACCTCTCAAATATGATCAAAACAACAACAAGAATAGAGTTTTGTTGTAAAATTTATTTTTATACGTTACATTGTATATTGCATACAGATTCAATTATACAGGAAACTTTTGTAAATAAAAAATTTCATTTAAACGACATTGTTTGGGAAAAAACCTTGTTGCTCATAAAATCAGTAATTCCCCAACAGTTTAACAAAGGAATTTTTTGCATTTTAAAAAGTTCATGACCCGGTAAAATAGAGTTGCACTTTTCAACAAACGATAAAAGAATAAAATAAATGTTTTACGCGGCAGTTAGAAATATCCGTAACAAAGAGTCGGTCGTTATGAGGCCTTTAAGTAAACAGAGAGCAGTAACTTTTGCTAAACCCGGTTCGATTTTGGCTGTAAAATTCGGATGCATTTCCCTTGTACCTTCCACCTTACAGAAGTTTTACAATCTATTCGTATTGTTCATGATTTATATTCCTAAATCTGGCAAGTGGAGGCACCGACTTTTACATAATTCAGCATATTCTTGGAAGTGTTGAGGTGTCTCGCTTATGGGGAGTGATACTAATATTTTTTCTTCGCGCATTTTAATACGGACATTTGCATAATGTTCCACTTGGAAAGTAGACGAATGAAACTGGCAACTCACCCGCCCAAAACCGACATAATTTATTTCATAAAACGCACCTTATTGACTTCTTCCGCATTAAAAAATATTAAAATTTTAGTTTAATAACTTAATATATCTGCTTTTTTAACACGAATTGTGGCAAATATAATATGTTATACTATTATATTATTAAAATATGATGTATTCGGCTATTTATATGTTTTTTATGTAGGTAATATACATATTTGATAAAGATATATTTTCTATGTATTAGTTAACCGAATATTATATAAAAATGGTATATTTTTCATTTCTAAATTTAACTGATATTGACATTTTTAAAATATACAAATGGAAATAAATAAAAATTTTCAATATATAAGGCAGTCTGGAGACTTATAAAGCATTTTATAAATATTAAGTAGAATACATCCTTGCAAACGGAAGTTTATTATTGTGTACACAAAATGCAAACTAAATATTATGATATTGCACAGAAGTTTTGGAAACGATTTATAATTTATTACAAAACACGACTCTGAAAATAAAACTGAAATAAATGTATCTTTTCTTTTTTCATGTTTTATTTAAAATTTTAATGGGTTGTACAAATATGTATGTAAATAAAATAATTTCTTTCTTTGTTTTATTAATGGCAAAATATTTAAAAATTAAAACTGTTCTGTGTAACATTATTGATTTTTATTTTTTAAATAGTTATTAATATATGAAAAAATTAATTGATTTTTATTAAAATCGTCTTAAATCTACACAAATAACACATAAAAATAAAATTGTTTTTATATCTGGTATTATTTAAATTATTTGAATTTGTAGAATAAATGGAAAATAGTTTTTAAATATTTTAAACAAATCGATCTTTTAAATACAATTTAACCCGTTACTACATATCTGAATATTAAAAAAATTACGCCGGATTTGTAAGTACATAAAATATGTATGCGTACAAGCTGCATTAACGTTTAAGCCGATGCATTAAATATTTGTTTTGAATTCGCAACAATCGATTTTGAAAAAACTGTCTAGAATTGAAAGGTCGAAACTCCGGGTGTACGTATTTTTCTCTGGGGAGGCGCGTTTCCGTTTTTATGCGGCGCATTACTCGGACCGCACAGGCGACCCCGTCCCTGATTAGGCCGTGACACGTCCAGGCTGTCAATTGCTCAAACCCCCACGACAGAAACGGCCGGACGGACAGAAAGCGGGACGCTTTTAGGACCGCCAAATCTTTTTTACCGCCTTTTCTTTTACGATCAATAGACTCCATGCACAACCTTTTACACCCTCCTTTACGTTCTCTTACACCAGAAACCTTTATGTGTGTTTGAACGAATTAAAATGTACGATTTTATCAACGTAAATGTTTAAGTTACTATTAAATTATCATACAATTAAACACGAAGGCTTTCGATATTCGGTTGGGCATTCAACTGGTCAAATTCATCAAAGATCATCAAACTTAGATTAAGCGACTGCTGTCCCACTAACAGGGCAAACGGTCGAGAATCTCGAGAATCGATCACTCAGGATGATGTTGCCGAAGATGGAGTTGCAAAAAGGTTACAGAGAAATTTTTTCTATACGAAAAAATTTATACTGAACTGATTTCTATTCTCCAACTCAAGTATTTCATGATTTATAGAATATTCAAGAAGCATTTTCCAATTTTATTTATTTTTTTAATTTTTGTGACTACATGAAGTATTTTTTAATAGTGCTATTAAGTGGCCCATTAAATAACATAAACCCTGAATAAAGTAATAAAATTGATTTTTACGATACGACACTGACAGATAATTAAATCACATTTCATATTTCCGAATAAAACATATAAATCGGGGTAAATTGCATCCTTTAATCAAACGACTACTTTATTGGTCTTGTAAAATGCACCATAAATTTAATTAAAAAAATGAATTGAGCGATAAAGTCGCGACACTCAAGATTATAGCCCATAAATTTAAGAGCTGTGGATTTTCTTACCATTCTGTTTTATATGGTCCAATTTTCAGACTTACCTAGAAAAAAACAAAACATTAATTAATATTTCTTCAATTTTATAAAATTAACTTCAATTTAACTCGAGTTATTGACTTTGGTAATAAGACATGTAAAAAGTCGTGCAAATAACCGAAGCTTGCTCTAATAGACATCCCAAAAGAATAGCGGCCCAATAAAACTCGAGAACTGGAAAAAAATGCGGAAAGTTTTTGGCTCTGTCTTTAAACAATAAAGGAAAGTTTAAAGTGCGTTCCCGACGGACGTCAGTGATATCCACATTTCAAATAGAAAAGTCTGTTTGGGTAACTAAATGATATTCACTCTCGCTGCCTCGGATTTTATGCAGTGCAAAAAATTCTGGTTAAACAGCCTCGAGAACAAATTAAAAACAAAAGTGTTAACCCCCTAGTTTTCTTTCAGCTAAACTAAAGTGCTCGGCAACAATGAACGGGCCCAACATTAGGAGTACACATTTAGTTCCTTGCAACAATACTAAAACTCTCACATTTGAATTATTAATTAAGCCCCGGCACTGTTTATATTTCGCGTTGTACGCTTTTGTTTTTGTGAAAAGGCTTAAGTCTTCACCGGGACTACACAATTAGGGCGGCTGTCGAGTTTTTAAAATTGCGTAAAGCGGATATGCCTCCGTGGAAAATTCGTTTTAATTTTTCATATACTCATTGTAAATTGCACGTGTCTAGACTTTTTAAATGATATGCTTTTGCTGAGTTCGTATCATTTCTGCTGACGTTTTGTCGCTGGCGATGCTTTCATAACAGGTTAAATGGAAAATGTTTGTTCTTAAGTCCTAATGTTTCCTGTTGGGTAAAGAGCAAGGAACAAAGGAGACTGAAGATCGACATGTGGTGGATTCACAGGTGCTCTGTTGTTTAAAAGTTGGTTTTTATGAAACGTTAGTGAGCTGACCTTAGGTAGTATTACTGTTTATTATTTTTGTTAAATATCGAATGGAAATAAATATTTAAATGTTATTAAAACAAAACATTTTGTGCCATTATAAATTATTTATTTTATTGTACTATTTCATTATATAAATATGCATTTTGTTTTGAAACGTAGATACGTTAAATAAATATATTTAAATAAAATGTTTGTGCAAATGTGACATATTTAATTATTATGTCCAATAATATTATTCTTTAAATAAATGTATTTGTTCCAGTTTTCAGAAATATTTATATTACGAAGGTTGTATGATCAAGTTTAAATTTTTCAACAATAGAAAAAAATGAATATCGATCAGTGATATTTTTCGATTTTTTATACCTGGCAATACATTCTGGATTTTTATGTTGAAAAATAAATTTTGGCCAACATTTTATTTTATTATCAAGATAAAGTACTTAACACACTCTAGGCGGGTAGCAAAATGATCCAAACTAAGTTGTTGAATTATAACAAAAAATAAGAGATAATTCTTTCAGTTCCGTATGTAAACCAATAGAGTAAAATTATCTCACCCCGCTTTTAAAGTAAGTACATTCAAAAAGGTAAAAATTACCCGACCATCTAACAATCAACAGTTCTCGAGACGGGTATTTTTACCCGACCCGTTTATAGTGTGTTAATATATATCTCTCGAATTGATGCGCATTCGCCATATTTGAAACTTTTTCAGATTTGGTGAATGCGCTGAAAATGAACGTGTCAATTTATATAATATAAACAATTGCAACCCTTTTTAAAATCAATCTGATTTTTAGTGTTTTAGAATTTTTATTGACGTAATAATATTTTTACTGGAATTCCAAAGATGCACGAGACCATTTTAATATTTTAACCGGAACTCAATGCGATTAAGCCTTAAATATTTTATTGGCCTACTCCAGATGTTCATGTATAAAATATTTGCACTCGTAAAACCCTCAATATGTATGGTTCGCCGTGTAATAATAATATTGACTTTTCCAACAAAAAATTTAATTTAGAGTGACCCTTTGATATTTAATCGTTATATTCTTTTGATGCTGTATTTATTTCGGCAATTTCAAAGTCCTTAAGGGCGAACTTGGAAGGAAAATCCGCAAGAATTTCTAACATTAAACCCTATTCATTCACTGCGCTTACACTTCAATGAAGCACATTTAAGAAACAATACCGCAAAATTGGATAGAAATTTCACCGTTCGCATTCATCAATATTCCCTTCTAATAATAAATTAATACGCTTTTAGAATCTACAAGGGATTCGTGATATTTTTATTTTCGCTTCCATTAAATCGAAAAACTGGTTCGTGGGAATGATGAGCTATTTTTATCTAGAATCTCGCCTCTTCATCGTACAATTGATTCATTTACATACATTTCTTGTTTATTTAACGTTGTTTTTACTTTCATTAGTTAATTTGGCCACTTGTTAACGAACTATAAATCTTACTTAATACGATCAATTGTCATGTAATTATGATGAAATGGTATTTCCATAATTTTAAAAATTATAGATTCTACATTTGTCCAGTGATTGATCACCGAGCAATAAATAAGCATTATCCATTTTAAAACCGTACACCTGATATTACATTTACATTTCCAGCGTAGTAAATCTGCATAAGTGTCAACTATCAAAATGCACCACGAAATGGACCAAGAACGTCGATAATCATAAATATGGCAATGAATATTTTTACAGTTATAGTAATAGCACGGTAGATTTATTGTGGTCCCGATGGAGACGCGTTTCAAGTTATGTATGTACGAGTTAAAGTTATTTCCAACGTCTATGAAATTTATGGAGGTTCTTCTGCATTGTTCTCGTTTTTTTTATTTATTACGTGCTGGGTAGCCGAAATTGTCACCGGACCGCCTCTTTCCACTCTTCCATCGTTAAACTTTTTCACGGGACGTCTAACAAAGCACGTGTGAGGTTTTATCTAATTATTTATTTACCGCGAGACCGGAAAATACATGGTGCAGCACTTTTTTGTCACCGTGGCCGAAATATGTTGGTGACGATTCAGCAAACGCCACTTAAAATGTGATAAATTTAAACAACTAAACGCGTTAAATTGCCTCATGAACTGGTTCATTTGCATTTGCGGATTAACGTTTGATGAGATCACCGTAAGTGCGATTAATTATACGAGAATTGAATGTAAAATATTTTTTAGAACTCAACGCTTCCGCTTTTTGATGTGGTGCGTATTTGTTAATATGATCTAATTGGCTTTGGGGTTCTTTCAGTTAACGTGTTTCATTTGCAAAATATACTAGTAAATTTAAGCTTATAAATCGTTAATGAAATTTTAAAATACATGGAAAAATGTTCAATAAATGCGTAAATAACAAATACAATCAATTATTTTATTATTTTAAAGAAGCATAAATGTCTTATTTGGTTATAAGATTGATCACCCCTCAAAAAAAAATGATTGATTAGGTAGATAATCTCTCTATATTTTTTTACCCTAATTTCAAATAACACAAAATGTGGTAGCAAATATTTTAATACCCTTGTATATGCGTAGCAGAGAAATTATTCCGATAGATTACCTGATAATACTCCGGATGGCATTTTGATATCGTAAATCACCATCTACATCGTCTCAACATACCGTACCCATATTATAAACTAATTTAGTATAGACACTGGAGCCATTTGTCAAACCGGATGACTTTCCTGAAAATTCAAATTGACCATCTGACGTTGTAAAAGATGATGCTTCCGATAGTTTTCATCACATTCAATAATCCCAAATAAATTAAATTTCCACTCCAAGTCGCCTTAGTGCAAATTTTAATTGAATCCATGTTGCCACTTAATCTGTGGTTAATTGAATTTTATATTCTATTTTAAAACTAATATCCTAACGAGTAAACAATTAATTTCTGAATTAACTGAATGTCGATCGAAAATTTGGAGCGCGGTCCTTTGTGGCAAACAAAATTAAATTGCTGGGTTCAAGAATGTTTTCTTCGATCCAATATAGTAAAAAAAGGCCGAACGTGTCATTTAAATATCGTCCCTAAGATTCTGGACCGGGTTTCCTCAGCTGAGCACAATTGCCAGTGAATGTCGCCATTGAAAATGCGCGAGAAAAAGGTTGCGTCACTGAATGGCATATATCAAAAATATCGTCTCGAAAGATTCAATAAATTATGATGCGGTAAAGTAAACAAGATTTGGAGGGATTCGCCGGTCCTTGATACATCTTTTTCAGCTCGTGGAATACAATCTAGATATTAGCCTGTGGTTGTGCGAAACTTTAGTTCGATTTAAATCGAGGGTAACTGATCCCGTTTTTTACTTCCTGTAACTTTTTTATATCTAATATTGACAAGGAAATGGAAGAAAAATGATCCCGTGTTTTGCATGTAATATCGTGTGTTTAGAGGCTCTGAAAGTTTAAAAAATATATAAATCGAATTTAAAGTTGAACTTTTTCAGGTTTTTAACGTAATCTTTTATATTTTCCCCCCTTAAAAGTTTCAAATATGTCAAGGAAATATATTAAAATGTTACACAAAAAAGTTCAATAATGAAACAAGTATATTGTTCAACATAAAGGCTCTTAATATTAACATTTGTTTCGTTTTTCATTATTAACTTGCCAAATATGTTCCAAATATACAAGTAAATATAATTTATTAAGTAAATAATAATATAAATAATAATTACAAATTTGAATTGATACAATATAGGAAAAAATAAATGGAAACACGTTGCAATTGCAAGTTTTTCTGAGTACTTCAAAGTGTCGATATTTAATCTTATTAACCGTTGATGGTTCACCTTTCCGATGTACTTGGGTCTTAACAAATTTGGGTGGTACACACAAATTATTCCCGTTGAACGTTGATTAAGCTGATATCGTTTGCTAATAGAAATTGAAAGCATCCACTCTAATTAGCCCTAGTAATTTCGACTACGTGCAGTCGAGCTTTAATTAAAATCTGTTAATAAAAATTGGCTTTTACCAACCGTGAATGGTGCCTTGATTTGTTAATTGATAAAAAAATTGATTTAGCTAACAATTGTTATTAATTTACTGTTGATTATTACTGTTTAAATAAAACCAAATCAAATAAATATATATTAACAATATCGACATATACATCAACTTTTCATTTAAACAACAAACATAAAAAACTAATTTTGTAAAATTGTAATTGTGATGAGGGAGGTTAAATTTAAATGAATAATTGTATTTTATTATCAAATGGAAAATAAAGTTTAATTAATACACAGAATCATTTCCAATAAATATTAATTAGTGCTAAATCGTGGCTTTAAACAATATTAATTGGTACTAGAAAATTTAGGGTTGTCTGCTTATAAACTTGTATCAATATTCAGGTAACGTACAAATTTACCCCGAATATAAATTACCCTCCTTCGATACTTTAACCTACTTTTACTGTGTTTTGCTTAAAAATACAATTATTGCTGTGATTAAAAGGTCCTTTTACAATTTTATTGTTTTTACTAAACTGCCAGGATTAACGTAAAATAAATTATTCATAAGAATCCGAATAGTTTTTTCCCTGGTAATCTAAAAGTGACTGGGCGGGACAAATCGGGAATATAAAGGCTCAGCATTAAAAATATGGTCCAAGATCACGAAGGGTGACAAATGTATGCATTAAACATTTCTCCAGCTGGTCTTACAAAACCATTTCACAGGTAATTTGCGCGCGGTAAAAAATTATTTTCGAAAGGAATCGAGAGTATAAGATGCGATCGGTCGGAGGGCGTTTGAAGACCGCACGTTTATTCTCCATAATCTCGAATGCATTTATTCAAGGACTGTCAATGTGGCGAACGTGATAAAAAACACATTTGATATATGGGTCCGTGTTCATGCGACTTTTCAACCCCGCACATTTTTGTTGGCCTTTTTAAACGACGTGGTCAACGCCTCGGGCATCTAACCTGAATATTTCAATTCCCCTTTCATATATTGCAACGCGAAAATACGTGTTTACTCAAGAAAATATTAAGAGGAAAAGTAAACATAAAATATGCTTATTCTATTTAATTTTATTAGTACATAAAAATATTAAAGGATGATATAAATAAAAATTATTTTTACTATACAGAATATAATTTTTATGGTTACGTTTGGTTGTAAATACACAATTTGAAGGAAATAAAATAGACATGTTCTTAAATTTATCTAAAATTGTATTAGTAAATACAATATATAAAGGGAGAAGTAAACTTAAATAATTATAACATATATTTATTATTAATTAATAGAATTTAATGAATATGATTTATATATTTCGTATAATAATAAGATATAATATTGAAACATAAAATTTATTCTACGTAATTTGTTGAAATTTATAAAAGTACTAAATTATATAGTGAGGATGATTAATAATTCGAGTAAATTACTATTATTATAACACAACAGATAATCAAGGATTAAGCTTGAATGTTAATTGTAAATATCAATCTCCCCTTTAATAGTGTTTTTAACACTCTGATAAGCATCAAATTATCCGCGAAACAGATCATTATATTCAGTTCAACCCCCAACAACAAAATAATTCAATTTTATTGTAATTACAGGCCGAAAATTTCTCATTTAAAATTATCTCAGGCATGGCTGTTTGCTCTAGTTCATAAATTAAACCGAGACAGTTTCAGTAGACAAAAGGTTTTTAATAAAATTCTAATAATAACGCGTTTTCTTTTGTGAGTGGCGAATTCGCGTGACTCGCAGGATTCGATATAACTGCTTGCGCAAGGTCGTTTTATAACTTAATAGTTCTGCTGGATAATATTATAATTAAACGGTGAAGGTTTTTTTTTACTTTTTCCACTCATTTGTTATAATTTATTAGCGGTAGTAAATTATGTCATGTAATTGTGTAATTAGTAATTAGTTTTGTAGCTTTATGCACGACATCCTCAAGTTTAAATTAAACCATCGATTTGTCCAAATTTATAATTAACATTATAAGTTTAAAACATCTGTTTCGTAGTAAAATCCCAACCAATTCAATTAGAAATGAACATTCGGCCTCGTCTGAAAATTATCACGGACATTTTGCCATTAACAACACACCGAAAATTCAAATGGATATTTTGATCGCGTCTCGCAAAGTTTTCGAGCCTTTAGAACTGACCTAATTGCATCTTACGACCACTACAATGTGCATTCGCAATTCCTGCAAACTAGTTACGATTGGATTCGTTGTTTGAATAGTCCGAACTTGTTCGTTTCTACTTTAACAAAAGCTAATTAAAAGATTAGGGAACTCGAAAAACTAACACTGACACTATGAGGTCAAGTGAGTTCAAATTTTAATATATTTAGTAATACTTTTGGCTGTACATTTTTGTTTAGGTAATCGTAAATTTTAACCTACAAAAAGGTATAAAAAAGAAAAACGTAAAAATATTTAAATAGGTGTTAGTATGGATTAAAGTATGCAGAAATATACAAGTGTTTCGTCTACACTTTCTAATGGCAATTGAAAAGTGAACTTGAGTTACATCATGCTGGAGCCTCATTTGTTACCAAAGGAATATTGGCCAAAATATCATCTGTTGAAGTGAACACAAAGTTTAATTAGAACCTGTTAATTGGTGCTAATAGATAAACTATAAAAAGGATTAATTTTCAATTCTTCTCAATATGAAATTAATTTTAAAAATCAGTCAATTTGTAATTTAATGATTTTTTTGTCAGTTTTATAATTTTCATACATCTAAATCTCATTAACACACATTTAATTACAATATATTTGGTGGCAGAGTATCATCATTAGAGATGTTAGGCGAGATACGGTTTCACGAGTCTTGCGTTACCAGAAATGTAAGGGAAAGTTTCGTACATACGAGTATGTGCTCAAAAGATCTATTTATATAACAGAGTGTAAGGGGGAGTTAAAACAAACATACGAAGTGTTTCAAGTTTCGAGTTGCCACTTCCAACCTAGTTTTATTATTCCAAACGAAACTTCAGAAATTACCCGAATTATTCAACATTAATTAACATCGAATTTGAATTAAGAGAGAAAAAAAATAAGCTCCATTCATAAACTCTGTGGATGTTCGAAGTAGTTTTTTTGCCTTCCAAACGAACCCCTATAATTGAACACATCAAAAAAGTACGTACGTAACATGCGATAGGTGTGTTGTATCGGCTGGCCAGACACTGCGTAATTGGAAATCTATCAGCGATAAAAATATAGCCGAAACATCAGTTGAACTTCGACATAACTTCGAATGATTCAATGGAGTGCGAAATAACCGGCTCCACTAATTGAATAACCGTATCGCGTCTGTTTGATTTAGAATCCGATACTAAGTTCTTTTCATTCCATTCATCCATTGCGGTTATTAAATTAATCGATTTAATTAATCAACTTTACTAATATATATATTATTTTATCCGTACGTAATCGACGGACAATTAAAAAAATCCGGACCACAAATTCGGAAATGTGCATTTCCCTTCGTGTTCAGCTGAAACTTTTTATTCCCTTCACTTGAAACTGATTTGATTTGACTTCAAAGTAGATAAGTTTGGCTAATTCCCAAGCAATTAGGTCTAATCCAATAAATGAGCTACTTGTTGATATAAGTGTTCATGCGAGATGCCGTTTTTATACTGCATCGAACTTGCGGAAATAAACTTTAATAATTTAGTCATTGAACTCATTTTTATGTTACAAAAACATATGTGAATTATATGTGGATTATCAAGAGAATCCTTTAAATAATTATTGACATAATGAGATTTACAAAGAGTAAATATAAAAGGGAATGACTAATCTAAGTGCGACCTCATTTTATGTTATATACTCTTGTTTTGGATAATATTATAGCCATCTCAACTTTGTTGTCAGATTAAACAGGAAAGTTTTAATTATGTATCGTATTTCCAATCAGAACTCAAAATGAAGAGAATAAAGTTATTTGGGGCTTAAACAATTATTTTAATTGTTTTGATGTTATTAACGTTAAAAACCTAATGTTTCAAATAAAACTTTATTCCAACTTGAAATAACCAACAAACAAATTTTGGGTAATAAAAGCTAATCTAAGTTTCATTTTAGATCTAATCTTAGACATCGACGTAGAAGTTAATCAAGTACAAAGACTGTAAACGAGCGAATAATTAACCAGCAACATAATTCACGATAAAGTTGATAATCCACAAAAGTGAAAGCTGCAATATATTATTGAATAGTTGAGAGTTTATCTCAGGAACCGCGACAAATTAATCGAGGCATCTGGAATACGAAATATCTTAGACGCGTGATAAAAACACGCCATCGTTCCACTGCTAATGAAACACATGCTACCTTAATAATTTTAATGAAACCAATTTTCTTAGGATGACAGCTAATTATGACGTACATGGAACGGGGAGAAACAAAGTAACAGCGTAACGCGAAACGCGGAGATGTGACTTTTTATATGGAGCGGAGATTACTCCCTCACATGCTGTTTTTTGATGCAATAAAAGCGTAACTAGGGTACTGGAATAATTTATTTATGGATAACGCAATTTACAAACAAATGTGCCTCAATTATTTTTGGCAAACAAGGAACGGTCGTTTCGATTTTAATTTTGGTCGAAAACATGTTTTAATTGGAATTTCAGTACTAGCTTGATCTTCTACATTGTTCGGTATTCCATTTTATTATTTATAAAATAAATATATTTTTTAAACGCATGTACTTATTAATTAAAATTTCGTGCAAAATTCCGTTAATAAATACCAACACAATATTTCTGAATAGTAAAAATTAATTTTTCCATATGCTGAACCTATAGATTTAATCTGTACATATTTATGAACTCAATTGTCACAGGAGGAAATAATTTGTTTAAAAAACGATTATCGTTCGATGTGAATCGACAAATTTAATTTCCATTTTTAATAGAACCAATATTATATTAATAATCCGATATGTACAAAGTAAAATCGGGTCAGTGCTTCATTTTAATAAATCCGAATTATTTACACATTTTATTTAAATGTAGTGCTAGCCATTTATATTTATTTAATAGAGCGTACTTTAATTTAGAAATAATAATTCATATAAAAGAATATTCTGATTAATATTTATTTTAAGTCTTTTTTATTTCATTTTGTTGAAAAGATACATTGCATTCAATATTCGTACTAAAAATGTAAACAAACAATTTTATATTTTAATGGAATTTTATTAATTCTCTATTTATGATTATCTATTAGTTGGAAACAAATAGGGTAAGATCAACTTGCATTCCTTGTGTAATTGAAGAACTACATTTGCATCTTTTGAAGTGCATAATTTGAATTTCTTAAATTAAATATATTTAAAAATATTTTCAATATGTTTTATTTTGTCCTATAATATTATTTGAATATTTACAAATCCCTCAAATTTAAATTTCAAAAAAGGCTCCTCACTCATATTTCTATAATCTTTGGTACAGTCGTGTTTAAATTTGGTATGTGTTATCCTAAAATGCATGCCTGGAATTCAATATAATGAACTTTTTTCATATTGTTAGAGTGGCGTAGATTCTGGAGAATTTTCCTCTTTGTCTCGGCCTATTTTCTACGCCACTAAACATTTTTCTTAAACTGTTGGGCGTTACATATTCTTTGCACAATTTGGAAGAAAAAATGTACCCATTATTAATATAGATCATCACTGTCGTTTTTAATATAATTCAGTTTTAATGTTCACTTTAATTTTCTTAAAAAAAGCAGAATTTACGTTAGCTATTATTTTAATTTTTGAGGGGGTTGTAATATCATTTTACAATATATCTTTTATTTAATTAGTAAAAACACTTGTTTTTATTAATACATTATATTTTTACATTAGTTTTTTTTTTTGTTTGTTATAATTTAAAAATATTTAGGTGTTCCCTAGACACATTGACTGTGGTTGTGCAGATATTAACAAAATACACCTTCACCAATAATATCAGCAGTTGTTTAACCCTATACTTTGGAAGCTGTAGATTTGAGAACATTTTAAAGACAGGTAATATTTTGCTGATGCAATTGTTTAGTAGGAAGCTTTCAACTAAGCCGGAAATGAGTTTAACGTTAATATCTATTGTCGTCTTGAAAGAAGAGGGTTCACAAAGAAGAATGCCATTTAAATGAAACGGAAGTTATATAGAAACTGAGATACAAATTTTTGAAAATGACTAAGACACTAAAGACAGACAATGTTTATTGTTTAGTCAACCAAAATTTGTAGAAAAAATAGTGGGATATCAAAGGCAAAACTTAGTTTATTTTTATATTAAATATAACGGAAATAAAAAAAAGTATTAACTGGATGAATAATTTCCTCTATTCGCAGTAGTAAACTTTAATATATAATAAAAATTTTGCCAAATACTTGTTTAAAGTTTTTTTTTTAACTTTTTCTCATGATCAAATAAATAAAGTTGAAAGGGGGTTAAACACCGTACTTCTACCTATTAAGTGATTTATCATTCAATTTAATCCAATTTTGAACGGACTCTTGACAATTTGAGCACCGCACCGCGTATAATGACGATATGCCGTGCGTGTTTGAATTTTTTATCGGCACAACATAAATAAAGACGTCTAGTTCATAAAACACGTATCGACGGAGCACTACGTCGATTTCCCAAGACATTTTTGCTAATACACCTAATGCGTAAAAAAGCGTATTAGGATTCCGCAGTGTAAAATATGTTTGACGCCTTCTGCAAGTGGTATGGAAGGTAGAAATTGATTGAGGTGGGCCAGGGCCAGGGCCGGGCCGGGCCGCATAAAATATGCGTCACACACAACGCGGCCCTCCGCGAAAAAATATAAGGATTCCCGAGATAAGGAAAATCCATTCCGGACTCAAATCCAAAGTTATTTCCATTATTAGTTCACGTCCCATTCTTGTCAAATGTACCAGAATTGCTTATTCCGGCCATCAAGCCAAATAAAGGCGCCCGCAAATTCGATTTTAAAATTCGCGTTACACTTCGGCTTCATTAGCCACGACACTTTAACGTCTCCGATACCGAAATATATTTCTGACGGCCTTGTACGTTAACTAACAACATTCCGATCCTCTATTTTTGACTCGATTGAATAATTACACCCTAATAAAAGGGATTTTTGTTACAAATCTTTAGAAATTGTATTTATTTATACATTCGTGCCTTTGTATGCTTAACGGTAATAGGCAGTTTGGCGAATTTATTGTTTGACAATGAAATTATAATATATTTGCGAAATGCGTGTCTGACAAACATAAATTCAATAAATACTGCGTCGAAAAAATATGTCTATTTACAATAAATGGGTCCTTAAGTAAAATATTTACATTGAATAATATTCACAAACGTGTTCAGTTCTGAACAATAAATTTATTTCACTTTTTTAACTGAAAAAAAAATTAAATTTTCTATTGATGGAAATTTCATATGCGAATGAATTCAATCACTTTATTATTCATTGGAATTTTTCATAAAAAATATAATTAAGACCGTAGGCAAAAACCAAATACATGAAGTTAATTATGCTACTTCACAATAGTTTTTCAATTCTGTTATTAGCATGTGATTTTCTATTCAACATTTGATAATCGTAGTAATTCAAAAGAATGTAACAAATTTAAAAATGTTTATGATGAAGTAAATTTAATTATCATATTTTAACGTAAAACGTTTGTTATTACCTTATATTTAATTAACACTGGTTATTTCTCATCACGAATCAAAAACGTGTTCAAATTGTCATTTAATTAGTAAAATTGATGCATCCGATAATTATATCATTGAATTAATTAGTCAGTATTAATTTTTTGACTTATCAAATCACTGTCATGGTAATTTAATATTTTTAATTTAAATTTCAGGATTCATCGTTATTTATTTTCGAAAATTGAATATAAAATTATTTAAAATTTATCAGTTTTAACGACTAGTGAAAATAATTAAATTAAAATTCGAAATAGATAAAAAAGTAAAAATTGCTACATGAAAACACATAAAATTAATAGTCGAAAGGTTATACATCAAAGTCAATAAAACTGTGTGTGTGTGTAACAAAACAAAGTACAATAATTCAAGACATATTTTTATTAAATAGAATTTAATATCAAATATTTGAGTAGTTATATACAATTATTTAATTGTAGTTCTATTCAATATTTATTGTCAATAAATATTCTAGAGTTAACAAAATAATTATGATTTATATTATGAGGATAATATTAAATTTTGTGGCTCTTGCTAATGAACACAGACATATTAATTAAATGTATAATTTGATTATGTTTATTTAATAATTAATGATGACTAAATATACTACATTTACAATAAATTATATATTGAAATATATAATAGTATAGTATGAAATTTACTCCGGTGAATTAGCAAATTTACATTTTGATTATATTTATTTAGATTAGATTGGTCAAAGCAAAATTAACGTATGTGTAGTATTATATTCAGCAAACGAAACAAATTTAAATTGTCATTAATTTTATAATAAATATTTTAATATGAAAAATCAGCAGCAAAAGTTTTCACGTAAAACAATACCATTGAATTTTAAAAAATTTCTCAATTAATTAATATTTAAATTTCGCCCACAGTTTCCACTTCGTTGAGTCAATCGGAAGGATACCTGCGAACACCATTAACGTTCGCAGACAAGGATACCGGGATAGATAATTGCCGTAGTTAGTCTGTTCGTGACACATGTTATCTGTGCGGTGCAGTCAAGACCATTCCGTCGTCGCTAAAACACTAGAAGCGAATGCATCCAAATAGATGCACCCGGATCAACTTCCGGTCCCGATTTTGAATTCTTAATGCGATTGTTGGGGGCGTTGCGGATGCACAGACGCTCCGCTCCATTCCTGATATTGATAGTTCAGATTAAGGCCGGCCGATTCGGGATGTTTTCAATCTCAAGGGGATTCAGGGATTGACTGATCGGTCCGTGAATTGCACTTGTGTGACGATTTGTGAGGAATATCGCAATTGTTTTCGGTTCTTTTCGATGGTAATATTCAGATTTAAACTTTATTTGTTTACATAAAAAGCTATTAATATCCTAAAAACCAATTAGAGTGACCTAAGTTATTAATTCAATAATATATATATATATATATATATATATATATATATATATATATATATATATATACACGTTATAAAAAGTAAAATCTTTTAAACATTTGTATATTTGGCACAAATTTATAAAAAACTCCATAAAATTTTGTTACGTAAAACGTCAAATATCATTTTATGTGAATTAAAAATAAATTTATATATTTTATCATATTTTTTATACATTGTTGAAATGAAAAGTTTTAATGCAATAAAAAATAATTTTCTTAAATATTACACCATTTGGTAAGATCCCATTTCCTTCTTCATGTAAAATGAAAGAATATTAAAGTAGTTTCTGTAAAATTTTAATAACAGTAATAAAATTACACCGTTGGTAAATGTAATTTCAGTAAAATTCTTATTTCAAACCACTCAGTTAGAATTATATAATGAATGAATAATGTATAAAAGAACTAAAATTACATTAATTTTAAATAATAGTTAGGATTAACAAAAATGTGTTGTTATTGCACTAAACTTATTATTAGATTATCTTCACATCTATAAAACATCCTAAAGCGTTTTATCATTTGCTTCTAAATCTGAGTTTATATTTAAAATTATGTCAATTTTATAATATAAAATATATTTTATAATATAATTTGGAAGTCGTTATTAACAAAACGAACTGGTATTAAATTTTAGTCCAGCTGTAAATGTGAAATAAAACTTATTTTATTATAAATATTATAAAATATTATATTACAATCAATTGACATATTTAAATATAAAACCTGTTAGTTTTTGTTCCAGATTTTAATGACCAGTTCTGAATGAAATTTTATTTTCCCTATTTTATTTGAGATATTACGTTTTTACTCATAGAACAACAAAAATTATATATAAAAAAATTGTGTCAGCAGTGATGGGAGGAAAACAGTGATAGAGCATAGCATAAAAACGTCCTGTTCATAAGTAGGGTGCAGATAAAATTTCGAATAAAACGTTAGAATGCATGTATATCTTAAGCTTATTAACGGGAGTAAATTGGACTTATAATTAAGCCAGTGGAAACAAGATTCAGGGCTACTTTATGGCAATATAATTAAAATTTTAACGTTTAAAGCACCGTACTTTATTTGGGGAATACCTGCTGTCTTAACAATATTTTTAATTGTGCGTGTTGTGGAACGAAGTTAATTGTTCAAAAAAACTGGTTAATTTAATCAATTGTTCCTAAGAAATTTGACGTTGATTAATGAAGGAAACGATTTGTGTTCCGACAAGGAAAAAGGCAAAGACAATTTATAATGGCATTTTTGAATTGAAAATTATTTTCAGGCAATTGTAATGTAACTGTGGGTTATAAAAAGTTAATTATCCTTTTCCATAGTTACATTACGTCCGCAGGAATAGCGTTAATTTAAAAATTCCACACTAAAAGAGATATTTCAAGGCATGGATTCAGGTTAAGTGAAATTAATTGGGACAATCCTAACACACAGTGCGATGCTAATAGCCATTAGCTTGATTAAATTCAACCATGTTTAAGTTCTACTGCTCTGCACTTTCAAGAAACACAAAATTATTTTTAAATTATATTAGACAAAAAAATACATATCAGAGCAGGAATGCAAAGCATCGATTGGTATCGATTTAATTAGGGTATTCGACGTAAAAACGTTGAGGCTATTAACAAGGACTAAAACAGAACTGTACGGTCGACATTATCACATCTTGTTTCATCAAAAGTTCGGATTTAGTCATTAAGGTCGGGCGCTTGGGAATCAACGACGCTTGAAACTGATAACGAATCTAATCAGGCAAAAAGTCCACTTGTTAAAAGATTGCACCGAACTTTGATAATAACATTTTTTTGGCGCCGCGGCCTCCGTCATAATTTCATTTGGTCATTAGCTGAATCGGGCTCGGTTTTCATGACGCGGACTCCATTCGAAGTTTTTCCCGTTCGGGCAAACGTCAGCGGGAAAAAATTACTTGTCGCAAGGTTTACACGGGAAATTAATTTAATCGCGTCTAATAATGCAATTAGCTTAAGGACGCTCGATTTTCGACGGAAGTTTAACAACGAGGTTAGGCGCTTTATTTAATTTTCCGATTTTTATTATTCGCCATTATATTCTTAATTAAAGTTTTTGCAACAAAATTTTAAATTGGTGGCGATTCAATTAATTAACATTGTTTTTTTGAAAACTTTTCAAAGTTTGACTTCAAAACAAAATGTTTTAATGTCCTTTATTAAAAGTAAGGAGTATAAAACTATAGAAAGTAGAAATTTTTAAAAACCTGAGATGATTAAAATTAAGATAATATATACTATTTTGTTCAAAAATTTATAACTTGATTTTTATTGTCACGTTTTACTTATAATTTAAAAAATTTTAACAAATAAATACAATAAAATCCTACATATTTAAAGTTTTGGTGGATGCGCATCAAAAATTAATCTTGAAATTATTTAATTAACTAAAATTCTTAATGTTTTAGAATAATAAGAGTAATAAAAATTAAAAATATATTAAATTTAAGACAATGTAGTTAAATGTGTTTCTATTAAGCAAGTTTATTTTTTATTGGTAATTAATTTTAAATATACAATTGTACGCATTTAACATATTTTAGGCTAATTCTAATAATATAATAATACATACCAAATATAAACAAGATTGGATTGTTATGGATATATAAGAAAATACAATTATTGAACTTTAAATTTAAGGGGCTGTAGCTTTTTCATGGCAAACTTTAGAAAAAATTTTTATTTAATTTTTCTTCGTTGCTGAAGACGTGTCCTAACTGTTCCCAAATTCTGACCATTTATTTTAAACACAACTTGAATATTTTTAAAATTAATCTTTTTTTCATAACTTTTGACATCTCCAATATTTATAGGGTTTCAAAATATAAAATGATTATTTATAATTATGGTGAATGTGTTCAAACATATTTTGTTAGCTTTATTGGAGTTAATTAATACCGTTTTAATTTAAACTTTTGTTTTATATATAATTTATTATTTTCCACAAAACCCTTTTACATTTTTAATATTAAACAATTTACAGTTATTGTGGTGTTTCATGTAAATAAAAATAATAAACATTAAAAATCTGGTGACTAACTAATGAATTTTCCAAAAATGTTTGTTAATTTAATATATTTATATACATATATATTTTACCTAATTATATTAATATAATGTAATATGCAATGTATGTATAAGTATTTCAAATAAAATAAGTAAGAAATTTAAAATTTACAATATTTATAGCGATTTTAGACCAATACAAAATACTTTCCTTTGGATGTATTTGTTACGGGCAATAATCAGAATTTATTGTTTAAAACCGATCAAGAAAAACGAAATTTACAGCCACGAATGTAAAAATAAATAGTTGTCGACACCAACACAAAACCAGCCGATAAATTTGAAATATAAGAACTATAATTCGAGCCATAAATTCAAGTTTCCCCCTGTGGGTCAGTAATTTTAAGTCCGTTAGCGGCATGAAAAGAGTCGAAGTGAGTTTGAACATGAAAATATCGCCTTGATTTATCTACCATCGGAATTCCACTTACACGTTAACATTTCCGCCATGTAAGTTAGACGCCGACACTGACAAAACCGATCATTTTCACGTAATTGCACTTGGAAACTTTATGCATTCGGTTTTACTTTATCAAAGTGCGATTAATCAAATTTCACATAAATTCGTTTAAAATCGCATCCACGTGCACGTGGGCTGGAAAAGAGAAGAAAACCTATCTGTGGCACGTGTTTAATGTAATTTATTAGTTTTGAAAGTGAAATAAGGTGTTTTGACGTTCCAATTTAAAAAGGTAAAACTGATTTGAAAAAGTTCGCTACAAACATCTCTTTTGCGGAGTTAGTTAAAATAAACCGAATAAATCTGTCTCGCCAATAAAAGAGGCCATAAAATATTCCTTTCACATAATCCGGGCCAGAAAAATCTAAAATATAGAAAACATGTACGAAAAAGTCGAATTTACCGAAATCCGCAAAATCTGCATATCACACACAATGTCAATATACATAAATTTATTATAAAAGGTTCTGATCCAGTCTGAATACCAAAAACTGAACACATACATGCGGCACTTAGATGCAATAATGGCAACATGTTACGTCGCAATATTTTACAAAATATTGCCTTTTATTACGGGAAATGTCTAAGTTACATATAAATGTCTCATTCTAGTTATCTTTAAGCAATCTTACTCAAAAGTTACGCCATTCCAATGCGAATTTTATATATGACATCCTTTTTTATTTAGCCAATATTCGTATATTCGTTTTATTCAAAACCACTTCTTGCCATACTTCAACTTTAAAGCCTCAAATTCAAATTTAATTTCTACATTTTTTTAAAATACCATATTTTTTTAAGATTTATCATTTTCTTTAATGTAACGAATTTTATCTATACCTTTGTCAAGTTCTTTTTGTTGAATTTTCCATTAAAACTCTCGAGTGTATGCTTTAAAAAGTAAGTAGTTAATCTCGGGCAATAAATTATTTTATGCACAGGACCACGTGAAATACGTACAATGCCAAATACGCATATATCATTTCGTGAAAATGATAAAACACGAACTGAAAAGAATTCATTTATTTGTAGGTCTTTTCCTTTTTATCGACATCTGTGATTTATACTGTTTAATATGCGTAACAAAATATAAATCATGTACGTCATTAAGAATTATTTACAAACGTATTGTTCATTTTCATTTTGTTTTCGAAATAAAATAAATTATTAACACACAAAATTGTTTGGTAACCTTTAACATTTGAAAATATAATATAAAGTTAATTGAATTTAGCAACTGATAAAAAATTTTAAACATTTTTAACCTGCTGATACATTAAAATTGTTTTTCATATTTATTCATAGAAAAATATTCTTTTTAGAGCATAACATTTTGTTACATATAATATTTTTGAACATTAGAGAGTGTTAATAACGCATTAATGCGATTAATTTGTTTTTAAAAATTGAATTTATTTACACAAACAAATATTATGTTTCAAATAATTAAATTTTATATTCAATAACTTTGTTTGGAATAAATGGAGCGAATAAAACTTTGGTCAATAAAGCAAACCATTTTTCTTCATTAACTATACAAACAATGTTAATAGCAGGGTTTATATCCAACCCATATGTGAAATTTCCTTAGTAATTTATTATATGTTTTATTGCTTTCACAATTATTATTACCATTATACATTATGATTTAACATCTGAAAAATTAGTTATAGTTATTTAATAAATCTTCTATAACTACCTATTAAATTTATATGCTATACTTTATACATATATATTTGGAATATAGTTGGAGTAAATTTTAAACTATTTCAGAAGCTTAAATTTGTAGACTTTAACTTATTTTATATTTAAAATTGAATTAAATATATATGTAAAACATATTTAAATTTCTGAAACCCTTTTTAGTGTATGTAAAATTGAAAACTTTTTAATAATTATATTAGTTTAATGACTTTTGTAATTTGTCAAATGTTTCAGACATCAATTATAAATTTAATTACAAATAATGTTTAGAAATTTGTTTCATAAAATCGTAAGTAATCATTAATTTTTTATCAGTAATAATTTTATTTTTAGTTTCGTTCGCCTGCGAAACTGATCCAATCAATTTCAGTTCGAGAGGCTGCAATAAAAGTTCTTCAAATTTAATATTTCCTCTAATTAATTTTGGTAACTTCCCAACTATTACGATCGATAAAATACTCGACTAGAAAAAACAAATTTTAAATTAATGACTTTAATAAGACAGATTAGTAAGTAGATGGCGAAGTGTTTAAAATAAGTTTATGTAAATGCGACACATGCACATTACAGAAGTGTAGACTGTAATGAAGTGCTCTCTACAACTCATTTACTTCTCGTAGCTGTGTATGATGACCCTTTGTCACGGTTGCTTCGATTTATGTCCGGCTCAATAATCATTGAAAATCACATCCCTCGACGTGTTCGGTGCAGGTGGGTGAGTGGCTCGGTTAAAAATAAACCGGCACATGAATTTATACATTCTCAATGTTTTTTTTTTTTCACAGCCGCCCGGTCCAGTAACACATTTATTCGTTGTTGTTTTTTTAATTAAAAAATATGCCGCGTAATTGGAGAAAAAAAATACAAACTCGTTAACATGGAGGAACGACTTTATTGCCGTGCTTCCAAAACCATTTTATTAGTGTTTCTACCGCAATCACACAATGCCGTCTAGGTTTTAATTACAGCAAAAATTTTGAAAAATTATTCGTGCATTCCGTACACAATATTAAATTATGTTTGTACATGTTTATCTATGAAGTAACTTATAATAACAATTTTCATAAATTATTATACACTAATAAACTGGGAAACACAGAAAGCAACTTAACCAGAATCATTAATTTTCCACTTGCAACTACGATCCTAATCAACTCAATTAGTTTAAAACGTCGAAATAGTTCTTGTATGTCCCTGTTATAGTTTTATTATACCTGCATGTTTAGATTATCATAATTTCATATTCAGGAATTGCTACACGCAATGCTTCTTGATATTACTCCTACACGTTTGATGTCAGATAAATACAAATTAAAGTACATAAAAAATACACTTTTTAAAGTTGTAGTCTTAGAATACGGGGTATAATTAACTAAAATATATTGGTTGTTAATATTAACCTTATAATGGTATAAAGTTATTAAGAATTCTATTAAACAAATTGTAATTTCCAAAATATAATTTTATAATACACTAACATGTAAAACGAATATCTATCAATATTTTAACACTTTTGTAATTTACTAGAGAGAAATTACACCAGCTTTAATAGTGAAAAGCCTATGATTTATACACATATCGATAAATCTGGATATCGATAAAGCCATTCTAAGGTTTAATTAATCATAGACCCTATTTAAATGTATAAATAGTTTCAAATTAGCTCGCATATCGATTTTATAATTAAAACTAAACAATACATTCATTATTCGACATATCTATTTATTCATCAACACACCAGATATTTTCATATTTGAAATATAAATGCTTTCGGCAGTAATTCCTGAACATTTATGAATCTAATGGTGTGTGTTTGTTCAATTCAGTTCCATTTTGTTTCTCTGAGAACGAGTGGTCTAAAAGAAATAAATAATATTATTTTATGAAATTACTTTCATCATTAATCGCCTCTTCAACATCATAATAATTTGAGAACTTGATATATCATCACTAATTTATTTAAATCACACGCAACATTAAATATATATATTAAAATATATTTCTTAATAAAAATAAAACTCTAATTAAAAAAAAATTAATGTCCAAAATAAAATAAAAGTTCATTACAATGTTACTTAGCGATCTAAGCAAAGATATCTTTGTTAATTTTACATTTTCATTATTAGCTAAGTCCTAGAAAAAGTTAAGCTTAGACTGAATTAGAATTAAAATTAATTATTAAATTATCATTTATACTGTCATATCTCAATATACATTTTTAAATAAACACTAAATTATTTACTAATTAATATTGATATAGTAATACCATAACTGAACCGATTTTTTTATAATTAATTATATTTATCAATTAGGCAATAATAATTTTTTGTTTTATTTTAATTATAAATTTCAATTAATTAATAATTTAATAATTATTAATTTGTCCTTATGATATGAAGTGTAATTTATAGTTTGCCAGATGTGTGTATCGGAAATCCAAGGAATTAGTTGTGTCTCACGAATTGTTTAATGTAATCGTGTTTATTTTATCAAACAAGCATTTATCAAGTCTTTACTTTGGTAAATACTTACTTAAATCAAATCCTTGTTTGGTCGATTAGAAAAATGGGTAAATCTTAGTAGGTATTACATATTTAGCATTTTGCTTTAAAGAAAATAGTGGAAGGCGAATATTTTCAACAAAAGGCATTTTCTTTGACTTATCAAAGCCCTTTGATTGTGTCCTTTGGGGAATCCATGTTGGTATTTTCGCAGGGCTTCTGACTACAATGTTATTCAGTTCGAATGTGGGAAATGCTAAATTTCTAGCTCACACAAATCAATTATACAGTATTCCAACAATTTTATGGAATTATTATACAGAGTAAACCGCAAATTTTATTTTGGTATTCCATTACATACTAATTAATTTTTGAGCAATTTGCGTCCATGAAAAATATTAACCATTGAATTTTATTTTGTTAGACAGATAAACGTTATTTTATCTTTTGGTTTTCCAATTTAATTTCCAGCTGGATCCTGTGTTCCTTAAATTGTAAGATAACATTTTTCTACTCCAATTAAAACAAGAAATCGATAAAAATGCAATTTTCAATCTTGACTCGATTAAAAATAGTAACAGCCTTGATGTTTTTCCCTGCATATTTCACTCGTAATTTCCCTCTTATTGACCTTAATTCCTTTACATGCAACATGTTTTAACGATAGTGAATTAATTCCCCTTGTTTTAAAACAATTATTCTTTGCTAAGAAAAGGAGGCTGTTTATAATACATTGTAAATGGAAATTTAAAAAGTTAATTAAGGCTCTTATTAAACATAATTTAAAGTTTATTCCATAGTGAACAATTTGCAAACTAACAAAAACACGACGGACTTCTGTCGTGACTTATAAAACGCTTATCTGAAACGGGCTCATTTTATTGAAATTTATTAAGTTTGCTGGTCATTTTGCATTTGTAATTAGCTATTGTATAATCAAAGTTCATCTATAATTAAAAAGATGCCCGTTTAAAACTGTAATTAATTAATTACTGTGAAATTACACTAAACTTTTAATTAACGTAATTATTATTACACTAACAGTTTAATTAAATCAAATAAAAAATTCAGTAATATTTAATTTCTAATGCAAATAAAATATAATTGCACAAGTTTCAAATTAAATAAATCATCTCCCTGCCGACATCCGTAAAAAATGCAGGTAAAAGAAGTCCTATACCTCATAATGGAGTTTCTTATGAGGAAAGTTTCGTCGGTGAAATTTCTATAGGACGCATTTGAATTCTCCAACAATTTCTCTCGATTTAATAAAAGTCGTCTCAATTTTTTTCGAACCGAAACCTAAATATTTCTGTTTGAAACTGTTTTCTCCCCCCATTTAATTAGTTAATGTTACGGAGTTTAAAATGTAGTCGTTCCACGTGAAGTGTATAGTGCGACAAGAAAGTTGAGAACTTTGTGAAAGTGTCGTTAAAAGACCTGACCACAATGCATCAGGAACTGAGTGAATGGAAACAATAAAACTTTTCAAATTAAATTCGTTCTGTGATTAATATTAAAACAAAACTTTGATTGGAAATAATATTGTGAGATCAACTTTGTTCAATTTGGATGTTTTTTTGCGTGCATAAATTAAACAACACTTATAAATTTCGGATTTCAATCATAAACTTGTATAAACATAATTTATGTGAGAGATAACTGATAAAGTTACAAATTGTTTGTTATTGTATACCTGAAATTTGTTGCGTAGCAGTTTTACGAAGTTAATTAATTAACAGATTCGAAAGAAAACTCCATCGATAGAATTACATAAATAATAAATTTTTATTCTTGCAGTTGAAAGTTTGCAATCGTACTTAATGATCCAAACAAAGATGTCTTTGTAAATTTTTTATTTCCATTAATAACTAAGCCCTAAAAAGTTAAGCTCAGACTGAGAAGTAGTTTTTAACTAATTAAATTATTCAAGAGGAAACAAGAGAAAATAAATGTTTAAATACAAAATAATGAATTTTAAGAGTTATTACTAGAAACAACAAAAGAGTTTGGATTATTTTTTATCGTTTTATTTTCATTTCGATCCGACATTCAAATCATTATTTTGTCAAATCTTAAATACATTTCGGAAATAAATTCAATATCTCATCTCAAATAAGATAATGTCAGTCACATCAAAATTTCATTTGGCATGTCTATAAATGAGTTTAGCTGACAGATGTGACACTTCCGTTCCAGCAAATCCAGAAATATCGTATCGAAGATTTATCAAAGAAATTATTATCTTTCAAATATCGAACGTGGGATAAAATTATGAATTCATGTTATGAAAAAACTTTGTGACCTAGTCATATTTTTTAATTTTGAGGAGAGAAAACACATTTAGTTCTACATTTGTTCCACTGTCAACAAAATTTGCATAATTTATTCAATAATTCGACTTCTTTCAGTGTTTTATCTTAATTTCCCCCTTTTGATCTTCAGATAAAACAAAGTTGTCTCGGCAAACAATAAAAAGATTGATTAAATAAAGTTCCAATATGAGTTTAAGTTTTCCGTGTCCATCGGCCGCGTTTTTTTAACTGTTTAATATGAAAATTTATCCGCTGTACCAATTTATGTGCCTTTTTCCATCAAGATTGCGCAATAGAGTGTATGATTTGATCGATGGAATTATATCTAGAACCGATTTCTAAAAGCATTTCGGTTTACATTGTAAATTTATGACGGTGGTGGTACAAGATGAATTGTTGTTCGTTTCGGGTTTTATTTTTTTGGTTTATCAATTTCCACTTATGTTTATCAGGAATAATGTTCTGAGGATATTTTCTAAATTGATTTAGATTTATCCAATCATTTTTTGCTTTTTTTTTCTCTATTCATCTCTAAAATGGTTGTGGAATTTTTCTCTTTTTTTATTTTGTTTTTTTATTATTATTTTAATAAATTAATTTTATAAATTTATATAAAAATGCCCAAGAAACGAAATAAATTTTCTGATTTACTTAAAGATGTCTACATTTTTATTCGTATTTTTATTCAGTTCAATAATTAATTTTCCTTTTTGATTATTTACTATTTTTTATTTACTTTAATCTGATTATGATCAAATTAATTAATCATAATGTCTTAATTTTATAAATTAATTAATTTACAAATTTGTTGATATATTTAATAAATTACTGTTTCACTGTTGTATTTTTATTCATTTAAAATGAATAAAATCAAATTTACTTTATTTACAAAATTTATTTTGTTTAATTTAAGAAATATTCACAATAAAACATAATTTTTTGTTGTAGTGTAGAAGTAAATTAAAAAAATTCTAAATTCAGATAAAAGTAAATACTTTTTTCTCTCAATTTTATAATTGAGATTATTGTTAATCATACTTATTTTCTCAATTTTCCACTCAAAACTCAATTATCAACTCAAATACTTTCATAAATATTTAAATATGTAGGAATATATATAAAGCTAAAATATCTAAAATATATTCCAAAGTAATATTTTTTTATCGTTAATACAAATATGTCATAAATCATAATTGATTAAGTACAAACTCCATTTTTGATACGCGAATGTCAATAAGTTTTATAGAATGTGTTTGATGTTCAACACAAAGCCAGATAATTTGAAGGATCAAGGTTATATAATATATAACATCATTTGTATCAATTTATTGAGAAAAAAGACTCTAAGAAACATTTTTCTCTTAAGTAAAGCTCTTTGTACATTTATTGTAGATATTTTAAAGTTACTTATGTAAAAAATGCCTCCTTAAATAGTAATTAAACAATCTGAGTGACATAAACGTTTAAGTAATTTGTTTGTTCACTTACCAAAACATAAACTGCAAACGGCATAACAACAACAGCGACTAGAAGATCGGCGAGCGCCAAGCTAACGATGAAATAATTGGTGGCTGTCTGCAAAGTCCGTTCTCTATAGACACTCAAAATAACCAGGACGTTGCCGAAGAGGGTGAAAATCGGAAACAGCACTAATATCAAGGCCCAATAATTCTTGTGTACGTCGACCACGTTCGTTTCACATGTGCCATTCGTTCCATTCAGTAGCAAACTGCAATTGAAGACCTGATTGTCGTGGTATTTGGTCGAATCGGATGCCAAAAGATCAGTCGGGAGACTGATCTTCTCCAAGTACTGACCAACGTCTAGGGGGGCCAGAATGTTATATAATTCTAAGGTGTTGTTGAGGCTGTCCGTTAGGTTGGAGGTGTCATTGCCTATCAGAAACCTGGCATCGCCGTCCAGCTCCATTTTCTGATTGTTCATCAACCTTGTCGACACATCAGGTTTTATCACATCTTAAAGCCGCGTCTAGTTAATAGTTACATCAATGATTTAACGGTACTTAACTCTAATCTTAATCTAATTTACAATAAATCTTATTGTTAGTTAGTTAGTCCACTAGTTATTTATACTTTGACACGGTTCTCGTGAAGGGATCAAGTCCAACACTCCGGTGTTCCATGGCACTGATCGTATTACGAATACGCGGACTCGATGCGACTTCGGGACCGACGCGTGCGACCTGGACGCCGGTTGGATGGTGTATGCGCCGCGACGCCAGGCTCCGGAGTGCGGCGCAAGGTACCGCCCTGCCGCGTCCGTTCGCCGGTCGAGAGGCGTCGAAATTTCACCTTTATCTTACGAATTTGCGGGCAGACGATGCGAGGATTATTCTAACGTCCGTGGGGTTATTTGAATTTTTCGCGGATGGGAAATTCGACAGCGCCAGCGGGGGGTCCGTTCAGTGAGGGGATGGACGGCTGTGATGGATTCGAATGGGACCGGAATGTGTATGGGGTTATCTAAATTAATTAGGTATGATTATTTTCCGGAAGTATCGATTTGCTATTAGTTCCGGTTATTGGCGGATATTTATTACAATTTGTGGATTCAAAAATAAATGATTTCAAATTATCTGGAAATATTATATATAAATATTATATTTAATTTTTTCTTTCACAACTTGTGTTTTTTTTAATATTAATACATTTTTAAATTATTTACAATTATAAAATCTTTTCTTTTAAACTTTTAAAAAACTAAATACCTGTGTTATTAAGAAAGGCAATAAGAATAATGTGTCCCAATGACTATATTTTAATTGCAGTGCTTTATCTTCCACAAGTAGGTGGATAAAATAAAGATCGAGAACAAAATCAGATTAGCTGGCTTTCGTTTCGCATTGACATAATAAAATTAAGATTTTGTATAAAACCAGGGGCGAATATTATTAAAAATGAGACGACATTTTAAATATAACTTCCATTAAATCATTTTTTTGTCGAATTCCCCCAAAAAATTCGCCTTAACTAAAGTAATTACTTTGCTGAGTTATTTATTTTATTTTCGAATAAGATTATTATGAGAGGTAAAATGCTTTTAACAGATTAATCTTACTGGAAAATTTTAATATTCTTGAATATTCACAGACGGTATACAATTAGCAATTGAAATTTTAAGTGAGTAGGGAACAAAAAATATTTGTCAATACGGTGTTGGTAAATGTGTAGTGTCCTCAATTATAAGTGGAATCAACACTGTCTACTGGAGAATATTTGTTTCGTGAAAAAGATGTTTGCATTTAACGTAAATTCAAGGTTGGTCCTGTTTATCTTTCAAACGGGTGAAATTAATCAAAAACTTAATCAAACGTCCCAGCAATTTATTACTTAAGTCCCAACTTTTTATATTCAATTTTTAAAAAGGGATTTTATTTACAAGTTTTTTAATTAACTTCACTACTGACGATGAATTATATTTTGTGAAATAAGGCTCCACAAATAATTAAAATATTTTTGTCACTAATTAAACTTAATTACAAAATCATTTTCGCTCAGTTTCTGCAATATAAAATAAATTAAATTTCTTTGTTCTATGTTCTTGAAGAGCTAATTTACACGGAAATAAAAAAAACAGAACAAAGCTGATTCTTCTAATTTTATCGTGCCACGTTCGCAATTTATCGGGTCCGTATTCAATCTAAATCTTTATCACTTTTCCTGCAATGGAATCCTGAAAGAAAACACCAGTGCTAAATATATAATAGACATCATGCTGCAAGATTTAGTTGCTCCGGATTTTCCCTTTTATTTATCGGCGATCACAAAAGCCTTTATAATATGTTTTCCGATGTTCAGATGAACATTCTCAACAAACCCTTTTTATTTTCTTCGAACCATTCAAAAGAAATCGTCGGGAGGGAAACGTTTTAGTGTGGAAATTTTCCCTCTAACAACTATTTGTAGGTTAAATCATACTTCAACTTTACTATTTTAACTTTCTCAGAAATTTTATTGAGCAATTTCAAAAGTCTTTACAACCAATTTATATTGTATAAAATCTTATGAAACTACTCTATTTAAGCCTTGTTATTATTAAATCGTATTTGAAATCATTTTATGAACCAATTTCATATTTAATTCTATGAAGTATACGATACATAATGTTCATTTAAATATGTTTTTTTCTCATTTTAAAGTCAATTTATTTATATAAAAAAGATAAATGATTTTCATCATTGTAACACGATTTCTTTATTAAATATTAGTTTAACAACTTTTTATTGGATTTTTGATATTAGAAAAATAAAGATATTCTGTTTTCTTGTTCGTTATTAGCAGTAAATGACATCACATGGAATTGTATTAGTAACAAGTCGAAAAAGAAATAAATAAACACGTTTCTCTCTCGGTCTGCAACACAAATTGCTTCCACGGACTGTGGTACATTAAGTAGCTCTAAGAAGCAGCATTTGCGATCAATTAAACGGTTCGATAACAGCTAAAGAATGGGTTTTTGGCTTATCTTGAGAACCATTAAATCTCTTAAATACGTGAAATCGCTGAACAAACGCATTACTAAATTAAAACGGGCAGCATATGTTTGAAACGACTTCTGTGCTCGTTCACAATGATCCGTTTTATTGAAAACTTTTTGTATTGCAATTGTAAGATTATAATGTACAAGTTAAATTGTGTATTTTGTTAATGATTAATTCTGGGTTGCAAACGTTCATGAAATCTGTTTATGTTAAATGCGCTTACAAATTGCTTATGTGTGTTTAATCACCAAAGCGTGTTGGTCAAATTATATAACCACAAATTTACTTCCGGCTTAGTTAACGAAATTAATTTTACATCAATCACTGATCGATATATTTAATCAAATTTAATCCAACGTATTTCCAAAATAAAATTTTTCCCCTGTTCATCCAACTCAACAATTCTGTCCGCTGATTTTGCGCCTGTGCATAATTAATTTTCTGGTTTTAAACACTGTTCATAATCTGAGCCTCGTACAACGTTCACAGGACCCCAACCTATTGAATGTTTTATGAAATCATAGTGGGTTTCGTCATGTTTCAGCCAAAAACCAACCATTAAAATTTGTTGGAAACTATAACAAAACCTCTTTATTATTTGTACATTAAGTAGCTTAATTTGATCACAAGAAAAAGAAAATATTTGAAATTTGTATTATTATTGGATAATTACATAAATCCATGTATTTTATACAACGATTTGCATAATTTTATTATTCGAGCTGCGGGCTGGAAAGCCATAAATTTATACAGGATTCAACCTCCACCTTGAATAAAATAATATTATACACGATACAATATCAAATCCTTCTACCCTAGTACGCCCCTACGCTAGTGCATATTCAATAAACAAAAAAGGATTTAAAAAAGCTAAAGAATTACTGAAATATATTTTATATTTTAAGAATAAAATAACCGCAGGAGCCAAAACTATATTTGGATATCTATATAAAATGTGCACATAAACAGTTTATAGTATGGAGTTAATATAAAGAGAAAATTAAGATTGTGGAAGTAGCCATGTCCAACATATGAAAAAAAATTAAAGATACGTTAGCAAATTAAAACAGAAAATCCGTATTTGAATTGTAGAGGACCCTCAAACTCTCCGACGATGCGCTTGTATTTACAATTCTTATCTAAGCCCGTATATCCGGGATGTTGCTAACTGCTTGCTTATCCTTTTGGATTACAAAAGGCTTTAGCGACTTCTGGCGATGCCAGCTTGATACCGACTCCACTATCATTGCAATGCCATCAAAGTCACATCCACACATTTCTTGTCTATTTTCCGTAATCTTAATCTGCATCTTTATTAAACTTCTCACTCCGACCTCTCTTTAACCCAACTACTCCATTTTCCTCCCTGCCTATATGATGCCTAATATCTCTTCTGGTAAGTGGGTTTCGTACTTTTTAACTAGGCTTGCAAAAATGGCTAATTTAAAACGCAACGAGCCTCTATTAAAGTCTGGTGCAGGGTACGAGCTAGAAACATTATCCGACACATTTTACTTCACTTTAGCTTATGTCAGATGAAGTGACGTCGACTTGAACAAATTTCTACCCTAAGGACGTGTTTAATATCAGATAACTGTTAACGATGATCGTTTGATTAAGTTTTTATGGTTAATTCAACAAATTCAGCTTACCTCATTTTACTTTATAAATTTGATTACTTTTTTTGGGGCCCCTTTGAACGTCCATCAATCTGGACCGGTGACGATTAAACATTATTAAATTAGAAGTGAATAAGTAAAAAAGAAAATTCTTCGGGCCGGTGGCATTTTTCTCGTTTTGTCGCACGTACAACATGTTAATAATAGTGAATTCCTCCAGTAGAAATTCCAACGACGTCGCCGTTCTTTTGTTAAAGGGAAAATGCAAAGGGGGAAGTACGTCAAAGAGTGTACGTGTTATAATTGACGGATGGATAAAGTGTCTGTTAATTACGGACCGAACTTCTATTTTGTAGGGGAAATTCACACACGTATTCAATTTATTACATTACACTATATTTGTCGACGGTTTGGCTAAATTTATATAAGTGCTCGGTCCTAAATAAACACTCGATACGTCTTTGCCAAAATTTGATCATTATGTCTGATTTTATTGCACAACAAAAGATACCTTGTGATCATGTAATTAGTGTTATTACATAGTTCTTAACAATACCTTGTTCACATTGCTCTAAAACTTTATTACATTATTATTTAGGGAGGGAATTATTTTGTATGCTGATGAAACAGCGTTTTACTGTATAGAAAAGTTAACTTTGTGATGAATGAGAACGGAATAAAAATTACAAATGAAAATTGAAAACGTTCCTTGTATTTTAATATAAATAGATTTTACTAAGCAGACATAAAATAATATATTTAATGAATCGTGAATAATTTAAAATGTAAGTATACAAAGAAAAATAACAAGCAGAAAAGAATAACAATATTCTACAAGAAATATTGTAAGAGGAAATGTACTTTCAAGAAATAAATTGCGTACAATTTAATCGAGTTGTCATTTTAATCTCAGTTTTATCTGAATAAAGCCTGATTTCGTTGGAAACACTTTGCCCAAAAAAGGATTCGAAAATTGTTCAAGGGAACCCTAAATGACAAATACATGGTCGACTCATTTCCTTATATCAACTTGCCTTTACCAACCAAACATACTTTTTATTAATGTTTCATGTTCACCTTTAAAAGGATCCAAGTGCCACTTTGTTTTAAATTGACAGTGGACAAAGTCGATATTTTTTCCTTCTTTTAAGTCCTTATCTAAACATAAAGAGTATTCAACTGTAAAAAATAGGTATTATTTGAATTGAACAAAATTAAGACAGTCTGCATGTGTGTATTAAAATATTTTAAAGCAAAAAACTATTATTCAAATTTAAAATAAATACGTTACTGTCGTTTACCCAGACTGTCTACAACGGTGTTTAAATATGCATTAATAAATTTAAATAATAATGTAAAAACTAATTGTAAGTAAATACCAGAATATTTAAGTTAATAAATTGGTATAAATGTATAAATACATTGCTGTGTACATGAATATTTTAAAATGGAGGCGAATGCGCCGGTTACAAATAATGAATCTTTACTATTACCCAATCCGCTTAAGAACAAATTACAAAAAACGTATGTATGTTTTATAATTTATGACTGTAAAACATATGAAATCCGGTGACTTTTATCCGGCCTCACGAAGCCCAGTTGAATTAACTATGTAAATTCGTTTCGCTACAAATTAGACTAATTAAAGCTCTTTTCAGTTCTCTTTTCATTCTTTATCACCTGCAATTAGCACTAGCAAGGATTACATCAACGTGAGCGCTGACTGAAAAGTGCCCATACAATTTAATTTTAAATGAAATTTCGTTGATGTTTATGTAATTAGTTTAGGCTGTTTTCGTTCGTATTACCTTTCTCATTCATACTTGAAATTGGATTATTTTATTATATTGCTCTTGAAACGAGGAATATCAGGTATTAAGTACCTGGTTATCAACTCGCATTTTCTATGCTGATTTGTCCGATTCTCTTCTAATTACTGGGTCTTAATAATACACATGTTACTCCTTTTATGTTGGGGAGAAAATTGAGCATAATCAATCGTGTGTAGTTGATGTCGGAGTGGAAATTAATAAATAGTTTGTTCGAGTACGGGCGTAAATTGTGTCCCGACCGTTGGCAGGATGACAGATAAATTAAATTAGAGTCAAGGTCGGGTATCAGATGAGGCACGCGGATCGAGTGAAATTTATGGATTAATCCATAATATGCCTCGAGTCTGGCGAGATGGGGAGCGACGTAGGCCCCGTAGGCACCAGCGATTACGTTGCGAAGACACCTGTTAAGGCCTCTACGAAACTAGTTTTAATACTTTTACGGCGACCCGATCCGGTTTCACGAACAACCGGATTTCGAACGTTCAAACGGGACCCATCTGTTTACACGAATATCGATTGCTCTTTCCCTCTTTTACCACTTTACACGACACACCTTAACCGTACCAAAAAAGAATTGATGTACTAAAAACGAAAAGAAAATCGCGTGCAATTTAAGGGGTTCCTTGTCAAAATTCGAACAATTGAATCGACAAAACTTGCCTCTGTCCTTCCACGAATATTTTGTTTTCGTAAATTACGCAAAGCTCTCATGCTCGCTGGCTCTCCTCAATGGTAAACACTTGTTTGTTTCCCATGCCCAGATGCTATACGTTCCTGCTCTAAATGCCCTTAAAACGTTTCTTTTTTTAGTGCCAAAGGTCAAATATTCAATCTCCACTGTTGAAAAAGTGTTTTGTTTTTTATGCTTGTCCTGAGACGATGACAAAGTTTATGTATTATTCATGGTGTACGATTGTTCGTCGAGAATTTCACGTGCATCTATAAATATTGTTCGTTCGACAAACAGGCATAAATCTTTACACAACGTCTCAAAATTTTTACCTGAACTGAACTGAATTTTATTTCATCGTATAAAATTTAAAGTAGCACATTAAAATTAAAAAGCTCACTCAATAGAAAAACAATTTGAAATAAAATATATTTAATTCATTTTAAATCATTAATTTTAAACGTAGAGAATGAACGTTAAGCATGTAATTTAATTGCAAAAAATATCATGCAAAACAATGAAATAAAACGACGAAAAAATGTATAATGATGCAAAAAAACGGGATAATTGTTAAATCTGTCCACGTCCAATTTTAATTCTTATTAAAAAACCGTATAATAAATCGTGATATTAAATTAAATTTTTTTCCCAAGGTCCATTTGGATTAATGACAGGACGCTTCAGACAATTAAACAAAATTAATTTGTAAAACCGAAATCATAAAAATGAGAAAAATTTTAATTATCCCCGCTCAGTTTTCTTTTGTTCTCTTTGAATGTGGCCAATATTATTCTAAATGTAAATTAAAAAAAAAGTAAATGAAAACAATCAATTTACATAAATTGTTGAATATGGCTGAGTTTGCAACTTGAAACGGGTTCGATTGTCGTAACTTACAAGCGAAAAGTTTTGATACAATGTACGCAAGATAATTGTAATATAGCATGGCAGGAAATTGTACTTGGTGTTGGTATATCCTGTTGAAATATGATTATAGTTCCCAAGCAGTGTTTGAAAAACTTTAAATTTAAAGTTGTTTCATAAGTTGAATTAATTTACAGAATTAATTAATTAACCACTGTAAATATATTTTGAATATGCAAAACGCTCAGTTTTTACCACTCTCAAAAAACCATTTATGAATATGATTATATTCTATGGAAAATCAAGGAATTTTAAACATCCCCGTAATAATTAAATCAATGATTAACATTCCTGTACTTAAAAAAAACAAATGAAAAAAGTCCGTCTAGACTGATATTTTTGTAAATAACAACGCACTGCAAACAGTTACTCTCACGAATCTTTGTTCATGTATTTAAATTTATTAGTTTATTTTACGCCTACGCATTTTAAACAAGTAATATGAAAAGTATTTCGTGCCTGTTTTAATTTTAATTAAAAACAGTCTGAATTTTTTGTTCTATTTAATATTTATATCTTTCTGGCCTACATAAGCAAATTTTATATATAATAAATAATAGCCTGTGTTTGACTTCTGTAATTGAATAATTCATAAACTAATCAGTTGGTTATTAATTTGGCCAAAATATCTTAAATTAATGATTTGCAAATATGGCTAAATTTGGCCACAAAATTAAACGTCCGCATAGAAATTTAAATTACGTTACGTTAATACACAATATTTAATGGAATATTGTTTTACTGAAACTGATATGTAATTAATTTTGAATAATTGATTATTATCAATATAAAAACTCCTGTTTATTATACCATAATAAATTTCAGTCAAATAATAAATTCGCAATTTCATCATAGAATCGTCTTTTGAATGGAACTCTTGTATAGAGCAAAGGTGTGTAATAGTACGCCTCTACCCTTAAATAACCAATATACTCTAAAGGTTAAGATAAGGCTTCTTTCTTTGAATATATATCTCGCAAATTAAAGAAACCCTCCAAGCTCAATTCAATTGCCACCATTTGATATTTTCAGGTATTTGCTGATTATTTATTGATTTCTGCAGTTGGCTCCAATTTATTTCATGACTAAGTTCACATAATTGATTCAAAAATCACAATTTGGCGATTAATTCTGTTAGAATTTGGATCCTTCTGACTTGTGGTAACCATTAAAATCGTTCGAATTACAAAACTATAAACAATATCATTGAAACCGCAGATGCAAATACGCAAAATACTGAACCCAAAATTTCCTGTTTACTCAGTTAGTACAATTAGGTAATATAAATCTAATCAGTCTATATATTTAATTCAAATATTCATAAATACGAATTTATACATCAAATTGTTTTGATTAGGTGATTTTGTTACTCGCTTGCAATTTGATTTGTGATAATGTTTTATTTGTTCATCTGTATGTATAATTGTGGATTAAACTAAACGGAGCATATTAGTAAATTTAAGCAAAATTTAATTAATTTTTGTTTGATGAAATGGGCATATGTCAATCATGAAATAAAACTCCAGTTAAAAAATTATAAATATATGAACACTTTTAAATATTTTATGTAATAACAATAGTACATATTTACAAAGGTACATTATTAAATAAAGTATGTGAAAATAAAACTGTTTATTAAAAAACAAGATAATCTGATGCAAAATAAATAACAAAAATAATATCTATTATGAGTTTATCATTGATAAAATTGTTTCTATCACTTTCTCTCCTTTGTCATGATGTTGTAAATTTAATAAAGGATCTTTGATTTTCTCTTCTAACAAATCAAACAACTCAATTCTGATCATTTTCATCATTTCAGCAATCTATAACAAAATTAAATTTTTAAATATATTTGATTTAATTTATTTATATTTTCAGCTCACTTTGTGTTCTTCCACCTGCAAAATAATCCAGCCATCTTCCAGGCTGACAAAAGTCGAGCCTTCCTGGACGGATATGTTAAGATCGAAACCAGCGAATAGCACTAAAGGAACAATAGGGACCATAGTGCAATCCCTAAAATAAACTTTACTAGTTTTCACTTTTTCCTGGTAAACCAGAAATAAACTCGGGAAATGAGTTACGGAATAATTTATTGAACTTGGATGCATAAATACCTGAAATAATCAAATATGTTAAAGTAAAAAAATAAATAAATGTTTATATTTACTGTTTCTTGTTTTGTTTGATATTTTAAATCCTTGGCGTTATTTTCCTTAGGCACTGCACCAGCGGCACTTGCTACAAAACTCTTCGATGGTGTCAAGACTTTTACAATGTTTGGATACAAAGCAGCGCAAATTATTGATGATAGCAATCGGTAATTCTCTCCATTTTTGTTAAACTGTTCAAAATCAATTATTAGTACCATCAAATATTTATATAGCATATAATTACTTCTGATCCTGTAAGTTCGTAAACGTTATCTTGTCCAGTTCGTCTTCTGGCGCCAGTCAAATTAACAGAAATAAAACCAATGTCAACCAACAATTCCAAAAACTGATGTTTTATATCCGCTATGGTCACCAAAGTTTTTTGAGACAGAAAATTCTCATTGGCAAAATTTCTGCCAGCCAAAGCACTTTTCTTATAAGTCGCTAACCATTTCTGAAACGTTCAGTGAGCCTAATGCGATTAAAAATTAAAAATTCTTACCTTATACGCCAGTAATACAGTAATATGGTCACTGAAACCTGCTGCAAACTTTTTCTTCTTAGCATCTACCAAGTCTTTCTTTCCGAAAGGCGAAACGAAAGGACTTTTGTAGCTCAAGCATGCAGCAATGGTTAACGCCGCGTCAACGCAACTGAAAATTGCCCCGTACAACATCAGCTTTCCCACCCTAACGTCGACGGGTAAGGCAGCCAAGTGATGGCCGAGGGCCGTCAAAGCCTCCAATTTGTCCAACGCTCCGACATCTTGAAGTCTTTTCATAGCTGTAGCGACATTCTCGGTGACCGGGGGCTCGACGAACGATTCCAATACGTGTTTCGCGTCTCTGTCTTCGAAATTGGGCAACACTTTGATGTTGAGGATCAGTTGCTCGAGAGGTATCCGATGAATTTCGGGTATCGGTTGCGGCAACATGTGGTGATTGAATCTGTGTCGGGAGTATAAGTGAACGCATACTCCCGCCATCACACGACCCGCTCGACCTTTCCTTTGGAGGGCGTTGGCTCTTGTCACCCACACTGTCTCTAAGCTTTCCATGTTCCTATTGGGGTCGAAGTGTTTTTCCTTCATTTTTCCTGAGTCTATGACGAACACGCAATCGTCTATCGTCACTGAAGTTTCCGCTAGATTAGTTGATATCACAATTTTTCTTTGGTCGTTTTTGGGTTTCCTAAAAATTAATTTATTTACAACTTATTAAAGAAACGGAAGCAAGATTTACCTGAAAATAGCTGCTTGTTCTTCACTGGTTAAAGATGAGTGCAGAGGTAATAAAATGAATTTGCCATGTCTGGGTCCAAAGGTCGGATGTTCATTGAGCTGTTCAAACAAACTAGTAATTTCAGCTATCCCTGGCAAAAAAATTAGAATTGAACCAGTCCTCGGATAGTCATGTTCTCCGGACACAATCCAGGTCAAAATTGATTCAATGAGTTCATAATTGATTTTTTCAGGGTCCATCAAGAAAAGATTTTTACAAGTTTTTACACTAAAACCTTGAAATCTGGCCATAGTTTGTGTTAAACTAAGATTATCGTCTCTAATATTATCTTTTGGCATTGCGTTGGCAAAATTTATTTCACTAGAGGCCATCATGGCTTCCAAATAATCCGAATCCTTCTTAATCTTCCTGGAATACTGTGAACCTTCTTCTAGGACGTAATTGGTGGCCTCTAAAATATCCTCCAGGAAGTACTGTTCTACTGGAAACGTCCTTCCAGGAATGTTCAAAATAGGAACTTCTCCAAAATAATCAGAAAACAAATTGGCATTTAAAGTAGCACTCATCAAAATTACTTTCAAATCTTTACGAACGGCCAACAATTCTTTAAGAATCAAAAGAAGAAAATCACTGAAATATAATAACAAGGTTTTTACATATATTTTAAATGAACAATAATGTTTATTAAAAGTATATTTTAAGTAATTCTAGTTTAAAAAAACAAACCTTTCTTCGCTTCTCTCGTGGACTTCGTCAACAATGATATGCGTAACGTTTTGCAAATGAGGTTCGCTTTCTAGACGACGCAATAAAATTCCGGTGGTGCAAAAACTGAGTCTCGTACTGTTCGACATTTTGCTCTCCAATCGGATTTGATAACCGACCGTATCACCTATCTTCTCAATCCGTTCCTCGGCCACTCTTTCGGCCACACCTATAGCCGATATCCTTCTTGGCTGCGTGCAAACGATTTCGATGTGTCCGTTGTTTTCGTTGTCGTAATTGGCGATCCATTCATCGAGGATGTACTGCGGTACCTGGGTACTTTTACCGCATCCAGTTTCGCCACTGACCACCACCACCTGGTACTTTTGAATAGTGTTCAGAATATCCTTTTTCAAGAGCCAAGCAGGAAGGTTTTTACGACTTTGGATCATGCGTTCGTACTTCGGGTCTTTCAGTTTCTTCGCGAAATTTTCAACGATTCGTGAGTCCTCCTTTTGGATGTCTTCTAAGGACAACTTCTTTTTGTTATCTTTGTTGGTTTTACCTTAAAAAAAAAACATTGTTTTATCTACTAATAAAAATGCATAGTAATTGTTACCCTTTTTATAGTGTGAAGGTCTAATAACTTTTTTGGTGTCATTGATAATAGGGAACAGTTTCTCAGTTGGTTCCAAAAAACTGACATCCTTCTTTAAATGTTCAGTGATCTCATTTTCATTTTGTAACAGTTCAGTTATTGTGTAAACACAAGGAATACCATCTTGTGCCAATAGTAATGCTTCTTCATACAATCTTTTACATATATGCAAATTGACTAGTGGTGGCAATACTGCATTGGTTTTTAGGAATATTAAAGGAGCTTCAAATGGATATTTGGTATTTGGAGGAAATCTAATTTCCAATTCAAAACTAAAATCATTTAAATGTTGGTCTGGTTTAATTTCAATCACTTCCTTGTCATGGGAGAATCTACATTTATCACCAAATTTACAATTACCCCTAATAAAATTCCTACATTTATCTTTCTTTTTTACATTGACAGTAATTTTCTTACTTTCTTTATTATGGAACATTTTAATTAAATAGTCTAACTTCAATGTTAATATCCAAACATCTTGAACCTTTTCATTAAACTGTTGATCATAAATTGACTCTAAAGAACTTTTCTCATCTGTTCTCTGTTCCAAGAGTTCCACATCTGTTAAATTGTGTTCCACATTTTCCAAAGGCATTGTTCTCATGTATTTGTGATAAAGTAAATATAAAGCATCTTCAACATTTCCATTGCAATATGTAAAAGCTTCCAGGCAATGAGTACCATGAAATCCATAACTGAAATCAATAATTTATTGAATTTTTTAATTATCATATACTAGGGAAACTTTTTAACCTTTGCAACCTCATTAAAGCAAATTCCCTGAGCCTGTCAAACTCATTATCTGATCCATCTTTAGATTGTGAAAAGTTTGTTACACCTTTAACTACTAAACTGCCTCTTCCTATCCAAAATTTCTTACCAAAATTTAGTTTACTTTCCTCATAGTCACTGATTGAGGCCAATTTAAAATCCTACAAGAAACTCGATCACATAATGTTACAACACATGAGCAATACTTTTACAGGTCCATGAATAAATTTCAGAGTTTCCAAAATTTGTTCCTGTACATCATCCGATAATTTGATAAATTGCAACTCCTCTTTCACTTGTGGTCGGTCGACTTTAACGGGCTGTCGGCTGAAAAACAATAAGATTAAATTGAACTGGAAAAGTTTTGAGGTTAGAATAGAAAAACCTAATTTTAACATCGGGAATGTCACGTAGAAAAAAGTCGCTTTTGTCGATAACCTCATCCATTCTGGTACTTTAAATTTGCGAGATGTTAACCGGATTGCACAACGAATGGAAAATGTGTTGCAATACGGGATCACAATTTGACAGATCGGTGACAGGTAGTTCCCACGAAAAGACAAATGATCTATCCACAGTAGTTATGGTGAATTTTTATAATTTAAATTTTATAACTAATTCATAACCAATTCTTTATTTAAATGAATATATTTATCTTTTAAATGTTTAGAAATGTACTTTGAATAAAAGTATTTTATTTAAAATGTTATTGACCATCACAGGACCCTGTAATCTCATAACGACAATACTGTAAAAGTTTAGCATATTTATCCTAGATGGCCGCATGTGTTCGTGGGAAAACAAAACCGAAATGTTATACTCGTATTTACTATTCAGTACACATATTTAATTAGATATTTAAAAATATCAAACCTTTCATATATTTTATTAATAAAATTTTCAAAATTTCCTTGCTGTTTTTGAAATATTTTCATCACTATACAAATTAAATATTAGTTTAAACTTCAATATATTTTTCATCATTTACACATGCATCATTTTGTTAATGAAGAAAACTTCACCATAAGTTTAAGCATTATCAAATAAACATAATAGATGGAGAGAAAACTAGGGAAATTTAAAATTTAAACAAAAAAGAATTTACGCTACTTCAATTTTAAAATACCATAATCGCAATGAAATATAAAACATTTAAATCTCTCGCTTCATTGGATTTAATAAGTTATTAGCCTCGATTTTATAGGAAATATGAATTATTTCTTTTGATGGAAGTAGAAACATGGACAGAAACCGCAAAATATTATTGCGTTCAACTGCAACATTGAAAAATTGCCATTAATGCATCGAAAATGACATTTTATCATTTGATCTAACGTGTAGGCATTTTCATGCAAGGCTTACATTTTTTATTTCGTTTGGATAAGCGACTTGAAAATCCTTGGTATCATTACATGTAATATATTTTAACAAAGGCTAACAACCATGTAAATTACTAGATTCTCTAAATAAATCATGCGTTTTAATTTCTAATTTTTTATTACATTTAATAACTAATATTTTATTTTATTAAAGTGCAATAACAACCTTTTTAGTTATAAATGCATATTGTAATAGAAGAAAGTAATATTAAATCAACAAAACCAACATTAGACAAACGTTAGATGATTTTAATGTAAAAAGCAAATTCGAAATTTCTTTGTAGTATTGCTTAAACTCCCCTCAACTAATTTCACACGTCGTAATAAAATTTAGAAATTTCGTATAATAGGAATAAGTAATTAGAATCATAAAAATATACGTATAAAAACCAAAGTGACTTTTTCAATTATCAATGATAAGTTAAAATTTTTGCAACATTTGTAAAATTATATCAATAAAACCTGGTCACGTAAAATTTACATTTAACAGTTTATTATTATCATAGTATTTCCCCTTTCTAGAGTTATACAATAACCGGGTTTTTCTTATTTACTTTTAACAATCTGACCACATACTCCAGTACTTAAAATCAATACATATTTAAAACTTTAAATCATTGATTTAGAAAATTAATGAGAAGGTTTTTAATCAAAACATATAAAAAACACATATTTACAATCAGAATGTTGGAGATCTATTGACAAAATGATTGTTGCCAAGACAATCAAATAATATGAATGAGTAAAAAATACAAGGCTTATCAAATTATCAAAATTGATTTGATTAAGCATAGATAAGATAAGTAAAAGTGACCACGCATTTAAACCTTAAATTTTATAAATTTATAGTTTAAATGCGTATTGTCCGTTTCAATATTTATAACATTACGAACCACAAATAAATTGAGTAATATTTTTTGAGTCATTGCATAAATTATCAAATTTAACCTAATTAACATGGACGTTGGGCTCACCGCAGAATATTAAAGTAATTATTTACGTTAGACCAATATTAACGTTTCATCATTAACAATAAAAACTAAAACTAAAGTATAAAAAAATTATTTCATTTTGAATAAAGTTTAATTACTTCTGTTAATTTAAAACAATGATATTAATTAATGAGTGAAAATGTTATAAAAATGTATTTGAATGTTACTACATATATTTAAATATTTTCTATAAATAGTAGTTACTATGGCCATAATTTCATTGCTAATATTTTCATCTGCAAACAATGAAATTAGGTGCTAACAGACATCCAAACCCAATTAATTATACAGTAATAATTATTTTATTGAAAAATTAAACATACATCAATTCACACAGTACACACAAATTCAATAAACACATTTTTTTATCCTTCTTGCATCCTTATCGTGGAAACGATTATGCTAAATAAGTTATGTTAAGTGTTTCAAGTTGAAATTTCAACATATTTATGATGTTATTATTGACGCATATTTTTTGAAACAATTAGTACCAACCGGAATTGTGTCAAGTGGTATGATCAATAAAATTAAAAACCACAAACCAAAATCAACTAGATTACTAATTTATTTAAATAATTTGAATTAACATTCGCAAAAGTGTGAAAACTGACTAGAGTCGACGTTTTTCAAGATTATGCACCGGTTTTCATAATTCAATGTGAACTAGTTTCAAATACATCAAGCTCAGATCTTATATCATTTAATTTTTTTAACTGCTCCAAATCTAGATTTCAAAGTTAATGGTACAACAATAATTTCGTTCCATGATAATATAAGTACTTGTTTTGCTGTAAAGTAGTGGGAATTCTCAATTTTAATGATGTATCAATTATCGAGTAATCAAATTGTCACATATCATTTAATTAAGATAATAAAATAATTGCTCCTATGATTATTAACTAAACTAATAAGAATTTAAATACAATGATTACAATTAGAACATTGACTCTAAAACGCAAATCTGGAAATAAGCCGATTTTTCGGATTAGCACTTATATACTTATATATATATATATATATATATATATATATATATATATATATATATATATATATATATATTATTTAAATAATGAGTGCTCTATTTATTATAGGCCATAATGTAAACATAGTAAGTTAGATTTGAGACGGACTACAATGGGTCATTTCATAATTTAATACAACAATTTAAATAATATATGGCATTCTTTAACAAGACCGTCTCTAAAAATAAACAGGATCGTTCTTTACCATTATCTGTTATAAACACATGAATCAAATGATATGGCTTAATCAAAATAAACTAATAGTGATCTAGGGATTAAGCACACTTAAACTTAATCCCATTCTGAGATACGAATCGAAACAGTTTCAGGTTAACTGATTATAAAATTTCAGATCCATTTCCGAATTATGTCTAAAGTATATTTCAGTTTCTCTTTATAATAACAAATAATCTCTTGAAAACATGAACAAGGTTAGTTACCCAATGGGAACGTAACGTTTAAAATTCCCCGCCATACATTTCAGATGTGTGATACGAAAATTAATTGAATTAAATAATACCAGTTCTAATAATACAATAATATCAGCAAGCCGCAAAAGAGGAAGTATGTTAACTTTTGTGACTAATTGTCAAGTAACAAGTATTACTATAACGTAAGTTTCAGCCTTCTAGTACTTGGGTGATTCAAAATGATTATGGATACGAAGAAATTGATGAAGGAAATGGCGAATATACATTTTATTGATCACGTATTATTTCATTAAGATTTCTTTTCATTTTTAGAATAGAGCGGTAAAAACTATTACGATAATGTTAACGTAAATTGGAGTCTTATTTTATATGAAGTTTGTATATTATAATTACTTATTTGGTTTAGTTTACAACAGTCTGTTAAATGGAACATTAACTTTGAATTCTTATTAGTAATTATAATAGTTTAAATAGTTCAGTCGCATGTTTGTATTTAAATAAAGTAAAACAGTTTACTGAAACAGAAATGTTTATTAATGACATTTTTTAAATAAAATAAAAAAACTTTATTTTTAGTTATTTTCTATTTCTTAAGTGGTAAAATAAAAAATAAAAATATTCATTATTGAAATTTGTGACGTATATTTGGTTTTAAGTAAAAACCTGTATGTTTTTTCCAAACTTAATTATAATATTTATTGCGGTATATTGCTAATATTAATTTATACTTATTTGATTTAAATTAATTATATTTTATTGCATACATTAGGAACTATAAAGGAACAAAAAGACGACTATACTTTATAAAAAATATCTCGTTTAAATTTATATGTGTAATTAGATTGCAATTTAGTAAATATTTGTTCGTTATTTAATAAATGGATGTTTTAATTATTTGTTATCAATAAATGTTTAAAACATGTTTTGTCGTTATTTTATTAAGGATTCCCTAAACTGATTAAATATTAATCAATTATATTTCATTTAAGAGCTAATATATAATTTTAAATATTTTTTGATTCATACTAATATTGAATAATCGTTATAATTGAAATCATTACAAATTTTGATTGCAAAAACCGCAATATAAATATACAAAACACACCCTATGAGTAACGACTATACTGATAAAAACCACCCTACTTAAGTGCGATCGTCGCAGGAAACTCGACGCACATATAAACTTTTAAACAATTTCCCCCCTATATTATCACTCTATAAAACGATTTGAACAAGGACGTCCCAACACCATTATGACACTTAAAGACGGTGCTTAAATTTGCCGGTCAGAAAGAAATTCACGACAATTGCGCGCAGTGAACATTATCTTATTGTTGATTAGGAAAAAATTATAATTACAATAAATAATATCGTATCAGTCGCGATCATAGATCTTGTGATGTGTTTTGTTAGGCTGGATGCATAATGGATCGTGGCAGAGTGGAGGATACAAAAGTGCACAACAATCCGGGACAAGCCCCCAAATTAAGTCTGATTTTGCCCATTGTGTTCGTTACGTTATTGTTGTTGATTTTACAACAACGCGATCTGCCAGAGACCGATTTTTGATTTGACCAACGATTAATTATTACATTAGTGCTAGTTTGTCTTTGGTAATTTTTTGGGCAAACGGAAATCATCCGCGAAAGTGTTAAGGAGTCAGTTCGGACGTGTGTGGAACTTTTATTGGTGATTTTCAGACCTTTTAGGTAAGCTATAAATTTTGTTACTTTTATTTTAATGTGCGGCATTTTTATTTATAGAATAGGAAGTCCACATGTGATTATTGAGTAACAAATAAGTAATAAAATATTATATTATAAGTTGACTAATATTCTTGCTTTTCTTTAAACTGAAAGCTGTTTCTTTTCAGAACAATTTTCAGTTCTTGTATAAACATTAAATATAATTTTGTGAATTACTAGAATTAATTAATTTTAAGTGTTGACCGTGATTTGATAAAATTATCTCATACATGACATTCATGATATTTAAAATAATTCGTTAAATCTATTAATTAAACTTAATAAATTTTATATTTATTCATTGACGACTTTTCAATTTTATATAATAGTCTAATAATTTAGTATTAAATATATTTTTTAAATATTAGTAATAAAATAAATAATTTACTGGAAAATTACATTTACATCTCTTAAAAATTTAAATCACCATCACACTTTAAAGTACCTACGTAAATGATTTTTATCAGATATATTAAATTGAAGTACAATATTGAAAAAATATATAAAACGCAAATTTCAGATTAATCAGATGCAGACATGAACAGGAAACAATGGATTTTGGTGTTTTGTCTGTTCGCCATTTACCTTCTTTTGGGGGCTTCAATCTTCTACTACATAGAATCAAAAGAAGAAAAGATCCGCTTGTTGCAGGAACGGAAGGAACGATTAGAAATAGAAGGTAAGAAATAAAAAATATTTTCTATGTAATATAAACTTATTCAGTGACCGTCAACTAATAAATGACTAAACAATTTTCCAACGGTTCTAATTTGGCTAACAGGGACAAACTCCTTGTACCACGTCGTGATTTCCATATAAATTTTACGTATATGTTGCGAACATTTTCACTATTTCTTCATCTTAGTTGGTTGCAAAATTTTTTAAACGAAGTGAGAATTTTAACTTAATTTTCAGGCAGACGGAAAATTTTCGTCAATATAATCGAAATTGGATTCTTAAGCACATTTCTAATGTCGATTTCTAAAAGTTGCCAAAACTGAAATATTGGCTCCCATTAAAACCACATCCCATTAGAATTTGCAATTAACAAATATTTGTGATTATCTATATTGTTTCATGGCATGAATACAATTGATATCCTTTAGATTTTTATATTTTTTATTTTGTATTGTTTATTGCCATAGATGAATGTTTTACTTATCACTATTTATTCTCTTCAGGATTTGTTACAATGATCAAGTGAGAATCCACTCGATCGTAATCTTAAAACCAATATTATTGTCTATGATTAATGCAGATTAAATCTTAATGTCCACGTGATTTGGTTAATTATTAATTATCAGATGTCATGGTCACAAAATTTCCTTCAAATCAATGTTGATTAGATTTACAATTTTGAAAAATAAATTTCGACCACAAGACAATATCTTGTCATTACAAGTTATGCATTTTTTGCGATGACTTCACCATGATAGATCAAGATATAAATGGTTCAAGAATTTTTATTAATTCCAAATTAACAAGATTACATCAGATAAAATTAAGTACTGTTATCATGTGACCAAAATTTTTTTCTCTCGTAAAAAATAAAATTTAATCAGTTTTTGAAGTAGTAACATTGAAACGTAAGTGTTTTACCCCTTGCAATTTATCCATCAATGTCAAAGTAAAAATTTTGAAAAATGAAAACGTTTTGCCTGCGTGTATTATAATTAATGCAGCTGATAAAACTTCAACTAAATATGAATAAATTATACAGAATTCTCATTCTACAAATTCTTATTCATTCACATGAAACAATACTATTACTACTAATACTGTATTTGTTTTATCATTAGTAAACAAGTATGTAAAAATTGCTTTCAAGTTTAACATTATGTATGCAAAAACCGCAGGAACTCCACCAACTTTGGTTCGATATCAATAACTTACAAATATTTGAATCATATCATTCGCAAATGGCACAGATAGAAGGTTGCAAAACATTTAACTATAATGAAATTAACACCTACTGATTGTTCATGTTCAACAATATTATAATTGATTGTAAGTATGTATTTACACCATCTAATGTGATAATTATACACATAAACAAACAATCAGATGTTTTTTCACTCCTACAATTTGTCTAATGTATTCTAAGTGCAAATACATCATGGCATGCGAAAGTTTCAGATTAATTCTGAAACAAAAAAAGTGCTTCCAAAAAATTTATTTTCTCGGTAGTTGAATTACAAGTGTTTTTTCTCGATACAATTTTATTGAAAATTTCTAGTAACTACAAAAAGTAATTTCCAGTTATACTACTTGAAAAGTAATATTTTATCTAAATTTGTTGGAATTTTTGTTTCGCAATAGATCAGAGTTGAATCTAAAAAAATGTTTTTGAAAATTCATTCCAATTCCAAAATAATCGATAATTGTGATAAATACTTTCTGATTGTTAGAATTAGATTACTTCATAATTTCCTATAAATTAATAATGAAAATTTGTTTACAGTTTTACTGAAGAAATATTATAATGGAGATAACCAAGACCTTTTTAAACGTCTCACCGACTATTGTGGAAAACCTCTCTCCTTAAACATGAGTAAAATAATACCTGAAGGAAAATGGGACTTCTATCATTCACTATTCTTTGTCATAACAGTAGTCAGTACCATCGGTAAGTTCAAAACAATGCAAACCTCCAAAAACAATATCTAACACTTTGTTATTTTGGCAGGTTATGGCAATCTGGCACCGACTACAATGCTGTCTAGAATATTAATGATATTCTATGGCCTTGTTGGTATTCCACTGAACGGTATTGTCATGATTTCCACGGGTGCATACTTCGGAAGAAATGTAAGTTTCCCAAACAAAATTAATTGTTTCATAATAAAAATGTCCATTTGTAGTTTGAAAAGTTGTACGATCGATGGAAGGTACAGAGGAAATCGAAAAAAGGTCGACAAGAAAATAGTATTGCTAGGTTAGGCTTGATTAGCCAGATTTTTTTGTATGCTACACCAGGTTTTATCTTCTTTATCTTCCTGCCTTCGTTTATTATGACGTTTTGTGAAGGATGGGAATATGATGTGTCAGTTTATTACTCCTTCGTCACACTTACCACCATCGGTTTCGGGGATTATGTCGCAGGTAATAATTATTTCTAATAACTTCCTATTGGAAATGAATGAAACTTATCTTAATGATTATCAAATTGGACTGATTTAATATAATTTAAAACCAATAATAATATACATGTCACTTCTCTTTAATGAATTCCAATCCAGTTGATACTAATACGGACATAAAACTATGCATTATCAATTAGTAGTAAATTATAATGTGCGATTATCAATTAAAACTGTCGCAGTTTAATTTAATTAATTTACCCTTAAAACAAGATTCAATTATTCAACCTTTTTCGTACAAAATAGGAGAAAATAATTGCACACACTAGACCTGATTGTCATTGCCAATTATAAAATATTTACTTACTGGCTTACATCAATACTGATAAAATAGGCGTATCTACAATTAAATAAATAACATTAATTAATGATTGATGAAAAAAGGAAACTACCTTGAAAAGAAAATCTGTCAATGTGTGCTCCAATTTTTTAAATCTTAGAATAAATTTTCTCTGGCATAGTATGGTCTTCAATAAACAAGGTTCTTTGATTTTTTAAACCGGAGTATTAAGGAGATTAATATAATTAAATCAATTTTATATATTGAGTAAAGGCAGAATTTTATGTCGAATCCAAAAACAGAGGTTTAGTAAACTTAGATTTAATACCATGAAAATTTCTGACCAAAATCATAATCTTGTGGCACATTTCACAATTTTAAAGCGTATTAAAATAATATTATTTTACCATACTAAATTGATGGATCTTACATAACTACAGTAACACATTTCTTTTTATTACAGGTGTAAATAACGTGTACAATATACACCCAATATGGTACGCAATTTACCAAGCTTTCCTCATAATATGGGTGATTGGAGGTCTTGGTTATGTTCTGATGGTAATAAATTTCATAGCACAAGGAATGAAGAGTAAAAAAGTGCTAAGATTAGAGGAGTACATCAAGAAAACGCCTCAAAGAATCAGGCACGAACTCAGCACTCTTTTACATGAGTTTCTCCTTATCAAAGTTAAACCTGTATACAAAAATCAATGGGAATTTGAGCCAAAACCATTGGCAAGAACCCAAAGTTGTCCAGACATATCAATGTACAGAAGTGATGATTCAATCTACGAGGTTAGGAAACGTGCCTTTTCAGTTGTCGTCGGCAATTTGCAAAGAAATCAGTCCGACACTGAATTAGAGAAGATCGATAAAGAACTCACTTTCCGTCCTTCAGATGCTCTCATGCAACAACGTAACCTTTTGCTCAAAATGGTTGATGCATTGAGCCAAAAATCTGACCCGGGAGAAGGTATTAATCTCTTCAGTGATGATGAAATTTTGGCCAGTGAGAGATACGGCTCTAATTCGACGTTAGCTGCCATCTCACAAAGTAGGCAAGCTAGAAGAAGAGCGATGAGTGATTACAGGCCGCCAGACAAAACATTCTATGAAGTAGAAAATGGCAACACCTGGTACGGTGAAGACGCAAAGAAGAAATCGGATCAATTCAGAAACAGAACTAACTCGGTGTCGTTCATTCAACGAGTCCGCAAGAGTTCTAACATATTCCAAAGATTCAGGGATGCATTCGGTAGCAATCAAGATAAAAATGTCGACGTGGAAAGTCAGACCGTTAACGAAACTAGAAATGAGAACATTGAAAGACAGAATTACCTACAGAAGACCGCAAGAGGCAGGCAAACTATGTTCTGTGTTCCAGAGGAGAATTTCCTCCGTCGACAAAATAACTTTGATGCGGAAAGAAGAAATTACCTTCAAAGAACTAATAGAGGACGTTTTAGTATGTTTGAGGCACCCGAGCAAAATTACCTTCGCCAAACAAGAACAGGCAGACAGTCGATATCTAATTACAACGAATCTGTGTTGGAGCAAACTTCCGTGGCTGATTTTATTAGAGCTTTGACAGCTCTCACCGTTTCGGAAGGCATAGCGGGCGATGGACCGAAGAGAAAACTGGGAACCGCCAGCTTCACACCTCCAGAATCAACTTCGCCGCAACGGACGAGAAGAACCGGAATACAATCCACATTCCAAAACAGAAGAGCTTCTCTGCTACCGACTCAAACCACCAACGTGCCTGTTGCAAGGAGATTTTCTTTGAGACCAGTGGACGAGAATATTTTGGGGCCGCCACCGCCATATTCTCCTGCACCTGCCGAAATTAGAAGGTCGATTCGGTCACGGAACAGGAGGTTTTCCATTCGACCTGGACCAGTCGAACGACAAGTGATAAAAAAAGATAGAAACGATAGTACGAGTGATAAACAATGAATTTCTATATCAGTGAAAAGGATGCTTTAAAAGACTGAATTTTGGTGCTAATTAAATTTGACCAATTTATCTAGTCACAACTTTTGCAAATGCAACTGAACTACATCTACATTTGTTTTATATATTCAGCCAGTTGTTTTTTATGTAGAAAAAGTAGTAGAAAATTTTAACAGGGTCTGCAAGAGCTTCATTATTAGAATTAACTTTTATCAGTATTATGATAAACATTCCTATGAACTTTAGAGTTAAATGTATCAAAAAATATTTTTATATTATTAGGTAAAAATCTCCTTCTTCTTGATACTCATTAGTATATGTATTATTATTATTATTATTTATTTTAAATACAATGTATTTATTTCCCTTATGAATAAACTCTTTTAAAGTTATTATTTCTTATTTATGAATTATAAATAATTTTTTCTTATTTATATTTTACATCTAAATTTAATATTGTCAAAGACTGATTGGGATAATGACTAAATGGTATGCCTTAATAAGTAAAGTCAAAAAATTGGACACTTTAAATGGTTTATCTCAATATTACCTAAATAAATCAAATTACGACATTTATAAACCATGTATACAAATTAAATAATTAATATGAATGTCGATATCAATTCATTTCAATTTGTTAACGTTGATTTAAAGCAATTGTATTATTAACTTGTCACCATAATCAATATTTATTGCTTATATTAAATTGTAATTTAAATTAAAACTAAATTTCTGCGACATCTGATGAATTCTTTAGAACTTTTGTTAAAGGTAACACAGAAATATCTACCTGCAAGTATATGTACAGTAACTCCATCTACTTATTAATGCCACAAACAACACTAAACAAATTTAAAATGTTTATGTAACAAATTTTACCTTAATTGTTGACATATAGGAGAAGGGAACTAATTGAATTGAAAATGAACCAATAGAAATTAATAATATAGATTTTATTTTGCCAGATTTTTCGTAAATAAAAATAAAATTCCAGGTTTTATTAAATATCATTAGCTTTATTGTAACACTTAAGAAAAAGATAAACATATTGTTATAGGTTATAAATATCATCATAAACCATTATATTATAACTTATAACATTAATATTTTTGTAGGAATTGTAAATAAATACTCCAATAACATTAACTAAATTTAATGATATAAACAATGACATGATAAAAATGAATTAAAAGCAATGCCTAACAAGTAAATTTACATAAATAAATTATTCTTATATGATCATATATAATCTACAAACTAATTCGACAATCCATTCACAAATAATGGATTTTTATAGGTACAACGTCTCAGTGCAAAAAATCTGAAACTAAGTTGCCAAATTGAATAAAGAGGTATTAAAAAATGGCAACGCTAAAGTTTCACATATAAATAAAAATAAATAATACCCTTTTTTATAGAAATCATAGTTTATGAAAATATTAGGCACAGTGTACTTTGATAGCCTCTCATTTCATCATCCAGGATGTATATCAACAATCCGTCAAGTGCTTTCTTGTTTTAGTTCCTGGTCTTCCAGTTCCTTAGGATCTTGCAAGGATAAAGGGGGACTGATAGCTACTGGCTGGTTCTCGCACATTGTTTTAAAGATTTTTATTAGATTGTTGACACCCACCAAATAACCATCCTCATGATTTCCTACCCTCCAAGATGAATTGTGGTCGATTTTTACGTTTTCCGGTAGACTTATTGTTTTGGCAAAGTCAATAAGCCATACGTTTGCAGTATACCGATCGTGGACAAAGAGTAACGAGCTGCCAATTATCTGTAAAAATCGGATGTTATACCAAAAGACCACACCATGCAAATCAATGGTTACCTCATGTGTGTTGAAGAATTCTGACGACTCTAATGTCGCTTTAATGGCTTGCAACCTTTGTATGTATTTTGTCTAAAATATTCAAATAATATTAATGTAAAGTCTTTATGGAAATTAGAAGTATCTTACGATTGCGTGTGGAAACCCGTCGGTGAAACTCTCAAACGCCTTGATGATTTGTTCTTTAGTTTTAGTTGTTTTGAAATCTTTACTGGACGAGCCATCTGCATTACGTATACCCTCTATCCGAAATCCCAGAGTTGCAGTCGACGAAATCGTCTCCCTCCATACCATATATCTAGGTTTCGTCACACCCTTCGCCCTGTGTTCTTCTTCCGTCGGCGCATCTTGATCAATTTGGCACATTTTCTCATACATATCCTGAAAATGTTCTATTAGTTTTGCAACAGGCTGATGAAAGGAATAAATACCTTGCGGAGTTTGGGCTTTTCCTTAGCCTTCGCCAGCTCTTCTTCCAAGTAAGTCCGCACCCCAATCTTGCAGTCCATAACGCAAGGGGACACGAAGTCTCCGAGAAGATCTTGGAGCTGGATGTAAGAACATTCGCCATCCTCGCTGACGACGAGACCTTTGTATTCGGGGACGTACGGCCTTAAAACATCCTTCATTAATATCTGAAATGCAATAAAAGACGTTAACGGTCAAGTTTCTAGGAAGGAAATGTGAAAATGAATCATAACAATGACCTACTTGTTACTATAAAATTATTATGCACAAATTAAATCGCGTAAACTTTATTACGATAAAAGCTAACATAAAACAATTGCGTCTGTGTATTAGTTGTGAGGTCACTGAGTTATAAAATGAGTAAAATAACGCAACATGAAAATATTTTATCAGTCAAATATAATTAATAGAAGAAAGTTGCTGTCGTCAGTCATAGAAAATTTTGATTGAATTCTATTCATTTGCATATAGTGAAATATTTAATCGGAACGTGCGAAATTAGTCACGGTGACCCTAAAAGAGCACTCAGTATTAATTCCTGCATTAGATTATAAGAATTCGTAATAAACAGTAAACACATCATGAATAATTAATTAATTACACGAGTAATTCTACAAAAACAGGAGATTATTTGTTATAAACAATAGAATGATGTCAAAAAGTCACCGACATACAACATCCTTTTTTTTTCAAAGCAGTCCATGTGTATCTCAACCCATTAAATTTAAATTACCAATTTTCAAATCGGATCTGCGTCAATCATCAATTTTGAGTCACGCTATTCGCACGTGTCGAAAGGTATCAAAATACATAAAATTATGAAGGTAATGATTTCATCAAAGCATGAGCTAGTGATTAAAGTTGAGAGAATTGATGTTTAAAAACTCGACTGTTTTTTATATTTGATGCTTTTATGAATAGCCATTCAAATGTTGATGAACGGATAAAAAACGTTTTCCATTGATCTCAATAAAGTGATTTCTTGAAGACGGAATGCTAGTTTTATGTTTTAAACAAACAGTTACTGTGGTATTAAAATTATAAGTAATACGTGATATATAATAAGCTTTCAACCATTATTTTATTCACAAACAAAAAATATGGGATTTGTCATTGATTTATTTTATTATGAACCATAAATAAACGTAATTTTGACTTATTTTAGTGGACCACTTTTGTAATTTGTAAACTGATTTTATGCAGCTGTAAATTTTATTTCTGGCACTTTGTATTTTGTGCTGTAAACATTTTTATTTCGAATTGTGACGAAAATAATGAGTTTTTATTGGCTACGAAAATTACGATTGTATAACTATAAAAATTTAATTTATCTAAAAACAACTCGGATAATTAACAACTTTTACAATGAACACTTAAGATTTGAAGACACTAGTAAGTTACTGGAAGATTTGCTTTTTGATCTTTAATTATGATGTTGCAGGTAAGTCTCTCAGAAATAGGAGGAAATGTGACTTACTTTAAAACATTTTTCTTCCTTGGGGCACAGCTTTTTCAGTATTGTTCCTTGGTCAGGTCCTGCCTTGAAGTTTCCTTGATGACCGGCTAGTTGTACCCAGGGATACCTTTGTTTCCTGTAGGTTTGAAAGAACGGCGTCCATTGCACAATATTCCTGAGCTTCCTCCAACCAGAGGGCTAAAATACGAAACCTAGGCGTTAATATAAACAATCAACAACTTGCAACAAATCACACAGCCATTATATAATATATAACAAGTGTTAGAACCCACTTTGCGCAGTGGAGGCATTGCGAATTGTCACATGATTGTCGGTATGCGTATCACGGTGGCTGGCGTTGGAAAAAGTGCAAAGATAGTGGAAAAATTCATCTTGCACACAGCTACTATTGCGAAGTTGATCTTCTGACGTCAATGAATTCCTAAGCAGGTAGGATATCAATTTTAATAAGAAGCGAGGTTACATGAGACTGGCGTATTCGACCATAAACAAATCAGCATTATCTTAAGTGAATTAGAAGTCATGAAAATTGCAAAATTTTATGCACGTTATTTTTCAACAGACGGAGAACAGATCCTTGTTGATTGATTAACTTTAATAAGTTCAAATAGAATTCAATACGACGATTGAATGAATAATTATTAAGGCACTATTTTGGCCAATACTTAGTTATAGAACGCCACATTTTTGTATTCACATCGTTTACAAACAATTTAGGTGACATGCCAAGAATAGTTATTCAGTAGATCCTTTGATGGACGCCCAAAAATTCTAACGGGTGCACCCGGGTGGTCAAAATTTTTGCGTTCTACAACTTCAAAGAGATAAAATAAAGGAAGCATGAAGGTTTGCATTAGTTCCACAAACTTATCTTACTTTCTAGTGACTAAGACCAATTAGATTGAATTCATTAACATAAAATAGTTCAATCTTTGACGTAAAACTTGAGTGTAACGCGTCAAGTGTTAATTAACTTTATCACACAAAAACAAATTAGACAATGAACTGAAAGTTCGAGTAGTACACGTTCCACCATAATTTGCATTGCATTTGAGGATTAAATGTAAAATTCCTAATTAGGGTTTCAGGTAATAAAGATAACTTTTTAAAAAATGTTAACGATGTTAAAATTTAACATGTGCACAGCTTAAGTAGTTTCCACGTGTTTCCTGTGTTTGAGAAAATTTATGTACAAAAAAATAAACTGCAAATTTGTTTTGTGGTAATTTTATTGTTGTGTAGTTTGTCAGAGGCATTATTACAATTTATCGGTACTATGGTTATACAAGGACGCATTCAAAATAATTTAATTTTATTTACAATGACTCTGGTATCTGCGATTGATTGGCAGCATAAGTGCTAGTACTCAATTAAAAGTTTTAACTTAAAACTAATTGTTGGATATCCGTGTGACAAAATTACATTACTGAAATGACAAAATAATTAACAACTAAATTAAGGAGTTAATAGACCATTAAACATTAACTTAACATTGTTAATATCGTTATCGAGATTTCAATTAAGGTAGGTTGAGCAATTGATAATTTAAACGTAAGAGGTGAAAACTAAAAATGGATTATGAAAGTTAATGTTCAAAAATTGGCTATTTACAATTAGTAAATGTAAAATCGATAGAATAATGCTGAAATGGTAGTACCTGAACATGTATGCGAATTAATTGCGTTCTATTTGTCTTGTCTGGACTCTTAATTATCTGGCCAATTAAACTCAAAAACAAGGCCAACACAAAATGGTGTAGGTTGAAAAAAGTCGAAATTATCTCGTAATTTCTAGCTTGTAAAATACTGAAACAACTAATTCGGTTATTGCTTGCGCTTCAGGCACAAGACTTGCAAACTGCTGAAGATTACAGATAATGGTTCAATTTTCTGTAATTGGGATAGCCAATCTCTTAAAGCGACTAAAGAGGTGAAAGTTTATAAAATCTGGTTTAAAATCAAAGTTTATCTCATTGACGTAGGATGTTTGTCTTTGTGATTAATTATACCAGACTTGCCACCAATATTGTTTGGTTGTTTATGTTATTTTTCATAAATAACTGGATAATAAACCAGTCTTCCAAATAATTAAATATCTTATATTGCAAATTTTAATATTGATTTTCGAAATTGGCTATAAGTTTAAATTCCATTTGTTGACGTGTTTATTTGGCCTTCGTTAAATAAGCACAGTTAAATAAATTAAAATTCGCTTCATGTGACAAACTAATGCTTTTAAAAATTATTATACAAACAAAGGAAAAGAACAACAATAATATTTTGTTCATTTATATCGAATGAACAAAATCATTAAGTGTTTATTTACTTATTTCTAAAGAAAACAGAATTTAAATTAAACAATATTATGTTTTCATAGGTTAAAATTTCTTAGCACAAAAATTCATCATCATAAAAAAGAGTAAAAAGTATAAATATTATTATACATCTCTAATTTATTCGACATTTCAAAACTTTTATAAAATATGTGACAATTTGGTGCCAAAATAATCAATTTCCCAAGATTATTTCGCATTCAAATATATATTAAGTAGTGCTTATTTTATTAAAACATTTTGTGCCAAAATAAAAGGTACTTTTCGCACAAATACTGAGAACGATGAGCCGTATTAAATTTCACTTGGACGCACGCAAAGTGCAACGTCCAGCAATGAAAGAACCTACTTTTCAAAACGCCAGCCGAAGTCAAAGGTGTGCGTTACATACACCATACGTCAGTAATGCGACACGCTGCACATAATGCCATATGACGTCAATCCGTGGCAAAAAGTCATACACCTTTTATACCAAGCCATGACGTACGGTCTACTTGTGTACGGCTTCTGTTACTATGTGTGTGTGTCACGTACACAAAAGTTCTTTAAATAGAAATATCCTATTGCCACTAAAAATTTATTTATTGTTCAACGGTAGGCGAACACCAAAGAGTATTGTTTTAACTCGGCTAACCTTCGTAGTTGTTTTATACTCTGGAACGTCCGAATCCCACTCAGAACTGAGATCATCGCTTGATGCGTCGCCGTAATCCTGAGACACCGGCACCTCCAACAGACTTTTCTGATACTGCTCGTAACCGTACGTCATCGATCCTCTACGGGAGTTCGGACTGCTCGGACTAGGCGTCCTTAGGGCGCTTCCTCTTCTGCTCATTCTTGGTGATGGTTCGGATATTGGGCTTGGGGATCTTGATGGAGACCGATACGGATGGAGTCCGTCTAGAATTTTGGTCAATGATTTTGTTGGAAGGATGATGTTGCCAAGAAATCACGGAGTAATGCAAACGATTATTGATTTTATAGGTCTCAGTCAGTTTACGTTTGTTTTTATCATTAATATGACGTGACAAACAAGTGCAGCTTTACAGATTAAGATTCGCTTTGATCATTGTTTTGTTTTCAAGGAAATGAATCACATTAAAAACGACATTAACGGATTCTAAAACGACCACATACTGAAGCGGCACCAACAAAGCATAAATGTTTAACATATTCGAATATTTAAATAAATATAATCAAAATTTATTCATACAATTGTGAAACATCCTTAATTTTAGGAATGACGACGATGGCGGAACTTGTTTTTGGCAGAAGAACTTCGCCATTTGCCACAATTTGTTGAATTAAGTGCAATTGGTGCAATAACCTAAAATGGACTTTAATATCAAAACTGATAGTCATGCCAACTGTAATTATTGTAAGTTTAATCGAATGTTGTACGTCGTACATAAAATTATAATAATAACCTATTTGGATGCTGGTGAAGCAGCATTACATTTATTCTATTTGGAGAGCATCTGTTCCAAGGTCTTGACGTGACAGAAAAACATTGTGGTCATATTATATAAGAAATTTATGTAAATTAATTAAGCGAAAAGCATAACAATGACCATTCTATGACCTACGCAAAATGTCATTTACATCTGTAGGTATAAAGTATGACAAGAATACTTATCGAATTTGAATATTTTGTTTGATGCAATTTGAGAAAACCTAATATTGCTTGGTATGGGAGGAAATAAAAACACAGATAAAAATTGACATACATGACGAAATATAAACAAAACCATTTCCTGAAGTGTTCATTAAATTATTTTCCGTTAATTAAAATATTATTATACAACTTGCAAATAGTAAAATCCCATCCATAATAATAATCATGATTTGTTTTATTTCCTATAGAATACATATTGAATAGTTATTGTTAAATTGTTCTTTTGATTGATACATGATTTTCTGATTGGTACTATTGTTCATGTAATTTTTAAATATTTATAATTATAACTTGTAAATCACTGCGAATAAAAATGCTGCTGAAGAAATAAAACAATCGTTTTAACATTGGTAAACTGAGATAACCTATTATCTAACATGATCGTTTGACATTATTAAACGTATATGGAAGTAAATTGAATTGTAAAATAGCGTTGATGACACAGATAGATAATCCTGTATAACTGTTTATATAAATTGATATAAACAATAACAAATTGCCTATTGTCGAACATAAACTAATCAGTACTGTGTATTGGCGGTTTCGTTTGCTATTAGTGATTTCTTGGAAAATTGTCTCAGAAATACCATGGATCATCTTAAAATGTCAATGCAATATTTAATACCTTGGAATTTTGGTGCACTATAAACCTCAACAAATCTAAAATAATTGTTTATAATAGTTGAAAGTTTAAATATTAGGAGCAAATTTCATGTATCATTATTCCCTTGAAGTTATTACATAAAAAATTGCGGTTTTCGCAATATTTTATCACAGAAAAACCACAGTGATAAAAATCCAAGGTAATATTTTTTTAAGAATTCCTAACAAGTTTTTTTGTTGTACTTAATTCATTCGTAAGTGTGTACCTAAATAGACTTTGAAATTTAATTAATGAAACAATTAAGATTGGCAAAGAATGTCACTTACTGCGTACTCAAATCATGTTATTTAGTATAAGTAATGGCCAAAGATCGTTTGCATTAGTTTAAATGATTTACCTATATTGCGATTTTGTTACTTTTTAATGCGTTGTAAAATGTATATTTTTAGAGTGATGCTTGAACTAACTTATTTCTAAAACAAACAAAAAATAATTTGTTGGAAGAAATTATCTTAAAATGTGTTACTCTCATTTCAATCAATTATTATTAATCATTTAAAATAACAAACACATTTAATGTTATATATAGTATCATTTGTTAGTTGTTACCAAGAAATTATTTCACATTTTAGATAAATAAGGAAAAATGGTTAAAAGGAGGCTAAAAGAAAATATCTCAAATTGTGTTAATCTTAATTCAATCAGTTATAATTAATTACATAAATTATTAACAAAATAATAAACATATTTAATGTTACGTTTAGTGTAGTTTAGTTTGTTAAATTGATATCAAGAAATTATTTAACAATTTAAATAAATGTAAAATTTTGTATGAAATTTTAAAATATGCTTCAAAATACTAATAATAATCATTGACAAACTAAATTAAAGTTGCCTTGACTAACAAACGTCAATGTGTGTATATTTACATATGTGTTAATGATTCTTATAATCAAAAACAACGCATTGTTTGAAAAAACATCTAATTCATATCACTGTTTATATTTCAAATTGTCATTCAAGGATGAAAGTAATAAAACTATTCGGAGAAGTTTATAAATTTTGAAAAAATTTTTGATTGAAATAAAAAATAAAATAATTTAATTTCAAATAATTGTAAAACAAAAATAATACTTTTTGTAAAAATTGTATTAGGAAAATAACCAGACCAGAAAATGACGTTTTATGAACCGTTTCTTTAAACTTATGAAATTGATAAGGAAATTGAATAATAAGACTGGTCGATTAAAAACCAATTTAAAATAGAAACGTTATCATTCAGGAATGTATTAAAAAATGTACGACCTTGCGATAATTTAGTGAAGAGTAAAATTATCATTGTTCAAACTTATTGGAACCAAAAAGGGATAATCTAAAATGTGTCATAAAGTAAAGTAGGTTTCTTGAAAACATTAATAAAAAAATAAATATCCATGGTATTTCAGTTTGTATTTTGCGATAATCACCACAGTAAACTTACCACTTCTATTTCTAGGTCTCTCATCATTATCAAAAATACACGGCGACGGGGAACATGTGATCTCCGGCGAATTGGGAAAGAATCGGCACGTCTGTTTTTCCGGTAACTTGATCTTGTCCATCGTCCGTTTTTTGACGAGATGCGCCTTGCCACTGTCACTAAACTTACTGTCATCACTCAGTTTCTCCGACAGGGGCGAGTTCCTGCCGTCCATTATGATTTTGGGGATGATGAACTGCGAGCAAATGATCGAGTTCTCCAGCTGTGGCATCGTTTACGAATCGCGCAGCACGAATTTCTCACTCATGAACATCTTTACTGCTAATAAAATAACGTAACGATAATGCGTACCGAACTGCTACATAATTGGCACACCGAATTTCACTGCTGCCGCGTCAAATTTCACCGGGCACTTTCTTCCCATGTTTTGGTACGTAGCGAAATAGAATACTAGTGGAAGTGGTTGTGGAACATGTGAAGTTCGGATCCACTGACGTCTGTTTACGGTGGGGGCTTGCGTCAACTCGACCCAACTTGCAAGTCTGCGCTTCTGAATGGGAAAAAGGTGAGTTAACTGACCAGTTGGCGGGTCGCAGTGACGTGCCGGACTCCCATTATCGCGGCCAGGTACTGCCGGAGTACCGGCTAGTTCTGGGAACGTCTGCGATATTATTGCGGGGTTTGGGGTTCCTTTGGTTTGTCTAGTCGGAAGACGTTCGGATAATCCGCCACGAAATGGAATTAAGATGGTACCCAAGTTATTTGGGGAGGATAATTTTTCTTATACTTTTCTCTGCATGTTAAATTATATGGGAAATACGAAAATTTCAACGTGTTGCTTTTGTTCAGCTTGGGTTTTTAAATATTTTTCAAAACACGTATTTATGTTAATTAAGACATTTTTTATGGCAATTTGCTCGAATTTCTTGTAAATTTTATAGTAAAAATAAAAGAACATTTTAAACTATTATAAATTTAAAAAATTTTTATTGCCTATAAGGCACTACTAAAACATGTCCATAAACTTACATTTAATCATCACCTTTCATAGGTTTCTTCATTATACCAAAATAGTTTATTATACTGATTTTAAGAATATTTTTATTTTGTTATAGAACTGAAAACAAACAAATAAAGTCTGGCTTTGTTCTCATTTTCGAGACTTTTTAATTGAAAAAAAAAAAATGTTCAATGATAAAGTATTATTTCATTAATATCATTTGATAAAAAGGTTTAAAATTGTAATTTAAAACATTTACTGGTCGATTACCTATAATTTAAAGCAACATTAAATAAATTCCATATCTGGAAATAAAACACACCAACACGTACAAGCTTTTATTGGACAATTAAATTTAACGATTTAATTATTACATCTATAAAACCTTACCTTAAAATTAACGTAATTTTACACAATAAAAATATGTTGTAATTAACATTTCATAACAGTAATACTATTAAATCACAATAAAAATGTCGGTACTAAATACTGAATAATAAATAAACTTCAATGGAACGAATGATATTCTGATTATTTTTTTGACGAAAATACATTCTGCGTATGATTTGATACACATATTCACCATATGTGAATATGCATGTATATTTTTACCTACCGATCGTGTATTTTTAAATCAAACATCCGTCGTTGAGTCATCGATTGCATTTATCGAAAATACGCACAGTGACTAAGTTTGAAATGCGAAAATGTGTAATTAGTACGACAATTACGATAGTAGTTGGTAAATTTTCTTAAAAAAATTGAGTAATGGTTTGTAAAACATTATTTAGAGGATTATCTTCGTTATTTTACCTAGAATTTATTTTAATGGAAAGTGCTTCAAAATTTAAATAGTTATGGTGCAGTGGAGTAAATCTGTATATGGGGCAATTCCGCATTAGGCCCTTATTTGAATTTGAATAATATATGTACCAACTATAAGGTAGAAATCTTCATTTTGCTAGTATTTAATGATCAACATAGATAACTGTCATGTATTTTTCGATTCCCCAGTTTAACTCGTTCGACAGTGATGATGTTTTCAGGTGCAAAGCAAAGATTGAGTTAAGCAATATAAAATGATAATTTAGGCAATAGTTTACAAATTTATGTGTTTATCTTCGATAGACATAACGTATAGTAAGATAAGTTTCCTTCATAGTAATAAAATATATCAGTTCTTTCATATTTTTTGTTAAAATAATAGTGTATCTCACTCAGGAAATATTTGAGCACGGGGCAAATTCAGACTATCCATTGGGGTAAAACCGCCGTATAGTACGAATTTATCCAGTGTTACATTTTAATTCTTACTTACTCAACTGTTTTATAAAATTCCCTTCTTGATAGGCATTTAATTTGGAATTTTTTAGATTGATAATATTTTTGGGACATCCGATGGTTTGAAATTCTGTATAGAAGCCACATACACTATACAAAGGAAATGTTGGCTGAAGCATTGTCAGAAATTAAAGCTGGCCGAATGATGTTTATAGAGCTGGTAGATACTATAAAATACCCAAAACTACAATTAGTGACCGAATCTGTAGAAATAATGGACAACGGGGAGGATAATTTTTATTATACTTTTCTCCGTATGTTAAATTATATGGGAAAAAAAGTGAATCCCGAAGAAGAAACGTCTTTTAGATGGACTGTTAACCTTTGAAAAATATGGATTTGTTGTTGCTTGTTGGACAGTTTGTCAAAGAAAATAACTTGAAAACTCTCTTTAAAGATAGAGTACTCGGAGAAGACTGGCTTTTAGGATTTAAAAAAAGGAACAATTTATCCTTAAAGAAGGCGCAGGATGTTGAAACAAACATCGAATTTCACGCAAATTGTCAAAAAGATTATTTGCAAAAGGCCCAGAAGTTATAACTCCATAAGAAACGAAAATACTATTATTTTCTGATAAAAACATCAAGAAAAAGTCTTCTTCTAGAGAAGATGATAATTTATGTAGCATTCGTAAATGCGATTTTCGCTGCTACATTGACAAAAAAGCTTAGATCATGTGCATTAATTGCACACTCGGTTTGTGGAAGCTTCAACAAAGGATAAAAAAGCAATATGAATGTGAGATATCTTGATGATGGTTGAATAAAAATTTGAATTTTTATTTTTATGTTATTTTATTACTAATAATAATTCCGATTGTCTTATAATAAAAGGATATAAGATTTAATAATAAACAGGTAGGTGCAGTATTACCCCAGTTCCGGTGCAAATCCGCCCTAGCAGCAGTGTTTTTAATTTATTAAGAAAATCATAAGTCTCAGAATATATTTTTAATCTAAATTAATGCAACTTAAAGTATAAACCATCCACCAACTTTACAATTCCGTTTTACCCTTTATACATTTATAGTTTTTTGTTGAAAATTATTGAACTTCCTTTTCCTTCCATTTAACTTAAAAATTCCAGAAACTTCAAACAGACAGCAAGTAATTTAAAATTATGAGTAATGCTAATTTAATCATAGACATTCGATAAATATTTGTTTGTTTGCATTTATTACTATTATTATTGTCTATATTAGACTTCGACCAACAAAGAAAAAATCGTAAACACCCAAACATTAAAAATACTAATAATAACAATATCGCATAAAATTGAAAAAATCCCTCTTATCAAATGACCAACACCGCAAGACACGAGTCGCCCTTGAACAAAATCCAAAGAACCGATTACTTGGGTGCATTCTCCAGAAGAATAGTCCGCTATCGAGCATTGCAATGCTTCCACAACTCGATAGTTACGTACCACGACATCCGTTTCCGTCCAACTATCGTTTCACCATCAACAAAACCGTCTGCATAAAAAACTTCGTTGTTTGAATATTTTACGTTCCTGCGTTGCAGTGTAACTGCTTTTTATTTTCGTATTTATTCATTAAAATTCTTTCAATTGCTATCGGTTAGTTATTGATGGCTGTTTTTTCCAAATCATTTTACAACAGTACTTCTTCTAATGGGCAGTTCATTGGTACTAGCGATTTATCACTGACGCAAGTTGTTTATCGTTGTTTGGAATAAATTAGCATACTGTTCACTATTTGAATTATCTTATTATTGTCACACGCCGTACAATACATTCCGTATTGTCATCAAGAATTTTAGTAAAACGTTTCGTCAAACAAGATAATTTTGCAACAAGTCAAATGTGAAGCTAAAACATCTATTTATAGACTCATACAAAAACATCATTTTCGATAAGTAACAAATAAAAAACAGTCCTGAACGTGCGTAATTTACGCGGAGTCTTAAATTTCCGATAGGGATCAATAAAAGTCGTCGAGTAAACGCTCTTAAAGACTATCAGAGTCTGGAAAGGTTGAATGAGTAAATTGCTCGGTACAGGCTGACTTTAATTAATGTCATTTGCGTCATCAATTAAAAGATTACTACATTGCATTAAATGTTACGGTTTCGACCTGAAGTCTATGCCATAAAGTGTGTTTTGTAAAAAATTACACAACTCTTATTGTTGATACCTGGGAGATTTATGTGAGACTTTTTTCTTGAAACTGGCTGGTAATTACAGTAACAGGATGTAAAGTAAATTTAATTTTAATTGATTATGGTTTATTTCACATTTATCATACGGTTTATTATAACATATTATTTACCGTAATTTATTTACTTGGTATTTATATTTATCCTGTCACGTGTAACTAATATGATTTACATTAGATGGTAATGAAAGATCCCCCGGCCATTTTAATATAATAATATTATTTACGTATTATGCACGCACAAATGCCAAATGTTTATATTTATTTATGTCATCTTATACTTGACATAGAAAATATAAAATTGTAAATATCCAATGACGACAATCATTTTCCCTAGTATCAAAATTCCCTTTATTATTCCGTTTAGTTTTATCAGAATCCAATCAATTAACAACGTGTGAATGAATCATGTTGTATTTTTTATTTTTAGAGTTACTCTCAATGAAATATGTAAATATCCTTGATGATGATAAAAAATTGCATTAAATTAAAATTCATTACTGTCAATATAATTTAAAACCTTCTCCTACAGTTAGTTATTTTTGTTTAATAATAATCATCAGATAATTTCAAATCAGTTGAAAACCACAATTTTAAGTACAATGATTAGTGTGTTAACCCAGATCAACTAAGTTTCCTCCGAACGTCTAAAAAAATACACGTCAATGAAGTGTTACACTAATTAAAACAGATTAATGGCATTTTAAAAATCGATTTTAATTAACATCCGTCCACGAGACGCGTTTGACTTTCTCGAATGGATTCGGGTCGATCGGTCATTGCCATTGCAGCATCTAACCCAAATCATATTTATTTATCGGTTAAAGTGATCATTTTTTTTTTTCATCAAACTTTGGATGAATGATGGAAATACCCTTTACGATTGTTAAAACACCAAGTCATTCAGGAACTTAAGTGTGGTGTATTTGCTGGATTTGTTAGGAAAATCAATATGAATATTTAATAAATAAACAAACTAATTTGTTTGCATTATACAATTGTAGTACGTGCAACAGTGTTGCGCATCTATAAATAAATATTCCAACGTTATTTATGTTTAACGAACATTTAGTTTTACTAAATTTATATTGCCTGATAAAACATTTTTTAAATTAGTTTTTTTTGTGTCACTGAATTTAAATTATCATACCAATAATTTATACGTGACAATTCGACGACGTATGAAAAATATCTAATCTAATGTAAAATTTTTGTAGAATTCGAAAATATCCATTACAGGGTCACATTTATGTCAAATTGGGGAACATGGGTCATAAAATATATTTCTGATGAGAATTTATAATTAATTATATATATAATTAATTTTCAGGCATTAAATATCAGAGAAAGTAAATGAAAAAAATTCCTTCTTTATTGTATATCAAGTTAATTTTGACTTCTTATTTTTTATTTTACTACAATATTATAGAGTATTTCTAAAACCTTTAAAATAAAACATTCAGATAATTGTCAAAAAATAAAGAATTATACCTTTACATCAGGGGGTCGACGCTAATTAATATTAAACTCACGTAAACGACATTTAAATACGCATGTAGGTTTGCTATAATATACTACTAACCAATTATACGTTGGGTGTTTCTGTCCACTTAATGTTTAATTTCGACCTTAACTTTTTTTAACAAATTCAAATATATATTATATAATGGCAATCAACTTTTCTACTTACTCACAAAATGTTTGACTGCAACTAACCTGAAACAAAAAAAACATAAATGTGTTAAAATTGTATTACATGTATCAGTTTTGGGTTTATTGACAATTAGATTTGCAGGCTTGCAATTTTTGCGCTTGTTAGTGTAAGTGGGTCATTTCGTTTGTGACATAAGCCTTTTTTATCCTAAAGCAACATTATATCATAATATTGATTAGACATCGGCAGCCACGGTGAAAGCCAAACCGCGAAAAATGCAACGACAGACCAAATAATCCATCTTTTTTATTTAAACCGTAAAACAAAAACCGATCGAATAAAAGTCATATAAAAGGACCGACAAACAGGAAGAAGTCAGTAGCGAATCATCGGCTCCACTGTACAATACAACAATGAATGGTTACAAGGGGCTCTGTGTCCTTGGTTTGGTTGTGGTGATCGGAGTGTGCCTGGTGCAAACCAGGGAAATCGCCAGGGACCTCGAGGACTTGGAAACAGCAGCTTCCAAACACCATGGACATGCGTTCAAGAAAGGTGGCGGCAAAGAACATCATTCGGACCATCATTCCAGCCATGGTGAAAAGGGTGACAAGGGCTACAAGGGACACCATCACCACGAAAAAGGATCCAAGGGACACCACGACAAGGAGGGGCACAAGAAGCACTACGAGGAGCACGGAGGACACAAGAAGAAACACCACCACGACGACGGGTATCATGCCGAGCACCATAAAGGAGAAAAGGGAGAGAAAGGACACAAGTACGGAGAGAAGGGGTCATACAAAAAGGGACACAGCACCAAAGGTAAAAGAATACGACTGATCATTGCACAGGATGCTAACTCTTCTTGTTACAGGCGGTCATGACGTTCACAAACTGGACGAGTACAAAAAAGAAAAGCACTTCTTCGACGAAGATCACGATTCCGGTCATCACGAATCCCACGGTGGATTCCATCATGAGTCTGGATTCAAAAAGGGCGGCCATAAAAAGGGAGGTCACAAGAAGGGTGGACATCACGAGGACCATTATGGAAAGAAAGGACACAAAGAATCGGGTGGACATCATCACGAAGAAAAGGGACATAAGGACGCTGGCGGACATGACGAACATTGGCACCACGGCTCCAAATATGGAAAGAAAGGTGGACATGAGGGACACAAGAAATGGGGATTCAAGAAGGGGGGACACTAAGATCGAAACTAATCGTGATATTGTTATTTTTGACTGTTTGTTGTTATTAAATGTTATAGGTTTAATAAATAAATTTTAATAAAACTTATTTGTTATGGTTTTATTATAAATAATATTTTAATATTAATTGTACTAATTATCAAATATTGTGTATATTTTCTAAAGTATAATTTGCAACAAAAGTATATATTAATTAAAAATAAAAATGTAAATAGAAGTTATTTTTAAAACATTAACCTTCTTAACTTGCGTAGACAGTGTAAATCGAATTACTATGGTTTCGTTAAGTAACAATCAAATGCATTTAAGCGAGACGTAAACAAATTAAATATAAATAAATTTGAAACATTTTATTCAAGGTATGAAATGTATAACTCGATTTTAGAATTCTGAAATGTGTATTTTCATTATAAAAAAAATAATAATTTTAGATAACAAGTACAAGTATGATATTCATATTAATGGAATTAATTACCAATTATTTATTATATAAATTTATTATTATAAATTTTTAAATAAAATATTATAAATATATTTTTAAATTTATTTAAATATAATATAAATTATATTTAAAATACAATAAAAATTTTAAAGGAAACGTTCCAGAAAATAGGTTCCAATAAAATACATAGAGGTAATTAAAAGCTATAATGCATAGACAATAGGCAAGTTATAAAATTAATTGATACACAAAAAATTCATTTAAAACAACCATAATTTTTAATATATTCAATTTAAACATGTTGTAGGTACTACTCTCTGCTATCTATTTAATTGTTTTTCATGTTTGTACTGTAATATCTTAATTGGTTTATATATATATATATATATATATATATATATATATATATATATATATATATGATTAAAACAATTTTTAGATCTGTATGATATATTAAAAAAGTAAATAATAACACATTTAATATTTTCTGATTCTGATCAGTGCCAACATGATCAACACCTCGAAACTTTATCTTATCTTAATTATTGCAATTAAGTCCTATACACAGAAAAATGCATATACTTTTTAGATACACAATCAAAAACACCAACTGATTAGTAAAAAATCAAGACAATGAGAAAGTCATCAGATCTAACGCAACGTATGACTTTATTGACTGATTGCAGTGCATTAGCTAATACCACAAAAAAGCCAAAACTTGAGCATATAAAAGCGAATTGAATGAACAGCCGAATAGTGTCTCAGTCCGTGACTTTCAATCAACATGGTACCGCGAAATATCGTGTGCTTTTTCGTGCTTGCCGTGCTCGGTGTGTGCCTGGTGGAAATCCAATCCAGGGAAATATCCAGGGACGGTTTCGACTTGGAAACGGCCGAGTCGGGTCACAAGCACTCGTGGAAGAAAGGAGGTGGTAAAGAGCATCATTCGGATCATCACTCTGAGCACGGTGATAAAGGGGAGAAAGGTTACAAGGGTCACCATCACCATGAAAAGGGGGAAAAAGGCCACCACGACAAAGAGGGACATAAGAAACACTACGAGGAACATGGTGGACACAAAAAGTCCCACCACCACGACGATGGCTACTATGGTGAACACCACAAAGGAGAGAAAGGGGAAAAAGGACACAAATACGAGGAACATGGGTCGTACAAAAAGGGACACAGCACCAAAGGTAAACGAAGCTGCTGATTATGCAGGATAAAGACTATACTTTTTACAGGTGGTCATGACGTGCACAAATTGGACGAGTTCAAAAAAGACAAACACTTCTTCGACGAAGACCACGATTCTGGTTACCATGAACATCATGGAGGATTCCATCACGAGTCTGGTTACAAAAAGGGAGGACACGAAAAGGGAGGTCACAAGAAGGGTGGACACCATGAAGACCATTATGGAAAGAAGGGACACAAAGAGGAGGGCGGTCATTACCACGAAGACAAGGGACACAAACATGCTGGAGGGCATGATGAACATTGGCATCATGGTTCTGAATATGGCAAGAAAGGTGGTCATGAAGGACACAAGAAATGGGGATTCAAGAAGGGAGGTCATTAAGTTAATTGTTGCTGTATGTGTTTAGAAATAAAATACGATAAGTTTAATGATTGCCTTTTATTATACAACAAATCAAAAATGATATTATTAATTATTTTCAGTTATGAGGTAATAAATTATAAAAATATAGACGTTAATAGAATATAATTACTACCGTGCGAGATATAAAAGAATTCGATTGGGAAACTTGGCGGTGGCCTACGCAAATGAATATTAATATTTCTTAAAAGACATTGATGATTTTTTTTTTAATTTTCGATCGATTTCATTAATGTTACTAAACGGTGTTATGCAAACATCTTTCATTCGATTTTGTGGTTCTACAAACTTAAACAAAAATACATAAGTTTTTTTTAAAGTATTTATGTAAGTAAAATTAAATAGTATCTACAGTTTCGTTAATAAAAATATTTAAATGAATATGGATTATTAGCCTCATTAATAATTAATTTTATAGATGTAAACTAATGAGAAGTTAATTTACAGAAATAAAATTTCCTCCGCAATTTGCATAATTTATTGCCTATTAATAATAAATAATATATATAACAAAAATTAACGTGTAATTATTATAATTTAATAAAAATGTTAGGAAATGTTCTAATTTGTGTGATTTAGTAAATTTAGAATTAATCCTTGAAAAAATTACGTTTTTCATTAGGTAATATTCTTTTTCCTAAATAAAAATCAAAACTAATAAAAATATATTTTTTTTAAGAAATCCTCTTTTTCAAGTTAAGAATTAAATTGTTCAGAAGGAAAAAATATTGATATTATAATTATGTAAACAAATATAGTGATAGTTCAGGTTTCGAGTAGTACCGCTTTGCAGTACTATATTACAGTAATCTCACCTTGAAATTTAAAAAAAATTGTTGTGATTCATAGTAACTTTCGCCATCTGTTGAAATTATTACAAAGTATGAGTTCGTTAATACAGGAATCCATATTGTAAAACTTGTAAACCTAATTTAAATTTTTAAATTAAAAATGTTGATGTTTTGTTATATTAAGAAAACACATTTAAATTTACAGACAACTTTAAATTAATATTAGTGTTTGTCGTGCAAATATTAATTAACTAAAAATTCAATATTTTATTAGACTTTGGATTGTAAATATGTTTATTGGTTTTCAATATATTTTATTTGTCCAGACATAAAATAAGACAATTTGTTCAGTTGTATCCAAATAAAGTTTTTTATAAAAACATTTAAAAATTAATTGTTATTACAACAACCGTTTCGGGGTGTTCCTTTTTACCTTTTTCTTCTTTTTACTGTCGTCCTCCAGTCCCGGCTCCTGGGCATACAAATCGGCAATCCCCAGCAGACAATCGTCGCACTTGCAAACGTCACTCGTGACCGAATTCACCGAACCCATGGAACTTGTCGAGTCCGCACTGTCCGTTCTCAACAGCGGTCTTCCGGGATGCCCGATTGTGACCTGCTCCATTTTAGCTACCAGAAGTGTTTCCATCAGAGACTTAGGACGAGGCGAAGGGCTGTGTGGCATTGGCAGGGGATTGCCAGGTGGTGGAGTCGCCGAACGACAATGCGACGTCATTCTTCCTCTCCGTTTACTTTTTGGATGGCGTTATCTTTTGGTCACATTCATTGTTCAAATCCAAGGAATCACATTTTAAATGGTGCACCTTTGCTTACTGATAACCGTCGAGTATTTGCTTTTGCCTGTTTGGTTTTGACTAATGTTTACCATGGAGGTGGATCAACTCTAGATTATAAATAAAGGTTGTGGTTGCACATATTTCTCGTTGTAACATTTTATTACTAAAATAATGTGCAATTGTGCAAAATTGCTGAACATAATTCATTAAATTTCTCTATAAAACGTGACTATTACTATGGACAAGATAAATTGACCGAAGAAATTTTATTGGTTCAAGGCTCATTATAATAAATAATGGCAAATAAAACATCTTTATGTGTACATTATACACGATTATTAAATTAAACATTTTTTAAATTTATTATCACAGTCTGCACGTTAATCAAAATTAATGTTACGAATTGATCAAAAATTAGGGATGGGTTACTTAAATTACGGAACACATTAAAACTGAATAAACATATAGATATTAACATATTTAACTTATATAGTAATATATCAACAAGGTGTGAAGTAACGCGGTTTTTCTAATTTATTGACTAAGATTTATATTACTCGTTTATATTTGACTTGCAGATTTAGAACAAACTATCGGTAGAATATTTATTGATCATTATTATCTAGATCAAAGGATTAAAACTAGATATGTGGTGTACAATTAGAAATATAGAAATAAGACCCAGTCGTTGTCCAAAGAAATTATTACATATAAATTCAATATTAATAGATAATATTTCATACGTTAACCTATATATTCCACAAAAAATTATAAGAAAAATTCATGTCAAACTTATGTTAATTTAAGAGTATAATTTACATTTTAAATTAGAGTTTAATAACATACATCTTTAAGAGGATTACCTACACAAATATTGTCTCAAGGTTAATTAAAAAAGATAAGATTGAAATAAATATAAAAATATCTATGTCGGTATCTATTAATGCAGCTGTACACGTGTACTTTTTATCTTGAACATCGGTCTAGAGGTTTTTTCAATGCTTTTTTATTAAGGTGTGGAGACTTTTTTGTGTAGGAGGATTTGAATTAATTTTTAAAGCTCTAAAAAATTACAACAATCTAAAAAGTAAATTGAGTAAGACTGAACCTTAAATATGTATTTACACAAATAATTTAAAAAAATGTCCGGACATGATGACACCGCATGTAATAGATTTTGATAAAGGAGTAACTCATTGTTTTCACCTAAGAACAAAATATATTTGCTTTGTGATTGCTGAAGCACCCAATTTTATAATGGGCAAAAGAAAAATATATAACATTTAAAGAACAAGAAATAAATTCTAAATAGCATTAAGTCACTCATTGATTTAATTAGCGATTTTATCTCTAGTCCATTGCCGATAATTTATCGCACTGCTTCGTTACGAATCCGATTAAAATTTTTTTTCCCAATCTTCCGAATCATTCGTTTAAATCGGACGGTTATTAAGTTTGATTTCTCGTAATTACAAGTTCATTCCGATGCAATAAATCATTAAAAATTGACAGCGTTCCGATCGGCAAAAACAAAAGAAAGCCTAATTTGATATAAATTGATCTACTTGTTTAACTTACGTATGATATCGAAATAATTAATTTGTGCCGGACCATTTAAAAAAACCAAACCTGTAGAGATTAATGATCTGGAACTGTTGTAAGAAGTACAACTCGTAAGGCTCGATATACAAACATTGTATGAAACAAAAATTTGGTAATTTTATATAAAATTTAGTAAATTATAGAGTCTAGAAATAATTCTGCTCACTCATATCGTGATGAAATAAATTGTTAAATGTCAACGTCAATGTTAAAAACTGAAACTGAGCAATTATCTGCACGAATTTAAACAAAATATAATACGTAATGTAGATATTAAAGTAATAAATACAGATTTTTGACTCATAAACTGAACAGATTTGCAATGTTTATACTGTTTATCCGACTTTATGCGTTTATTAATACTCTCAATCTACTTTATTTAAAGCAAGAAACGAATTTGCAAGTTTAAGCTCGATTTATGGATGGATTTAGTTTTAAAAATTCAGATGTAATCTCGGTATGTGGTCGCATTAAAATTAATGTTCGGAATTGCTTAAAATGCAAGTTTGTTATCAGTTTATTCACAATTTTATCTTGTTTATTGTCGTCAGATTGCAAACTTTATACTAATAAAAATTGTTTTGTGTTAATTTATGTATTAACTTGACTATTTAAGTTGCCTCACAAATAATTATATTTATATAAAAAAATCACCTGATATTAATTTATTTTAATTAGCATTTTTGAAATATATTTGTTAAGATATCTATACTTGGCGGTAGCAAATAATTACTAGCAGTTTGGTTAAACTCATTTATTCAATACTACTAAAACAGCGTCGTGACTACATTTCTGTTACAATACATTTCTTAGATACACTAACATCAATATTTATTACTATAGTTACGTATTTGTTGCTATGGAATGTTCATTCAACAATATTAATATTAATTAATTAACAATAAACATTAAAATTTTACAAAATACATGAAGAAATGAAAAATGAAATGAATAATAAAAATTAAAAACAGTAGAACAAGACAAGTTTGGAACGTCGAACAATAATTAATCGAAGCATTGAAAATATCCATAAATTCTACATATATATTAATAAAAAATTGGAATTATTAAATTTTAAAATTTTGAATAAATTCAAAAATGAAAATAATAAATAAAAAATGAAAATAAAAGATCAAGAAAATCTCGAAATCACTAAAATTATTTTATTAAAATTTAAAAATATCCATAAATCTATAATGAAATGCAAATTCAAAAAATGGATATTAAAAATACACATGAAATATTTTATAAAATATTCTACATATTTATTAAAAATTTTTAATGATTTTCAATAAATTAAAAAATGAAATGAATAAATAAAAACTGAAAACAGGAGATCAAGAAAATCTTGAAATCACGACGAAAATTATTTTACCTAAACATAAAAATATCCATAAAATCTAAAAAGGATATGCAAATTAAAAATATGGATAGTTAAAATAAACATGAAATATTTTATAAAATATACATCATATTAATTAAAAAAATTGAGACCTTTAAATTTTAAAATTTTGAACAATTTCAAAAATGAATTGAATAAATAAAAACTGAAAACAGAAGATCAAGAAAACCTCGAAATCAGGTAAAAGACAAAAATTCAATTGAAATATAAATTAATCAATTTATTAAACTTATCTATCCTAATGACTTATTTATTTAACAAATGGTAAAAACTGTTTATAGGCATTTTTTACATAATTAATTTCAATAAAAAGAAGTTTTCTCAGTTAAATCTTGAAAAAAGTTTATAATATTTATTGAGGAAAAAAGTAATAGTGTTATTACAATAATTTAAAATTTACCAATCTCTGTTCTCATAAAACACTTATGTCATGTTACCTCCTGATACTGAAAAAAATACAAAACATTTTTTTTAAATTTAATTATTAATTGATTAATTAATTCAGGTAACGGTTTAAAATGAAAAAAGTATGTTTTTCAAGAGGCATATGTGGTTTTTCAAAGTCTAATCGTAAGTTTTAATTTTAATGAAAACTTCATTTTCACGTGACGCGTTTTTTCGTGTGAACTAACTTAATTAAAAAACATGAAAATCGCTTCCATAAACCCGAAGCAAAGTGCCAGACAAAAAGATGTTACGACACCAGAGAGTAAATTAAAAATACATCGATGGACAAAATTAGCTTGACCATAAATTAAAAGCGACAAAAGGGGCCGCGTGAAACTCGCAAAGTGTAAAAATCATCGAGCCAACTATTCATTCTCGGACACCAAAGTCTCGGGGGATCGATTCCGGCCACCTGCGGAATGTTAGCGGGTTCCATTTCTGATCCGGCATTCAGCTTTCCGCGTGCACAGCCACAAATTTGAATCGGCCGCGTCTTGCGAAATCCAACGGACGCGGGTCCCGACTTCTCGGCCGGATAATTGGGCGTAGGACAGAAGAAACGAGATCAGAACGGCAATTGAGCATTCCGATCGCGTGCAATTAATGCTCGTGCATTGTATAATTAATACAAATAAACAATAACAATGAAGAGTGGATCGTTAAATTTAACGTCGTCGTAACGCCTGGCAAATTTTAGAATGGATAATTAGTGCCTTTTACGTTTAGCGAAATTGCATCCATTACCGGGAATACGTACCTCCTATTTATATTTTTTTATATGTTGCTCAATCAATAATTTATTGCGACCGTTTTGAACTGTATGGATGTCTTATTATAGATTGCGGACGCCTTTAGCCTTGTCCACTTTCCATTGCCTCTTACAACTATAATCGTCGAGATATTTGAAATAGTCAGATATGCATCGCAGATTTAATTAATATATTTTATAGTTGGATGAAATTTAAATAAATAATCCTCTCAAATAGCTGTAACTATAATTGATTCGTTTTGCAACGGAATCGATAAGGGTGTGTACACAAATTGCGACACAAAAAAAATTACACCGTCATAGATCAGGCCGATCAAATGAATTGATCCCATTATAACCAACTGGATTAAATAAAGTACAATGTGGAATAATTGACACTTATTTACTAATTCAATTATTCAATCGGACACGGCATACGCTTATTTTTATTTATATTGTCTGTAAATTTGATTGGATGATAACTTTGAGGTCCGTTTTTATTCTCACACGATGAGTTGCGTACTAAAATAAATATTGACGGTCTGTGCGTTTCTAAATCGGTCATTAATGCTGATCGCCGGCCTAAAAAGGACGCAATATGCAAATACTGTTAGTTATTTCTCTAGGATAAATAAATTTCGCTGGGAAAAAAAGCAAAACAGGTTACGTTGAGCGATAATAAGCGTATGCAAAACAATTAATAACGCATTTTTCCAATAGGCCTGTCTTTGGTGACCAAATACAGCGTTGCTAATTTATGTGCAGCTCGTGGAATTGGTGTGTTTGAGAATATATGTTCCCTGTTAAATACACAACTAACATTAATAACGCTTTCTTGGTTAATTATGTGCAATGTTCGTGCATTCACTATTACACCACACAACCGAACGAATTTAATTCGAATGTGGCACAGGAGATTCCCAACTTGTAACACCGGAACATCCGATTGAAATCCGAAAAGTTTGTCATGAAATTATTAATTTTAAAACGTACATTGTACCAACTGTAAGGTAGAAATCTTGATTTGATTAGTATTTAATGTCAATATAAATAGCTGTCATGTATTTTGCGATTCCCCCATTTAACTCGCTCGACAAAGTGCACGGTGTTTTCAGGTACAGAGCAAAGATTCAGTTAAGCACTATAAAACGATAATTTAGGCAATAGTTTACAAATTTATGTGTTTATCTTCGATAGACACAACGTATAGTAAGATAAGTTTCCTTTATAATAATAAAATATATCAGTTCTTTTATATTTTTTGTTAAAATAATAGTGTACCTCAATCAGGAAATATTTGAGCACGGGGCAAATCCAGACTCTCCATTGGGGAAAAACCGCAGTATAGTACGAATTCATCCAGTGTTACATTTTAATTCTTACTTACTCAACTGTTTTATTAAATTCCCTTCTTGATAAGCATTAATATGGAATTTTTTAGATTGATAATACTTTTGGGACCCTCGATGGTCTGAAATTCTGTAAAGACATATACACTATACAAAGAAATATTGACTGAAGCATTGACAGAAATTAAAGATGGCCGAATGACTGTTTATAGAGCTGGTAGACACTACAAAATACCCAAAAATAGTGACCGAATCTGAGGAAAAAGTGGACAAAAAAGTGAATCCCGAGGAAGAAACACCGTACTTCCGATGGACTGTTAACCTTGAAAAAATGTGGATTTGAATTGTCAAGAAAAGAAATGTTGTTGCTTGTTGGACAGTTTGTCAAAGAATATAAATTGAAAACTCCCTTAAAGATGGAGTACCCGGGGAAGACCTTAAAGAAGGCACAGGATATTGAAACTGTAAATCGAATTTTACACAAATTGTCAAAAAGAACAAAAGTCCCTGAAACTTATAACTTTATAAGAAACGAAATTACGTTTATTGGTTGATAAAAACATTTGTAAATGTGATTTTCGCTGCAATATTAACAGAAAAAAGTTTGGATTCAGTCCATTAATTGCATGAACTGTGTTTGAGGAAACTTCAACAAAGAATAAAAAAGCAATATAAATTTGAGAGATGTCTTCATGACTGAATAAAAATTTGAAATTTTATTTTTATGTTATTTTATTACTAATAATAATTCCGATTTTGTCCTTTAATATAAGAAAGTAAGATTCAATAATTTTTAAACAGGAAGGTACAGTTTTACCCAAATTCCGGGGCAAATTCGCCCTAGCTGCACTGTTTTTAATTTAAATCATGTCTCAGAATATATTTTTAATCTAAATTAATGCAATTTGAAGAATAAAGCAACACTAAGATTATTATTATGTTTAAAAGTAATTTAAAATTAATGTTAGTTTAATCCTAGATAAACATTTGTTTGTTCAAAAATATATCAATTTAAAGTAAACAATTTCTGAGTGGATTTTATCCCACCTTACGTACGAGGCATTCAATTAGTTTAATTGGAGATAAAGCCGGTGATTGAATCGTATGAAATTTATCAACTCGTGATTTATTTAAATGAGACGATATTTAGTGTTGGTAAACATGCGATTTCAAGTTTGACCCGACGAGATTTTGCAATGTAACTCTCTCAGTATGGTTTTTTATTAGTCAGTTTAATCGTATCAGCGGGTTGACCAATCACTTTGGTATGTTTTCAAGTTAAGTCATTAATTAATATGTTGGGTTTCACCTTGGGGAACAATGGCACAAGAAAATTTCGGTTAATGTTAAGAAAAATTCTGCACAATATTAAAATTAAAATATAACCATCTAAAGTTAATTATTTGGGACGCAAACGCCAACCTTCGCTACTTATATCAAAGCGCTTGCGCTTCTACGCTATTTTTAACGAGCACCTTATTGACAAGTGTCCGCTTCAAACGCTCTCAAATATTATTATCGCACCGGGTTAGATATAATGTATGTTTATCGGTTTGCAGTTACACATCAAGATAAACATTTACTTACAAAATGTACTACAAAATAGTGTTGTGTTGTGTTCTGAGTGTTTTACAACTGTGTGACAGCGCTAATATATTGGTAGTAATCCCGACTCCCTCTTACAGCCATCATGTCTCCTTCCAACCAATTTGGAAGGAACTATCCTTACGAGGACACAAAATCACCGTGATAACCGCCAATCCTATGAACGATAAAAAATTAACTAACTTAACTGAAATCGACATTAGTAATATTTATGAATGTGTCGAAAGGTAAATCGCTTACTTTTCAAGCCAACCGTTTTATTTAATAGATTATTTTAGATATAAAATATGGGAATTAATGACTGAAAAGAATTTACTGCGCATATTGGACACCTTGTTAAAATTTCTCTATGAAGGAACAGATATCATATTTAATAACACCCAAGTTCAAGGTCTCCTAAAGGACCCCAACGCAAAATTCGATTTGATATTTTACGAAGCCTCGGCACATATGTGTTTAGCACTAGCCTATAAATTTAAATGTCCTGCTATCGGTATTCAGTCAATGGACCCGCTTCCAATAGTACATGCGATAATGGGCAATCCAACTCATCCTCTAGTCACACCCGATTATAGTCTTAAAATTGAGGATGTTGAAAATATGACTTTCATGGACAGATTGTCTTCGGTCTTCTGTGATTTCTTCAGTGAAATTTTTTTAAAATTTATTGTTTTTCCTTTTATGGACGACATAAATAGAAAATACTTTGGTGACGATATTCCTGATATGAATTCATTAATCGATTTAACTGACATGATTTTCATAATTACCGATCCAATTTTCCACAATATGAGAGCTGTTAATCCCAATACTTTAAATATTGGAGGGGGATTGCACATAAAGCCACCAAAACCGTTACCAAAGGTACATTATTAAGGTTATCTGGTGATCAGTAGTGACTAACATAACAAAATAAAATAAATAAACCTTTGTGTTTTGAAAAATTTCCATAATTATTTGTATTTTAGGATTTAAAACAATACCTAGATGAAGCCGAAGAAGGCGTCATATACTTCAGCCTTGGTTCCAACGTGAAAGGCAATTTTTTGGACGAACAAAGCAAAAAAGCAATTATCAGCGTCTTCTCTCAACTTCCCTATAAAGTATTAATGAAAATCGAATTGGAAAATTATAACATACCGCAAAATATCAAGATCGGAAAATGGCTTCCCCAACAAGATATTTTAAGGCATCCAAATATAAAACTTTTCGTAACACACGGAGGTTTGCAATCTGTTCAAGAAGCTGTAACTAATGGTGTACCCATGGTTGGAATACCATTTTTTGGCGACCAATATAACAATATATTTAAAGGTGTTAAAAAAGGATTTGTCGTCAAAGTCGATAAAGAAAACATCACCGAGGAGTCTTTTAAAGAAGCTCTTTTGGAAGTGTTGAACAATCCAAAGTAAATATCAGATTAATATTGTTCAAAGAAAACTTTTAACATTTTCTATTTTAGATATAAAGAAACAACGTTGAAAATGAAAGAAATAATGTATGATGAGCCAATGACAAGTTTGGAGAAAGTAGTCTGGTGGACTGAGTATGTTTTAAGACACAAAGGAGCAAAACATTTCAAAAGTCATATTACACAAATACCGTTTTATCAGTATTATTTCTTAGATGTTTTTGGGGTTGTAATTTTAGGTCTTTCCATTTTAATTTATGGATTTTATAAGATATTTTGCTTGCTAAGATATTTATGTACACGAATATTTAGCAAAAATAAAACGAAAAATGATTAAGTTATTGTTTCATTTATATTAGGAAATCTTATAAAACGTTTTATTTTAGTATTTCAATACAGCTGTATTATTTATTTAATCAAATTATTTTTAGCATCAAACGTATAATATAAACAAATTTCTACTCTGATTATATGTGCGTTCCAATAGATGTATAATTTCTCGTCGGATCAAATAAAACTTTAACGTTAAATTACGAATATTAAAGCGCTTGCGCTTGTGCGCTATTTTTAGAATTAACGTATTATGTACTGACAAATAACCTATATAAAAACTCTCCTACCATTATCAAACAAGACTAGACATAATGCACACTTATCAGTTGGAAAGTAATATCTATCAATACCCAAACATTCGGTAACAAAATGTGTTATAAATTAGTGTTCTGGTGTGTTATGTGTGTTTTACAAGTATGTGAGAGTGCTAATATATTGGGTGTGATCCCTACTCCTTCATACAGTCATCACGTATCCTTCCAACCTGTTTGGAGGGAATTATCATTAAGAGGTCATAATGTCACTATAATAACTGCTAATCCGATGAATGACCATGAATTAACGAACTTAACTGAAATCGATATTAGTAATATCTATGAATGTGTTGAAAGGTTTGAGGAAGTTTTTGAACAATTTTATATTTTTTTACTTATCTAACATAAATTTTAGATACAAAGTATGGGAGTTAATGTCAGGAAAAAATATATTGTCCTCATTAAACACACTCTTCAAATTCATTTATGACTTCGTAGAAGTTATCTTTACAAATCCCAGAGTTCAAACACTTATAAAAGACCCTAACGTTAAATTCGATTTGGTTTTCTATGAGGCTTCGGCACCTGTGTGTCTAGCACTAGCTCATAAATATAAATGTCCCGCTATTGGCGTTCAATCAATGGATACTCTTCCAACAATACACACATCAATGGGTAATCCAACCCACCCTTTGGTAACACCTGATTATATACTTAAAATAGAGGATGTTGAAAATATGACATTTTTGGATAGATTGTCGGCGTGGTTCTGCGACTTCTTCAATAAAATTCTATTTAAGATTGTAATTTTACCACTTATGAACGATATGAACAGAAAATACTTTGGTGATGACGTTCCCGATGTAAATTCATTAATGCATTTAACTGACATGATTTTCGTAACCACCGACCCTATTTTCCACAACATGAGAGCTGTTAATCCTAACACTCTAACTATTGGAGGAGGGTTTCATATAAAACCACCGAAACCGTTACCAAAGGTTCGTAACATTATACATCAAATAATACGGTTATCTGCCCATCACTATTATTGACTCAGATAACAGAATAATGTTTGCTTTCTGAACAATCGATACGTGACTGTATTTTAGGTCTTGAAACAATACCTAGATGGAGCCAAAGAAGGCGTGATATATTTCAGCCTTGGTTCCAACGTGAAAGGCAATTTTTTGAACGAGCAAAGCAAAAAAGCAATTATCGGCGTCTTCTCCCAACTCCCCTACAAAGTATTAATGAAAATCGAATTGGAAAATTATAACGTACCTCAAAATGTCAAGATTGGAAAATGGTTTCCTCAACAAGATATTTTAAGGCATCCAAATATAAAACTTTTCATAACACACGGAGGGTTGCAATCAGTGCAAGAAGCTGTGACTAATGGTGTACCCATGGTTGGAATACCATTTTTTGGTGACCAATATAATAATATATTTAAAGGTGTTAAAAAAGGATTTGCCGTCATAGTCGACAAAGAAAACGTCACGGAGGAATCTTTTAAGGAAGCTCTTTTGGAAGTATTGACCAATCCAAAGTAAATATTAGATTCATATTGTTTGAAGAAAATATAACATTTTCTATTGTAGATATAAAGAAACAACGATGAAAATGAAGGAAATAATGTATGATGAGCCAATGACAAGTTTGGAAAAAGTAGTCTGGTGGACTGAGTATGTTTTAAGACACAAAGGAGCAAAACATTTCAAAAGTCATATTCCACATATACCATTTTATCAGTATTATTTTATTGACGTTTATGGGGTTGTTATTTTGAGTCTATCAATTTTAATTTATGTATTTTATAAGATATTTTGCTTACTAAGATATTTATGTAGAAAAATGTTTGGAAAAAATAAAACGAAAAATGATTAAGTTATTGTTTCATTTATAGTATTGCTCATTTTTTTAATTTCTCTAACGGTTCCTAAATTGGGATCTACTGTAAAATATTTGTTAGCACGTTTGAGTGTAGTATTTCAAGACTATTTCTATTAAATCAAACAAATTATTTTTGGTATCCAATATATAGACAAAGTTTCCGTGCAATAATAGAATCATGTTAAAGATAATTTCTTGTTAATTCAAGTTAAATAACTCGCATAAACGCTAACCTTAAATTGCGTACATTAAGACGCTTGCGCTTCTGTGGTATTTTTAGAGTTCACGCATAATACAAATAATCGTTATAAAACTCTCTAAAATCATTATCAAACAAGAATAGATATAATGCACACTTATCGGTCCGAAAGTACTATCGGTCATTATCAAAACATACAATATCAAAATGAGTTACAAAATAGTGTTGTGTTGTATTGTGGGTGTTTTACAAATAAGTGATAGTGCTAATATATTGGGTTTAATCCCAACTCCATCATACAGTCATCAAGTTGCCTTCCAACCAATTTGGAGGGAATTATCTTTGAGAGGCCACAATGTCACTATAATAACTGCTAATCCGATGAATGATCCCAAATTAACCAACATAACTGAAATCGACATTAGTAATATTTATGAATGTGTTGAAAGGTGAAACAGTTACTTAAACCACAACTTTACCCTTTTTTACTTAACTAATACATAATTTTAGATATAAAGTATGGGAGTTAATGTCAGGAAAGAATGTATTATCCATATTGAACACTCTCTTAAAATTTATTTATGACTTAGTAGATGTTATTTTTACCAATCCTAAAGTGCAACCACTTATAAAAGACCCTCAGGTTAAGTTCGATTTGGTTTTGTACGAGGCTTCGGCACCTATGTGTTTAGCACTGGCCCATAAATATAAATGTCCTGCTATTGGTATTCAATCATTGGATCCACTTCCAATAGTACATGCAGTGATGGGTAATCCAACTCACCCTTTAGTAACACCTGATTATATGCTTAAAATTGAGGATGTTGAAAATATGACATTTTTGGATAGATTGTCGGCGTGATTCTGCGACTTCTTCAATAAAATTCTATTTAAGATTGTAATTTTACCACTTATGAACGATATGAACAGAAAATACTTTGGTGATGACACCCCTAACCACTAGTCCTATTTTTCATAACATGAGAGCTATTAATCCTAATACTATAACTATTGGAGGAGGACTACACATACAACCACCAAAACCTCTACCAAAAGTACGTAAAAAATATTCTGAAAAATTTTGATGATAAAAAGTTGAATTTCAGAATTTAAAACAGTATCTAGATGAGGCAAAGGAAGGCGTGATTTATTTTAGTCTTGGTTCCAACGTGAAAGGCAACTTTTTAAATGATGAAAGCAAAAAAGCAATTATGAACGCATTTTCTCAGCTTCCTAACAAGGTACTAATAAAAATCGACTTGGAAAATATTAATGTCTCACGAAATGTGAGGGTGGAAAAATGGCTTCCCCAGCAAGATATTTTAAGACATCCTAATATGAAACTGTTTGTAACACAAGGTGGATTACAATCCGTACAAGAAGCTGTAACTAACGGTGTACCGATGGTTGGAATACCATTTTTTGGCGATCAATACAATAATATCTTTAAAAGTGTTAAAAAAGGATTTGCCGTCATGGTGGACAAAGGAAACATCACAACGGAGTCTTTCAAAGAAGCTCTTTTGGAGGTGTTGAAGAATCCGAAGTAGATAATAGATTAACATTGTTACAAAGAAAATTTTAACATGTTCTGTTATAGATATAAAGAAACAGTAATAGAAATGAAAGAACTAATGTACGATGAACCAATGTCAAGTTTGGAAAAAGTGATCTGGTGGACTGAATACGTTTTAAGGCATAATGGAGCAAAACCTTTCAAAAGTCATATTCCACACATACCATTTTATCAGTATTATTTCCTTGATATTTATGGGGTTATAATTTTAAGTCTCTCAATTTTAATCTATGTATTTTATAAAATAATTTGCTTTCTAAGATATTTATGTAGAAATATATTTAGAAAAAATAAAGTGAAATCTGATTAACTATTTTAATTTTTTGTTTTATTTATTTAATTATCTAATATCTACAGTTCCTACATTGGAAAATATTATATATTTATTAGTATTTGAATATTTTCAATATTTTATTTTTGGGGTTATAGTAATTTTAAGTTTGTTTAATAACATTATTAAGAAATCTGTGAAGAAACATGTTTTTAAAAAATAAAACGTTACATAATGTTTTATTATTATTATTACAATAATATGTTATTAACTTCATATTATTATTCGTTTTAATTGCGCTACAAAATATTTATAAGTTGTTTGAAATTGTTTTTCCCAGATTTTGGGTTAATACTATAATTCAAAAATTTTTTGTCAGTAAATTAAATATAAAAATTGACAATCTATTTTAACATCAGTAATGTACACATAAAGATTTTCAATAATTCATCCATTAATTCTTCTAGATGAATCATCAATATTACAAAAGATTAAATTTTTGTTTATTCATGGCTCTCTTTCAAATTTCCCAGTTATCACCCACATTAGTATGTAAACTACTTAACAAATTAAATAATACTCTTATCAGACAGATATCAGATTATATATAATTATAAGCTGTAGTTCACTTATCATCATTTTATTTTTGAATAGATCCCACAACAAAAATGATCTTCAAATCAGTGTTCTGTGTCGTGACTGTTTTGCAACTATGTGAAGGTGCCAAGATCTTAGGTATTATCCCAACACCTTCGTACAGCCATCAACTTGCGTTTCAACCAATTTGGAGGGAATTATCTTTAAGAGGTCATAATGTTACTGTGATAACTGCAAATCCGTTGAACGACCCCAAACTGATCAATCTGACCGAAATCAACATCAGCACTGTTTATGATTGTATAAAAAGGTAAAACAATTCTTTATTATATTGTTATTGTTGTACAATTTTTATGTTATATATTGTTTTAGAAATAACGTTTGGGATTTGGCGGCTAACAAAAACATTCTGTTCTTAATAAACTCCTTTATAGAATTAATGCGTGACTGGTCGGAGGTGATTTTAAGTCACCCTCAAGTACAACAACTTATAAAGGACCCGAGTTTTAATTTTGATCTAGTTTTTTACGAAGCTTTATCACCAGTTTCTTTGGCTTTTGCCTATAAATATAAATGTCCTGCAATTGGGATGGCGTCAATGGATGTTCCCTTTATGTACCACCAGGCAATGGGAAATCCTACACATCCTCTAGTGTCGCCGGATTATAATCTTAAAATAGAAGATACTGAAAACATGAGTTTCTTTGATAGATTTACAGCAGTGTTCTCAGACTTCGTCGGCAACGTATTAGTAAGGGTATTGTTCACTCCTGTTCTGAATGATGTACACAAAAAACATTTCGGTGAAGATTTTCCTGATGTATATGACCTTTTTAATTTGACGGACATTATTTTTACCACTACTAATCCCATTTTTAATAATATACGACCTGTTAATCCTAACACATTCACCATTGGAGGAGGACTGCATATCCAAAAACCGAAACCACTACCAAATGTAAGTAACAAGTGCTATTTATCAAATAATGGATAAATAACAACTGATTTAAACAAGGTTGATAATTGATTTTAGGATTTAAAACAATATCTAGATGGTGCAAACGATGGCGTGATATACTTTAGCCTAGGGTCAAATGTTAAAGGTAGCCTTTTGACCGAACAAAGCAAAACCGCAATTATGAACGTGTTTTCCCAACTACCACAAAAAGTATTAATGAAATGCGACTGGGAAAACATTACGATACCACAAAATGTTAAAGTGGAAAAATGGCTTCCTCAACAAGACCTTTTAAGACATCCAAATATAAAACTATTTGTTACCCAAGGTGGTTTACAATCCTTGCAGGAGGCTATAACTAATGGTGTCCCGATTGTCGGAATACCATTTTTTGGTGATCAATACAGTAATGTTTTTAGAAGTGTCAAAAAAGGATTTGCTGTTAGACTTAACAAAGATGACATTACTGAAGAATCTTTTAAAGGGGCTGTTTTAGAAGTCTTAAATAATCCAAAGTAATTATTTATCTAAAATTGTTACGAATAATATTTTTAAATCGTTATATTTTAGATACAAAGAAACAGCGATAAAAATGGGGCAAATCATGTACGATGAACCAATGACAAGTTTGGAAAAAGTGATATGGTGGACCGAATACGTTATAAGGCACAAGGGAGCTCAACATTTAAAAAGTAATGCTCCACGTTTACCATTTTATCAGTATTATCTTTTAGATGTTATTGGAATTGTTCTTTTAAGCTTCTTAGTTTTAATTTATGTACTGTATAAGTTGTTTTGTGTATTAAGGTTTTTGTGGCGCAGTGTATTAAAAATATTTAAAACTAAACAAGATTAAACATATTAAAATGTTTTTTAATTTATTCTAATATTTTTTTCATACCAATTATAAATTATTTATTATTTTTGTAACAGCTGAATATTTATGTCAAATCTTGAATATTTATATTTCTAATTGTAATGCAGTTTAATAAACAATAATCAATCATCGAAGTTGTTGCTTCGTGTTTTTTTAATCTAATCACCGTTGATTAATGACCCACAAACTCTAAAAAGTTCACTGATTGACAAATAGATTTAAATATGGATATTAAAAATAATGATCAAGTATTGTATAAATTAACATTGAAGTGTTTTTTAGTATTCAAATTGTAATTCTGTACACAACGAAATATTCGAATAATTCCAAACATCCAATTACGAGATTAATCAACACCAACATGGTTAACCTATAAACATTTACCATAAAAAATGTGTGTTTATAAGTTATTATTAAATAGAATATGCCAATAAAATCAAGGTAAGAGCAACTAATTTTGCAAATTTGAATATTCCACATATTAGGATAAAAATACCATTATAAGTCACCAGCAAAATGACCAGGCGAGTTAAACTGCTTAATATGCACCAATTCAATTTTTTATGTGCATATTTAAATCAAATTGGCAATCAAATGAGTTTTCACTGGGCGATAATTATAAGTGTAGATCACACTTGTGGGCATACACCGATTAATCAAGCCTGCTTACGGGTTATTTGTCATGCGATTAAAACATAATTTAAAAATTAATTAGTCACGTTCGGAATTAGAAACTGACAAAAAATTCTTATACACGTTCAATTTACGCCCTAAAAAAATTGTTTTCAGGCACGATTCTCGAGTGAATTTATATCCTTATAGGTGAGTTCGTTGTTTTCTGTCACAATAGATTTTTCCCATCTATTGATGAACGATGGAATCCGTGTAGTGCAATCCGCGTGCATCACATACAAGATTAAAATTCAATTGCGTTTTCGGAATTGTAAACTGAAAAGGTCTTCGCAGAACAACGAGAACTTAAATGGCCAGTATTAATTATGGTTGGAGTTAAATGTCACAAAACTATACCAAAATGAAACAAAAATTATTGCGACAAACACCTAGTTTGTAACTGTTCCATGGCTTTAAGTGGGCATTATTTCAAAAATTTTATATCGACAAATCTTTAAAGTGAGAGTGGACAATGTGCAACTTTCACAATTAAAAAAAAATGAAAATATTTTGAAATGGGCTCCGTTTTGTTCAGTTTATTGCGGTTATAAATACAATGGGAAATTAAATTAAAATCGGCTTCACACCTATACTTATTGTTGAATGTTTAATTATTGGACTGCATTTAAAAATTACAATGAACATTGTCATAACAAAAGTAATTCAATATTGGAACAATAGTTTATACGAAAAAAACACTTGGAGTAATTTTTTACTGTAGAATTAGAAACGGTTTTTTAAAGTTAATTACTTTTTCTAACATATCTTTCATATTTAAGTAAATTAGAGCACATGAAGACATATTCTAGTCTGTAACAATAGTATTTTTCTTCTAAAATAAAAATATCTCTTTTTCTTGGATGTATAGAGGAACATTATATAAACATTTTGAGCTCATAAAGAAACATATTACTGTACCACAAAACATCTTGAAATTGCTTCCTCAACAAGACATTTCAAGATATTTGAATATAAATATATACAATATTTAGAAGCTGTAATTAATTGTGTACGGATTATCGAAACACCATTTTTTGGTGATTAATATAGCAATATTCTTACGAATGTTAAAAAGGGTTTATTTGTTATAGTTTATAAAGAATCTTCTAAAGAAATCTTCTATTAGAAATTTCAAATAGTCTAAAGTAATTATTTATTTTAAATTATTAAAAAGAGTTTTGAAATTGTTGTATTGTGGGTACAAAGAAACAGCGTTAAAAACATGTCCGATGAGCCCATGACAAGTTTGGCAAAATTATATGGTGGGCATTTATCATTTTATCAGTATTATCTTTTGGATGTTATTGGACTTGTTATATTAAGCCTCTTAGTTTTAATTTGTGTTTTTTTAAATCGATTTATCCTTAAGGTTTCTGCAAAAATAAAAAAAGAGATTAACCATATTTAAAAATTAATTAATTTCTTTCTATACGATTATAAATTATTTATTATTTTTTTTAAAACCCAAATATTTATGTCAAAACTTGAATATTTACATTTCTAATTGTAATGCAGACAAATAAACAATAATCAATCACCAAAGTGTGTTTATAAATAAATCTAACATCATTGATTGAGTATTGCCATAACGAAAGTAATTCATGTAACAAATTCCATATTGAAATACTTGATATTTTTAAGTGGAATTTGCTGTAGTTTGTTTTAAATTATAAAGAAAAGGCAGACGACTATTCTAAATCATCTATCGAGTTAGCTGTAATAGTTACGTGACTATGTATAATTATATGTAAGGAAGTTATTATTCTTTTCAATATTTCTAACTTAAAAGTATTAAGAAACTAAATAAAAACCAAACCAAAAAATTCTTTATGTTCTTCCATGTATACAAGTATGATTTTTATAATAAATACTGTATTTTTCTATATTAAAATTTATTAAAATCTGATACGATTGATTGAGCATTATCATAATAAAAGTAATTAATGTTTTTAACAGTATTTTATAAAAAAAAAATAATTGGAGTAAATCTGTAGAATTCGAAAATGTTAATGGTTATTAAAGTTAAGCAGGAAAAATTAAGTAGATTGAAGCTTATGTAGACATATATTGGTCTCTAAAAATGATATTTTTCAGTGGAATATGCTCTAGTTTCTTTTAGATCATAGAGAAAAGACAGAAGACCATTTTAAACTATTTATCGAGATCATAGATGTAATAGTTACGTAACTGTAAACTGTGAAACAAGTTATATTTTTCCTTTTTTTCGATATTTTCAAACTATAAGGTTTTAAGAAACTAAATAAAAACAAACCAAAAAATTCTTCTTTTTCCTACCATGTATTCAAATTCAATATTGGAATACTATTTTTTAAAAAAAAAACACTTGCAGTAAAACTATCTGTAGAATTCGAAAATATTAACGATTATTAAAGTTTAGACAACAAGACAAAAAATTTAAATAGATTAAAACTTATAATGACAGAAAGCCATTTTAAAATATTTTTCTAGATCATAGCTGTAATAGTTATGTAACTATGTATAATTAAATGTAAAACAAGTTATTTTTTCGTCATCTTTTCAATAATTTCATATTTTTAGTATTAAGAAACTAAATCAAAATAAACCAAAATTTTCTTTTTTCTTCCATGTATTCAAATTTAATATTGAAACACTTTTTTAGTCTGTAAAAATGATATTTGCTGTAGTATCTTTTAGATTATAGAGAATAGACAGACGAAAAATTTAAGTAGATTGAAGATAATGGAGACCTATATTGGACTGTAAAAATGATGTTTTTCAATGGAATTTCCTCTAGTTCCTTTTAGATTATAGGGAAAAGACAGACAACCATATATAAATACCTATCGAGATCATAGCAGTAACAGTTATGTGACTATGTATAATTAAATGTACAACAATGTTATTATTTCGCCTTCTTTTCAAGATTTTCTAACATTAAAGTATTAAGAAATTAAATAAAGACAAATAAAAAAAAATTCATTTCTTCCATGCATTCAAGGTTCTTTTACATTTTGAGCTCATGCAGATACATTTAACATAAAGTTTATAATAAATACAATCATTATATCAAACTAGGGTATTACATTGCTTTTCTATATTGAAATTTATTATAATCTGTAAATTAATATTAAAACGAAAACATATGTTTGTCCTAATAAATAAAAATAAAAACAGCGAATAAGTGACCGATCGCGACAGATGTGTAATAATGGATTTAAGCCGATTTCAAAATAAATCTCGTTAAAAAATCTGGTTGGAACGTTTTGTGACCCGGTCAGTCTTGAAATTACATATAATTTGCATTCGGTTACTCCCTCAAAATTTGCCGCAAAATTCAGAATCGCTCATTACGCGATTGATTAATGGGGCTATTACTTAAACAGCGCAAACTTAAAATTAACCTTAACAAGAAAGATACATTACACCTTTTTAATAAAGAAAAAGGTCGTGTCAAATTTATCGCGCGTTAAATTGTATAACGCCTTGTTTTGGGTTCTTGCCAAAAGTTCTTTTTTTCCTTTTGGCCTGTCAACGAATTTTGCAACCAACAACTAGGTACTAATCATACGATGGTTTTTGCATTGAGATTAATGCCGTTATAAATAACCCACACAATTACCTACTGTACAAACATGACAGAGACACCGACATATTTATCGTGGAAAAAAATCAAAACACATGCGACTCTATCCATCTACTGACGCAAATCAATGCAAAAAACTGTAGTAAACTATCGATGTAACCGAACCGAACGATAAAGCATCTGGCTGACAGTGGGGCACAATGATATGTTGTTTGGGACATTCCTTAGACAATGTTCGAGCTGGTAATTGATAAGTCAATGGGACTATTATGCGAACGAATGCCGAAATGGTCGTGTTACAACATCGACACGAGATGCACGAGTGATCCGGTAATTGGGGGGAACCATTTATTCTCGGAATGAATGGAACGAGATCTAAACTGTTTGTGTTCGGATCCCTCAATTGATGCTTGTGTTGAAGAGCTGGTCCGGAGATTTCCTTCCACTTGGCGTACGTGTTGTTTGATTTTAGGCTTCGAATAGAATAAATGGCGTTTATCACATGACCTACATAATTAACTGTTTTGCGTTAAGCATACGGGCGAAATTGATTGCTTTGGAAACACATTTGCAACACATTTGAGCTAATTTCAATTTTATTGCGTTTATGTGTGTTTTTATTTTTATATATAGATTCATCATTGGTTATTTCCAAACTAAATATTTATTCAATTTCGTTATTGAAGTGTTGATTTTTTTTAATAGAATGAATATTACTATAAATAAAGCAGACAGGAAATTATATTAAGTGCTTGTTTTGAATGAATTAAAACAAACAATTCAGTTATTATTTGATGTATCCGTCTATTATTATTAGCAGTTCAACAGTTTACTTATCAAAATAATTAAATAGTGTTATTTCTTGACTTTTAATTTATAAAATTATGAAATTGAACTTAACTATTGAGTAATGGTAATTTTTGCCACTTTCTAGTCCTGATATCCATTAATCACAACGGCTTTCAAACCTCCTACTTGAAAACTGTATCGATTGAGTTGATTTGAATGTGAATACATTATGTTTGTAAACAATTAGTCCGACAATATGGAACAATAGCAACCACTACATCCTGATATCAATAATAAAAACGTGCGTTGCTCAGATAATGGACGGGCTAAAATTAGATGTTCCTGTAATTGTTTCCTGTAGTTCGTGCACTGAAACGAATTTTTAAATTTGTTCCACTCGAATATATAAATTAAAAAACTAAAAAAATAGCAACTTGACATTGCTATTATAAATTTATTTGTAATTGATATCAAAGTAGGTAAGGAAATGAAATATTTTTGAAATAACGAGCTAATTTAAATTTGGCCTCGCTATTTTAAATTGGCAAGTTGGAATTGTTTATTTTTGCAACCTGTTAATATAAGAAAAATGCAAAATTGTACTAAACAATTTGTTTCGTTTAGAATAATTATATTTTGAACGACTTAAATAAGTTGTGCACAGATAAGAATTAACGTAACGAAATAACTTGAAAGCTTATGTGTACAAATAAAATTATGAACGATAAATAAACAAATGAGATAACAAATAACTAGTTAAATATTTGTAATTATTCAAATATTAATAATTTTTGAAATTTAAATTTGTGTACTTAAAAATTGTTTCAAAATATTAATTAATTTCTTGATTATAAATTAGGAAAGATACAGTTAGATATTTAATCATCTATCATTTACTTAAATAATTTATTGTTTTATTTGCCAATATTTAACATACAAGTTAAATAAAAATATTTAGAAAATATGAATATGAAATATATTTCATTTAAAATTTCCTACTTTAAGTATAAAATTAATTAATGATATTAAATGCAACCACATTTAGCCTTGGTACAAATATTAAAATAATCTACGTTGATTAATTAATAGTAACATATTGTAGAAATACATACTGTTAAGTATAAAAAACAGATTTGTTTACAGTGTGTAAATAAAAATACTAACTTTTTAATAAAATAATCCACGAAATATAAATAATTCCTTCGAGTAAACACCAAACAAAACCGAGAACAGCAAACCGCACACAAAGTACACAAAGTATAACCGGCACGTGCACAGCTGAAAAAGTGAGAAACTGAAAAACCGAACTGAAACGCGACACGGAGGAAACGGATCGGGTCCAAAGCTGGCGGTGTTTTAGCCAGAACTAAAGTGCGGATCCGGTGACGGCCCACACATAAACACAACGCAAATGTTGCGTTAACGTTGTTGGTCCCCGATTTTGTGCTCGCAAACGGCGGACGGACGGATCCGTTTCAGGACCGATTGCCGGACAACAATCGAAAATTTCGTCGGTGGGGAAGTCCAAAATTGAATTTGAAAAGGTGGCCTACGGACGGGGAAGAATGGGATAAATACGTAACTGTTTTAATTAATAATTTACGAATTTAGGACTGGTAACTGTAAATACAACTTTCGGAAAAACTTTGATGAACTGATTTTTTGTTACCTTCGATTAAGTTAAACTGAATTATAAATAATATTAATTAATTATTATAATAAGACAAATCAGAATTAAAACATGTCAATTAAAGATAATTAATACCTATATTAGTCCTACAAAATACACAAAAACTAGTTTGAGCTTTTACGAGATTTTAGAAATAAAATAAATATAAACACACATATTTATTTATTTATTATTAATTAATGCCATAATATAGTTATTATGTCATTTTTGTAATGTGTATTGGAACTACTTTAAGGTTTTTGTTTTTGATTAATTGATGTAAGAAAAGTTCTAGTTTTTTTGTATTTATTGCAACTACAAACTAAATTGTGCTTTAAAATTTATCTACAAGTTGCTAGAAATAGCTATTTATAATGATAAGAAATAAAATAATAGTTTCTAAGGATTATTAACAAAAAAATAAATTTATTTCTAATAAATAGAGTCGAACATTTCCAACAATTATATGATTTATATATAGTTAGTCTCAAAATTTACAAAAAATTATTAAACAATCACTTCTTATTTTTTATATTTTTATACTCATTTTTCTTATCTTTTGTAATTAATTTTAACAATAAAAGAGTAAAATTAAATCACATAAACTTACACTTTTAATAAAATAATTTAAAAACCATTAATATGTTTAATATTTGCTGAAAATTTAGTTTAGAAACTTTGTCTTTCATTCAGTTTGACTGTAATTTAGAAAAAACATGTATTTTTACACTTTTATACACTTTTCTTATCTTTTGTAATTAATTTTAATAGTAAAAGAGTAAAATTAAATCTTATTAACTAAATCTTTTAATAAATTAATTTAAAAACTATTCATATGTTTAATATTTGCTGATAATTTAATTTAGAAACTTTGTCTTTCATACAGTTTGAATGTAATTTACAAAAAACATGTATTTTTACACTTTTATACATTTTTCTCACCTTTTGTAATTGATTTTAATAGTAAAAGAGTAAAATTAAATAATATAAACTTACACTTTCAATAAATTAATTTAAAAATCATTGATATGTTTAATATTTGCTGAAAATTTACTTTTTGAACTTTACTTTTATTATTATTATTATTAATATTATGTTATTATGTAACTAAGAAATTTAATTCAATCTAAACGTATTAGAAATATTAAAATAAAAAAATACAATTTAATTAACATCCAAGGGCTCAAAGCACCGTTAACATTTTCCCATCGATTTTATGGTAACTGTAATTGTCTTAATGAGTCGAAGACGTCCAATAAGATTTGTATCACATCATACATCGGCCGCATTAACGACGCGATTGCACGATAAATTCGTTCCGTCTAATTTTCCAATGCTGATTCGTCGAAACGGTGGCCGTCTTTCATCATTATCGAACTGCATTGCTCGCATCGCTTTCTTGGGAGCGCATCTCGTGTTTTCTCTAATGTTTTGTCGGTTTAAGTAACACCTTTTAATTTTATTGACTTTTTATGCCATAAAATAGGTAATAATTAAGAAACATTTTAAATATGCGCCGTGCAAACTTTAAAAACAGTGATTTGTTGACGGGAACATAATTAAGTCCGGAATGCAATGACAAATGCTAAATAACACCCATAACCACCAGTCGTGGTATAATTTTCCGCCTATTGACGTCTGTATTAAATTACAATGGAACGTCATCATTTTTCAACCTATCACAAATTATTGTTTATTATTATATCAATATTTTTGTTTCAAGAAAACGTTGACTCATGAACAGTTATTATAGCTATAATATTTCTTCGTGTAAAGAATGTCCAAAGGGCAATTAATCCTTGTGTAGAAATTCTCGATCCTTATCACATCAATGATAAATATCGTCGTTGAAACTATTTGCATGCAATACCCAGTATGTGATTTACTGTTATGACCTTTCTGATATATGAGTTTTAATAAAGAAGTGTACCAGAAAATGTTTTACATTGCATACAATATTTTATAACGATCTTGTTTTTTAATTTCGCCACGTGAAGAAATGTTTATCGTAAACATTGTGTTTTAATTCTGCACAGCTTTTTAAACAGTCTTATAATAACCGAAAATATTATATTTTAATTAACAATATGGCGATTTAATATTTCTGAATGGCAGTAAAAATCTGTCAATAGCAATTTTATTATTAACCTCAAGTCATAACAATCCAGTTTAATTAAAATTTCGTTATGAATACCACGTTAATTACCACAACTGTAATTATAATTTGCATGAATTTCATATCCACTTTTTTTTGGTCCATTCTGGCTTTTAATCCCAAGATTGTCAAATTAAAATGACTTGTTCCAATGGCTTCTAATTGATGGCGGCAACGGTTAAAAAACCCGCAGTCTCAGAATTGCAATTAACTTTAACTTAATTAATTAATTGTTGATCTTGGTGGTCCGAACGTAAAAAATTTCCAACGAAATTCAGTTCGAATTTGGATGATGTTTTGTAATCTTTACATTTGTGTATGAAACTCATTTATCTTCATTCAACTGTGATGGACGAAAATGTTAAATTTAAGTGGTTAATTGACTGTCAGTTATAACTATTGACAATAAGAGAAGACTTTATTGAAAAGCTCTAAAATTGGTTATAATTATAGTTTTTTAAAGGTTAATAAAAATCAATCTTATATTGACGTTTTTAATGAAATAATCGTACTTTTACAAACTCTTCTAAACCAAGCAGAATATATCAAAAAGTTTGATGGAAGTTATTAGAAAATTTTCCACTAACCTCTTTTTTATACGGGTGCAAACTGTCCCCATCCTCGTCACCGCTCAAAGTGCTGCACGTGGAGCAATTGGAGGACTTCCTAAAAGGCTTCGCCAAGACGTACTCGGTGTCCAGACCGCTGATCGTCGACCCGCAATAGTTCAAATTGCTGCACGAGCTGTGAAGACTGGAGTCCGGAGAGCTCGAGTTCTCCTTCCTGCTCCTAATGTACTCCAAATCCTCCAAACTGAAGCCCATAATGTCGTCGGAATAATCGCTGACGACTACGGAAGGGGTACGCCAATATCTGTAGTGACGGGTCTCGTCCCCGTCATCGGTGACGCAACTCTCCCTTCGACTGTCACTAACAGGGTCCACTTCACTAACACTAGCACTGTCACTCAGTTTCCGGTCGACGATTGGGACGTATTGGGCCTCTATCAACGTCCGGCTTGGCACGTTCGAATGATCAATCGAACCCCTTGGACTGTACGGGCTGTATGGGTATCTGGAAACAATTTTTTCAATAAGAATAATTTAAATCATAACCAAGTCATAACTAGGAATAAACAGATTACAACAGATTACTCTTTAGTGTCTTGATAAACTTTTCATGCCTCACAATTAGAAACAAAAAGAAATTTAGCACATTAATACGATTTTTATACTTTGGAAAGTTTTATATACTTAACAATAGAGTTAGCATTTTTTTATTTAATTTTTTGGTACTGTGACACCTCTAGAACTTATGCATTATAAAGTAATATAATTAATTATTACGTTGAATATTAATTAGGTATAGTATTTAATCATAAAAGAGCAACAAATGTTTATTTCCAACAAAAACCACAAACCCGGTTTAAAAAAAAGAAAGATGTTGATCCAATCTCTGATTTATTGCGTCGTTTTGCTCGACTAATTGTCAGTAACACAAAAAGGTCCATTGACGAGTACTGTCCAGTCACGTACCTGTTTTCCTCTTCGTATTGTTCGCCGGCCGGTTCGCACTTCTCGCCCCAATTCGACCCGATGACCCCGTCGTCGTCGCTCTGCCCCATCGCGCTGTCGTTCGACCCGCATCTTCGCACATTCGCCTTCGGCACGAACCCCTTTTCGTCGTCGCTGTTGTTCGAAGCTGTCGAGCTGCAATAGCCGCTGTTCGGGGGTGGTACCAGTTCGTGTTTGAGGTTCTCCTTGTTCTTCTTTTCGAGCATGGCGGTGTAGTTGTCGCGCAGCCTCCTCACGCTCTGGAACGTAATGGTGTCTTTGGGTGTCTGCATCTCGTGCACACCCTGCTTTCGTTGCCGGCTCACCCCCTGGGTACCACCACAATCGGCACTTTCGTCCGGTGTGCGTGACGCCATCTGTGCGTCGGTAGCCACAGCATCTTTGGTACTGTCGTTTTCTATTAGCCGCTCGTAGAAGTTCCTGTGCTTTTCGGCCTTATTTTTGACCACGTCCCGCAGGTCCATCGCCCGGGAATTCCTCAGCAAGTACTCGAGACAGTTCCTGCGGCTACGCTCGACGATCTCCAGGAATTCGTTCCGGGTGTAGGTCAGATTCTCCGATGTTTTGGAGCTAGTTGTGCGGGGCTCGTCGATGTACCAGGGCGGCGGTATTTGGTCTTCGACGGGATGTCGAGACCAAAGGCTGGTGAAGCTGAAAGAAAGAACACCATCAGTTCGCACTGTTTAACTCTGACTACCGTTTGTTGACTGCGTGTATTGTTATCATTTATTTATCGAGTTAGCGGCGCGCTGGAGGTCTTATGCATTGTGATTATGCTGCTCTTGCACCAGCACTGCGGAATAAATAAACATCCGGTTTTCTAAGAGCAATGCGTTTAGGCGCGCCCTCAGAAACAAATTGTCTGACTTCTATTTGCTATTGTACTTTTTCCATGTCACTTATTACGAGTTTCTGACCTCACAGCCACCTTTAATGATAGTAAAGTGTAAATAGAGACAGCAAAATGCCAGTTTGCAAACAAAAACCTACACGTTGATAAGTACGGTAAATTTTATTCGGTAAAGTGGTTAATAATTATTGCAGGAATTGCCACCATTTACATAATTGTACGTTTAGATAAAATGTTCATTATTTTTAATGACATTTTAGAAAAATACCTAAAAATATCATATGCAAAACTACAAATTATATTAAAATATACAAAGAATTTTTTACTTTTGATAACTTGCTTAACCATTTCAAAATTAACATGTTGTGTATTTAGATAATTGTGTGACGATGTATTAAACCAAGATAAATATTCTATTTTAAAGTTTTAAAAATTCTCACGAAAATACGTCAATGGAAATAAAGTTGATACAGCATTATTTTTAAATGTAAGAAATATACAATTACGTTTATTTTTTAAAAATAAACACAACAGTGTGCAAAGATTTAAATAAATATGATGCCAGCTTTAATTAATTATCAAGATAATTGTAATTAACCGAAAAAAGTGGACAAGTACAAATATGTGTAGAACATACATAAATTAATACCTAGAATCTATTTAAGGATTTAAATCCTTCGAAAATAGCAAACGATTTAATTTATGCAAAATTCTAATTTATTAGTTATTGAATACTGCGTGACCTTTAAGTTATAAATTTAAGTGGTTAATTAATATATCGGTCATTTAATTTTATTAGTTATATTTGTCACATAAAGTCTTCTTATATGATTATTATTGCCTTGTAAATTTTCATATAGATAAATGACGATCTTTTATAACAAGTCAATGAGCAATTATTGCAATAAAATGATAATTTATAGTAGTATAATCGATTTATTTATCTGATTAAAATTTAATAGTTAAACAAATAGCAAGAAAATTTTGTGTCAATGTAATAAAAGTTGCAAAAATTTATTCTCAATTATAGTAGCACTTTTTGATACTACTATCTTGAATATTTTATTTAAATTGTATGTAAAAATATTCAAAAACAGCGAAGTTACAGTTATAATAATGTTTTAAAAATTGACTAGACTAGATTGAGTATTTGCAGTGCTACGAAGACCTCTTTAAATTAAAGATTAATGTTATAGGGGTTTGTAATAAAAATGTACACAAAACCACGATGATAAATTTGGTACCAGCGATGACTAAAGTATGATTTATTCCTGACTAATATTTCAAAGTTGCATTTCTGGTTACAATCTATTGTCCATTCAATTTTATCAAATCAGTACGATATAAATCGATTATAATAATTTACAATTTGCAAGTTAGTCCAACTTCTAAATGAAAGAAAGAAAAACTACACAAATAATGGAAACAGAAACTCGCAGAAACTATAAAGGAGATAATTAAATTAAATTTTCTGATGAAAATATTGTTTTTACTGTAAAAACTCATTACTCTTACCATATTTTCCAAAAATTAAGAGAGCCACACAACACAAACCGCAGATAGTGCCGGCAACAATGAGGCGAAAAGTAGTACCATGCAGCTGTACATATTTACTACTAAAATAACGACTTGAACTAACTGTTGTTGCATTGTGCTACCTGGTCAAATAGTACAACTACACTAATCCGAATCCATTCATCAGCCAAATTTTGAACTGCTCAGTTCAAATGTGTTGAAAGTTTGAATGTTAAAAAACAGGTCTTATCTGTTCGTAGTATAATTTTAATGATAATTTGAATTTGTTTTCGACTTTTGATGTGGGAAAATGCGTTTGATACTTCAAAATATTATATTAGTCAACAAAAACAACAATATTTTATTCAGGTGAAAAAAGCTGCAATCCTCACTTTGCTCAAACGGCATAACACTTATATTGGAATTTCATAAAGAGGCCGAATTGCTTGTTATGTCAAAATTCATTTGTGATAGACACAACCATTTACACTCAATGAAACAACTGCTTTTACATAAAATAACTTAAAATTTAAAAATGGGCATTATTTTTTGAGTCCAAATTTTTTACTTATGAACTTTATTTAGAATCCAAGAAGTCCGAAATTCCCATACCGTGAAAATTTCTAATTCACATTACACACTAACTTTAAAAATTGAATAAAGAGTGGATTATTTTTTAAACTCAAAATTGTTACTCTTGCGCCAAAATTTCAGTACTAAGAATACTTCGAAATCGATAGAATTAACCGTTTAATGTCAATGAGAAAACTACCTGTACAAAAATGTCTTAAAATTTAAAAAAAACACCCATTTTTTGAGCTATTTATTTTTTTCTTTTTGACTCTTTAGGGGTCCATAAAGAGCACGAATTTCCTGCATGTGAAAAGACCCAGTCCCTGAAATTCAGACCCCCAATTTCAAGAATGTTTACTTTTTGGCTGAAATTAACCCATAAAGAACTATAAATTCCTATATATGCCGTTTTAGCATGTTTACTGTTGGAGCTACCTAATAGCTCCAACAGTAAACACTACTTTTCTCGTTTGGAAAACTTAATTAGATAAGTAAATAAATGAGGTGAATTCTTATTTCCTTACTCTATTTACCGTAATTACTTTTTTTAGTTTGTCAATATTTGCATCTTAGAACCTTGCTTGATTAAAACCAAACAACACATATAAAATGCGTTTAATTTTATTTTCACAAACAGATATTTTTATCAAATTAATATAAGTGAGGGTTATTAATAAAATTACTCGATAAAATATTATTAAAAGACAAGTTTATTAACCAAAAACAACGTATTTTTACATTTTATGACCGAAATGAAGATAAAAATAATATAAATATATATATAATTTAACGCACGATGTTGTAAAATTTTCGTGTTAAATAATAATCGTGAGTGATATATGTACTTTTTAATTGTAATAAAACCTATTGACGTCAAGTGTTTTCAACAATTAGCCATTTTATAAATATAACCTACATCCACAGGCACACAATATTTTCACAAGATTATTATCAGAGTGTAAAATACATGTTCTAGTTTCTTTCCATTTCGCCGGATTATTAAGCATATTAAGACAATTAAATTCTTCTACAGAGCACCTTGTTTCACCTCATTAACAATGGCAAACTTTTAATGAACGTCTCCAAGACAATTTCTGGAAGAAACTTTGAATGCTTTGCAGTAGGTCATGAGCTGGTTTATATGAAATTTTAGTGTATGACCTAGGTTATTACGGTTTAATTTGACCGTAAATGGAGAGCCGATAACTAATTTAATGGCAAAGTGTCAACAAGATCACGATCATAGTGCACTATCGTGTTTTTTTAGGAATGGCATCACTTGCCCGTTATAAATCACATTTATCAACGTTTGCGTCAAGATTAACGTTTCAAGTACTTTATGCAATTACAGTGTAAACTGTTAAGTCTCCATTCATGATGTCCGTGACGAAATCTCCGTTTTCAACCCAATACTATTCGGTAAAAACTGAGCTAAAAATTAATAAATCTATTTAGCAAAATGGCATACAGTCGGCCTTCTGAACAAGATTAATGAATTCCAAGAAAGTGAATCGGTTAGGTTTGTTACGATAGCCGGCAGACTGTAGTACCGAGTACCATATAAGCGGGCACTCATGTATTGAGGCCAATGCTTTTGAGACAAGGTCTTCGTTTGCACGGCCACTGAAAACTGGTGCACACTATAATCACCCGTCATAAGTGTTAAAATTGGCTGGTTCGGTCTGTTAAAAGTCTGGGACTCGATATAGACATACATCTCGTTTTGTTCCTTCATTGCTACAACTAGTCCAACTGATTTTTATAGTAATTTAATTCAGTTATATGAAGATGTTTCGTTTCGATTTTTATTATGGAAGATCACTGCCAAGGATTTTTACTCGGAACACTATTTACTTACTTTCTTTACAATTTTCTGACTCAGTTAAAAACTGTTGATATAATACCAGTTTATACGAAAAAACACGTTATGTGAATATGAACTTTTCTAAGATAAATTTTCTATAGATTTTGAAAATGTTGTCTGTGTAACAAGAAAATTTGGTCAGATTTATTTTTCTTAACTATTGATAACGAGATTTGAAACCGACTTCATAATAACTAAATAAGTAAAAACGTTATTTTCTCATCCCATTTTCATATTCTTCCATTAAGACAACATTAAGAATCGTAGACAACGGACCAGAAAATACTTTCTGTTTTTGATTAATACTACTGAACACAACACAGCCGGGAACATTGTTTTGTTGACATCAATTCTACAACATTCCCAACCACACACCATTTTAGCATTTTTTAACAATTATATCTCGCGACACAAACAATAAAACGTGCAAAAAGACAAACCGCAACAATGTGCATATATTGATCGAGATAAACAAAGACTGTTTAGTATTCGTTGCCTTAAACATGACTTTTTAAGCTTATTATTCCTGGGGACTGTCATCAACTTTCAAACACAAAAGAATTTGAGCATATGATTGTTAATTAACCGATTGACGTCATCAAAGTAACATAAGCACAATTTTAATAATTTTATTGTTGTTTTCATAGGTATCCGAATTAAAGTACTTAACAAATCAATAATGATTTAGCCATGGCCAGTCGTTAATAAATTCAAAAATACTTACCACTCCATGGCTGTAACTACTGGCAAGTATCTATGTGAAAATATCCTAGAACAAAAAAGAAAATACTTACATAAAACGTAGAAAACACAAAACGGACTGTGAACAAGAAATTAAACTAGAACTATGTATTATCAGGCTGGTATATTAATATATGACTGACATCTTTACTGCAGTAAATATTAAAACATTATCAACGAAGTGTTGCCCGTAAAATCGAGATAAAACTGTTGTTTGCAAAAGAATATAAATCTGGCGTCAGCGAATTCATCAAGCAGGTGGAATTTTTCTTAATCCTAATCGCTAATTTATACTATTAATAAACATTGACTGTGTTTTATTGAAGAAACAAGAAAAATACATTTATTTAAAATTGACCTAATTACTGTTAATTAAATTAACATTAATCAACTTCATTACTGAATGCTTGTGGCATAATGTTTCAAACCAGACTGGAATCTCGTTCTTCTGAAATTAAATAAACTTTCCGTATAGAATCATTTAGAAAACCTAATTTAATTATTATCACATGGACAAACCTGTGTATAAAAAAATTTGTTATTTGTTGTCAAGTATTTGATAATGAAAAAATATCTAAGAAAACAGAATAGAAAGAAGAATTAAAACAATAAATATCATTTTTAAACAAAATTTATTATAAAAACATAAAAGATTATCATAAAATGCATATAATTATATTCAGTTATCTGACACGCAAAAAAAAACAAATAAAACTTCAAACAAACTGCAATTACACAAATTTGATAACATATCAATACTTGTGACCCGGAAAAATTAACTATAATTATTATTATATATAAAATAAAACGTGTATGAATTTTCACAATTAATTACGCACGAGCTGATGCATCATTAACAAATTTAAAAATAAAATCATTATTTGCAATTAACCACCAAAACAAAATTAATGAGTAATTTAAATTAATCGACCTCACAAATTTATTATAATACACTTTCATACATTAATTTGAATTTGTTATTCAGGAAGAACAAACGAAAAAATTTATAAATAAACATTTATTTTAACACAATTGTGCCAGTAAAGAAAAATGGAGCAATTTAATTTGAACAAATTATTAGATTTATTGCTTTTTAAATATAACCGGTCTATAATTTAATTAATTTAATACGTGGACCACGCAAAAGTCCATTATATTATTAAGAAGTTAAATGAAGCGTTAAAGGAGGCTCATTTAATATACAGAATGTATAAACACATGCACCTTGCGCAGATGGTTCTTTTGGTACTTATATTAATTGAAAATTGGTTAAATTATTATTTGTACTTATGATTCGTAATTATATCTATATAATATTGAGTTATTGGTCACAATTAAATTATAATAATCAAATTAAATTTGAATGTTAAAACAAGAAAATATATATTGAAAATCATTTAACCTACCAAAAAAACAAAACACAAACTTGACATTGTTTCAGATTGTTAAATTCCATATGTTGTTTTATCCCATTCGATTATCGATTGCTTCATTGTCTTAGTCATATTTGGTGCGAAAGTGAAATATGAGCTGATTAAAGCATTTTTGTACTACGCCATTAAAAAATGAATAAATGGAAAAAACGTCCACAAAATACGTGAATTGAAATGACCACAATCAAATTTTGTAAATTTGCATTTGTCATTTCGTTTAATGTGTCCAATAACTATTAAACAGTTAATTGCTTTATTATACTTGAGGACATAAAAATTATATTGCAAATTTGATCATTAAAAAAGATGAACTTTAAACAAGTTCCTAATAATTGTTACTACTTTTGGTTTGATTTCAAATTGTAAATAGAAACAAAATATTGTTGCACTTAAAAAAGAATGCACAGATATAATTGTAAAAATTCCTGTTAGTTTTAGTTATGATAATTTGCCCATTTAGATAAAACGTTTTGACGTACAATCGTTAAGTTATTTGTTCATACAACCTAATCTATTAACATACGGGGTGAAATTAATGAAAATATCAAATGTAAATTGTTCTACAATATTTAATTTCTTAATAATACTAGTAATTAAATTAATTGTTTAATGAGTTACGCACAGAGCAACATGTAATTAATATTAATTTATTCTTATTGAATAATAAATATATTAAATATAAACTCAATATTATTACTTTATTGCAAAATTATTCTGACTCTGATAAATTAATTATTTAATATTCCACGAACAGATGTCCAAGTTATATCAAAATAAATTTATTATTGATAAATAGATAGATAATAATTTAAATGTTAATGTGTTAATAAATTTTCATTATTTTTTAATTGTAAAAACAGAAATATTAATTTATTAAACAAAAAAATTATCCAGTCAAATAAAAATTGAACAAACCTTCGCCCATCAATGAAAAATCCATTAGCGAAAATGGCAAACCACCCTATTGTACCATGGACGCAATACGAACCGATTATTTTGCCATCATTGTCATGAGCACGTTGTTAGAAACAAATTGTTTAAATGATCACGGCACCACACTCTAACGCGACCGAACGATTACTAATAATTGTTATTATTTATGTTTCACTCTTTGCCGCTCTCGCGATGGAAAAACGCATGCGCGTACTTGGGGTGGTAGAATTTTATTTTTTTTATTTTTTTCTAAATGCCTTGAATGCCTGAGCGGTGATTCACCGTAGGGACTGTAATGGTTTATGCTTTTATCTGTGGTTCTCGTGTACAAAATAAGTGGGTATTATACTTTAAGGACGTTTAAAAAACTACAAATTGTTTCTGGTTAATTTATTACTTTTAATTATAACTTTTTTCATAAATTTTTGAACTCATCAGAAACTTCTAAATGATGTCAACGTATTTTTTCAAATTACGGAATCATTTCGCAAATTGCAGAAATTATAAAATTGAAAACAAAGAAAAAAAATAAATTTGAAATGTTTCAAATAATTTATACTAATATAGAAAATATAATTAGTTTACATAATTAAATGAATTCATAATTACAGTTGAGTTTAGTACAGGTCAAGAGATGCGGTCGCCTTGGGTTTTATCTTTTCGAGATGATCCTATCTGAGAATTATTACTTCTTCCAAATGTTGTTAAATTACAACAATGAAATATTATTTGATTTCACTTCTTTGATTCACAGAACCAAGTGTTCGAAAAACTGATATGGTTTAATCATATAATAATAAGTATTATTGCTCACCTGAAGGGATCATTGTATATTGTTTACAAAAATACGTCGTTTGAAAACGGTGCATAACCTAGCTTATTCTGGGCGCCATTTAATACAGGGTTGTTGGGTGTTCTGTGGTTGTTACCCTGTATTAAATGACTGAATATAATTTTATTAATTAATTAAAAGTTAATCGAATTTATAAATAAAACTTTAATAAAATTAAAAGGCTGCTTTATTGCACTAATTAATTATGGTGTTCAAATGTTTCAAAGAGAGCCATGTCCTTTGTAACGGACTTATATAAAATAATTATTTTATATAATGAGAACATTTCCGCCAGACCGAATTCCATTCGTAATACCCAACGGCTGAGTTAGGGGGCGCTGCATGAGAAAATAAACTGTTCTAAATATATTTACGAACTGCAACAATTTTACGTGCGTTCATTTTTTAAATAAATGTGTTAAATAAACTGACAGTAAAATAATTGGAGGTGGATGATAAGTTAGCGTTGTGGATGGTTGTGAATCGGTGCGTAGTGAAAAGTGTCAGGTTATGTATGTACGTATGTTGACACCGTTGTTGGTTCATTAAAAGGCGTAGCAACCGAAATGTTCTCGAAGAAAAAGAAGAAGCCGCAAATTTCTACGCCTACTAATTTTGAGCACCGGGTGCACACCGGTTTCGACAAGCGCGAGGGTAAATATGTCGGTTTACCATTGCAGTGGGCTTCGATCGTCGGCAACAACCAAATACTCAAATCTACCAACAGACCCCTACCATTGGTAGATCCCAGTGAAATAACACCGACCGAAATCCTAGATTTGAAGACGATCGTTCGTGGCGATCATAAATCAGAAAACAGGCTCAGTCTCCAACCGAAACCCACCAATGGAATTGTTCTGCCCAAAACCTCGAATGTGGCCAGATCGAACTCGTTGCGTTCCTCGAGCCCGCCGAGAATTCGACGGGAACGCAACAACGCGAACGTGCCCCCAGCAGTGCCAGAGGAACAAATCATGCAGTATCCAAGCATGAGGAGGGACCCTAGCATAAGTAAGCCTCAGGTGCGCGACCAGAGCCCGGCCGAACGTTCCCTCAGCAACCAAGATGTGCACAATGGTAATGTGCAGGAACCACACTATCCCTATCCTCGAGAACAGACCATGCCACCCCAACCAAACCCAATAGGATTGCAGTTGGGGCACTCACATGGTTCACAACAGAGTTTACAACACACTTATCCGCCTAGACCTGATCAGAACCAAAACGTTAAAAATGGGGCTGTTGGGCATGTGCCTGGTGTTGCAGCAGGGCAGACTGCAACCAGTAAACATCATGAACAGAGGCTGACACATGAACAGGTCAGTGGGTTACTGTTGTTTTATTTATTGAAAGGAAATTACAAATTATTTATTGATTTTTATTATGCTGAAGTGTTTCTTTCCTCACTTGTGTTTATTTATATACATTTTGTTCCAGTTAATTAGAGTTTATTAGCATATCCTTTTCATTGACACAATTTTCTGTATAATTTTAGTTCTTTTCTGAGTAAAATTTATATTTATGAAGTGTGATGCCAAATAGATCCAATTTTAATGTTTTGATGTAAAAATAGAAAAAAGTAAAGATTTATTTAAAAAATGAATATTGTACAAATCAAACAATAACAATTTAAAATTGTAATAAAATAAAAAGTATCAAAAGTTTTTGTCAATTTAATTTAATTAACATTTTTATATCCTCTATTATGTAACATAACATTGTGTTTTAATTACTTGTAACATGTGTTCTATGGGCTGCACAATATTAATTATTAATTCACACTGTCTTCAATTGGAATTTATGCGTTAAAAATTCAAATCACGTACTATACATAATTGAATTGAATTTTCCTCGAGTTTAATTTTGTTGCAGTTACATAATTTATTTTTCGTTACAGTTCAGGGCAGCTCTCCAAATGGTTGTGTCGTCGAAAGACCCTCGCGAAAACCTGGAACGTTTCGTGAAAATCGGCGAAGGTTCCACTGGTACAGTTTGCATAGCCCATGACCGAAACACCGGACGACAAGTCGCCGTCAAAAAAATGGATCTCAGAAAGCAGCAACGACGAGAACTACTATTCAACGAGGTCGTCATCATGCGCGACTATCACCATCCGAATATCGTAGAGATGTTCGACAGTTATTTGGTTAACGACGAACTGTGGGTCGTCATGGAGTTCCTGGAAGGTTCGTTAGTGATCTCACTAATGGAAATTAAAACTAATTGATTTTTTTTGACCATTTCAGGTGGAGCTCTGACTGACATAGTGACACATTCCAGAATGGACGAGGAACAAATAGCCACCGTTTGTAAACAGTGTCTGAAAGCGCTGGCTTATTTACATTCACAGGGCGTCATTCATAGAGACATAAAATCCGACTCCATACTTCTGGCTCTTGACGGACGTGTTAAGCTTTCAGATTTCGGTTTTTGTGCTCAGGTAATATTCTGTTACAATATTAATTGACAGTTGCACTCACATTTGATGTATAGGTATCACAAGAACTTCCAAAAAGAAAATCGCTAGTGGGAACGCCGTACTGGATGAGCCCGGAAGTGATATCCCGACTGCCTTACGGTCCGGAGGTAGACATCTGGTCACTGGGTATAATGGTCATCGAAATGGTGGACGGTGAACCACCTTTCTTCAACGAACCACCTCTGCAAGCCATGAGACGTATACGAGAGATGCCGCCGCCTAAACTAAAAAATGGCCATAAGGTAATGTATAGCATCATTCAGTTTTTATATAAATAATTTGTGGCTTTTCTTACAGGTTTCACCAAGGTTACAGTCATTTTTGGACAGAATGTTGGTGAGAGACCCGGCTCAAAGGGCAACGGCTCAAGAATTGCTCTCGCATCCCTTCTTAAGACAGGCCGGACCTCCGGCTTTACTGGTTCCTCTCATGAGAGGCATCAAGCATCAGAATTACTAATTGTTGTTTTTAGGTTTATTCATGATTAATGATTCATGAGATTTCTACTGATTAATTATATAATTACGATTTAACTGACAGCTTATACATATTTCTACTTGATTCTATGTTGGATTAGTTTATTTTGCTTGAGATTATAAATCAAAATTATTCATATATTACATCATGTTGCCTTATAATGTACTTTTTACATGAATTATAATACTCGTACAAATCAACAAAACAACATAGTTTTCTCAACAAATAAACGAATACTTATATTTCCTTAAAGCAATTGATACAAAAAAAAAAAAATATGTGATACATACATTCTGTACTTACTCATTTGACAGTTGGAAAAAATGTTTATATAGCCTTAAGTAATAATTTCATTTTAGTTTTATACCAAATATATATTATATTTATCAAACTAATGAACATCGATAAATGTAATTTTAAGCACTATTTAGTAGAAATAGAATGCGAGACGAGCGAAATGATAGTCAATTTTAACTCATTTATGTATTTACTGCATAAAATCGGTTTTGTGTATCTGGCGAGAATACTTAATTTCATTTCTTCATGGAATTCTATTTAATAATGGTTACAGCTTTATAGTTATGTGGTGCCTTTAGATACTCTTATGAAATATGTATATAAAATTTATTATTATTTATGACGAGTATTATTGTTATATTTAATTTTTGACTATTCACTCTCTTGTGATTTTTATATTCCAAACTTTCTTTATCAGTATTATGAAATTTCTACCGTCCATGGAAATTTAAGTGCCTTCTAAATTCTCATTGACTTATGATGCTGTTTATTTGAAGCCTGACATTGACTGACATAATTTTATATTAGTTTCGCAGTTTCAAATTATAATAATTATTTATTTATATGAAAAGTGTTACTTATACATACTTTATATGTACTGTATACAATTCTTTAACTTACTTCCACTTATTTTTAGTGATTTTAGTTTAGAGCAGCAAACTCCATTGTTATGAATTTTTTGTAATTAGTATTAGGGTATAAGTTACTTTGGTAATAAATAATTCATATGTTGTTAATATTTATGCACTGTAAATTATACAAAGAGTCTCAATATACATCTATTTTTTAGGATTGGTTTTATTTTTACCTAAAATTTTTATATTTATGATAATAAATTATCATAATTTATGCACATTTGAAAAAGCAAACATGTTTTATCTTTTAAAATTTTCATAAATACACTGCTTTTATTTTATTCTGATTATACTGTGTATTTATTAAAAGTGGGCTCATTAATAAAACAAATTTTATTAATATCATTTAATTTCACGAGAAAAATAAACAATATCTGCATTGGAGGTGAAATAATGAAATTTACCAACATATACAATTAGTTGAAGATTGAAATGTTTACCAAGAAGAACCTTTTGTTGGTCCAAAATATCTTGAGCATTTTGCAATTTTATCGACTTTTATCTTATATTCGATCCATTTCTAAATTTGAACCAAGGGTATTCGTTAATGAATGAAATCTACATTTTTTTTTGTTATATTTTACCTGAATCACATCCAGTTTTTTTTAACTGATTCATTACTTCCCTCTATTTCATTTGGTATCTGATTGACTTGCTAATACTCTTTACCAAGGATAGCCTTTAATTTATTAAAAATTTCTTGACTTTCTTGGCAGTTATATATGATGGTTCGTCAGCTTTAGAATTATTCTGAAGTATTTTCTAAATTTAATAATTTAACTGTTTCTCCTGATCGAAGTGATTCAGCGTTTCCAGATTTAAAGACTTTATTGATTTTATTTTCCAATATTTTTCGGTTGATTTGCTTCCAGGTTTTATTAATTCGTTCTACTTGATATTGTGATTCCGAGATTACAGCTTTGGTAACGACTGCTGATTAAAACATACTGTTCTATGGAAGCAAATATAATTTTATCATTATAACAGTTACAAGATAAATAAAAAGTATGAATTTGATTATCCTAAAGAAGCGCATCATGTTGTATCGAACAGAAAATCAACACAGTTTAATAACAGAAAAAAAAATTAATATATGATAGATTAGCATTTATTAATCTGTCTTTTTAATTTGATTAAAACACGTCTGAAGTAACAAAATAGTCAAAATAGATGAGCATGTCGCATCGGTGAATATGATGACGTAGCTAACTTTTCTGTTGTCCAAACGGACCTTTATATTATATTGTTTTTAACTGTTTGTTACTGATATAGAAGTTATTTATATATTTTTTAATGTGAGAAATTATGTTAAAAAAAAACATAAATAATTTAGTTATATTTTAAAAAAATATTAAAGCTAATTGCGTTTAATGTTATATGTAAAAATTTGCATTTAATATATCTTTTCTTGTTTCTTACAAATGAAAGTGTAATTATAGAATAATAATTTTTAATATTCCTACTACAACCACCAATTTGTAATCTCTGGCCTCACAACTGTTCTAATCGAAATAGAAATTTCAATCAGTTGTCCACCAAAAAAAATTTTTTTATCGCATTTACGATACTTTTACTTCCACTGCAATTTTGTAACCCATAAAAGTGGATACAAAAATCCGGTTACATCTGATTCTGATTAAGTAGTAGTTACTACTATAAGTTTCTGTTGTTGTTGGTCTTTTTGTAGTGGTTGATTTTGTCGTTGTAGTTTTTGTAGTATCTGTTAGTATCTAATACTAACTTATATATATATATATATATATATATATATATATATATATATATATATATATATATATATATATATATATATATATATATATATATACATATATTAAAAATTATAATAATAAAAATGCGGGGTCGTCTAAAATATATTTAAGCTTAAACGTATTATTAAAAACAATATTATTATTCTTAAAAAAATCGATAACCAAAGGTAAAAAACATATTAATTCAAACAAAATTTTCATTTACGTACGCATATTAATTATTTTGCCTATATAAAAGAGCATTACCGGATTCCAAATCTAAAGCTCTCTCAGACAACGATGAGGGTAAGTATCATTTTGTATAAACCATTAAAACATTTTTATAAGTTTTTGCTTCTTAATAACTTATCCGTTAGCTTTCGACTTAATTTTTGAAATATTCAAACTCAAAATATTAGAAAATATCTCACAATTAGTTATGATTTATTGTTATTTTAGGCATTATATATATTGGCTTTGGTTTTCGCCTGTAGCATCACTGAAGCGGCTATGTGATAGCTCCTACAGAGGCACAAGAAGAATACAAAAACGGGGAGAAAACTAATGGAAATTTGACATCTACTATACCCTGTCCTACTACTTTAAATCCGAATGAAAATAGAGGAGGTGATCAAAATAGCTCAAAAAATGGAAGTGGCCGAAGCGGTGGAGAAAACTGCGGAAGTGGAGAGAAAATTACAACCACTTTAAATCCGAATGGAGGTGGACGAGGTGGTCAAAATAGCAGCGGTGAAAATAGCACAGAAAATGGAAGTGGCCAAAATGGTGGAGAAAGTGGCGAAAGTCAAGAGAAAAATTCAACGACTACAACTACTTTAAATCCGAATGGAACTGGAGAAGGTGGTCAAACTAGCAGCTGTGAAAATAGCACAGAAAATGGAAGTGGCAAAAATGGTGGAGAAAGTGGCGAAAGTCAAGAGAAAAATTCTACGACTACAACTACTTTAAATCCGAATGGAAGTGAAGGAGGTGGTCAAAATAGCAGCTGTGAAAATAACACAGAAAATGGAAGTGGCCAAAATGGTGGAGAAAGTGGCGAAAGTCAAGAGAAAAATTCAACGACTACAACTACTTTAAATCCGAATGGAAGTGAAGGAGGTGGTCAAAATAGCAGCTGTGAAAATAACACAGAAAATGGAAGTGGCCAAAATGGTGGAGAAAGTGGCGAAAGTCACGACAAAAATTCAACGACTACAACTACTTTAAATCCGAATGGAAGTGAAGGAGGTGGTCAAAATAGCAGCTGTGAAAATAGCACAGAAAATGGAAGTGGCCAAAATGGTGGAGAAAGTGGCGAAAGTCACGACAAAAATTCAACGACTACAACTACTTTAAATCCGAATGGAACTGGAGAAGGTGGTCAAAATAGCAGCGGTGAAAATAGCACAGAAAATGGAAGTGGCCAAAATGGTGGAGAAAGTGGCGAAAGTCACAACAAAAATTCAACGACCACAACTTCTTTAAATCCGAATGGAAGTGGAGGAGCTGGTCAAAATAGCAGCGGTGAAAATAGCACAGAAAATGGAAGTGGCCAAAATGGTGGAGAAAGTGGCGAAAGTCAAGAGAAAAATTCAACGACCACAACTACTTTAAATCCGAATGGAAGTGGAGGAGGTGGTCAAAATAGCAGCTGTGAAAATAGCACAGAAAATGGAAGTGGCCAAAATGGTGGAGAAAGTGGCGAAAATCACGACAAAAATTCAACGACTACAACTACTTTAAATCCGAATGGAGGTGGAGGAGGTGGTCAAAATAGCAGCTGTGAAAATAGCACAGAAAATGGAAGTGGCCAAAATGGTGGAGAAAGTGGTGAAAGTCACGACAAAAATTCAACAACTACAACTACTTTAAATCCGAATGGAACTGGAGAAGGTGGTCAAAATAGCAGCGGTGAAAATAGCACAGAAAATGGAAGTGGCCAAAATGGTGGACAAAGTGGCGAAAGTGAAGAGAAAAATTCAACGACTACAACTACTTTAAATCCGAATGGAAGTGGAGGAGGTGGTCAAAATAGCAGCTGTGAAAATAGCACAGAAAATGGAAGTGGCCAAAATGGTGGAGAAAGTGGCGAAAGTAAAGAGAAAAATACAACGGCTGCACCATGTCCTACTACTTTACGCCCGAATGGAAGTGGAGGAGGTGGTCAAAATAGCAGCGGTGAAAATAGCTCAGAGAATGGAAGGAACAAAAGTGGTGGAGAAATTGGCGAAAGTCATGAGAAAAATTCAACGATTACACCATGTTCTACTACTTTAAATCCGATTGGAAGTGGAAGCGGTGGTCATAATAGCTCAGAAAATGGAAATGGCCAAAACAGTGGAGAAAATGGCGAAAATCAAGAGAAGACGACCATAATGTATTCTATTACTTTAAAATCAAATAACGAGCATAATACTACGAAGAAAATCTCTGGTCAAAATAATGAAAAAGACATCGCAAATACTTTAAGTCTGAATGACAGTGCAGAAAAAAACGATCAAAGTAGCAACGAAGAGAATAAAAATGGAGAAAAATCTGCAACAACTACAATTTGCCCCACCACAGAGAAAATCCCTATAATAACGTAACGCCAGTTATAACCAGAAGGTAGTGACGAAATTGATGGAAGTAAAGACATCCATTAATGACAAGGTTGCGTTTCTTATTATTCGATTATTTAAAACTTATGGTGAATGGAATATATAATATGTATCATATTGTCCAAAATAATTATATTTTTTGTGTTATTTAAAAAGATGATGAATGAATTTTCATTATACAATTTTATTTTTCAACATGTTTTATAGTAGAAGAGAAAAGCATTAATATTTAAAATTTGAAAGTTGGAAATGGGCAATACTTTCTAAACTCAATTAATCCAAAATAAACTTTTTATATAAAATTAGTTGGATCGCCATGCATTGAAAAAACCGTTATTCATTAAACGCCCTTCTCATGTGGTTACACCCCTTTATAATCATAGGAAATTCCCTCAATGAATCAAGCGGAGTCCCCCAATGTTGCCACATTTCTTTAACTATAATCTCAATTAATTATGCGACACAATATTTTTGAAACATAAACGTCTTCTATCAGTTGTAAAATTTTAAATAAACATTATTTATAATTAAAATGCAATGAATAAATTTTTTTGTAAGTTATGATTCTAATAGGTTTAATAATACTAGCAAAACTTTCATAAAGCTTATATAAGATGCAGCAACCGGCAATGTCGCAGTGTGACAGTATTCTGGGTTGTCTAATGCGCTGGCGCGATCATTTTAAAACGATGGTCGCGGAATTGTGATCCGGCGTCCAGCCACAAGCGACACGATTTCTAAACGCTACAGTGCCGTGTGGAAAGGCGTGAAAGTGCCGCGCACTGTCGCCACTCGCACGTATTTCATATGTAATCTCATCGAAATTCATTGTCGACAGTCGATGGGCCGGATCCTCACTTGTTGCGTGTTTTTTCATGCGACGCTTATTTGCTTCACGGTTCGGAAAAATTGAGTCGTATTGAATTACCTCCGAAATACATTTGGCGGTATTCGAAAATTGTGAATCTAGTTTTTAAAACAGTTCCAATTCGATTTTCGTGTTGAATTTCTAGATAAACGAACGGTGGCGCCCCCTGTCGTGTGTCCGCGAACTGGGGACGGAAACGTAGACTCGAAAGTAGACGTGTGTAAAACGGCATGAAGAAAAACGTCAAATATGGAGTAAATGTGAAGTTTAAGTGAGCCCGTGTGTAAAATGAGTGCGTACAAGATGTGTGCCAGGGTGTGGGTGCGATAAAAGTGGCCGCGTCCGCATCGTGGACTTTGTAAACAAACTCGATCAGCGTTGCCGTGCAAGATGGCTGGATTTTAAGGACTTCTTTGTCCGTATGTCAGTATGAAAGTTGAGCTGTTTGCCCAAGAAGGAAGGATTGAGAGGTGAGCGGTTTTATTATCCGCACTGTATGTATGTTTACGGGCCAGGCTCCTAAAATAAGTGCGCTACTGTAATCCAACTGACGGACATTTTGTAACATTACTCCTCCGGTTCGGGTCGCCTTATTTTCATGATTTTGTCGTTTGTGCATACGCTTTTTTCGCAAAATATGATTTGATTATATTTAGAACGTGTTTGTGCTCCGACCGTTCTTATTTCGGGTTCGTAGGTCAGTGCAATAAACAATATCTCGCCCAGGAATATTAGTCTGATGAATTCCTTAAATTGTTTTCGATCTGTCTGCGAACTATTTATACAAAACAGACTCATTTCTACGTTTATTCTTGTTTACCAAAGTTTTTAGCAATGAACCGTCGCCAAATCAAAATTCTATTTTTCGCCCGTATCGTTTATTATCATTATTATTATTATTCCAGCCTTTACAGTGGATGGATTTATTGCAGGAATTAGTTTATTATATCATAAATAACTGTTTGGTAACAGTATTTGCAAGAGTAATGTGGGTGGACGCCCATTTATCCAGTTTATTGGATTTAAATCTACGGGCGAACGTAATTTTGTTGTGCACGTCACCAGATAATACTTGTTGATTGGATTTCCAAGTCGGGTTTTAAATAAATTCTAAATAATTATCTTATTGCTTAAAAATTCAACAACAACATTTGTTTTTCCAGTAAGAATATAATATAAAGTGGAATTAATATGATGTGGAAAATTATTTTCTATTTTCATTTTTTATTGTTCCTAAATATTGGATTACTGTCTTAACTTAATATTAGATTCTAAGTAAAATGAGAATTAAATAAGAATAATAATTTCAGGCATTATTTTATCTTAGGTGTATTTGTGAGTTAAGATGACCTAATGACAAATCCACCATAATCAACAAATCTTGTTTTCAACAATATTTAAATCTCATTAAAATGTTTGGTAAATTGAGAAATTTGTTGCTCATTAGTGTTCCCTATAATTAGTGTTACCTGAACTAAGTTAATTCAATTAATTCAACCACTCCTACAAGTTTGAAAGCGTGTTAGGCATCGTGCAAATGTTGCTAATTGGCTTTTTTACAAACACCCCAAAATTTCCGAACGCCAGTTAATATATAAACTATTTATAAATATGAATAAGTTAGTTAAAACATAAAATGTTCGTTTATAATTTGTAGGTGTTAATTTTGAGTGGTCTAAATAATTTGCGTGGTGATAATTAAAACCTTTTGGAGATAAAATTCAGTAGAATTGAAAGAAAAGATTACCTTATCTTTATTGGTGACCCCCAAATATATTTATATTTTTAAGATATTATTTTTAATTATTTTACAATATTTCGTCTGAAATTGTTCGGATTTTGTCTCTGTAAATTGGCAAATCCAGTTAGATTTGAATTTTAAACTGAGTACAGCAAAATTCGAATGTAATTTAAAACAAATAAACCATTTAATTAAGTAGCACAGATTTATTCACAATACAAATTGTTCATTGTGTTATTAAAGGTAAAATTTAAATGATTTTATTGAAAAACCATTATGAATATGGAATTTTGTTTAAATATATACATGTTATTGATAAAAATTAATCTGTTTTATTGATTTTCAAGTTAAAGATGTTAGTTTGCAGTTTGCACAGTCTGTAGAAGAAATTTACACCTTCTAGTGGCGTTTATATGCTGCATACAGTACATTAACGTTTGCTCTTAATATTTTCAAAAACAAACTATTGTCTGTTAACATCTTATTCTGTCAAATTTGCCACTCTAGAAATAACTAACATTATTAATAAATATATATAAAAGAATGACTAATATTGTCGAAGTGTAAAAGAAATAACAATTTGTGGATTAAATTCACAACAAAAAATGTTTTGATCCGACAGAAATTATCAATGTAGGTAAATTCCTCGAATTCCTTACCATTTCTGTGTCCAACCAATCTTTTTTGATCGGATGCCAACTTTTGCATTTCTCTCGTGCATTTTTCCGTCAACGCGTTTCGTTGTTGACGGTTTCAAATTTAACAATAATCGTCTAAATTTGAAGTCACAAAGTGGCACAAAGAAACGCTTCCATCGATTGTCCTTTTGTCGGAAAATCCAAGAAAGTAGTTTAAGAATTAAAAGTCGTGCACAGAAACGAAAGTTCATTGAATCTACCGCTAATAGAATATTTAAAGTATGCAAATGCGTCGATTATCGGCCAGATTTTAATGAATTATCGTGCTTAATTAATGACTCGGTCTGCTGTCGATAGTTGCAACGTTGTGAAACTATGGTACACCAGTTACGTCAATCATTTGCATTTATTCGGTAATAATTTAAATTATATTCACGATTATTTGAGTTTTGAACAGTTTTTCGATTTGTTAAAGGATGCGAAACAGTTTTGCAACGCGTTTCCTTCGTCTTTTGTGGCAATACTGATTGTTTTTGGTTGCCACACTCCACAATATTTAACCGAGATGTTATAACAATAATAAGAACGAGACCTTGAAACTTTTACATTGTTGTTCCACGGTGTTGTTGTAGAAATTCGGTTTGTCAATAACGTACAAACCCAAATTCATTATCTTCGTTGACCTTTTCCGTCACCAATCTGCGTTCGGGTTGTTTTGGCCATTCGATTGGTGTATTTTTATCTGTGCAAAAATTGGGCGCCGCATTATGCAACAATTAGCTAATATTAGATTTTGCGTCGGGAATTATTCACCACGTGTCAAAGGTTACGTGTAATACCATTTATAGATACACACGAAAATATTTGAAAATGTGGAGTCCTCATAATTTTTTTATTTATTTGTGTTCCATAAATTAACATCTTTTAATTTTTTAGTCCGTTTTTAAGCTGACAAAGAGGTATAGAACTGGAAATTTTCACAATATAAAAATTTCAGGCTTTCTATACAGTGTGGCTCAAGTCGATTTTAACAATTTTTTTTTTTCAATTTTAAGCACTGTAGACAAAGTGTCATATTTTTTTAACCAAAACTAAAATCTGCAGAAATTATAGTCAACCCCTAAAAGCTCAAAGTTTCGTGGTAGAATTAACACCAGAACAAGTGAGTTGTGGAAGTATGTTAAATAAAATTTTGGCATTAAGAGTGTTATTACATTATTCTTGAAAATTGAGATAATTTCTGTTATTTTTGACAGTTTATCCCAATCCCACTACTTGATAAAAAATATTATGTCCTAAAAAGAATATGATTTTTAAATTTTCTATGTATGTTAATTATAAATATGCATATTTTTTATGATATTTGGTATATATCCGTTTCAGAGTGTGTTTAATCCAGTGGTGTAGTTTGTTTTTCTAAAAAAAATTTGCTAGAAAGATTTCTTCAATTTTTATATCTAATAAATGACCCTGTAGGTGTTGATTTTGGGTTAAAAAACGTGACAATTTAGTTAATATTAATTTTATACTTTCAAATGAGTCATACACAATCCTGAATAGAGTCCCAAAAGTTTTTATTTTTAATTTTAAGAAATTCTCAGTTAAGGTTTAAATGATTGGGTCTATCGAATCTTAAATTTATACTTTATAGTAATTACAGAATTTTTATGGTCTAAAAAAAGCTCAATGGAAAAAATGTCTTAAAACATGATGGATAATTTTAAAATTTTATGATTTCAAATTAATGGGTTGTTCTCTTATTGAGTTTAAAAGGTATCGTATCAAAAGTGTTCGCAATACAGCTATTTATGGGATAATTTCGACCCAAAAGCAAAACTTATGTGCTCCCAAAATAATCGATTATTTATTTAAATTTTAAGTGTTTGTGTGTAAGATGTTCATTCATTGAAATTATAAGGTTTCAGACATTTTACTTACTCAATAAAGCTCCAAAGTAAAAATTTTGGACACAAAAAATGATGTCTATTTTTTAAATTTTATGTAAATGTAAGTTTAAACTTTTTATGGGCTGAAAAAGTACCAAAAGAAAAAGCGTGATCTTAAGAACGGAGGGGTAAAATAGATTTTTTTCTTGAAATTCAGTGAAGAGTTACACCCCTTTTTTAAAAATAAGAAATTCCCACCTAATGTATATAGAAACATTAAGTTGCGTTGCGCAATTATTAGAAAATGAGTTCGAAAACTGAATAATCATAACAGGATATAAAATAATTGAAGCGGTGTCAGATTGAATTAAACACACTGTTTTGCAACGGAAAATCCAATTTGTTTGTTTCCTTTGAATATTAAATCTGTCGCGTCAAACGAAAAAAAATAGATGTCGTTTTAATTACGACAGTGTCAAATTGAATTACAACTCTCCGTCTTACATTTTACGTAAACGGCTTAATCAGTTTTGCATTCAACTTTAACCTAATTAAGTTAATCTATAAAGGATATCGATATGTATATGTAAAGCTTGCTTGGTTGTATAACAACTAATATACAGCTTTCGACATGGAAAAATAATGATCTCATGAGTGCTCGTCATTTCACGATGTTACAAACAAAAATGGCACAATAAAACAACCACACCATCCCACTGCAAATCGATAACGGTAAATTTATACGATGAATAACATATGCTAATTTTCACGGAGTCCATTCGGAAATAAAGCACGAGGCAGTGATGGTGATACAAATATATGTTATTTGCATTTCCCAACAGCATTTCATATCGTGGTTTATTTAAAATCAAACGAAACATGCTGATACTTTGTGAAAAATCCGTTCGCATTCACGTGTCCTCCGACTCTTCTGACACAGGGACCCCTTGTGTCCCCTCACATACTCGTGGGGGAGAACGAGTCTCATTATGGACCCGGCATCATTATCTAATCAATACGTTCGTGCACAGGCATGTGGGCTTCCCGACGGAGATAAACCCCAAACAGACTATTCAATAGTGACCAGACGGTTGTCAAGGCTGTTAATTAATGTTAGTCGAGAGAAAGGGCTGGAAGCCGAGCTGAAAATTAAATTTAGAAAATTAAAATGTGGAAAACGTTATTAAAATGTTTCCTACAAGTACTTTTATACTTTATACTCATAACACTACTTTTGCAAAAATTGTTATTTCAAATATAAATTTATATATTAAAATTTCTTGCAACGGGGGAAAATATAAATTATATTTAATAAAGATTATAAAAATTTAATTTTTTGATAAAATTATTTTCAATATATGAAATATATTAAATTCTAAAATATGTGATTATTAAAATTTAAGAAAGAGTTCATTTAAAATATTTACAAAACGTATTTATTGATTTTTATTATACCATTCAATTTTGACGACAATTTTATATTCAATGAAAATTTTTTCAAAACTAATTTCTACCAAAAATTTTGGGGTTACTTGAAAATATTTTGGTTTTTTTATATACAGGCCGATTCACCTAATTTATTCATTAGAAATTTATGGAGAATTAAATTTTTGTAGCAATTATAACTTTAACTAATTTTCTAATTAATTTAATCTATTGTAAAATGTATGTAAAGCCATTATAAGGAGCCATTATTAGTTATTGTCTGTCAATTAATATTCTTTTATGTATAGAGAATCGAAACGATTTTTTAATATTCAATATACTTATAACCATACTACACATATATAATGTTCCATTGAAAATAACAAAATTACCAGTAAATATTTAACAATTTGGGGATATTAATATTGGCTCCTAATAGGATGGTCCTGTATGTAAGCCAGAAATGAATTTTCCAGCATTAAAATTGGTGACTTTACAGACATTTTAGTTAATCTGTCAACATTTTTGGGAAAATATTAATAACTTAAAAACTTTTGGGTTTAGGTATAAGACATGTTATAGCCTGTTTAATTGTAATTGCATAAACTGAAAAATTCAAAAATATACGGGGTGTTTCTTTGAAAATAACCAAACTGATGTAACTTGCGGCACTACCGGAAATTAAATTTTCTTCAAAATAAATTAGAAAATTAGTTCATTTTTCATAAATTTGTTATGAACAAGTTAGGTAAGTCACTCTGTATATATATTTTTTGGAACGCACATTCTTTTTCTTCAAAGTTTTGATACTAATAATTAAACAATTCCAAAATTAATTCTTTTTAAATAACTTATTTTTTATAAATATAATTTATATTACTTAATTCGAGTATTAATGTGATTTATGATAAAGTATTGTTCTCATAAAATGAATGAAACTTCGTCACAATATGTGTGTTATCTACCTTCTGGGAAAGGGCAGAATTATATACATATGCCTGAAATTGTCCTTAAATTTAGGGAATTATTATATTAATTGAAAGAATTTTCAATTTCTAATTTGATTGTGTATTGATGTTTCAAAATTCATGTCAGTGAACCCAGTAACAAAGAAATTACAGGCATTCTAACTTAAAAAAATTGGGTATTAGAAAAATATAAAATCCTTATAAAAGTTAAATTTAGTTCAAAATATTTTAGGTAAATCAGGGGACAACTAGTGTGAAGCACCCTGTATGTAATCTGCGTCGTATTTTGGTCGTTTTACTGCCGTACAATCTAGAATACCTAGTCACAAATGGCCTTTGCAATAATCCCGACAATTAACCCGGCCCCCAGAAAATATTTCCGTACAGATTCATGTTTCTGCGAACAGGGATCGGTCCAGCGGGGCTTCGGAGCCTAGAAATTTCGTTTTTATTGTCCCGTCCTCGATTTCCATTCACTACCTGCCCATTTTGTTCCATCCCCTCCCGAAGGTACTACCTGTAGGGGTGACATGGGAACGGTTCGTGTGTTAACAAGTCAGTACGGATTTAAGCAATTCCTTGTTGTGATATTAGTGTTTTTAGTGATGAAACTATTTTAGCTGTGATGTTTAACGACTTTTACGATATAATGCTCAATTTGAAGAGCGACACGAAAAACGATTATGATGTAGAAAAATACGGGAACGCACAAGAGGTTGGTGGAAAGTGAAACGTGCTCTTTATTTTCGCTTAGTAATCTTAATACAAGTTAAACATGTGTCGATAAACAACAAACGTCAGCAGATTGCGCCAATATTTTTATACGATTGTACACAATCGGTAATAAAATGTGCGGTGTAAATTAACACTGAACCATTTACTTCATCATTAAACACTTCATAACTTCTTCGAACGTGCGAAAACGTTTGCACGTTGTGAACGATGCGAGCAGATGTATTTTTTTTTATTATTAATTATTCCAATAGACGCAACTACGCAACAGATTGTGGTTAATCGACTTAACAAAACATAACCCAAATAAACAGTCGAGCTGGCAACTTTGTGGCCGGGCCACGTTGCCGGTTCGAGGGAACGTGCGATGGTCGAAATGGTTCCACCGGTTATTTCGTATTTGTATTAGTTTTAAAATTAAATAAATACGCACACGTTTTTGACGGTTTACGAGGCCATGTCACAACCTTGTGCGATTTTAAACGAGTTGTTTTTCGTTTATTTCAAATTTTTTCATATCTGTTCGAATATTTGTTTTGCACGTTTTACATTTTTTTAGGTGATAAGGTTTTCAAAAATATGTTTTTGGAGTTGGTTAAATGTTATTGGAGATACCTTATCAAACTTGCTGTTCAATAATTATTTCTGAATTGAATTAATTCCGATTTGCTAAAGTTACTTACTATAAACGTACTGTTGCTATAAAATAGTATTTTCTATTACAGATATCAGAAAACTTAATAAATTCTTTGTCCATTTAACTTTCATAAAAATTTGTATAATTTAATGCGAGTATTTCATATAAACTTTATATTTTCTGTTTAAAATTACATATTTTAAACTACTTTCTCCTGATTATATATATTTATGCTTTTGTGTTTCGGCTTTATTTTTAAAGGTTAAATTATTTACAAACGTGTAAACTTTTAAAATCACATAAAATATTTAGTTTTGTAATATTTATTCTTATTAAGACTTTGGATTGGCAAGAAACACAATTATTTAATTTTATTTGTGACTTTAAATATATTTCGTTAAAAATAAAATATGTTATATTAATGTTGAAGTATGAATTTATTTAATCATCATAAGACATGGATGCAAAAATTTAATTTAATAATTACTCTCAAAAATGATCAAAATATTTTTTTCCTGGTTTCAAAAGCACATATAAATATTATTTTATAAATAAATCACAAATTCTTGGAAATCGACGAAATGTCAAGTATCTTATTGAAAACTTAGTTCTTTTTGTTTTTATCATGTAAAACATATTTATTGATTTTTATTATATTTTATTCAATTTTGACGACAATTTTATATTCAAAACTAATTTCTACAAAAAAGCTTGGGGTTACTTGAAAATATTTTTTTGTTCATATACAGGGTGATTTACCTAATTTATTTATTAGAAATTTATGGAGAATTTAAGGTGTTTCTAATTAATTTAATCTTTTGTAAAATGTATGTTAAGGTATTATAAGGAGGCATTATTAGTTATTGTATGTTTTTCATTATGTTGCTTTTTATAACAAAATATATCTAGTTTTTAGACATATTTTAGTACATTTTAAGAGACTTTTAATTCTTAAATATTTCCAATATGTTTATTCTTCTTGATGATTTTTATATGGTGTAACTGGTGCTCATACTCTGTTTTATTTTTCCATTGAATCGTTACTTCGCGACCACCGGTAAACTTTCTAGTGCTTCTAGATTTAGGAAGACTTGTTCATACTCATTCATTAGACATGTTTCCAATTACAACTCATAGAAGTTCCGTTAGAAAAGTAAGAATCTATTGTTTATTGATGTGCTAGTGTCTCAAAAACATTTCCTAAAAAAATAATTCAGTTTATTATTTAGTTTTTGCCAGTTTAGGTTATAATCATTATTGTTGGTTTTCTAAATTTGGTGTGTATTTGTCACATGTCAAACGATCATTTTCAAAATAAAAATTTTAAGGCCAAAATATGAGACTAAAATTTCCGTTTTTGTACTTCCTCCTTTTTAACTAGAACATGTTTTATATAAGTTCGGAGGCGCAATTTTCCATTCCATTCATGGCCATAACATTTTTAAACAATGTGGTGGTAGGTCGCGTTGTTGTTGAACACCGACACAACGCCACAATCTGCAAAGTTCCACAGGTTACAACGAGTACATTGTGTTCGCAGGGAATGCATGACATGTTCATCCAATCCCAGCAGTTGGTCACGACGAATAGCAGCAACAACGGACAAGTGCAACAGCTCCATCAACAGCAACACAGCCACCATCAACTCCATCACCAGCAGCATCAGCAGAAGAAGCGGAAGGTCGAGTCGATCGCGAACCACAATAGCACGTCGACGGGCGTCATCGGTGCGGAGTGTCCCGGCGGCGGCAGCAACAGCAGCAACGGTGTCGATCAGCAGCTGGTCGACGCGGTGTTCGCAGTGACCGGCGGTGGACAGTTCGCGAGGGCCGGCTTGACCAGCCATGCCCCTGGCGCCAGTCCGGGCGTCAACAGTCAGCACCAGCAGCCGTTCGTTCGCGCCTCCACTATCAAGCTGCTAGACACGTACCAGCGCTGCGGCCAAAAGGTAGGTCGCCAACTCCACCACGGACTCGCCCCCTTCAAATTCCTTCGACATTTTGCTTATATATCAGTACCATCAGTACTGATTGTCAATGTCACTGTTACATATATAACAACTTTTTAGTTTCAAATGCAAATACAAAAAGAAATTAGAAATTGTGTTTTACACAAAGTTGCCCACATCAAATAATTTACCTGTTTTCCATAATTTTTTTAAAAATTTTTATGAATTGTTCTGTTCATAGACATAAATTAAATAATTATTTATTTTTTATTTATAAGTAAATGGTTTTTAGGTGACGCTGTTATTTTAATAATTAAGCCAATTTAATAACATTAATTTTAATTGTGATTAGTGGAAAACTAATTTTTAAACTATTTATCAAAATAAAACAGGTTTAAATTTTAGTTGGCGACAGAAAATATTTTTAATTGTTTTATATTCATTATTAAAAATTGTGAAAAACCGAAAATTATGAATAAAAAAGCAATTATTTCAAAAAATCAATGTACATTGACAATAAAAAATAGTATTTGATAGTATTTATATTATTATATGTGAAGAAACAAAAGTTAGTATTAGTTATCATATTATTAATGTTTCAAAAAAACATTTATTTTTTATACTTAGTCAAAAATATTTGATATTTCAGTATAAAAAGGGAATTTAAAAGTATATTTAACTATTTTTTTTGAATAGTATAATAAATAACTTAATGAAATGAAGATTAGAAAATTAAAAAAAACTGAGATTAAAAAATTTTTTAATTATTATACTATTTAACGGTTCAAAATAAAGAAAAATGTGGTAAAAATATTTATAATGATAATTTTATTAAAATTGTGTGACGAATTGTATGAAGAAAATATATATTAATGTCCCAAAATAAAAATTATATGATAAATTGATTTTTAATAATTATTATTGTTGTTATATTTTTATGACGTATATATAAAAATTGTGTAGAAAAGGAAGCATTTTTTAAAGAAATCTCTGTATACTTTTCCATTTCACATTTTAACGTAAAAAAGGGAGGACAAAATACTAATTTTTTGACATTTTATGTGGTGTGTAATGAATTTAATGAAGGAAAGATATATTGTATTTTTGATATTAAAAATTTTATTTAACGGGATAAAAATATTTCTAATAATTAATATAAGTCTAAATAGTACAGTAAAATATTTTGTTTTATATTCTTTGTAAAATGTATGTAAGAAACGAAAATTTTGAAAAAGGGGTACAATAATTAAAAAAAGAATCATCATAGTATACTCATAGTCAAAAATATAATATTTCAAAGTAAAAAAGGAGGGTAAAAGTACTTTTAAGAATTATTTGAATTTCTTTTGTAAAATTTTGTACGTATCGAAAATATTCAGCTAATAATCTAAAAAACAATTTTCAGCTTTAACAAATGTGAAAAGAAAAATAAAAAGTTCATAAAAATTCTATTTTCTTTTCTAACAAAAAATTAAACAATTATCAAGGACTAAATTGTTTTTACGTAACTTAAAACTATACACTTAATAAATTACGTATAATATTAACTTTTGCGATAAAGTAAAGCAATTAAAACCGTTATTAACATAAACTACATAAAATGGCATGTAATCCAAATGATTATCAATATTTAGCAAGATCGAATCGAATGATAAAGAATTTAAAAATAATCACGTAGCCGTAATTTAACGTTATTTACTTTTATAGAACCCCCAATAATGTCATATCCTTTAATGCGCCCCAATTGGTTTTACAGCACGTAAAACCGAATCAGTCGAAGTTCCCTCCGGGTTGATCTGATCAAGAAGGTCGTCGGGAATTGCGCGCAATTTATTCGTCTATAAATACGCAAAGTTGTGCGTACAATAAATAAAACTGACCGCCGTTGTGTTTTTATAAAACAGTTTTTCATTTGCGCTGATTGTTAAGTTAATAGCAGGCCACTTTCACTGTGCTACACTTTCGTAACGGCCCCGGCAGTTTTACTTTATTGTTAGATCTTTTTCTCGTCTAGAAGATGCATGTTTTATCTGGTTTTTAAGTCCGATATGGTAATGGCGTAGAAAGTCGGACCCGTGCGTGTGTTACGCAGATTCCTGGTCTCATAAATACAATTAAAATTCTCTACCGATTAAATCTTGCGGTACACTAAGCTTATTACTTTTACAGTTAGTGTTACGAGTGTTTGTCGTTCAATTTTGACTTGAATTTCCGTTACTAAGTCAAAACTTAACGATTTGTCCTGTTTGTGCTAGTCATTATCGATTCGTAGCTTATTATTTTAAATCAGTGACCCGATTGTCATAATTTCTATCGATCTCGACCGGTTAATTGTATACGGCATGAAAATTGTCACGTTAACAATAACAAAACTCGTCTTCCCGTTTAGTGTTTTCGTTACCCACTTCACCTCAGCGTGATGAAAGACACCATGCAATCGTCTATTCGACGTCGTCACTTTATGAAAATCGGCAACTAATTGCGACTGGTAACCGAATTATCCGGGATGGGAATATCCGCTTGCCGGATTTAATTTCCAATCGCTTCGGGGTTCTCGTTTCTCAACCACTTTATTAGATTCGGGATGAATCCAATTATGTAATGGGGCCCTCGACAATTTTCGGGTATCACTTGATGAGTTAACACTTTATAATCTGTTGGTGATACCAAAGAAATAATAATTATTAGACAAATTAAAATATTTTCGTCGTCTGTGAATCAGCTTCAATCTAGTAACCTTTAAACGATTACATTTGTCAGACTTAATAAACAAGATAACGTTAATGTTGTTAACAACCAGTTTGTGATCAATTAAGCACTAATAAATTGCAAATGGTGCCAAAATTCTGTTATGTTAGAATGTTATAAAATCCTTCGTTACTCACACCCACAGTGAATTTGTAGTTAGTCATACAGATAAGGCAAAGTTGTGTTGATTCAATTTATCAGCAGCATACCAATTGAAGACACTCGAATGTGATGTGTCGCAGAGGCTCCCCAAATGTCCGCGACTAAACACCGGCGGCGTCGGCCTTGTTTGTTGTTTTCGAACGCTGCGCCGTTCGCACATTATCAAACGCATCCGCTTCTTGTTGTTCTTAATCTAAATCGCCTTGGGGGAACCCGACTGGAAACCTTCTGCGAACGTGTGCCCCGTTCACGTCTGGGTCCCTCGCCTTCCACCTTGACATTATTATACTTGATACGACAGCGAGCAAAAAAATTAAATAAGACGGTTCTTCGCGCGTGTGTAACAAGGTGAAACGAGCCTTTCAGGCTGTTGAAAAAAATGCCGCGACTCCAGGTGATAAATTTCGAAGAAAATAGCCGATCTATCCGAGTCAGGGTTGACGAGAAAACTCGACCCAGATTCCAGTTGAAGATGATTGAAACTGTTTATTTTTGTCAACTTATCAAGAATAGTTTTTCAAAATTTTAAGCTAACGTAAGTGAAAGTTTCGGAGTTTTTCTCGAAATTATGTATAAAAAAAGAAGACCAAAACAATTTTCTATTGTATTATTAACACAAGCATTAATTATGTAAATTGTGCAAGATTTCTCTCATTATTACAAGCATTTTTTATAATTAACATTAATAAAATAAGAAAATATATATTTTTTTATTATTGTATTCTTATTCTTCACTATTTTATTCAAAAACTGTATTTTTGGGAGAATTGGACATTATTTTCCAAATATTAAATGAATAATCATGTTCAGTTTTATCAAATACTATATTTTGATAGCAGTTTTCTAAATTTTTTTGTCAACCGAAGTAATGGCTCAGTAGAGAAGAAATTAAAACGTTTTTGTTATAAATAGTTACCTTTTGCCTTTATTTTCTAAAAGTATATATTTCTGTTGTATTTTAAAAATTTTAAACACTTTAAATTAAAACTGTAATTTTGAAAGATTTCACAATACATCCAAGGTTAATGTGCAGATCTTACTAAAATTTTGTGCATTTAAAAATTATTTATATTATTTTTTATTTTTTGCCTTCTTTTACTGTACAAGGCATCATTAAAATATGTAAAATAATTGTTTTCAACATATTAACACACTATAGGCGGGTAGCAAAGTAGTTCAAACTAAGTTGTTGAATGATAACAAAAAATATAAGGATATAATTCTTTCAGTTCCGTATGTAAACCAATAGAGTAAAATTATCTCACCCCACTTCTAAAGTAAGTACATTCAAAAAGGTAAAAATTACCCGGCCAGCTAACAATCAACAGTTCTCGAGACGGGTATTTATACTCGACCCGTTTATAGTGTGTTAATATTGAATAACATTTTATCTATATGGAATATTGAATTTATTTAAAATCTGGTTTTCAACAGTTAAATTTTCAACATCAAATACTATAATTTGTCAGTAGTTTTCTAAAATTCTTTGTTAACCGAAGCAAAGGCTCAGTAGAGAAGTAATTAAAACGTTTTTGTTATAAATAGTTAGTTGCCTTTTATCATAATTTTAAAAAAATATATAAATATAAATAAATATATAAAATATACATTTGTTATACTTTTAAAATTTTACACGCTTTCAATTAAAACTGTATTATTGAAAGGGTTCACAATATTTCCAAAAGGTTAATATGTGTAGATCTAGTATTTTTTTATTATGTAAGACTTCTTTGAAATATGTAAAATATTAAAATTGAATAATACTTTATTTATAAGAAAATATTAAATATAATAGAATCTTATTTCTATAATCTACATAATCTATAATTTATAAAATTGCGTTTTTGAGGACAGTATAAAATTTCTCCAAAATTAATGTACATATCTTGATATTTTGCTCATTTAAGAACTATTTAGATTATTTTTTATGTTTTGTTTATATAAGTAAAATAACTGATTTGAAAAAAAAATGTAAATTATATTCATAAAAACTATTATTTATCAGAATCATGCATTTTTTATAAAATTCTTATAAATTCAAATTTTAATTATTGTTAAAATGTTCTAATACTTGTGTTATATTAACAAAAAAAAAAAAGAATTATAGAACCCCTTAATAAACGGCTGTTTTCTTTTTAAAGCGTAAATCAACGTGGTCGCCGGAAGGTAATGGTGATAGTTGCGGCGGCGATCTGGTCACACGGACAGCCGCGTCAACGAACAACGCCAACCAGCAACAGCAACACAGCACGTCGATCAGTTTCGGTCCGTCGAACGGTCAGCAGCAACAGCAGCAGCAGCAACAGAGTGCGACCGGTGGCGTCACCGCGTCCGCGCAGACCATCCCATCGACGACCAATCTCAGCGGAGGCCTCGAATTGGGCGGGGGCGGCGCCCAGGCGTCAACCACGACGGCGCACGGCAAAGTACAGGCGGCTCCGGGGGCGAACAACCCCCAGCCGCAAGGTAAGAAAAAATGTAATGAATCGCCAATTGCCAATTAGTATATTATTATTATTATTATTATTAATTATTGTTAACGACTGGACGCTTTGTGCCACAGTATCCTTAGGATACCCACTATGTTCTTGCGGTAATTGGACGGTTAACTTTTACTTTCGTCAGGGTAGATGGTTGGTATTTCTTACATAAATATCCTAATATCAACATAGTTTTTTAAAAATTCTGATATTTTTATATTTATGTGAATATCACTACATTATTCAACCCTGTTTTTATTATTATGCTTTTGTTTGCTGTGGTGACTGAAGACGAGGCCAAGTATAATTTTCCCCAATAAAATAATTGCCACTTACAAATTCTCCATAATAATTAAAAAATAACATTAGGTACAAGTAACGTATTCTATACTTGAATTCTCGGTACCTAATTTTTTATTTAAAATGATTTTGTATTTTTTAATTTTATTTAACAAATTACACATGTTTTGTCCTGGTTTCCTTAGTCACGTTATAATTGAGATATACTGTAATTCTTAAACCGTGGACTGTAATTAATTATGATAATAACAACTTATTACATAAATTAGAAACAGTAAAAGTTGAACCCAAATTTAAATTCTAATGTAATGTTAATTAAAAAGCCACATATGTCGAAGTCATCTGTCCGAATTTTTAATGTACAATTATGTAACATCAAAATCCGTTTTATTGGGTACGTTTGTATTAAAAACCCACAACCTAAAACGGTGGGAAATCCGACCTGTATAATATTGGCGTCGGTCGTCGATGCAGCCATGCAAGTCCCGTCGCTCACCGTCCGAATCAGAAAACCGAAATCTCCGACTGGACCGGCTTAAAATAATACCCGGGCCGCGTGCCTCGCCAAAACACACACATTTGCATCCAGCACATTTTGTGGGTTTAGAAAAATATCATATTTAGATTTGTGAGACGCATCGGGACATTTAAAATGTTAATATTTGTGGAAATGACGTGTTGTGGGCTATTGATTTTCCTCGCCTCAATAGACAACACCTAAACTTCCCCATTCTTTAATATTAACATCAATTTGTTTTTCTGTTTCCTGACGAGCTGTAACGATGTTTGCACACGCCGCATTTGCTTTATCTTGTAAAAATATCGGGACGGAGGCGTTTTAATCAACGAGCTCTTGGAATTCCCCTCCAGTCTAGGAAGATAGCCTTAATTGCTTAGGTTTAGTCTAAATTCAGTTCAATAAATCTTCTTGTAATTATTAACACACAACTATTATCAAACAGGTGGGAATTTTATTTATGTGAAAAGCCAGACATCACTGTGTTGTCTCGTCCTCAGTTGCCAGCACGATTTCACTGAATTTTATGGCAACACTCAAACACAGAACCTAGAAAACTAATTATATTGTGGTAGAAAGTTTCTATACGTTTTAAACGGGGTGCGAATGGTCGATGGGACAAAGTATTACAAATCTTTGTCCCATCGCAGCTGAGAAAATGTTAATTGATTTAATGGTGTAGTTAATTTAAATTTGTAAATTCTGGCATAGTAAATTATGCGTGTTTATGGCTGTCACCAAACTTATCATGTGCCAGGGTCATCCTGCCAATTTAAGATAGAATTTCGAATTTTATTTTTGTTTATCTGGATCTTGTTTGTCTCGTACACAAATTCATCACAACAAACCATTATTCTATTCGTCTATTGATATCAGACATAAATAGAAAGTTAGTGCGAACTATAAAAAGAACGTATTGTTATTATCTTTGGAATTGTTTACGTTGACAGAAATATTTTTCCAAGTAATCTTTATTGTTCTATCGAATTATGGCTTTTTATTATAGTAATACAATATTTCTGTTGGTGCAGCTGATTATTCCGTTGTGTATATTACGAACTTTTTTATTTATTTTTTTTTCCTATGATGATAAAATTCTACCATCAACACCATTAAGTCGAATTGAATGTAAATATGTAGTGTAATAAAATATTCAAATACTTTCAACAAACATATCAAATGTGCCCTTTACAAGAATTATTAGTTTGTTGATAATATTTTATCAAGTTAATTATGTATTGTTATTATCCAGGTAATTTAATATTATTACTATCGTCATCGTTTCCAACATGTCAAATCAGCATTTCTGTATGTTGTTCAATTCGCATTGTTTAATTTTAAGCCAATTCTTATGTTTCCAACTTATCAAACTAATTTATTTCCGTCATGCCCGTTACTATTTGTATAGCTTTTTATTATCTCCTCTTTTGACTAATGAATAGGCGATCAATTTGCATTCCGTTTGTATTAGTACTGCCAGGTGATAAATTGTCGGTTTAATTATGTTCATGAATTCGCCTGAATCACTAAATATGAATCATTGCGGAAAGTATTTGATGTTTTGAATGGTTGTTCGATTCGTTTTGACAGTGGTATAACGTGTAAAACATTTTTATGTCTGTTCCTTTTATAACCGACAAGTTTTTTTGTTTTTATTTGGAATAATGTATCTTATTTCAATTTTCTACTGTTGAATATGGAATATGAAAATCAATCTATAGAAAAGCAATTAATTGATTTATCGTTTCTCATCAATATTCAGAATTTGCGACATTACTTATTTTTTTCATATTTTATGCAATTTTTCCTTTTACTCCATAATTATATTAATTTAGATTTAATAATGGAAAAAATATTCTAACATAGACTAAAGATATTTTAACCTTGTACTAAATCTGTTAAATATTAATTTTTATCGTAGTTATTTAATTATAAATTTGAAGATACACGTTAAGTTAAAACAAAATCATAATATAATTTTGAAGTGTGGTGTGTGATTGAAAACGGACAACAGTAAAATCTCAATGAAAACCTTAAACACAACATAACATGTAAATTATAAAGCAATAAATCTAACAATTACACTTCTTCTTTCTTGGTGTTCGCGATTACCCAGGCACCGGATCGGGAAGCGATGGCGACTACCAGCTGGTGCAGCACGAGGTGCTGTACTCGATGACCAACCAGTACGAGGTGCTCGAGTTCCTAGGACGCGGCACCTTCGGTCAGGTGGTCAAATGCTGGAAAAAGGGCACCAACGAGATCGTCGCCATTAAAATATTGAAAAACCACCCGTCGTACGCGCGACAGGGACAAATCGAGGTCAGCATCTTGTCCAGGCTAAGCCAGGAAAATGCGGACGAATTCAATTTCGTACGCGCGTACGAGTGCTTCCAGCACAAGAACCACACGTGTCTCGTGTTCGAGATGCTGGAGCAGAACCTCTACGACTTCTTGAAACAGAACAAGTTCAGTCCGTTGCCGCTCAAGTACATCAGGCCGATTCTGCAGCAGGTCTTGACCGCGTTGCTCAAACTCAAGGTAATTTAGGTGGAACGTTAAATGATGAGTTGGAATTTACAATTTGGTTTCGTTCGCAGCAACTTGGTCTGATCCATGCGGATTTGAAGCCGGAGAACATAATGTTGGTCGATCCGGTACGGCAGCCGTACCGCGTGAAGGTAATCGATTTTGGGAGCGCGTCTCACGTCAGCAAAGCTGTGTGCAACACGTACCTTCAATCGAGATACTATCGCGCCCCCGAAATCATCCTCGGTCTGCCTTTTTGCGAGGCCATAGATATGTGGTCACTTGGCTGCGTTGTGGCCGAGCTTTTCTTAGGATGGCCACTCTATCCGGGATCATCCGAGTACGACCAGATAAGGTAACAATTCCCTGTTGTAGTTTTCTTACAAAGATGCTTAACTTTTGTGTTCGTGATAGGTATATAAGTCAAACGCAGGGTCTCCCAACGGAGCACATGTTGAATAATGCGTCCAAGACAACTAAATTTTTCTATCGTGACATGGACAGCACTTATCCATTCTGGCGTCTTAAAACACCCGAAGAACACGAAGCAGAGACCGGTATTAAATCGAAAGAGGCACGGAAATACATCTTCAACTGTCTCGACGACATTGGCCAAGTCAATGTACCAACCGACTTGGAGGGCGGACAATTATTGGCCGAAAAGGTGGATCGTAAGGAGTTTATCGACCTGCTCAAGAGGATGCTCACTATGGACCAGGTAGCAATATTTACTCCATCATGCTGTATTATTCATCCATCCCATTCCTTCTTTTTGACAAAATCTAACTGTCTCATTATGTGTTTAGGAACGACGTACGACTCCAGGTGAGGCTCTCAATCATCCGTTCGTGCGATTGGCCCACTTGGTGGACTATGCCCATTGCAACAACGTTAAGGCCAGCGTTCAAATGATGGAAGTGTGCCGCAGAAACGACTACAGCACCCCCACGGCAGGTTCACACCATCAACCGGCCCAGCAGGCACCTTCGTTGGTCGCTAACTTCGTACCAAACTCTAACGGAAACGTCACCTTCACCATCAACAACCAACTGACCAACCAAGTCCAGAGACTTGTCAGAGATCGCTCCGGCTATGACAACCTGGTACGTAATCATACTCTTGTAAATTTAAATGCATGTTATTAATAATAATAAACAAATTTCAGTATCAAATTTACAACGGCCGGACGGTTGGTAGACAATACGCCACCGCTAGCAGGGCGGATCCGTTCCAGCATCAGCTGGTGTCCAGCATACTGTGCCCCGCGGGCTATCAAGGCATGGGCGGTTCACCGGCCAAGCACGTGACGGTGGTGCAACAGCCTCCGTTGCAGATCCAACCGCCGATTCTGAGTCAGCCCGGACAGCAGCAGTACGTGCCGGTCAGCGTGGTGGAACCCACGGGAAGGCAGATGCTGTTGACGGTGAGTGACTTTCTGTACGACCAAATGAGAAATCCGCTCTATAGATTTAATTATTATCCCTAAGGTTTTATTGTTGTGTTGTCGAGCACGGTTTTTGATACTGTTAGGTTCAATGGAATTTTATTATGAATTTGTTGACGTACCTCACTGAGAATACGAGCAATCGAGAACGTTGTTATTAATACTTGATAACACAGTTCCTTGATAATTGTGGTGTTAAGTGATTTTTTTAATGTGCCTTAATGTGTGATAATAAAGTTATTACTTTTAATAATAAAGTACATGTTATGAAAAACAATTATAATTTTTCGCAACATCTACTATATTTTAAAGGAAATACTGGAATTTTAATTGTTAAAACACTTCGTGAGTTACCAAATGTTTGTGACCAAGGTGCTTATTCACCGTCTATGTAATTTTAAAAAAACAAAGTGATTTGTGTATATACTAATTTTATATTTATATTTAAATAAATGATTTTATTTTAATTTTTTGTTTTATTGATACCCAAATTCCCTATGTGAATTATACTTCCCCACAACAATGTGAAATTAGGAGACAACACAACAATATAACAAAATATATTAACTTAATTTTAGTTATTTGACTCTCTTACATATTTGAGCAAAAAATATTTGTTATAAATGAAGGAACACACTCTTACATTAAGCTAATAATAATTGCAAAACGTAAATGAACCAATCATAATTTCTTGTAGAACGCTGTGCAAACTTCGTGGCCCACGAACCGACAACAAATGGCGATCGTACCATCTTGGCAGCAGATACCTCCCCAACACGCCGCCATTCAACAACCTCTTTTGTCGGAGGCCGAGTGGGGCCGCCCCCTGTTGGTCGATTCGTCCGCGATACTGCAGGAACAGCGACCGGTCTTCCCGGTCGATGTGACCGCAGAGGTTTATAATCAAGCCATTGTGGAACATCCAGCACCCGGAAACTGGGGCGCGCCGACCAGCAAACGTGGTTCCAAAAACCATCACGTGGGACAATCCGGTTCGCACCACAACCACCATCTGATGGTGCCGACCCACCATCGATCGCATCATGACAAGAAAGAGCAGACACAGCTGAGTCCGGTGAAGAAACGCGTGAAGGAGGGCACGCCGCCTTCGGAGCAATTGTCGTATGGTGGAGGTGGTGGTAGAAGGAACCACAGTCCCGGTGGAGGACACTGGCAACATCAACAACAAGTGACACAAGACCACCACACACAGACCACAAACCACCACGGTCACGGCCACCACCACCACCATCATCACCATCATGGTAACAGCAGCGGTCGTCAGCATACGATTACCATCAACGACACTCCCTCTCCCGCAGTCTCCGTCATCACGATATCTGACAGCGAGGACGAAACGGGTGAAAAGGCGGCCAATAGAAACAACGCGGCTCAGCACCAGGTCCACAACCAACAGCCTAACGGCCAGCAACCTAGGAAGAACGTCATCAGTTGCGTTAGCGTGCCGGACAGCGATGAAGACAGGAGTTCCTCAAAAGTCAGTATAAGACTTTCGCAACATTGCGGGAAATTAAACGGTTTTCATTTATTCTAGCACTTCATTCAGCAGCAGATCAAGAACGAGCCGTGCACGATGAGTACGAGCGGCAGCAACAGTAGCACCGGCACGAATTACGCGTCGCAAAAGAAACGGTTGCTCGCCAAGGCGCAATCGGAGTGCATGATGAACGTGACGACGAAACAGGAACCGGGATGCGGCGACTATCACCGATCAGATTACGCCGCCGCGCCCCAGCAGCACTGTGGATCAGCCTGCAAGGAACCCGGTCCTCCTGTACACTCTGTATGTGTATAAAATTCTTTTTAGTTATAAATATTTACAATTATTTTTTAGCAACAGCAGTATCAGTATGGAGTGCCGGAACAGCAACAGCAACAGTATGGCAACAGCAATGCGGAGAAGAGGGTGTCGTGGGCACCTCCCGCTGCCCACAACGGGTCTTCTGGACATTCGCGACGGCACTCCACAGTGCCAGCGGTGAGTCTGACTGTAAGATCACTTTTCATTTCATCCTTTTCTTTCTCTTTTTGAACGTTTGATTTACATTTAACGATAATTCGTTTGAGATGTAGATTTAATTAAATAATAAGTGAAAGAAACAGTTTGGATTGAAGTCTGGAACTGTTAACATAAATCGAATGTTTCAATTGCAGCCTCCGATTGCACACAGCACTAGAGACAGTTTGGCTGTGTCGCGGGATCAACATCTCCTGGCGCCTGGAAAAGGTTGGGGTCCTCCACAAGGTATCCATCATCAAACTTACAGGTAAGTGATTTAGTATTTGAACACTATAATTCTGTAATGGTGACGATGGTTGTACGTATGGCTACTGAGAGTAAATGTAGAAAACTAACAGAGATGCTGCTGTTTTTCTTTAAGTAATCAATATTGGCTACAAATATTAGGTTTATTCCATTTGAAATCAATCAACCTCATTAATTGCTCATGATACAACATATGATTGACTTTAAACTATAATTTTAATTGGAATAGACCGTTAGATACTTAAATCGAAAAACGGATGCTGATGAGAGTGTTGATGTTGCATGCAGGACAGTAAGTATCCCCGTATGTTGTAATTGTAGACACAGCAGCGCCCATCTGTCGCCGCAGCCGCTGGGTGGAGCGCCCAGGCTCTCGCCCCAGCATCCACTAGCCGCGGCCGCCGGCCAGCCGCTCTATCACCAATCGGCGGCCGAGCTCTATCGTCGACCGGTCTACGTGACCACCACGCAGCCGGCTTATTTGCCGGCAACGGTGCCCCAACCTGGGTGAGTACCGGTTTCAATTGACGCTGACGCTGCTTATATAGATCCGTTTGCTGCTTTGATGTTGGGTATTAGTTTACTAGTTTTAATTGATGTCTGCTATTGTATTTAAGTTACTTCGTGGTGGATGCATGAACCTACTGTAATCAGGATTATTGCACGACTTATAATTTAATTAACCTATGTAATAATTTTATTTGCACTGCTTTATGCGCATATTTGTTATTTTATTTGTGTGTTTAAATATTTTGTATATATATTTGTTTAACATATTTATACAATTGTGTGTATATAAAAATAAAACATATCTAGTCGAATTGTGTTTGCTTTCTTTTCAATGAAGTTTTGTTTTAGAACTCTATGCCAATAGCAAACTTTTGCATTGTGGTCTCAATTTATTTCATAAATTTAAATATAGTAATGATTAAATCGATTTAATCGGATTAAAAATTTACTTATAAATTACATTTTGAAATGTGTGCATATTTTGTTTGTTGTATAATGTAGTTGCAATTTAAAAGATTTTATGTTTCTGAAATTATTTTCTAGCTATGATCAAGCCATTGGACAATGCCAAAACTATTGCTATTGGCGAAATGGATACTAAAGCAAGTTTGTAATGATTAATAATTAATAATTTATTTTTAAAATCTTTATGACTGCGTTTACTTTTAATTTATTATTTAATTTTTATTAATTACTGCTTCTTATATCTAATGAACAATTAATTTTAAATGTACTAACATTGTAACAATTTTAAGAAATATTTTATTAATTTAAAAGTCATCACAGTTTTAAGGCGTTTCTTTTCAAGCTCAACATTGTGAAAATTTATAATAATTTTATTTGTTATAATTTTGTACTCTACAGAAAAGTTTCTTAATACATTTTAAGAAATTTTAGTTAAACTCTTAATAAAATATATTAAACGTATTATTTTATGATTTTTACAATATTTAAAAATATAATGTACAATATGTTTTGTAAATATAATTAAAAAATACTTCTTTTTAAATAAATCATTGAATAAATATTAATAATTTATTTTTAACATGCCATATTTTGGATATTTCTATATATTTCTAGTGCTTCTTTTGCTAGTAAAGAACATGTTTAATTATATTAACTCTGTAACAATATCAGAAAATATTTGGTGACTTAGAAGACACCAAATTTTATGAGGTGTTTCTGTCAAAATTTAACAAATTGGGAAATTTATTTGCCTTATAAAATGCTTTCTAGTCATTTTTCAGTTATTTTTTACCATAATTAAAATATAATGTACAACTGTTTGTCCAAATTTAACAACGTGAAAACTTTTATTTTTTGTTTCCACAATTTTCTCTGCCTTATAAATGCTTTTTGTAGTTTCTTTGTTTTTGTGGCGTAAAGCTTCTTCGCTTAACGTTAATTAAAAATGACCTGGGACATCGTTACTAATATTTCTAGTTTATTTTCCCACAGTAGGGCGCTGCCGCCGCCTCCGGCTCACCACTCTAGCGCCCGGCCGGTCCTGGCCAGCCACCCGAGTCACCCACCGCTGCCGGCTCACCTGCAATTCCCGTCGCACGCCCAGGTGGCCGCCGCCGCGTCTTACGGGTTCGCCCCTCTAAGTCCGGCCAAAAGCCACCAGTATCAACAGGCTAGTCTGTGGTTCGCCGAATAACCGACGCCCCGCGTCGTCGCAGGCCCCGCCTGCTGTCTGACGCGGCGCACGCGCGGCTTGAAACATCGACCGGAACACGGATAAATTGTGTGATGTTTTTTTCGTTTTTGTAATGCAAGGTAAGGTTGCGGACTTATTGAGTCTGACCCAAGAAACTGTTGACGTGTCCACGAACTGGTGCAATACCCGAAAACTGACGTAATATTTCCTTATGCCTTACCATGTAACCCTCCTGGCGAGGGATTGTTTTGTGCACTGTAGTTTTATCGTCATGCCAAACTTGCACACGTCATCCGACATCTACGAGTGCAATCAAATGAAATTAACCCATTAATTTCTGGTTCTGTAAATAGTTATGTAACTTTTTTAAGTTATTAAGTTTGATTTGTGTATAAGTGATAATAGAATGTAAGAACTATTTTATTGTATCGTTTATCGTGATTCGTAATTAATTGGTGTTACCGCTTAAGTTCGATTGAAATTTCAAGGTTCGTTTATTAGGTGGTTTACATTTTAATCGTAAAGTATTTTTCAATGAGTTTCTTTATTTTTGGTGTTTGTGGTAAACGTCCTAAGTACATGTTAATCTCAATTATTTTATTTATTATAAACACTAAACAATTCTTTATTATATACTGCCTTCATATCATATTCGATTGCCTATATGCAATCAATATAATTTAGTCATTCTTTATTTTTATGCTTATGTATCTATTGTAGAGTTTTTAAATTACTTTTAATTTTCTATCTGTGTATATATTTCTAGTTTTAAAAATTCGTGACGCTCTTGGGGCACGATACAAGTTAACTTTGAATTATTCTCATTTTAATGCTAGCGTTTATACAAAATGCATTTTCAAGTAGATAATCTTTTACTATATGTATATTTTGTTTTTGGCTTTGGTATATGGAATACCAGGAGTTTAGAGATGAATAGATGTTTTTTCTTTTTGTAAGGGAAGAAGTTAAGGTTAAAATTTGCTCGTGGGCTGCGTACAAGATAAACAAAAAATGGAACGAGCAAATTCTGTATTATAAATGTCATAGTTTTCTATAACTAGTCAAGTAGTAACTCAAAATGACTTTCGTTGTGTTAATTGTCCAAATTCGTACAGAGTATTTTTCATTTTGGAAGATTCTTCGATAATGCCGTATCGTAGTCTTGTTTTAGTTTAGTTTTCCAAGTTGTCTACGTTATAATTATTAGGGTATACATTTTTATTAACCAATTATTTTTTTTTGTTTTTTTTTAATTTAATAATAAGTTTCTTTCATGAACATATTGTTCATTCATTCGCTTTATAGATCTTAAGGTTTTTTTGAACAACAAAGTTTGTTTAAGTATGTTGCAATTTATATTGTAACATAGGTTTATTATTATTAAATATTATTCAAAACTAGGTCTGTAAATAATCAATTAACCAGCACTAATATAGAAAGTCACAATATTGTGAAGACAAAGTTTAATAATAGTAATCTTTCAAAACGGAATCAACACACTCGTTTTGCCAATTTGTGCTCTTAACACAGACGATCATCAATTTGTCGACAAAAATTAACAAAGTGAGTTGATTGGTGTGTTTAAAAACAATTTGATGTGCCTGTAAAGAATTATAAATCTTTTCTGTCTGTGGCTCTATGTTTGACGTACATGTACTATTTAATAACAAAGATTAATCGCACTAAATGTCTAAATGTTCCACAGGGATATGCGTCAATAGAGTTACGGTAAATATAGTTGTGATATTTAATAAAAAGAAAGTTATAATCATTTTAATTGTATATAACGTATTCGCCTAAAAAGACGCGGTCTGATCAACAAAAAAATAATTACGATGGATAATTTATCACTTTCTGGATGCACGAATACAAAACAAAAATATTCTGTTAAGGAAACAGTAATAATGTTATTTAACTAAAGAGACTCGTGGTTAATTTTTTGTTGTAGGTGCGTTAAGAGCGGGAAAAACAGGCGGTAAATTGATAATGACCGCTCCGGGATTCCCCGAGATATTTTATCTAGATAGATGGTACTATACCTTTAAAACTCTAGGTGTTAGAGTATTCGTGGTAGATGTACAAAATATATAAGAATATTTTTGGATTATTGATTAGATTAGACATTTTCGGGTAAAAATATATTACTAAAAAATAAAATATTCACTGTATCAAATTAATCAGGTGTTTTCGCGCTTTATATGTAAGGTCTTCTATGAAAAAAAAATGCTGTCCAAAATAATTATGCATGTTGATGTTTTTAGAGACGTTTTTCGAAAACCCCCACATGTTTTGAATTTAGTTCCTTTCTCACTTAATTTTACTTGAAATCAACATAATTGTACATATTTATTTTAAAGTTGATATAAAGATCTTTTTTCTGTGATCACTCAAAATTTGTAATTGTTTTGTAAATATATATCATTGTTTCATATGTTTTATATATTTGATCAAACATATTTAAGCAGAAATGCAGACAAACTAAAATCTTTGCTTCTCTATATATCCGATAATTGACCAAACTAATTAATTGTTTGATCAAATAAATAAGCAATGTTAATTAAATAAGGCTAGTTTTAAATATATATATCGCCTTAATATCAGAACAATATTCTTAGTGACTAGATTTATTGAGGATAAAACACAGTCCTTATTGCCTGGTAAAAGTTTAGATGTTCGTATTTTGCTCTGGTTTTATTCAATATTGTATGTTGCACAGGGTGAATATTATTAAATTAAATATTATAAACAGCGAATTAAAGAGTAGTTGCCAAAAAAATAAAAATTAATATTAACATAGACTCATCGAAACACTTTTGCTTTTTCATTATAATTTCTTGTTTACGTTTTAATTACTTTAAAAAAAGACTGGCCTATTTTACGACTATATTTTAATTTTTATCTAATCATACAGTATTAAAATAAATGCTTAATTTCGCTTAAAACGATGTGATACATTTAAATTGTTGCAAGCCAACAATATATCAAAATAATTAGCACAATAATGGATTACCTCATAGTAAGATTAGCCGATCTCTCCCCCTTAAGAAAAAACACTTGACACAGTTTAAACGTATCCCTAAAAACACACAGTTGATCCATCTACAAATGTTCTTTGCTGATTTTTGTTTGTTCGTTTTCCTATTTCGAAATTTTCGCGCTTCAATTAACGCCTATAATCGATAGTTTTTGACCGGGCCGTTTCGCACGTTCTGTCCGATTATTGCGCATTACCCCCAAGTTTTATCTTCGATCCCAATTGTACAGCTGCAGGACGGTTGTGTTATATAACAAATAGAACACGTAAATACATGTTTTTGTGCTTTTGGACAGAATAGCGGGGACGGTTCATAAAATATTGACAAGTTGGATAATAATTTGTAGTGGGTTTAGGTGTAATATATTTGAATATGATGCATTATTTGTGTATATATTATATTATGGGTTGGTTTTTTTTTGTATAAGTTACCATATATTTATATTCGATTAGAAAACGCTTAAAAGGTTGTAGATTTTGTTCTGTTCTGCTATTGTTAGATCAAATAAAGAAAAATTATTCCAATATCAAAAGTACTATATATTATATATTATAATATAAAAAATCAATAATCACTTCCGTATAATAATACATAAGGGTTTTTACTATTGATCTAAAGGCTGCACTACAGAATAGATTTAGGCGGATCCGGGACATTACCATCGATCGTGTTTACACCAAATTGCAGTGGTCGATTGTAATGTCCTGATCCGTTTTAGTAGTTTTACTATTATATTATTAGTGTTATACACAAGACTGGTGTAGTATCATGTCAATATATAGCTAATTAGAGGTGTAAAACCAATAAATGGTGATAGGCTATAGTTATTAATGTATATTAACGTTTAAGTAACCATGGATTGCCGGATTTTTGTTGGTGTTTATCTTTAAGCATTTTTCGGTGCGCCGGTGGTCTTCTCGAACGTCTCTTATCATGACAATGCGAAATTAACAAAATGATGTAAAGTACAAACAAATCCCTTGAGTGTTTGTTGAATTGAATTGTAGATAGAAATATATTTATTGAATGTAAATAGCAGATTTAGTATCCTGTCATTGTTTATAAGATAATAATAAATTAATCGTATTGTGTTTGTTCCAATTAAAATATGCACTTTGCAATGTTCCAAGTGGATCCTGCCTTAGTAAGTAACAAATTTTTGTGTGTATATACTTTATACTTTATGCAATGTAAGAGGAGTTCGTAAAGTCGACTGGTGACAAGTTCATTTAATAATAATGGGTGATTAATTATATTTCTTTAAGTACAAAAACAATTAAAAAAAATGGTTACATTTTATACTAAAAATGAAAGTAACACTGCTGTTTTTTATCTTAGGCATATAGTGTATGTCAGTCATAATATATAGCTGTTTGCAATAAAGATATGTAGTTAAACAAATGTTTTGAAAAATATATTTGCACATGTTTTCCCTTTAATGTTAGGACAATCGTAGTTTCAGAATTTTATGGAGTCGTTTTTGTGAAATTTCCCCCTAGCGAGAAACGTTTCACAAATACGTTAGTTTTCGAATTTTTAAAGAATCAAATTTATATGCTTCTAAAACATTTACTCCACTCCTAGAGCAATTAGAGAAATTTTCATGAAAAACTATCGGATTGGTCCTTAATAAGGTTATTTTTGGTATACTGCTAATGGTAACAGCCGATTTATTAGCATATCAGCATATCATTTAATTATTTTTTAAATAAAAATCTGATGAACCTTCCCTACAAATTACCCAAACAATTAAAATAATTGCACAATTTTTCGGGCTGAATCTTTGACACTCCAGAAGTGTAAATTGTGGGGAAACCATATTAAAAATTGTGTTAATCTGTGGTAACTCTAAAACATTAGCAGGGTACGGAAATTTTGTGATTATTTGTAAAACGTCCATGTATCTGGATGCCTGTGAAAACAGTTTATTTAAAATACGAATAAATTGGGTAATTCAGAACGACACGTTCTAAATTTTCGACTGTATTACTGACTGCATTGACTAACCTGCCACAAAAAAACTGTTAGTTGGACCAAATAATAAAATACACTGTGCCCGACTTCCATATAATTTCCCTTGGAAAATTTGAAAAAAAAAATCACAAAAAAATCCGATTACTTTTACAACAAATCAAATTCCTGTTTTGGTTATTAATTAATAGGTTAATCTAATCAGTGTCGGGCGCGGGATGTATTAAAAAGTTTTTAATATTTCGTACAAATAATTTGTTTCAACATTGTTAACTTAGATATTATGTGATTTTGGCCTGAAAAACCTATGTAAACTTAATGTAATATAGATATTTGCATGTAACATAGATTTATAACTGTAAAAGCTTGCATAGAAAATTTATTACATATTTTAGTATGTTTTCTCTATAATGAATTAATGTTGCCTTTTTGTCAAAACCATCTTTGTGGGTGCGAAACCTCTAACGCTTTAGTCGCTGGAAGTTTCCGCATTAATAAAGTCTACTCAAGGCTTAAAGTGAAGTTTTATTTTATATAACCTTATCATCAATTATTCCCAATTTCAGGAAAGCTTATTTGAAGACGACCAAATCAGAATATTTGATCACTATCGACCAATTTGTTTTTAATTGCATGGTGATTTCATGAGACGACAATGCATAAATAAAACAGTGAACTAATTTCATCGTCAAAATAACCAATTTTAATTTTATGTCCCCCTTGTGAATTACTCAAGAACACACCCTTCTTGACACGTGAATTATTTATGTTTGAATATGACCTATAAATAATTATGAGAGTAAAACAGTACTTAGCATTTTTGTTTATTCCCACCAAATCATTATTCACTCCTATTTTAATCTGTGGAACAATTGGAAGTTCAGTACGAATTAATGGATAATTAGGATGTACCTCATACGCTTCCGAGGGTAAAATAATTCGTGCAAATCTTAGAACATACTATCTATCAATGTTAATCAGCTTAGTACTTTAATGTGTCTCAAATTATTCCTCCGTTATATTTAACAAACTATTGTCAACACCGGACGGAAACAAACTTCTGAAATACAAAAAACCCCTGCAAAGATTATTTAATGAAGTGTCAAAAAACAACGTGCAAATCCTATAAAAAATAAAAATTCCGGTGTCGTACAATAAATATTAAAAGCGGACAAAGTCGATAGAGAGGAAACCGTACTCGAAAGAGGGTCGAACAAAACCGGCAATCTTAAATCTACAAACAATTTAAAATGCGGATACTTTCGGATCTTGAAACTTCCAATAAATTTAAAATATTGTCTCCATAATTCAATATTTATTTTGGTGCACGAAAGTTTTTTTATTTTATAAATGGAGCAGTTTGTCACAGAAATTACAACCCCAATATTTTCACTTATTGTCGTACCTCAACTATTTGTTTTCCTACTTTCCGTAAAACTTTTCAGTTTATGTCCGTTTTGAAGTGATTGAAGGGTGGTGTTAAAGTCATCATTTACAGGATGGTGCCAGACTTTTGACACTGAGTATATTCAAACCATATTTTTAAGGGCTTTTGATGGGATCAACTAACTTAATAAAACGACCGTAACACTTGATAGCTTTTAATTTATTAGCAGCAGCATTCAAGTGCATTTTAACCAAATTATTTAAAATAGGAATAAATTAGGAATTTTAGGACGATACTCGTTATCACTGATTTAGTCTACAATAATTGGTTTTGTTTTGAAATTTAATTAATTTTCTTATTTCTCTTTTTATAAAATCAAGCTTGAACCAGATTTTTAACGAGTCCGATGGCAACAAAACGCTGTAATTTAATAAAGACGGAAGAGAACCTGTTTTTTACTATCCTTCATAAACTTCTTATTTAAAATAATGAATTAGAACGGGTGAATGAAAACGGATAAATTCCAAATAACGAACACGGATTTAATTCAGGCGTATAACAAAAGTCGGGAAACGACGAAAAATCGTAATCAACGGTGCTCTGGCAATACGGCCGTTCATTTAGCTATGTAAATGTTGCAATCAAGTCGGATCTCACACGGTCGCATTAGCATATTCGCTTAATATTGGGTCGCGATGACCAATTTCGTACCGATTCCGCACATGCCCACCCTTCCTTGCAACTTTACGATTGCTCCTCCCGTGCTTTCGGCGGGTTCATCAACAGTTTTATATTCGTGCCTTCGGAATAGGTTGTTTTGCTGAGCTTTTTTGCGCTGAACCCACAGAAATTAACACTATTTAAACGGATTAACTGTGACTTTTTATAATATAGAAAAATCTGAGCATATTTGACTAAAAAACCACGTTCATTAAGATTCGTCAGCACAGCTTGTCAGTCAAAATTGACTCGATTCATAATTCATGGTCCCGCTTTTGTTTTAATGACCTGCCGCTCGGCGATAAGATATTCAGGAACGTAGTTTCTATATCGGGGCGTGGATATGAATAAAATACGCAATATAAAATTAAAATAAGAAAACCTAAAGAGGCTTTTCGAATATGCGTTAGTTCTTGATGTGTGAATATCGCGAAATTGAGTTATGGCACGGTATACCGTATGAAAAATGCTCTTCGTGTCTGGATATTGTAAGAGATGGATGCACGACAAAGAGAGAAAAGTTTTGCCCGGTAGTAAGAATCCCTACTCTCAGAGACAATGCGCCGTGCTGGTGCGCGCCGGCGCACAATGTAAATTAATCTTTGCGAATGCATTTAGTAACTCTCCGTATGCGTAGGGATGTAGTTCGAGTTCTTCGGATGCTCCATTTAAATTCCGTAACTTTGTATAATTTTCAATCTGTAAAATGAAATATTTTTTGAGGGTATATCAAAAACAAAAATAAACTACTTTTTTCAAAATAAAAATGTATCCCAAAAATTAAATAAAATGTACTAAAAACAACGTCTGCGGAGACGAACCGCATGCTAAACGCAGCAAAACCAAATGATCCCCTCCAGTCAGTTCGGCCCGCCCACATAATTGCATGTATATCTTTCCTTTTTGTTTACAAAGGGGTATTGATGTTCCGTCTCAATATGCGAGTAGACACGCTCATCATTTTTGATACGGTATATTCTTCCCCTTCACTTCTTATTACTGTCAGCGTAGGCGCTGTGAATTTTTGATAATCCCTCACTCCTTAAACCGCGAATAAATCGCACATCGCGATGTATTCCGCAAATTGAAAAACTTATTGTCAAACTACTCTGTTCACGTGGGTGCTTTCACAATAAAATTCTACATTTCTAAACACAAGGTGTCTCTCAAATATGAAGGTTTTAATATTTAAATATTTTAATATTATATTTCATTTACCTAATCAGTAAATTTGTGTGTTACATTTCATCGTTTTACTTAAAGCGACTTTTAGAATTGAGGACAAGTTGGAGCCGAATTATATTTCTTTAGAAAAACGATTACATTACATGGTCAACAATATCTGATTTATTTAGAGTGGAAGAAAAAGTAGTTCTGTTATAATTGATGCAGGTTCAAATTTCATATAATTTTTTACGATTGACGACGACTGATGATGTCACTCGCCATTAATAATAATTATCAACAAAAAAAAATCTAATATCTTTCTATATTTCACTTTTTCAATTGATGTCTCATTTCAAAGCTTAATGGGTCAACATTAGATAGAATGTAAAAGTATTGAAAATAAGAAGCTTTTATATTAAGTTTACTGAAGTCTATATATTTTTAATTAATTAAATTGTATGATCTGGGGAAATACATTTAATTAATGTTTGAATATCATACTCCATTTTAAAAAATCCAAGATATTCAGAAAGTACAACAAAATATCAATGACTACCTTATGACTACCTTCAACGCAACTGGTAATTACAAGACACAATATTTCCCTCAATTTTCATTTATTTATTTTTATACTAAAATATTTAATTTTCCTATTTCAAGTAAGCAAGAACCATTCATCAGTTATTTAATTTTCTTCTTTAGGTGTCCGAAGCTATAAACAAATTGAAAACTTCTTGTTATACTTAACTGATTTACAATTCTCTAGTTAGTATCAGACAAGTAATTAACGTTTAATTTTAAAATAAAGCGTTGGTTAAAATAACATTTTTTCAAGACAATGGTCATCATTCCAATTAACAATTCCTTTCTGCCCTCTTGTAACTGAAGAAAAGATCAACCGCAATTGTGACGTATTCTTCAGAATTCAATCCATTATTACTTAAAAAATTATGAAAAGTTTCACTGATAGTTTGGCCTTTTAGTAGGTAGTTAATATGTAAAATTCCATGTGCAGTTCATTATACAACCATCCAAAATCCTTCATTGAATAAAACATTTTTAAGCACTGTCCCACCAGATTTAGTATATGTAATGCTGTGGAATATATTATATTTGCCCAATGGATCTACATTTTAACCAAAAAATGTTTTATGTAAATATATACATTATATAATAAATCAATAGCTAACTAATTGTAACATATGACGTCCAAGCGATATGTGGATGACGTTTTGGAGCCTTATTTTCATCCCTACATAAGAAATCTCGAACTTGTTTTTCAGAAAGATAATCTAAGTCCACATATTGCCAGGAATACATTAAATTTTCTAGAAGCCTCCCGTCTGAATTTACTGCCTTAGCCACCGGGATCTTCAGACCTTTCTCCAATCGAACATGAGTGGGATATGATGGGGACACCCTTAAGAAATTTACAGCGTCATACACGGACTCTTAATGAACTACAGTTTGTGTGGGGTGAGGTACTACAAGAAACAATTATTATTGTGCAATATTTTTCTAAAAAAGTTGGAATAAATGAATTATAACACATCGTTCAATAAGTCCGGAGACTAACAACGAAAACAACATTTTTTTTTTCAAAAATCATTTTTATTCATCAATATAATCTCCTTTTAGGGTGATACAATCGTTTCAACGTTTCTATACCATGTTTATAAAAGGATTTATCCTATGCTTCAAAATAGGATTCAGTTTCGGCAATGACCTCCTCATTCGAGCTAAATTTTTTTCCCTGGAGCATTTTTTTGAAATCAGCAACGAGCCAGTAGTCGCTGGGGGGTAAATCTGGCGAATACGGGGGTGGGGATGCAAATCAAAGCCTCAAAACTCGTTCAATTTTGCCTTTGCGCCACCCACTTGGAAAAAACCTTTTTCATGCTCAATTTTTCATGAAGGAATGTAAATACGCTTTCAGAAGATATCTGTGACATTTCTGCAATCTCACGGACCTTCACTTTGCGATTTTTCATTATGACTTTTAACATTTCACTCACATTTTCCGGTGTAAGGGCTTCCAATGGCCTACCCGAACCTTCCGCATTGTTTGTGTCCGTACGACCACGTTTAAACTCAGCATACCACCGACAAATCGTTGGTTTGGATGGAGAGGAGTCCGGGTAATGTTTTTCAAGCCATTGCTGGGCTTCTACGGTGTTTTTACCCATTAAAAAACAATGTTTTATCAACACGCGAAACTCACTTTTCTACATTTTTCAAACAAATTACAAAGTGACTTTACTCTAACCTCGATAACTCTGCTGTTTGTGGTCCGATCGACGTGAAATTTTTACACGTTTCATATAAAGGTTCGTACTCTAGGGAAAAGTGGCTAGTTTGGTACTACTAGGACCATTTCTGGGTTATTCTCGGGACTTATTGAACGATATATGTTCTTTCTTTTTTCTTGTTTGAATCGTAACATTTTCATTTTATTTTATTCGATCTTTGCTTACCCAAGTTTCTTATTGCTGAAAAATAAACTACTATTAATTAAATGATGAAAATGGGTAAAAATAAGAAAAGAAAGTAAATTTCTGTATTTTAGTTGTGAATTAGTGGCAGTAATTAATTTTGTAGTCTTATTTATGTATATTAAAATATTAATCAGCGTCAGAACGGAAATTCTCAAAATTTCAAGTGTTAAATATTAAATATCGCAAGGAAAGGCGATAAATTATGAATATAATTGAAATTTTCCAAATATCCTAATAAAGCAAAGCTGTAAAATATTATAGAGGCGAATGCCGCAAGAATATATCAGAGGTAGACATTATTCATTGGAAATATTGAGCTTATTATGTAAAACAGAAGCTTTATCGCGTTATAATTCCATTATTGTTATTTTTTTCTCAGAGGCTTATAAAATGCACTGGCGTCCCATAAATTTTTATTAAAATATTTTTCGATAGGAAATTTATTACTTCTTTAATGGCCACCGCCATCACAGACAATTAAATTGTGCATTAACAATAAAATATACTGTCCAATATATCAAATCGGCAAATGCTATGAAGGTGATTGTAATATAAATCACTCACATTAATCATATTCCATTTATACTGATTTAGTAACATTTCATCATTCAAGCACATGTCACAATTTATTCACGAAAACCGTTCAAAAATTAAATGTGGTATTATTAGATTTTAATAAAACCGTCGTTAATGTTATCAGCTTTTGTTATTAAAATTGAGAACCAGGTACTAAATGGAGCGAGTTTTTATACCCTTTTAAAAACGTTAAGCATGTTTTCCCTTCATTTTCACGTCATTTGATTCGCCGCATCTTACGTTAAATATAACAAATAACCTCTTTATTGTGCTATTAAAACAAAATTTGTATTTTAATGTCTAAAAAACGACGATGAAAATTGTAATTAAGAGTGATATTTTGTTTGCAAAGTACATTTTTGACACGCTAAATTCGACACACAATTATGTCATCCGCCTGAAAAAAATATCATTGTCACTCACACAAAAATTAAAATTGCACAACAAAATAATTCGGCACACAAAAGCCAGAATGGGCGATTGTGGTTAATGAAAACTGATTTTTTCGCTGCACACCACTAAACCGTTTTGTTGGTTGATTCGATTGTTTAAAAATGTATACAATTTATGAAAAGTTAATTGATATGTGGCGAATATTTTAATTGTCCTCTTCCACCAAAACCGAGATTATGACGTCAGAATCGGGGAGTGAAAAGTGAAAAGATAGTATAATTAACTTTTTAATAGGCACAATATCTAAAATCAAAAGGCTCGGGGCTCTTTGTGCGTTGGATATTATATTTTGATGAGACAATACAACATTTATAAACACAGTTCTCGGTTCGTCAAGAGAATATAACAGTTGATTAAAATGGTGATTTAATTTGAAAACTTTGCGATGAGTCTATTCGGCGAATTAAATTGCGGTTATTTTCCACACTTTCAAGACGTCGCATTGCTGAATGTTTTCCGGCACTGATGTAATTAAAAAATACGTCTGCGAAAATTGATTTTAAATGCACGGAAACATGATCGATCGAAACGCGAAATTGTCTAATTAAATTCCGTGGGCGGCGCAAGGTGACGGTAAAAATGTTCCTGCGAGTAAATTGTAATTTCACAGGATAATTCGATCGGTCCATAAATAACTTACGCAATTTTATCGCGCGAATTATTTCGACTTGTTCAATTACGATTTCAATTCCTGATGTCGAATTATTTATGCACTGTGCGTTTACACAACATCTGATTGTTCGATTCGTTAGATATGTTTGATTTTGTAACGGATTTGTTTTACTTGTAAATTTTCAAATTTCCCTTTATTTGCAAATTTTAAATAATAACAAGTTTTTAATTGTGTGCTGTGAATAACGATTCCGAATAGTTATAATAATATGATAAATTATTGGACTTATCACACAACAAAATGGCATTAAAAATTATAAAAACCAAGACAGAAAATTGTATTCATTATTGTACAATACATTGTTAAACTGAATAAAGGAAATATAATAATTTCTATTTCCGTTTGTTTCTGCGTAAGTTTCATAATAGACCACAGACATCATAACATAAATATCACAACATATGTATATAACAAAAGATAAATACTCAAATTAAATTTTTTTATGACGTTGATAATGACACATTCCTGCAAAGAAGTAATTGGATAAACATTATAGGGTACTAAAAACTTATCAAATAATAAGTAGTACCATACAGTTGTTTCATAAACAATATAATTTAAAATTAAAACGAACAAAAATTTTTTTCATATGATTAAGCTGAAAGGAAAAGTTTGATTGTTACCTTTATATAAGTTATATAAAGTAATAAACAATTTCTTAAAAGTATTATAAAGAATTTTATTATACAATATATAAGATAATAAATATCTAAAAACAATACATATATGAAATAAATTAAACATTCTAATGCGTAAAAGATAATTAAATAATATTCTAAAATTTTATATTAAACAATATAGACATCATAGCATATACCTATGAATAAGAAACTAAATAAACATTTTAGAGTAACATAGATTTATTATAAATAATAATAATTAACATAAAAATTAATAAATATATCTTTCTTTCATTTACTAAAACTGAAAGGAAATGTTTGATTAGATTACTTAAAAATTTTATGCTAGATATATATATAAAATAATAAACATTTACTGAAAAGTAAAGTGTCAAATAAGTGAGAATTTTTATAATGGAATATATTTGTAAAAATATATTGACAAAATAGTTTGTGGTGACCTAGTTAAAAAATAATATTTTCTTGAGGAAATGGTTAATAAACTAAAACACATACAAAGCAATAAACCATTTCTAAAAACCTAAAACAAAATATATGTTTAGGTTTATGAGAAACATATTTATGAAATTTTCGCAATAACATGATAAACAAAGAGGACATTTCTTAACCAATAGTGTGGTAAAATTTTTGAGATGAAATATGAGAGATAATACATCTTCAAAAATATAATGAAACATGACTGAAACAAGTAGAACCTTTAATGCGCATAAGACAACCAAATAATAATATAAATATATAACAATATTGAAATGTAACAATTCAAATCGTGAATATATATTGCATAATATACTAAATTTAAATACATATTGGGGGACAATGTTAACAATCTTTTCTTGCTAATATAACTAACTATATAATAATATAAAATAAATAACATACATAACATATCATAACATAAATATCTCATACATGAGTAATAAAATAGATGCAAATATTCAAATTTAATTTTAACGTGTCGTTGATACTGCTTCTGTCAATAAGGAACTAAATGGACATTTCATAATGTATAAGTCGCAAAAGTTATAATAATACTTCATTACAGTGGGAATTGAATAAAATTGAAAAGAACAAAAATATCTCTCATTTATTTAAGCTGAAAGGAAATGGCTGATTAGATTAACAAAAAAAAACCCAAAATAATAAAAGATTCTTAAAAAGTAATATGTCAAACAATTGAAAATAAGCTTATATATTTAAAGTAATAAATCTACAGAATATAAGGAAAGATGAATGAAACATAAGAAATATTTTAATACACGAAAGAAAACTGAATAGTTTGTGGTGACCTATGTTCATAATAATATAATAATACTTTATGTCTTTTTAAGCTGAAAAGTATTATCTGATTAGATTAGCTAAAAGACAGACACTGTAATAAATTCCTGAAAATCTATAAATAATTATCTTTACGTTAACAGAATCACTGTTTATTTAACACATAGTTAATAAAATGATAAAAAGATGCCTCGAAAAGTTTTCTTTTTGAAAAATAATTCTTTGATTGTTGAAAGCCAAAGTCGATCATAGTGTGGTAGTCTTTTTGTATGGAAAAAACACGAAATAATATATTGAAAGAGTTACTTTGCGTTGCTAGTTGCCCAGTTAACTAGTCTCGTTCTGGACCTACCTAAAATTATTAAAAACATTAAATTAATATTTTTAATTAATAAATGATATTATTATTATTACCTTTAATGCCCTTTCCTTGTTGCCTTATCGTCTTTCCAATGGTTGGTTGTCATCATGGTTCAGAGGTGTCCAAGGCCTTGGTGAATATTCGTTGCTCTTCTTTTTCAATCATCCAATTAACAAGAAAAGAAATAAAAAATCTTCTCTTAATGTTTCAACCATATAAAGAACATTTGGGATGGTTGTTTAATAATGCAAATTTCCATGAGTATCAAATTTAGTATTCGAAAATATAAATTTACTTATTATAATTTTTATTAATATACTGCATGTATTATAAAAATGATATTATTTATATTTGTCACTGCAAAAAATTCACACAACTTTACTTATCCAAGTAAAGTGTTACTAAATAGTTTCAGTACACCCTTTAGTTATCAGCTGTGACTAATGTAGCCGCGAAGCTGCCTAGTAGAGCTTAAAGGTTCTATGACCAAGACTCCGGTCAGGACCCAAACGAACTAAATTTTCGCGACTTCCAAAAATTTTCTTTGAAGTATTATTATTTGGAGAATGTTACTTTAAATCACTTTTATTTATATTTGTTGCTGTATGTAAAACATTTTGATGACTATATTTTTCTATGCAAAGTATAAAGTATCTAAATAGTTTCCAGAATATACTTTAAAATACTTGTAATTTTTTATCATAAAAATGTTCTTTCAGGAGTCAAAACAATTAGAGTCGATTATTCAATTATATTTCGACCCTTTCTGAAATAATAAAAATATATTATATATCAACAAATGCATAGAAATTTTATGAAATTGTAATGAAAAATTGGTTTAATTAATTTGGTTAAAAGCCAAAACTCATATGATTAGTTTTGCTTTTAGCAAATTTTAAATTATTTTATTTAAACTAATAATTGTAAATTCTCAAGATTAAAGACTATTTCGAATAGTAACAATATAATATAATAACGCTGACTATTTGTAACAATCGAAGAGTAATATCTTCAACATTGGTTGTACAACCAATTTTGAATTATATTCTTAATGATTTATTTATTTAATAATTACTTTAGTTAAAATGAATACAAAATATTCATTGTTTAAAATTTTAGTTACATGTTTAAAAACTGTATTTAAAGACAACTACAGTGGATGTATCCACTAAATGTTATTATGTAACTGTTTTAAATAATGATTTTAAATATAAAATTAAAAAAAATAATTCCTAATTCGTAAGGAAGCTTACAAACATAATTTATAAATTCATATAACATCAAAAATAAAAGGAAATAATTGATAATTGATTGAACTAATGTAAAATATTGATATAAAAAACTAATTGTTTTAAAATTTTATTTAATAATATTAAATTAAATAAATATTAAGTATATTAAATTTAATTTAATAAATTTGAAATAAATGATTAGCATTAATAAATAAGACACTAATTAGTCTCAAAAGTCACTATACCAACAATAAACTGAACAGTACCACCAAATAAATTTAGGGGAGCAAGATCGCACCACCACCCGACCGATCAATACGCGAATCGATAACCGTCTGATTGGTTTTGTAACGGTTTTACCCTACGAGTGCGACTTGTCATTGACCAGTTTTATTTAATTATACAAAAATTGCAGATAAATCAATCGAAATGAAATTTTTCTATTAAAATCTGCCTTTGTTCTACTGAATCTATTGTTTTATAATAATTGTTTACATGATATTTGTTGTTAAAGCAGAGTAAATTTCATATAGTTCTAAACAATAAATTTTTAATAAAATATATATTTAATTAATTAATATTAGGAAAAATGCAACATTTTGAATGTCAAATAATATGTTGTTATATTTGAAAATATATGAATTGAAAATAAAAACATTGTTCTGTGTCTATAATTTCTCAACATTTGATTTGAATTGGATAAACAGGCAAATAAGCTCCCAATCAATGCATATATATTTCTTTATAAATTTTTCAAACTTCACAAGTTGTTACATAAACTACAGTTTTATGTAAATAGAGATATCAACAATTTTGTTGTTGTTTGTCTGTAGATTCAAATACAAATGAGTACTATTTGGAGCTTGTTTCTTTGCAGTTCAAGCATATGTGACTGCTTTGGCCAATTCTGCATAAACCATATAAATTGAGAACAATCTAGTTTAATCAATGAATTTGGACGCACGTTATTGTAGTCCGTCCCTCTGGAAATTCCGGTAGACTTCTACCAAAGAACAGACGTTTGAGGTAGGCAATAATTTGGTCCAACGTTCCGTCACATGAAACATTCAATTCGCATCAACAATTAGCACGCAACGGCTCCTTGAAAACCTATTTATTAAGTAAATAGGAGCCATAATATATTTCCCAAGTTGGCATGTATCCGTTTAAATATTTATATGATGGTTTTCAAGACACCAACCTAGAAATCTAATTAAATGGAATAATAAATTTTAGTCGAAGAGTAAGTCGCGTACGCGTTGCTGTTCCTGGTGTGTACAGAACGGCAGAAAGTACCTCCAGGAAGCTGGGATAAAACTAGGAAGAGACGGCGGGTCTTTATGTAAGCAAACTGTATTAATTGTTCTCAACTGTCATAATACACGGACCCGTTAAAATAAATGGTGTGTTGGTTTCTGACTAACAAACCCTTTGGCGAAGAAAAAAGAAAACGTAAAAAACATCTGCTGTTGTTCGCAAGTTGCAATTGATGAAAAATTGGTGCGGAAGTTTAATTAAGCAAACAGGTATTAAAATACCGCACGGAAGTTTACAACACCTCATATTTAAAAAAGTAAAAAACGTGGAAAGGAAAAAACCGGCGGGTTCGCCGAGAATCCCGTTATTAAATTCCGCCGCGGCTCGGCTTTATTTTTCTCTATTTCGGTGCCAGTTCGGGCCGGCCGTATCTATGAAAACATACTAATCCGCATCAGGGATAAGTCGGCAGCTCGCACTTCATTACTGGGGGCTTGAGCCGGCAACTGTGGCACCGCGTAGGCAACTATAAAGCTCGGCAAAGCTCCGGGAAAGCACAAAAGCTCCCCGGTCTGGTCCTGTTGTATCTTGCGCGCCCAACTTTATTGCTGATTTATGAAAAACACTGATGCCCGCCCACTATGCCCCATAATGGATGACACGTTTTAATGCCTGTATGGAGACCTGCCAAATATTCAAAATAACTTCGGGCACACTTCGTTCCTTACGACCGGTTTTATTATTGCCGGAAGTCGATCACGTCATTCTTAATGTGTAATTGTTTTTTCCACTATGATTGACTTTCCGTTTAATCCTATTTGCAATAGTTCATTCCATTTATTTCCTCCTTAGAAATTACTTGTTTAAATTGTAGTATTAAAAATATTATTTTCATCCAACCTATAGAGATACCTTGTTATGTTCATTAAAATTGTTTGCAGAAACTCAAATTATTTTAAAAAGTTCTTCTGCATTTATAAATATTGTAACACCACAGAATGTAAAAGATTGTGAGATGTGATCACAACAAAACGAAAATAGATATATAATTGGTCACAAACAAGGTATTCTCCAAGGCATATGATACAATAAACAATGCCATAATATTGTCTAACCTACACAATTGTGACATCAGGGAATTTAAGCCAGATTTAATTACAATGTATTTAATCAATATAGAGCATATTGAAAATGATTGGAGAGGCTGAATTTAACCAAATGTAATTAATTAAGACAACCCATGGGCTTTAGTAATGAGATATGATTTAAACACATAAATTATTGATAATAACTATTAGTAATTAGGTTAATTACTGAGAAAAATATAAAAATAAGTTGGTTAATAAAATGTGTAAAATATTAGGGGGTAATATTTAATCAAGCATAAAATTCTTTATTATCCTTTCAGATTCATCTAAAACGATATTGTTTAGGGCAAATTACAGCGGATTTAATCCAGACACTAATTTGCTTCGAGTGCGTTCTGTGCCTTAACCACCAATTAGTATTCCAAGTTAAGCGGGAAACTTCTTGCAAAGAAAATCACTAATTTAGTAAAAACGATCCTTATAACTTTGTCAACTTATACATCTAATAAATAAAACAGAAAGCCACTAATCGGTAAGTATAAGTAAGACTCTGTTGTATTTTAAAAGGGGCGGTATAAATTTATTAATATTATTAATAATATTAGAATGTTGAACTTTTATCAATAATTAACTGCTGACAAATATTCATCTCTTTGATTCCTAATAAATACAGTCAGTAAACAATTTATAGAATGAATGAATAATAAAATTTAATTATGTGGTTAAAATTTTGAATTTTTACCAATAATTAACATCTGACAAATATTTAATAATTTGATTCCTCATAAACACAGTTAATAAACAATTTTTAGAATAAAATAATCAAAAATTTTAACTATGTGGTTCAAATATTGAATTTTTACCAATAATTAACAGCTGACAAATATTTAACACTTTGATTCGTAATAAATATAGTCAGTAAACAATTTCTAGAATGAATGAATAATAGATTTTAACTGTGTGGTCAGAATTTTGAATTTTTACCAATAATTAAGTAATGACAACTATTAAATATTTTGGAACCTCATAAATACAGTCAATAAACAATTTCTAGAATAAATGTATCATAAATTTTAACTATGTGTTTAGAATTTTGATTTTTTATTAATAACTAACTGCTGACAAATATTTAATACTGTGATTCCTCATAAATACGGTCAATAAACAATTTCTTGAATGAATGAATCATATATGGTTAGAATTTCTAAAAAGAATGAATATTAAATTTTAATTATGTAGTAACAATTTCGAATTTTTATAAATATTAACTGCTGACAAATATTTATCTCTTTGAGCCGTAATAAATACAGTCAGCAAATAATTTCTAGAGTTAATGAATAATAAATTTGAACTATGTGATAAATTTTTACTAATAATTAACTACTGACAAATATTTAACACTTTGATTGCTCATAAATACAGTAGTATACAGTATTTAATATTTTGCTTTGTCATAAATTCAGTCAGGAAACAATTTCTAAAAAGAATGAATATTAAATTTTAACTATGTAGTTACAATTTCGACTTTTTTATCATTATTAAGTGCTGACAAATATTTAAATATTTGATTTATAATAAATACAGTCTGTAAACAATTTCTAGAATGAATGAATAATATATATCAATATGAAATTTTTACCAATAATTAACTAATGATAAATATTTAACATTTTGATTCGTCATAAACAAATTTTCAAAAAATAATAAATATTTAAATTTTAACCATGTGGTTAGAAACTTGAATTTTTGTCAGTAATTAGGTGCTGATAAATTTAACACTTTGATTCGTTATAAACACAGTCAGAAAAAAATATTTAGAAAGAATAAATATTAAATTTCAACTATACTATTAAATTTTGTAATTTTATTAATAATCAACTACTTAAAGTAATTTAAGATAAATCTGATTTGATTGGCAAATGGTTAGAAGCAAAAAAAAATTTAAAGCCCTTGAATAAATCGATTTTATTTTTTGGATAATCGTGATGCATCGAATCCAATGGGTGAGATATGAATGAAAGTTTTCTTTGGATGTAGAACAAGCATCTGTGGTCGGGGACATCGGTCGATTGTTTAGCAATGGACAATAAAAGGTCCTGGTACGTCGTCGTAGTGAACAGGAGCGGAACTGGTGCGGGCGTCGCGACGTAGAATCAAACACGGGCGTCGTGATGTATATCCAGGATTCACGCCCTCCGAAACGTTCGACCGCGGCAAACAGGGTGTAATTAAGGCGTTCGAAATGTTTACGCGTCTCCACGTTAACCTTATTCTGCTTGATTGCAAGGTAAGAGGGTTTAGACATTCGGCAAAAACGGCTTTTATTAAAACGCCCCACATTCCCCTTAACACTTTGAAAAAGCATAAGAAATTCATTTATTAATTAAAAGCTCTTCCGCTCGCCCAATTATACCTTCGTACAGCCTGTTCCATTTGCATAAATATGCTCGTTTACCTAAAATTACCGACTTTCGGAATTCACGCCGCTAATAAAATTTCAGATAAAGAGTGCTGCATCAAACAAGAAACGGAATTGCTTCCCTGTTTCTTTCTCTTTCTATTCATCTCGTAACTTTTTCGTATTACTTTTTAATTTTTTCAACTTTTTGTTTTTCCTTAAAATTGGGCCACAACAGATTAAATTCTGCAATGCAATTTAATTATTCACAAACTTAATATAGAAAGTAGATTTTAAGATGCAAATGAGGAATGTTTAACTTAACCTTTGGGCTAAATTGTGTTTAGCATTTAGATTATTGTTTACAAAGTTCCTTCAATTTTTGACTAACTACACAAAATTAAAAAATCAAATAACAGAAATCTGAAATTCTGTATTTAGTTTGATACTTTGAACGAGAATTTATAAAAGTAAATTTTATTTATTTTATTTAAGTCGTCGATAAATAATTGTAATTATTATATTATATTATAAATGTAATTTAATATAGATGTTGACATTAAAATGAAATTGAATCTAAACAAAAGTAAACTATTTTCAACCTAGTAATTTTATTAAAAAGAAACTTTTTCGTATTTATTTTTTAATCTGTACAGAGTCTGACAACTTCGCCAAACTAACACAGTATTTTTCACTGCATTTTACAATCAATTTTGAACCGGAAAAGTCGAAGCCAAGTTGCAATTATTTTTTTTAATCAATTTAAATTTCATCATTGGAAATAAGAGGTCACAATGCACATCTTCTATTACTATTAAATTTGCCGTTTAGGAGATTTTACCGAATTAAATATAAATCTTTTAGTTCCGCATCCCGATTGGAAATTTAATCCCCGGAAGTACCACATTTAATGGAACCGAACTGTGCATCGAACGGCGAATATATTAACAGACGAACTGACCTGATGAATAAACATGAAAAGCCACGAGGTCACCAACTTCGGAAAGCTTTCAGATTGTTTAATTGTGTGTTTGGATTATGGATTTTGTCCAGATTCATGGTGTCTGTCACTGTTTTATGACGGACAGTAAAATTGCAATTTATTCCCGCAAGTTTATTGACAATTTAATGGAGTTTGGTGAAAAGTGGTAGTGGAACTCAATTTCAATTTGTTTATTTAAAAATTCCATTTCGAATAGACGTGTTTTATTAATATTCATATAAATTTTAATTATTTAAATAGGAATTGGATGTGAATGAATTTAGACTGATAGAAATTTAATAATTTTTACTTCAAAGAAATGTCACTCAAAATTTAATATCAGGACAAAATTGTTTGTCACCTCCGACAAATTTACAGAATGGTTCAATTTAATTTCAGACTTTTTTAATATACAATATCATTATTTTATATTTGATGGTTTCAATTTGTCAATTATGTGAGCAACAAAAAAGTTCAGTGAAATATATTTGTATATTTTTTATTTTAAATTTATCTTATCCAATATAAAACTTTTAATAGTTTACAACTCCAACAGTTTTAGTTTCACTGTTCAAGACGTCTTTAAAATTGACGCGACGAAGAAAACCTGATTAAACGATGAAAAAATAGGTTAGATTAAAAACTGTTAAAGGTAATATTCTTTTAATTTAATTTTAAATGACATTTTTTGCTTTCTTTGTAAATTTAGATGGATTATTTGCTGATGCTCATTTTAATACCATCGTTCGTAGCAAACAAAATGTTTTTATATTTTATTATAGATTGTTCAGCCTACCGTTTGCAACATTAATTTATTTTGTATCAAATTATACATTAAATTCAAATTTCAATTATGTTAAACATAAATTATTTAAATTCAATGAAACATTTCGATTATAATACAAATTAATAATGGTAGTTGAAAGTAATTATTTGTAAATATTAAATTACAAATCATAAGAAATTATAAAAAGCAATTATTTTAAGAAATGTTCATGTCATATTGATTGTTTTATAAATTGAGATATAGATTAATTAGAAACAATATTTCAATAGCTTCGTGCTCGTGTGTTTTCCCAATTTATTTCACCAATTGTATTGTACAAATCAAAGAAAATTAATGTTTTGTCTTGTGTATTAATTGGAAATGCTCCAACATGATTTAATGCAATCGATATATCATTAAAAATCATGAGAAATTGTTATATTAATGAACATTGCTTTTGCAATCCTCCATACACATCAATTTAATTAATCAAATTAATAGCATGTGAGTTTTTCCCATGAATATTTAAATAAATAAATAACATTTGAAAAATGTTATGTTCAAGATTTCGGGCCGCGGTCCTTGATATTAAGAAAGCATCGAGTAATTCAATAGGGTGGTCGATGCGGCGAAAAATATTCGTAAACAAATAAATAGCGCGACGGGGACGGCCGTCGCGACGCGACCCACACTCGACCGATCCGGCGATCCGGCCGTAATAACGCATATCAGTATTTCTCGTGTCCCGAACACCCGAAATATCTCAACTTCTAAGATAATAATCCAGTGGACCGGCGTAGTGACGCCTTCCGTCCCGGCGCCAAGGGGCGTCGGCATTCCACGGCCTGCCGGTTCGGAATCAGTCCTGTCGTTGCAGCGCCGTCCGTCGCAGTGAGTGTGCCGTCGGTTTGCGCCGCTCTCTCACCGGATTCTACACATTGGATTTTCGGGGATACCGTTCCCGGCCGGACCGGATTTCGTTGTGGTGGTTCGAGTTCGAGTGTTTTTTTGTGCTGGTGGCCGTTGGATAAGGGATTTAGACGACAGGTAATGTGACGTGGTCGCTGTATGTTGTTTTTGCAGGGCACCACGTGCGTCTTCCTTTCGTTGGGGGTGTTACATAAGGAATGCGCTTCATTTCCGGGATACATGCGGTTAAAGGACGGTTGGATGAACGACTTATGGGTTGAGGCTCGTTCCACTTTGGATTTAGGACTGTGCCAGTTTTTTCCAAGGATAAACATAAAATTTTGTTGGCTTCATTTTAAAATGAATATTAAATTTATTTTTCCTCTCAAAAAGTATATTAAAAAAATTAATTTTAACGTCTAAAAAATTTGTTTTAACCAAAATTAATATTTTATTAATTTTGAACTTAATATTACTAAAAAATTATTCAAATTTTGCAGAAAAAAACATTTTTTTATCACATACTACAAAATTATTAAATCACAATCTATTTTTTATTTTAAGTAATAAAATTAAAATAAACTACTTTAAATTAAATGAAATTTAATTTTAATTTTAATTGGCCTCAATAATTATTTATTTTATCCATTTATTTATTAAAAATTAAATATTAAAATTAATTTTTTAATTTTTATTTGGTGTAATAACAAAATTAAATGTAACGTATTAAATAATACATGTGTATATAAAATTAGATTTAAATTTTTAAATGGGTCTATATAAAAAGAATTAAAAAAAAATATTTCTCATTTATTTATTATTCAGTTTTAAAGAAAAATGTTTAATTATAATTAATTAAAAAGTTATTTTTTAATATTATTTTTACATGAATCTGAATTTAAATAACTTTTCATTCTTTGCAATATTAATTAAAGAACAATTTACAATTCAAAAAGTAAAGAACATGGTAAATACAAACTTTACTTTTATATATATAATTACAAATGGTATCGTAAAAATAAAAATTAAAGTATTAAAAATTAACGAGTTAATTCATTAAGATATATTTTATATTACACATTATTATTTCTAAAGGACTCGTAAACTAAATACTGTACACAACGCAACTTAACATTCGTTTCTACAAGTTTTTTACAATTCCGTTGAGAAATGAGTAAAATACTCCAAATATGGAATTGTCTTTTTTTAACTAACCACATCTAAAACCTTATAAGATTTTATGATAAATGACTGAAACAATAAACCATATGTACCACAGTAAACACAAACAGTATTGATTTTTATAATTGAAGGGGGATTTCGAATTTAACTTCTCCAACTCTGTCATTCAGATTTGACTCCATACTTTTTTTCATTTTTGAGTCCTATTGTCTTTATTCCACTTGATGTTTTCGGGATTAATGATTTCAATTTGATCGGTTAGGTTTCATATTTGTCCCTTTATCGAACATTCCGAACTATGTGAGGATTAAACATGTCTTCCGAGCTTATGTTGACGATTGCTTGTTGAAGCGGTGGATGATGGAAATAATCGATGGCATTCTTCACGGCTTTTTAGATAATTTTATCATTTTCAAGCTTTCATATGACTAATTAAAAAGTTATTTTATAATACTTATTTTTAGATGAATTTGAATATAAACAATTTTTTATTCTTCTCAATATTAATTAAAATGAGTTTATATAAAAAAACAATTAACAAATTAAAAAAGGAAATAAAAGACATGGTATTACAAACTTTATTTTTATATTTATAATTACAAATGGCATCGTAAAAATAAAAAATAAAATATCAAAAATTAACGAGTTAATTGGTTAAAATATATTTTATATTACAAATTTTTCTAAAGAGCTGAGTGTTAAATTACATATTTATTTAAAAACTTTGTTTCCGACACATGTTCCACATAGAAATATACACAAAAAATCAATTTGACATTTTGTGTTTGTAAACTTCTAACAATTCCTTAGAGAAATAAGTAAAATACTCCAAATATAGCATTGTCTTTTTTTAACTTAAGGAAAGTAACCACATCTAAAATCTTATAAGATAAATGACAATGAAACAATAAACCATATGTGGCACAGTAAACACAAACAGTATTGAATTTTAGGATCGAAGGGAGATTTCGCATTTAACTCCCCCAATTCTGTCATTCAGATTTGACTCTAGATTTTTTTGTTTTTCATTTTTGAGCCCTATTGTCTTTATTCCGTTTGATGTTTTTGGGATTAATGATCACAATTTGAACGGTTAGGATTTATATTTGTCCTTTGATCGAATATTCCGAACTATGCGTTGATTAAACTTGTCCCCCAAGATTATGTTGACGGTTGCTTGTTGAAGCAGGGGATGATGAAAATATTCGATGGCTTCGTCCACGGTTTTCTTTATAATGTTATCATCTGTTGTGTACAATTCAAGTTCTCACATGACTAGTTAATAGTATGCTTATATCAAAATGAAAAGCCAACTACTATTAATGAATATTTGATTTAAGGAATAAGTGATAAATTTTGCATTGTAAGCCTTTAGATAATATTTAACAATGTCAATTTTGTTGGGTTTACCTTTAAATTCGTTTTGAATTTGCGATGAACAAACTTTAGGGGTGAGATTATTTACTTTATTAATAGAACTCTGAAAATTAAACCTTTAATCCATATACTAATATTAAATATCATGTAGTATCTATTTTTTGGTTATAGTTATCTTAATTTTTTATTAAAACAAGTAGTGATCTAATGCTGTTTGTAAGAACAAAGATTTAACAAAAAAATGTCACTCTCAAATTTACAAATTTATTAAATATTGTTATGTTAATTTATGGCGAATAAACCAAATTAACTATGAAAGTCAGCAAATTACGAAAGTGCACAAATACCTTTGTTACATTTCGAAATTAAATGCCTATATTGTAAAATATTTCATACACTAACATAGTTCTCCATTTAAAGTTTTAATTAGTGTGTCAACTTTTTAGTTTATTTTTATTTTACTACCTTTGTCATTTATGAATATTTACAGTTCTTTAATAGAACATTAGCTTGAAACTTCTAAAAATAATGTCATTATTACTTTGTTTTGTGATTTAAATTATAATAAATTACTTTTATTCTGTGTCTGTAACACGATTCATTTTATGTAAAATATTATAAAATAATATTAGGTTTAGTTGTAACATTAATTAATTAATTTATTTGTTTTATCTATGAAAAATACGAAGCCCATTTAAATATTAAAGATAAATTATAATGAAAGTAAATGATTCAAATAATTGAATAAACAAGTTTATTTAAAATTATTTTTTGTTGGATATTTACATAGATAATTCAAACATTTTATCTGAAACATGTTACTGCTTTTGTAATATTTTTGTAATATCTACACGTTATGTTATGTCTACTCGGCTATCAAATATAAAAGTAATAATACTGAAATCATTCAAATCTGAAGTACAAATAAAAAGGAAAAATACGTATACATGTCTCTGAAATACATCTTTATGTCTGTCATAAAAATATAGCTGATCACACGACAAGCAGAAAAAATACAATGTGGGATAATTTAATTCAAGAAAGTCGAGACATTATAAAACTTGAACATGTCTGAGAATAAATCTGAAGTCTCTCACGAACTTACGGAAATTATATACGTATATATCGTTCCGATTCAATTTTCTGTATTCATTTTACACTTGACGTGAGCTTTGTTTTCGTTCGATGTCTTTACCCGTGTGCTCAGCGATTCCGAAACGGTCCGGCGAAAATCTTGAAACAACATTTGCTGAGTTAACTAAACAATTGACCCGACAACTGAAACCTGCTACCTACAAATCGAGCGGCCATCAATTTAATATTTATCAACTGAAACCGGCCTAAAGCTGCATCAATTTGCCAGACACAAAGACGTCTACAGTTTTCTTTGGGACAATCACTTTTTGTATTCAAATTACTATTGTTGTTGGAGACTGCTACAAATGCCACGATATAAAAATACAAGGACTGTAAAACACATTTTATTTTACTATTTTTAAAGGTCGTAATTCATATGAATTTACAACTGTAATGTCGAAGCATTAATATAAACATCAACTTTATTGGATGTATGTTAAAGATTTGTTTTATGTAACGATCAAAAATAAAAAATGTATGAAAATAAAACGAGATACTTGGAGAAATGTATGGTAAATGTACGTCGTATTTTGGCCAGGAATCCAATTTAATTTTTCAGTTCATCTCACAACATTCATAAACGCCCTCCTGACGTAGAGTGTGTTGTGGCTTCGAGGTCCTTAATAGCTGATATAAAATCTGAAACGTGTCTAAAATTACATTTATATTGCATATTAAATATAGCTTTAATAAAATTATTAAAGTTGGAGGGAAACACCAGGCTCCGGACTCCTTCCTCCGTGCAAAAGTAATCACAATGAGAGAAACGAAATATGATTGATACATTTCCACCGACGTATATCATTATGCAAAGCCATTTTATGTACAGTTCAGTGAATATAAAAAAATATAATAAAATGTTTCAGCGAAAATTTCACGGTTTTAGGTTGATTTACGTTCGAAAAATGTTTCAGGTCGAAATATCCAGGGGGCAATGTAATCCACTGAAAAAAGAATCGGTGCTTAAAATGTCTTATAGACGCGCCCACGCTTTGACATTATATTTTATTTTATACTTTTACCAAATACATTTACATTTGTAAATTTACGTATGATAATTATCGAGAGGGTTTTGCAGGAGTTATAATTTGATGTTTATAATGTAACATTATCATTATTATTTCGGACACGTTTGTTATAAAAGTTAATTTACAAATTCAAAACAGTTGTTAATTAAAGCGAAACTGTAACTGTTTATTAATGAATATTTAAATTTATTTTTGTAAATAAACAATTAAATTTGAACAATATGAAATATTTAACTATGTTTGTACAAATCGCAATAAGTTTGAACAATAATAAAATGTTTAGTGCACATAAATTTGGCGTATCTATTAAACAGTTACGGTCAATTTAAATTGACAAAAATGCAATAAAAAAGTTTTAAAAGGCTATTTAAGTTAATAGTTTGGAAATTTATGTGATTTCAGACTATAATAAATTAATTTCAAACGAATTATTGTTATAGCAAAAATTATAAATTTAAAAAAATATTATAATTTTTATAACTTTATAGGCAGTGTGTTAAAAGTATTTTTAAGTAGTTTTCAACTTAGTAATTGAGTTGGTCTTTTATTATTTTTTGGGGGTGTTTGTCGAAAGAATTGCAGAGTGTTAAACTCAAATTATAACGTGAAACGTTTTTTGGGGATTTAAAATCGATGAAGTTAATTTATTATATTGTTTTTTGAAGGGAAACTTTAGTCATAAATTTATAAATGTTAATCGACGATGAAGCTTTTGAGTATATATTTGTTATGAGTTATGGCATTTTTTATTGTGGAAAACTTTGTACTTTTTCATGTTATATTAAAAGTTAGGTGATTTCTCAAGTTTGCATTTTAAAAAGTACGATTTTGTATTAGTATTAACTTCTAGTGTATGTAAATATATTGCCTTTTTCAATTGTGAATATTTATAGTTTTTTAATACAATATATCTTGAAAAATTGTGTTATTACTACGATATTTTGTGGTTTAAATTATAATAAATTACTTTTGTCTAGGTAACACAATATATAAATTAAGTTATAATTTGAAATTCATTTATTTTACTAAAGAAAAATAATTCCAGTTTTAATTAAATAAACAAAAACTCAAATAGTGATATTATTTACGAAAAATCTAATCTAAAATTTTTAATTTGTTGTATGTATAAGTATATAGTTTTCATTTAAAGAATTAATACTCAATTTATGTGTATAAAAATAAAAAAAAATATAATTAAATCAAAATTTCCTCTTAGAAAATCTACTGCTATCTATATAAATTGTTAATTTAATGAATTATCATATTTCGTATAAACGACAATGTATCAAAGTAAGTAATTTTTTCAAGAAATATGGACATAACTGATGTATCAAAATTTATTCTTAAATGGAATATATCTAAAATAGACGACGTGATAATGGTAACCGAAAGTGATCTCAAAAAAAATCCATTCCGTCGCACATAACTTGGAAATTTTCAACTCGCCATTAACTCCATAAATTTTAGCAATATATGGTATGGTGAAATGCGAATTTCGTAATTTTACTGAAGATTGCCGACATTAAGCCGATATTAAACCCATCTCTATCCTGGCAGTAAATGCAAATGACGCCACAGCATGATTTTCACATTAGTTTCACCACGTCCTGACATGATTTTATTAATACCTTTTGTGACACGCCTTTCCCAAGAACTGATTTGGAAATTATCACGTAAAAGGAATATGCGATGCACCTAAAACGTCCTTTGATGCTCTCAACAAAAATTTGCAATTTATAATGTGAAAGTCACAGTTGACCAGACCGTTATTAAGGTGAAATTGCTTTTAGCAAATTATCCTTTTGCTCGATTTTATTTTACTTGCCATTATCCATCTAACGCGACGTAAATATTCAATACCTGACACGTACCAAATAATGCTTTTGACACACTTTAATTCTAATTAAGGTTTTAAGCGGGCGAAACTTCAAAACAATCTCCGGAGAATTTAATAACTGTAGTTAGACATTTTCGTATAATATCCGAGTGTTTTGATATGTAAGATAAGGAGAAAATTCCATTTGTTTCCGCCAAGTTAAACGTGCGTGATTGGCGCAACTTATCAATGTGGAAATACTTAAACGTAAAGTTCGAAATTATACGAGCGAAAATCCACGCGTTCAACTTTTCCAAATAACTGCGAGCGTGTCGGAGAACGTTTCACATTAATTGCTATTTAAATTACTTCGTTTCTTTTCAGAGTTCATGACACAGGTGCTTATTGACATTTAAGTTTAAACTCTATATTTAAGGTAATTATCCACATAAATTTTCTACTTTTTGTATCTGTATCTATGAACATTCAAAACTAACCTGACATACTCTGAAAATATTATTGTAACAGTAAAGGGTTTTGAAATGAAGTGCTTTTTGTGCATTTATGAGAGATCATATTTTTAATTATTCAAGGAAAACTGAGCATTTTTCTATTTATTCCGCGGTCGACGGGATTTGCATTATTGAGCAAAATACCGGGAAACGGTAAAGTATCCGTAATTATTCCGTTTATTATATCCAACCGCTGAAAATAATTATCTGTAGTCACTTTTCAGCAAACGCTGCTATGTGTACACGTCAGCGTTTCGGTTTTTGTTTTGCGCACAATTAAATTTTAATGAATCGCCCATAAGGATAAAACAACAATGGAGGAGGTTGCCTCTATTAATCAGCAGATCATCACATATTTCATCCGGCCGTTCTAAGGGCCGTTCGAAAAACTTTTCATTAAAATGTGAATGGATTGTTGAAAAATGATAAATAGCCCGGTTAATTTTTTTTCGACTGTCGTCGGGAATATAAATATTTGAAATTTCGTCGCACACGTTAAAATAAAAAGTTTTCGAGTGAAGGAACTGGGTCAGCTCTGCATTCGCCGACACTTTATAAAGTGCACTTAAGGCCAATGGGAAATATAGTTTACTGGGATTACAGTCGGTTCCAAGGGAAAAATATTTGTTTTGTACAGATAATAAAAATCGACTGTACATAAGCCCAAACACAAATCGAAATCCATTTTTATATACTTTGTGATACTCTAAACTTTCAACAATATCACCCAATTATTTATTTAACGCCGGTTAAAAATTTTGAAATAAAATATAGTGTTGTGTAAGATATGTCCTTACTCGAATATTTTTAATCTTTTATTGAATTCTCTACACGTACAACTGCAGACTAATCAATTTTTAATAAACCTGTGTAAAACACGAGCTGATTTTTAAATTTTTAGTTATAATTCCAATCGGAAACACCTAAAGCATGTACAAATAACCAATGTTAACCAATAATATTAAAATATCACCTAAAAGCTAAACAGGATGGATGTGAATGAGTGAAATAAAAATAATATGAATCGTCGCTACATAAATTTAAAAGGAAGTGGAGCACGAATTGACACTGGATGGGTATTAAGTTTAAGTTTTCATCTTCCGACTGAAGGTTATAGCATTGCGGTAATCTACTTCTGCGGTTCAAAAGCATTCTTAAAATGCTTTTACGACAATCCATGTCCGTGGCATTTTGTTGGAACATCTTTATTGCGAACAGCTATTCACTCGAAAACCGTATTACAATTGAATATTTCGATTAAATGCCAAGACTTAATCATCGCGTGTGTGTTAGTCTAAATTATTAACAAGCTGTATTTTTTATTTTGTTTAGGATACTCAGATACAAATGCTAAATAAAATTAAATAATTCATTTGACAGTTGAATAAATATGTACGTCCGATTACCAATTAATGTTATATATTAACGGACGCAACTCGCATTATTATGTATATTAATGTTAGATAATTCAATAATATTACACAAATTTTAATAATAACCGTGTGTAATAGTGTCTGATAATTCACAAATACTGAAAATACATCATAATTTCAACCCAACGCCATATTCAAACCTACAATTTATATTATCGGTGAAAATTTACACTTGCGGTATTTTTCAATTTAACCGTACGGTACAAAAGATATTCGAACATATCGATTTCCATAAATAAAATTTATTTCACTTTTATCTTTGGGTACGATGGATATTTAGGTCAAATTTGTTGGAGATGAAAGGAAAATGTTTGGCGTGCAAAATATCTACAGTTTGATCTAAAATTAATTAAAATTACTTTTATTGTTGTTAAAAAATCACATAGGTTGTTAGTTTTTCGACCATCGAGGCCGTAAATATTTATTCAGTTAAAATTTGCTGAATAAAATATCGAATTGTACTTCGTAAAATTTAAAAATTTAATTTCGTTCAGTGCATTTTGAAATATTTCAGGAAGGTTGGAAAGCAATCACTAATTGATTATCGATTTTATAATTATTGTATGGATGTTACTAGAGTTAATTACTTTACAAATATTGAAGCAAAAAGAAATTAGTGTGGATTGAAAAATGCGGAATTTAATCAAACAGCCATTTTTACCCTGGAATAAAGTATTAACGATGCTGCTTAATTATTTATCCGCTTCTTTTAAGCAATTACATCAAATTCATCTTGAGAAACTAGCAGAAAAAGGAGAACGTCCGTCCATGATTAAATATTAATGGAAAGTAAAGTTTTTAGGATATTTCCAATACATTATTTATCAGAAGGTTCAGGTTGTAAAGGGAAAATGCTCGAATTAAATGGACTAAACTCTTAAGAGTTACAAAAGGGAAATTCACAAATAAATTTCGTTCAGAGAAACTTTTTCACGAAGACTTGCACAACATTAAATAATGATTTTCATGGGCGATTCCGAATAGGAATGACTATGGCCAAAGTAGGCAAATACTTGTTTTTTAAATTTTACATAACGACAATCGTGGGTACTCACTCTCTAGCACTAAAAGGAATTGATTAAAATAAATTCGTCTCCGAAACTTCTCGAGCCAAACTTTAAAATGGTTCCCTACCAAGTGGACATGCATTGAATGCGGTCCAAATAACAATTGACTTTTTCAACAACGAAATATTGTGCTGTATGTCTTCCCAGTACGACTGGAAAATTGTACACAGCACAGTTTTATTATTAATATTCAATACGTTGCATTTTGGTAACGTCGCAAAATATATTTGATGTGTTTTGCCTTACTGAAATATTAAATAATTGAACTTTATGATGTTTTAAATTTAATCGACTATCAATAAAACTGGCCATAAAATTTATCTGAGCTCTTGAATAATTTATCGTCGTTCCCTTAACACATATTTTGTGTTTAGTTGAAAGTGTCTCAGTAGGAGAATTAGCGATAAAACGCTTTTTAAAAGGGACTTTTTTAAGAGGCATGCATAATTAATGTTTCCTTAAAAAAGTCATCCTTTTTTATTTCTAATTGTATGTGATTTTTTGGATAACAAATCTATTAAAAAATTAATTAGGTTTATTATTTTTTTTGTTTTTCTTAAAAAATTTAAATTTTTTATATTATTTGTTTGTAAATAAATTAAAACCAATGTTGGGGTTATTTAAAAGTTTGTTTTTTGACAAAATTTAAAAATTTTATTTTTTCTAATTTTAGATTCATATTTGTTAAATTTTCAAACATTCTTAAATAAACTTTTGTTTTTCTTTATAGTCTTATTATCCGACATATTAAGTTCTGCAATATTTTTGACTTTTTTGTGGGCATAAATTTATTTAAAAACATGTAGATATCAAAACACAAGTTTTTTATAAACTACTGGAGTTAATTAAAAATTGTGATGATGAAATATTAATTTTTGTTTGTTTTTAAAAAATTGAAAAAGATTGTATTCGGATTAAACATTTTCAATTTCAATTATATTTCTATAGATAAATAATTCGTATTCAAATTTTATATTTTTGTATGTGATATAAATAAATTTAACTATATGTGAACATTTTATTAATTTTTTGTTATATGAATGAAGGTTTTTAATAATTAATCTATTTGTCCTTCTATAGAAAATATTGAATAGCTAATGGAGTTATTCTTAACATTATTTATTGTTGAAATTTTGAAAACAGATTTCATATAAATATGATGAGTACCTAACATATTGTTCTGAACAAAGGTTTTAAATTTAAAATTAAATTATTGAAAAGGTTTTATTGTTCTGTTTACATTTAAATATATATTTTTTATAAATTTTACATACATGCATTAAGTTTTTAAACAAAATTAAGATTTGAAAAATATTTTTATTATATTGCCCTGAAAGATTTTATTTAATTATAATATTTGTTTGTATTCAAATAAACTATTGGAGATATTTAAAAATTATTTATTGATAAAATTTTTAATCTATTTTTACTTAAATACTGTTCTTTACAACCTTAGATTTATATATGTGAAGTTCTCGAACATTTTTAACTAAACTTATGCTTTTAAGAAGATTAAACTGTTAAAAAAATGTAACAATGTCGCAAAGAAAAAACAAGAACAACAGTTCCCGAACAATTGTAATGTACATAAAAATTTATACGAGAAGTTTTGCGAGTGTTCTTGAAGTTTACCCCGGGAAGTGAGAGTAAAATCTCTTTTGACAATGCCGTAACAAATGGGTTTCGTATAACAAAACTGAAGATATACGGAGCCCGGAGCGGAGCCGAGCCGAGCCGACCCGAGCCAGTTTACATGTGGGCCACATATTAAAACATCTCTGTGAAGGTGGAACGGACCCCACTTTTCTCACTTTTACCCCGCCGCATATTTGCCCCAGACGCCTATTAGTAATCCGCTCACACACATCCACGTTTGATATTCTGACGGTTTTAGCCGTTTGTGCTCTTTTACCTTCAACCTGCCCCAGAGGCGTGTCCGCGAGATTTCTCTGGGGGCGACGATTATTTTTTCACAACGTGTAGAAAAAATTAACCGGTTGATGTATGGCCCGAAATCAGAATGCGGCCACGGTCGAATTATAAAAACGTTTACGTTCCAGTCAGGCGACGTCTGCAAAATCGAACAACCCCAAAAAAATTTCAATATCACTTTTTATAAATAATATATTTTTTATATTGGTGATTACCTTTTTGTACCAATTAATAATGTTGACATTTAATATTTAAATATTATAAAACATTTTTATTATTATATATTAATATATACTAGAGACGTAAGTGGTGATTTACACTTATATACTGGATTTTGTAGGTCTCGTTCTTTTATTAAACCTTTAATATTTAGAGTATACAGGACCTACAAGCAAAAAACGGAAGTAAACATAAAATCTAACCCTTTAGAGCTGTGGAACTATATTAATCGAAAGCAGGACTCCACACACATTCCTGAAACCATGTAAACATATATGGGACAAACCATATGGTACCTCTCCAGAAAGGGGAATAAATTTAACAAAGTTTACTGATTGTATCAATTTTCACCCCTCAAAACTAGGGGGAGGTACATACTATTAACTTTTTACATAAATTAATCAACCATGTCATTGACTGTCCTTATCTTCTTTCAAAATTGCCATTCTGGATCCCTAGATTTTGATTTATATCAACTATATCTTTTTATACAAAGAACACCAAGAACGAATATATTGCGGTGTGAATTCGTATTTATTGCTTTAATATTTATCATATTTTTATTTACATACTCACTATTTTTTTTATATATATTTTTTTAATTTAACTCTGTTATTGGAGATTTCCCTGTTTTGTGAGTAATTTACTTATTTAATTCTAATATATGGTTAAAATGAATAATAATAATTGATTAATAATTTAATTTACTTCTAATTTAGTTTCAGTTTTACAAAACTGTAATAGTCAAAATGTGACACATTACATAGTGATGTAACTAGTAGTTAATTCAATTAATTCTGAAATTTAGACTATACAAAATTGAATAAACCTTCCTAAAAGTCGATTTCGAAAGATTATAATAAATAATATAATATCAATTAATATTTACTAGGATGTTAAAACATTGTTATTAATTTGAAATAAAATAATTTTCAATTTATTACAAATAATTTAATTCCATAATATTAAAATATTAAATTATTGATAATATTTATGTAAAATAAATTAAGAATCTAATAATTTATTAAATGTTGTTGAATTTGAAAGAGCATAAATAAAAAAATAACACAGTACGTCAATAAATATAATAATTTGTTAAAAACAAGAACTGTTGACGTAACGTGCATTATCCAAACACTAATTACAAAAATCTGCGTGTCCGCAACTGACGTTTTACGTTTTTAATAAAAAGTGCATCGTACCCGTGCAACAAACAATCTATTAACGATTCATTATTGACAGTCGCGTCACACGAATAATAAAATCCAGACGCTGCCCGGAGGATGATCCGTCGATCCCGGTTCAATTATACACAATCCGGGTCCATTTGTATATTAAAACATCGCAGAGACTGATGCAGCGCAAAAGAAGCTGTTTCAGCTGGAAAGTTTCGTGTCGTGTGGGTACGCGAGCCGGATTAAATAGGTGTCTTGTGTGTTATTACGGGATAGTCGGTTTTAAAGCAATTTTCGGGGTGGAATATGCTACGGTAGGCTTATGTTAATCTTAGGTTTTACATCGTAAAATTTATACATTGTAATTATTATATCAGCGCAAACACGGAAGAAACCATTGTCGCAGTCGTTTTAGCTTTTATAACGTCTCTGGTGCATTAACATTGATATGAATCCCTTTTTTAGTTAATTATATCTGTTTATTTCCATGGGATTTATAGATTTTTTTAATAATTGTTCAAGTTTATATTAAAACTATTATAGTGACAATATTTATGTTAAATTAATATTATAAAATATAATTAAACCGCATTCGCCATTTTTTAACTATATAATTTAATTAAATTGTTAATTTTATGTTTAAATAAATATTTTAAATACATTTAATTAAATGGCTCAACATTCGAACGCTAATTAATTATATTGTATTCTTTGACTTAATTGATTAAATTATTTGAAATGTTTATTTCTCATTTACACAACGAAATCAAATTACAATACATATTTAATTACTTTCCAAATAATATCAATAAAAGTGGTGAACACAAATAATGTGTGTTATGGCCCTTAACTTAAATTTTACATTTATACATAATGTTTGTAAAATAGGTGGCCAAAATTTGGGAGAATACATTATATTATAGAGCAATTTTAAAATATAAATAAAATTTATCAATTCATTTATGTCAGATTCAATTTGACGAGTCTTTAATCACACTCATAATGAATACGTAGACAATAGTACAGAAATAAATATTCAATATATCCAAATAAATGTACGAGAACAATCAATGAATAGTTTAAAATTAATAATTTCCTGTTGAAAACCGAAGAAAAATCATTGATTTCAAATAAAAATCGTGTTTGTTTTGGGAACAGATTAAACGATAATTACAGCTTGGCTTGTCAAAAGGTCCAGTTAGACATGAAAGTTCTGCAACAATCGGCCTGAATAAATTCGAAATTTCGGCAATGAATTATTAAACGCAGTTTTGCAACGCGCTTAAAAAAATAGCAGTACGATTGTATCGATTGAATACGCAAATGAACCACCTGTTATTCGATTTGAAATTTTAATAAATTGATAAAAACGAAAACGCCATTAAATTCATTGTATTCATTTGTGCCGTGCTTTCATTAATAGAGTCGTTTGAAAAATGTCAATTTACTCCCGACTACGTTTTCCATATGTTTCATTTTTAATTATGAAATTTTCGATTGAGAGGAAGGTAGTGTGTGTAATAAAAAGTACAGCGTACAACAAATTGATCAAAAGATATATTCGCATGAAGTGATCGTAGAATTGGAACGGTTCGTAAAAAATTCACTAGTCTCAGTTATGGAGCTTTCATAATTTGTTTGTTCGTATCGATCCTGGAACAAACCAGAAACGGGAATTACAGCTCATTCTTTCCCGGCTTTAATATTTAAATTGTCTCCTGCGACTCATCGAACAAGTTTTATGTGTATAATGAAGACACGATTTTTAAATAAATTTACAAAACGGAAGTGCAAGACCGTAAACATGTCTGATAAAAATACAAAATTAATACCTTGAAAATAAGCCACTCGGGGTAATAAATTCGAGCGTGGCGCGATAAATTTAAAACAAGACCGGCTCTAAATTTACAATGTACTTTTTTTTTCTTTATTTCGCCGCAAACAGATTGGCCCGTTTTATATTTAATTCGGATGGGGTCGGATAAAGTTGGGAAAGTAAATGTTGACACGTGAATAAAGAATCGGATGCACGAATGTGATTTTCGTAACGTTTGCGTCGAAAGTTAACTGCACGGTAATTAGAAACCGTCCATCGTCAATATTAAGCGGTGTTTACACAAAGTTGGCGGCCGATTCGCATACTTTGTTTCGCTTACTAATAAACCCGTAAAAGTTTAACGGTGCCCGGTTTTCATTTTACAACTGCAACGATAGACGAGTTGCAAAGTTGCAACTTCGAAAAATTAGTTCCACTTTCCGGCTTCGACATGGGGAGAACTGTTTGAATTTTAATTTGCGTATTTTACCGACACCGAGTCGGCATACGAATGGCTTTTTATGGGCTGCACCGACTTCTGGGAATAACTTTCTTTTAAAAACTTACCCCGCTGAAAGTTCATTGCTTAATTACATTATTGAAACACTGTAACAAAATAAACCGAGATAAACACAATAGATACACATTCTTAATACAAAATGTTGCCCATTTAAACCTTCTAAAATATATGTATAGTTATTCGGGTTTTTAGGTCAACGTTTGTTGGAATTATTTCCTGACGTTTCGCTGCATAGAAAAAAGGAAGTATACAAAAGTTCGAAGATTAAAACTGGGCAGGTATATATAATTTTCAAGAAATTGTATTATATGTACAATATAAATCTGTTATAACATGTTTATGTATACTTGTGAAGAGGAAAAAAAATGGTTATAGATATTGCCAGATCAATTTTTCCAATTAAATTGGTTAGATATACATGATTTTTAAGAAACGATGTAATTACTGATTATGTCTTGATAATTTAATTATAAAACCTGTTAAAACATGTTTATAAATACGCATAGAAAAAAGGAAGTGTATAAAATTCCAAGATAGATTACTTAAATTAAAACTGGGCAGGTATATAAAATTTTCAAAATATTACTAGATATTATGTGTACAATATAAAACTGTTGTAACATGTTTATGCGTACTTGTGAAAAAGAAAAAAAAAATGGTTATAGATATTGCAAGATCAATTTTTCCAATTAAATTGGTTAGAAATACATGATTTCTAAGAAACAATGTAATTACTGATTATGACTTGATAATTTAATTATAAAACCTGTTAAAACATGTTTATAAATGGCATAGAAAAAAGAAGTATAAAAATATTCAAGATGGATAACATACATTAAAATTGGGCAGATATATTTAGTTTTCAAGAAAGAATATAATTACTAGTAGTTGATAATTTATATACATAATAATAAATATAATAGTTTTTTCATACATTTTTGTTATTGCAGTATTCCCATTAGCTGTTCGCAGCGTTTGAGTCACTTTTATAAACTCAGAAGGTGAAATGCACTTTAATAACATTTATCCTGAAAATATAATGGTGATAGCGAGCTTGTGCGGCGGCAAAACACCCATATAAATTCATAGATACTCCTGAGCCGTAACTTTCTCACCGGGCCAACAAAAACAAGCAACAAATTTATAAAAGAAGAAAAAAGAAAGTTTTTCCGGATTCAGGCGACGTAATTTATGCGGCTGCGACTAATCTATAGCAATTTAGTTGGCGGAAAGTTTATTTACACTCAAGGATATAAAAATGATAAGTAAAGTAAAGTTTTGGAGCTTTCCCGATCGAAAATATTCGCAAAGTTGCGCGACCAGAATAAAAGATATAATCAGTTTATTACGTTCCTCTGTTGCCGGCTCACGTCACGGACCTTTTCCCTTCGAGAGTTCAGCCAATCCTTCATGTCGGCTCGCCCCAAGATTTACTGCCATTCATCTTACAAACAAAAACGGATACTTAATCTCAATGGCGCTACACTTGGGCTTGTCCAATTTGTGGCCTAACGATATGAAATATATGTCAACCCCTCGCCTTTCATCATACGACGTCACTCTTTGTTTTTAAGGACATATCTAAATCACGTGATCGCGTGGCATCTGAAGATGGCGGCATGAAAGCGAAGCAATTCCCGAACTCCCCTTGATTAATCTGGAGTAATCTGTAGAAAATTGGAAGTCAAACCTGAACGCTAACAAAAAATCTACCAAATTACCGGCGGTTACATCAGAAAATGATTTGTAAAAGGACCGTTCCAATTTGGAGGGGCTGGACTTGATAAATTGCAACGGGGTTGGATAATTTGGGTGCAATTGTCATCACTGTAATTGTAAATGTTAATTAAATTGAGTGAGTTTTTGTGCGGTTCATTTTGAACAATGACAGTTATTTTGGTTCATTATCTGCTTCGGTCAAATAATAAAAGTGCTGCTAACAGATAATTTAAATATGCATTTTGCTCTACCGGAGTATTTGATAAAATAATACGAAGGTTTTTATTCACATATCTCTTTTTTGTGCTGTTCCCATTAAAGTTGAAAGAGCATTTTCAATTTAATTAATGAAAATAAATAAATCATTGTTTCATAATTTTTATCTCTGATTGTCCTAATAAAATTGTGATCTCTGTTAATAAAATAAAATAGGGGACGAACTCAATTTGTTGATGGCCATAAACACACCGGCAACAGTCTTCAGGAATTCATCACGCGCGAAATTTTATCTTCACGTGTAACCCGGTATGATGAACTTGTTAATATTTGAACGGAAAACTCGTACCTACCCTTTGATGCAGTCTGACGATCCGTCGTAAAATCTTTGTTTATGCTACAGTTTATGCACAAAATCGTGCGCTTACATTGTCGGGACTTCATCTGGAATTACACCAGGAATAAAACTTTTACACTGGATCCTTTACGACTCCATTACTATTCCAGAAACTTCTTTGGCGGGCGGTAATCCTTTTTTTTACATTGTGTCGCGTGTTTCGTGCGCAAGGATTAAATTGCACAAAGCAATATCTGGAAGTGTGCATGATAAAAGTTGGATGAAATCTTATATGCGTTATTTCATCAGATTTTGGTTTGCTGCCTTCATAACACAAAATGATCATCGACGTTCAAGAGATTTCTGTTCAATTTTAAATCCTTTTTTTTTTCAAATTATACAAAAATAATTGATTGAGCAAGAAATTAAATAATTAAATATACAAAAAACTATATTTTTGCTTGGTATAATGTTATTAGTTTATAATTTTTTTTATTTTTTAATTTAAAAATGATTAGAAAGTTAATTATATTTACTATTTCAACGCGGAAAATATTTCAAAAATGGTGGATGAGCATTAAATAAATATTACAATTAGCAATCTTGTTTATTATATATATTTTAAAATTTATTTGATTGATTATAGTAAGCATTTTATAATTTTGTACTTTTTAAAGAGTTTCCCAATCGATTAAAAATTCCAAACAAAATTTTAATGTGATACATATTTGAACACAACATTTGTTAAAACAATTAACCCCAATAAATACAGCTTTTTTTTGAAATTTTAGATTGTTCTTTATTTTTAATAATTTTCAATATCAAAAATAAATATTTTTGCAATAAAAAATTATTTATAAATAAATAAAAAATAAAATTAAATAGTGGATTAGTATGTTTTAACTTAAGGATTTCTAAAATTGACTCGAAAATTTTGTTAGAATTGTTTCAGATGTTTTTTATGTTTCTGATTTTTAATGATTTTTGTATTCAAAATGTTCAAAACAATTTATGTAGAAGAAATAGCAATTTTATAAAGAAGCCAACAACGATTTTATATTCTTTAGAATTCATTTAATTAGCAATTAATAAAGTAATTAATAATCATATTCTAATTTGAAATTGAAGTTTCAGTCCATCTTGAATAACTTGTCTAAGAACTGCGATCAGATTGCTTTTAATTAAAAAAATTGCACAATTGAAATGATTGAAATTCCCTCAGTGATTTACGCCACGAATTAACAGAAGATTTAAATTTATCGACGGATGTTTCGGTTACCTGGACCCACAATGAAAAGTTCCTCGGGGTTTGCGCGGCGCATTCAAATTTGGAAACCGGGCACATTAATTAATCTTAATTGAATAGATCATCGGCAGGTGGAATGCCTGCTGAAAATTGGTTCGAAATGGGTGTATAGTAATTGATCGATTTTAAGCGATTAATATTGGGTGCGAGATATCCTCTCTGCAACCAGATGCTTTAATTAGAATGTAACGTATTATGGTTAGAAATTTATTAGTTTAGCCTTATTAATCTTTATTTCAATCGATTAATTATGGTCGGTCTAGCAAATCAATTAGTGTATTAATTTCAGTCCGGAGAGATTTAATTGTTCGGGTATATTCAAGCGAGCAATTTTCTTTCTCGATTGCTGGAAATGTATGCGTCGCATTTCCATAACGATGTCAATACTCAATAAAGTGTGTTGCCTTAATATTTCCCTCAATCGTGGAACATATGTTCAGAGAGGGGCAAACATTTTCGCATTTGATAAAAGTAGGTCGTGTCGCTCGATAAAAATTAAAATTCGGTTTAAGATACAAAAGTTTGTCGACAATTCGTACTTTTTGTTCTCGTGCAATTTATAATTTTAATTGTACACTCACGTCAAGAACAAACACAATTTAAATATTGCTAGAGTCTCTGGGAAGTTTACCCCGAAAGAATCTTTACGGTCCTGTGTTAACAGATTGAATTATTCATCGCACGACATGTAATGAAATTGTAATTTTCTTAAACTTGTATTTTGAAGCGAAATATAAGACTTTGTCAAGTTGCCGCTCTAAAATTTAATCCGACATTTCTCATTCAGCTCGCGTATTTTTTCCTTTGTACTAATCAAAAAATTAAATCTAAAAGACAAAAGAATTGCTACCAATATTAACGAGTGCTGTATTTTATTTCGTGACGGAAGTTTCCAGCGTCTCGAAATACGCTCTTCGGAATACTTATGTACACAACATTGTGTCGGATAATCCAGTTGCAATATACAAAAATTACGCTAATTACCCCACTTTAATATACTGCAATAGAAAATGAATAAATGGAATTTCTCGACTTGGCATTAAAGTGCATGTTATTAAAACTAGGTCGAAATGAAAATACAGTAAACACTGCTGAATAATTCAACGGGTTTCGGGGGAACGATATTGAACATTAATTTCCTTAAACATTTACTGAAATATTCAGGAATCATTATTCCAGTAATATATTAAATAAAAATGTAAATTCCTTCAATGTTGATCTCTCTGAGGAGTCGGAGGAGCCGGAGGAGTCGAGTTCCTTTTCTGGCCCGCATCATGATTGTAATTCAGTTGATGTAGGCAATTTTTTATTTCTCGGACTCCAAATAATCAATTGTTTTAGATTACCATTCCAGACGTTGATGTTGATTTACTAGTAAAAAAGAGACATTCATTTTTTATCCGGCGCGAAATATATTTAGACCAGTTTGACATTGATGCTTTTGGAATCTAGCGATATTTCAATTTTCAAAGTGGTTTTATTGATGAAGTGCACTTTTTTATTGTTTTTTGTTTGTTGGTCGGCGTCAGTTCGGTGTGTTTCGAGCGTGCATTTCTGTGTGTCATCTGCATGGGGGTTTTAGCCAAGTGGTTAAATAAAAATAATTGTGATTCATTTACTTTCACCATTTTTTCAAATTATACAAAAATGATTGACTGAGCAAGAAATTACATAATTAAATATACAGAAAAACTATGATTTTGCTTGTTTAATTTTTTTTATTACTATTTTTCAATTTAAAAATGATTAGAAAGATATATATATATATATATATATATATATATATATTAGAATTTAGTTGATTGATTGACCATAATAGTATTAATAAATAAATAATAAATTAAACTTTATTTGAAACTTTAGATTGTTCTTTATTTTTAATACTTTTCAATTATAAAAAATGGCGAAATCAACATGAAATAAATATTTTTACAATAAAAAATTAGTAAATTAATAAATAAATAAATTTATTTAGTGGTTTAGTATGTTTTAATTTATTTTGAAGGATTTCTCAAATTGACTGAAAATTCGATTTTTTAATTTTAATATTGTTGAGCATTTTATTATTTCATTCAGATTTCGGTTTGTTGCTTTCTGCTGTGTGGAAAATTCAAGTTACATAACACAAAATCATCATCGACGTTCAAAAGATTTTTGTTCAATTTTAAATGCTTTTTCAAATTCATTTCATTTATTTTAAAACAAAAAGCAATTGCGACTTTGCGTTCACCATTTTTTCAAATTATACAAAAATGATTGATTGAGCAAGAAATTAAAAAATTAAATATACAAAATCTCTTCATTTTGATTAGAAAATTAATTTATTTACTATTTGAACGGGGAAAATGTTACAAAAATGGTGGATGCGCTAAATATTATACAATCAGCAATCTTGTTTATTATATATATTTTAGAATTTATTTAATTGCCTATAATACTAGAGATGAGAAATTAGTAAGTATTTTACAATTTAGTAGTTTTTAAGGATTTTGAACGCAACATTTGTCAGAAAAATTAACCCCAATAAACCAAGTATTTTTTTGAAATTTTAGATTTTTCTTTATTTTTAATAATTTTCAATTACAAAAAACGGTGAATTCAACATGAAAGAAATATTTTTACAATAAAAAATTGTTTGTAAATAAATAAATAAATTTATTTTTTGGTTTAGTATGTTTTAATTTATTTTGAAAGATTTTCCAAATTGACTGAAAATTCGATTTTTTAATTTTAATTGTTGAGCATTTTATTATTTCATTCAGATTTCGGTTTGTTGCCTTCTGCTGTGTGGAAAATTCAAGTTACATAACACAAAATCATCATCGACGTTCAAAAGATTTTTGTTCAATTTTAAATGCATTTTCAAATTCATTTCATTTATTTTAAACTAAAAAATAATTGCGCCTTTGCGTTCACCATTTTTTCAAATTATACAAAAACGATTGATTGAGCAAGAAATTAAAAAATTAAATATACAAAATCTATGATTTTCTTGTTGTAATGTTATTATCTTCATTTTGATTAGAAAATTATTTTATTTACTATTTGAACGGAGAAAATGTTACAAAAATGGTGGATGCGCTTTAAATATTTTACAATCAGCAATCTTGTTTATTATATATATTTTAGAATTTATTTGATTGACTATAATACTAGAGATGAGAAATTAGTAAGTATTTTATAATTTAGTAGTTTTTAAGGATTTAAGAACTAATATTTGTTAGAAAAAATAACCCTAATATACTAAATTTTTTTTTTTTGAAATTTTAGATTTTTCTTTATTTTTAATAATTTTCAATTATAAAAAACGGTGAATGCAACATAAAATAAATATTTTTACAATAAAAAAATTTGAAAATAAATAAATAAATAAATTTATTTTGTGGTTTAGTATGTTTTAATTTATTTTGAAGGATTTCCCAAATTGACTGAAAATTTTAATTGTTTAAATGTTTAAAAATTTGTTAGAAAAAGTGCCTGCGATGTTTTTTTTATGTTTTTGATTTTTAATGATTTTTCAATACAAAAGTGTTTATAAAATAATTTATATTAATTAAACAAAACATGACTATTTTTGTATAGTCATAAATTAACTGCGTTTTATAATTAAATGTCTACAAAGTACTAAGTACTCAAAAGCACAAAACTGAATCGGAGCTTAATTAACTTTTTTGATCCAATAAATATAAAAATCCATCGACGAGTTTTTATTATAAGCCGTATATAAAATTTGATGAAATAAAAAAAAATCTGCAATATCCCTGATAAATGATCCGGAAAAGTATTTGACATAAAACGTTGGCGCGCATTTTTCCCATTTTCGAATCGCGAGAACGGAGAAGCGGCGTCCAACATTCAAACGTATATCCGGAGTTGTTATCATTAAGCGACGCCCCGACAAAATGAGAACTAGTAAAATGGTGTCGCAATAATCATAACATAACTTTATATTGCCAGTAATAAACAAGCCCGACCTATTGGGTCCGAAACCGTTTTGAATTATCTTAATTACGCCATTCCAAAATCAACTCCGCGTAATTTAAAATTTAATTTTACGAGCGTGCGTGTTTCGAATCTGATTTCACCGGCACAATCGAATGTGCTATTATTTAAAATATAACTTCGTTTAACTACAACCGTTCCGGCATAACTCAAACTGCACACATTCGATTCAATCTGAATAGTTTTAGACTTTGCGATAAGCGTTTCCGTAACTTCAACCACTTTGTTTGGATTACATTCTACATTGAGTAATAACATTTTTGGACAAAGTATTAAGTTACACACGGAGCAGTTTCACCTGTATTTGATATGACATTCTTGGGAGCATTAGCCATAAATTGTAATGGCGTCGTAAAGTATCCGTTCTATCAACGTTTTCAAAACGCACACATTTAAGTACATCCTCACCTCAACCTCTCATCCTTTTATTACTTCCTTTTATGTCAGATGGTTCCGGGCAAAGCTTTAATTTCCCCTCTAATAAAATATTATCTATTGTGTTTTTTTTTTTTTTTGAATGGGAAAAATATATTCTTTACTCTACTTGAATACAAATCACATTTTAACATTTTACAGTGTTGGTTTGAATTTATGTTTTAGCTTTAGACTTCTTAATTAAGCTTTAATGGTTATGTGAGTTCAAATAATTTACTCCACATCCTATTATTTTGGCCATTAATTTTTCCACATGCTGAAACAGTAAGGAATAATTTTTCTGTTTTATCTGTGTCATCGTATCAAATTCATGTTGATGATTAAAAAATAAATTTCTTTAATAAACAGCTCTCGTATTTATATCCGCTTTTGTTAATTGAAAATAAAACAAAATAATGAAGAGAGTGATTATCTGTTAATTACTTCCTTCCATAAAAACATATACAAGTCGTAAATAAATTAAAAATATATATGTCGAAAATATTAAAACTCAGGCTCAGAGATTCTTCCATTTTAATAATCTGATAAATTTTAATATGTTTAAATTAATATTCATGATACCATATTTTGATCAAAAATAACATTATACACCTATAAAATGAGTGATACACAATAAAATCAATATTATTATTATTATGTATTATATTATTTGAAATGCTTATTTTAATACAAAAAAAGTGTAAAGTGACGAAAAGATTTTTATTTTCATTTTCAAAAAAGTTACTGTTAAACTACTCCAGCATAACAACATTGTAATTGTTGTCTTTAACTTGTTAAAATGTACTGTAATGTGTAAGGAGTTTACCTGTGGCAGAAGAAATTCGATTTATTGAAGGTTGTGCCATATATTTAATTAGAATTATCAAGATATTCGGGTAATCGATGTTCGAGTGATAAAGTAAAAATTACACAAAATTTTCACCCTGGACACCATGCCAGCCAATTTGTTACGAGTTATCATTAGTTTGGAAAGTAATCTTATTTTGGGTTAAACATTTTTAATCGCCTTATATTTTCCATAATACGTTTAATGTGCTACTTCGCACAATATTCACTTTTTAAATGTAATTTTTAATGTCTGACAGATTAACATGTAATATTTGACAAGAATAAATAATAATTTAATAAAAATAAATAATTTAATCTCAGTTTTGAAAGTCATTGTTGTCGGTGTTGAACAACAGATTTCATCTTGAAACAAACATCGTGTGACTGAAAATAAATAAACGACTACAAATAGCTACACCATCGTTAATTTAAATTGCAAATAGTGTTTGTTTATCAAAATAAACATTTGCTTTTATTTGTAATGTGTGTTTTTATTTACGCTGAAAAATCTACTCGTTACAGTATAAAATGAGTTAAAAATTAACTTAATAATCGATTGAAAGTGATAAAAGTAGGTGTTAAAACGTTTTGCGGAAAAATCGATTGGCAAAATACCATGTTAAATTTCTCGTAGATGCGCCCGTTCGCAATATAAGTCTTATCTTAAGTTCAGGGAAATTACAATTTATGGTCACTGGCACAGATAAACTCTAACATGGTAATCCAGTTATAAATTTTATTGGACATTAAATGTAAAAGCATGTATTACGTTCTAATTTGCTTTACGATAATAGATTTTAAAAAGATAATAAACTGAACGTTGAAATTTATTGCAACCTTGCCTTTTGGGTATGTTTAAATTGAGATTTATTATTTTAGTTGTACACCCCGGGAATTTCAACAAAAACAATCCACCCTTATTTATATCTATAGGTATAAAAATATATTTTTGTAGTCCGTCTTTTATATTATTCCATTAGGAGCGAGTCGGATAACCGAGATTTACCTTACTTGACAAAACGACAACAGCCATATTGTTCGAAAGTGTATTACGTTCGCTAATTTCGCCCAAATTGTAAGACATTTAAAATTACGAGCCGAGAATTCCGGGGTACGTTTTGCACCTTGCTCTCAACAAATTAATTATGTCAAAGGGAAAAGTGCGCTATTGTTAAGGAGTGAGTTCATAAAAGAATGATTAGTGAACGTAATAATAAACGAGGGGCCGCAAAGCTTCGAAATTATCACCCCGGGTTAATCCAGCAACACAAATTACCATGAAAAGAAAAGCATTGCTTCAAAAGTGGAAAACAAAGTTTAAATTAAATCTACGATTTTATTTATTGTTCTGTCGCGAAACAAGCGGGATATTTCCAGAATAAGCATTATGAGTTTTACATTGTTAAAAAGTAATAAGGACCCGTATTATATTCAACTATACCAAAATTATAACTTTGTTTCCTGAGTTCTGTATAAGCGGACACTCCCGTTATTCCCATTAGGAAGCTAGATTGTTTTCACCCCGGATTATTAAAATTTTTGCAATATTTTATTTGAATTAAAATCGGATTGAAACATTTAATGGTGCAGTAAATTGAATTAAATGTTGATTTTTTTTAATAAAAGTTTTGCCACACGATTTTTCACGTCGTTAAAACCGTACAGGAACACAAAACTCGGCGCCAAAGTTCGATTGCAGTAACACAGAAATTACTCCAGAGCTGATTGATGATTCGGGACGAACTTTTTCAGCCTTAATGACTCCTGCCAGTGAAGCCGATCCGCAAACGCCCCCGGGTTAAATATAACGAAGGCACGTCAATAGATACTGTTCTACTGCTAGTAGAAATATCCTGTTTCAATGAATATTCAAAGACAAAGGAAAATAGTTGGGTATTGGGGGAATGAAATAATGATCAAATTAAACCTAGTAGTAACTCTGTTGACAACCTTCAGTACATATGTGACATTTAGAAAATAAAACCAGATCACATGAGATTCGCTGAAGGTTGTACCAGACAACAGTGCGTGTTGGGGCTTGTTCTTTGTCGGAATTAGTAGTGTTTAATGCGTGGACACAATGAAGTTTAAGCCGGAGGTTATCTTATGAGGTTAATGACGGATAATGGCCGCTGGACGTGGTACAACATAGGGTTTGCGTTGTTGGTCATCCGGTCCTGACATGTTGCATTTAAACTGAAAATAATGACGGAAATGGTTTTCCGTCAAACATATGAACATCAATGTTTTGTGCTGGATCGAACATCGATCGGCACGTTGAAATAATAACGGGTAATTCGTGTTTGGCGTAGTCCATTAGGTGCATTCGATTTTGCCATCTGTAAATGTTGCAAATAATGCAATGGCGTTACACAAATTACCGGAAGGAAAACATGCCCTAGAATAAATCAGATGTATTGAATAAAATTGACATTTGCAATTCATTAAATAAAATTGCCAGCTTCAAGCAGTAATTTTATTTAACCACTTTAACTCTTTATTCTTACAAAGACTGGTTGATATAAAAGACTTTTCGGTCGTTTATTTTGATTTTTTCTATTCGCCGCAAACTTTGTGCTATTTTCAATGCCACGTTGTCAATTAATAACGGCAACAGAAAAACGAGTATCTAAATTATTATTAGATTTAGCTGGAAACCGAGAGCAAACTTCATAAACACAATTATCAGTGAGCCAGGGTTGACAATTTTAAGTAGGTAATTTTATCTAAGTTCGGCGAAGTTTCATCATTCACTCGCAGTCGATGTACATTTTAATGGGGGAGGAAGCTGGAAGGAGTATTGAGATCAGCTTCGTCTCTGATGCGGATCTAATGGCCGATTAATGGTACTGGAGTTTTATCGAGAACTAAAAACGACCAACTATTGATTTTTCTCATACGATACCGGTTTTGTGTAAAGCGGGATTCGCAAAACGGGAAGCGAGATGGATACCTAATAATCTTGATCAAATTGGAATTGTTTTCAGAGGAAGAGTTTTAAAAATGTTTATTTTTCTCAATTTCTATCAGTCCTCTGCACGTCTTTTAATGATGTAGTTTTAAATTATTGTAACATACCTTTTCCGATTGCACTAATGAACCACTTCAAGTTTAATAGGGTTCAAAAACGGTATTTTTAAACTCGAACAGAAATAAAAAAAACTTTTATTGGTTTCAATATTGGAGAAAATGAAATTCACAAAAATGGAAGAAATAATGTAAATTATTTATTCTCTGGTAAATATTGTTTTTAATTAGAAATTAATATATATATATATATATATATATATATAACGACTCCTAAGAGTAAATATGTATTTTGTGTTGTATTCTTTAAAAACATTAAAAGTTCGTTTTCTAAGTTCCCCTCAGCATTAACCATTACAATCTCCTTTCTTAGTCGAAAATTTATAATGACTCAGACGCAACTCATAAAACTTCCAAAAGTTAGATAAAATAACCTACTTAAAATTGTCACCCCAAGTTAGAAGTTATGTAAACTTATTGATAATTTTGTTTATGAACTTTGAATAAACTTTGCCTTAACTTGAAGTCTATACATAATTAATGGTGATATTTAGAAGCAATGTAAATTTAAACAATTATAAGTAAATGATGTTAATTTTGTTAGCGATTTAACGTCATTATTACCTTTTACTCTTTGATAAAGATTAATTGTACGATCACTTTGGTTTTTTACCCTGTGGATTGTTTTTGCTGATCTTTCCCAACATTGCGTCAGACAATTTGATACTAGCTTCGAGTAAAAATAAAAAGACAATAGGTAACCGGGCAACACTAATGCAATTTCCTGTCATTTGTAAATCGTTAGACGGGAGTTCTTGTGCCCTAAAAAAACGTAAAAAAACTATTACGCTGCGATATTTTCTCTCATTTCCTATTTCCAAATGCATTATTCTTCTATCTGCTCCCTCGCTTCGTCCCTGTAATGATCTATTTACTGATATATGTGGGTTAAGAGTGTATTAGATAAGGTGAAATCCCTCCAGAAGTTTTCTTTTGCTGATATCGATTTCGATATTTTTCAAGTTTATTTCGCATAATTCTCTCAATATCCTATCTAAACATTTCTCTTCGCATCACTTTTATGTCACTTTATTGAATTTTTGTTTGCCCCTTCAGTACTTGGTTTAAAGGTTCCCTACTAAGTAATATTGTGATTAAGCTTTATCCTCTTACACCAATTATGACAAAAATCCCAATGATAAATGGGTTTTGTATTGGAGGCTTGATTATAATCCGAAAGCGTCCAATAAATGCGAGAAGATGCATAAAACTGACAAAATAAAAGGGAACAAAGACAATCCTGGGCAATTTATGAGCGAAATATAAATTACAGAAATTACATAACTGATTAGATTTATCGTGTTTGAACGAATAAGTTGGAATACATTCATCTTGTTTAGATCAAGTGGCTGGAGTGCTAATAAATTTGCAAAACGAGTTAGTTCATGTGACTATCGATTAGGCTGGTATGTACGTTCCATAAGATAAATTGCGAACGTATTTCATTCGAAAATCGCATGTATTGAGAACCCTTTTCAATTATTAATCCGAGGGCATTTACCATCGAGTATATCATTTGGGTGTCACTGACACATTTGTATGAGCGCGCGAAGTGAAAGAGGACGACAGTCCGGGGAACAAAGGACCTCGTTGCCGCTGCCATTTGACCGGGACCATTCTCGGGATTCAAGTTTTCCTGCATTGGGTTTAGTTCCAAACAAACGGACATGTTTCGATCGTCATCGACGTCCACACCTTTCCCTATCCATCTTTGCATGTCTGAACAATATTTCCAGAATTTAAATAAAATCAACTTTAGAATCGGACAATCGTATCTTTTTAAGATGATACAACTGCTTCTTGTGTCTTCTTATTATTATCCTCCCCCTTCTTCTTCTTCAGCAGAAGGTATATCATTAAAACATAGCCCATTTGCAGTTGTTCCAGTCTCTTTTGACCCTCCGGCCTCTGGAATTTTTTCCCATTACCATATTTGCAGGCAAATTGCGCCCGGAGAATAATTATAACACGTCACTTTAATAAAAATTTCTATGAATTCAAAGGTCTTAGCCGCAATAATGCGATGAAAGTAAAAGAATAAGTGCTCACGGGGCCTTAAAAGCGGCGGAACGTTATAAAGACGTCGCTTTTTTTAAATTGAAATTCTTCAGATAAAACATTCGCTGAAAGAAATAAAATAATATTCTCTTGCGGTGAATATATTTCGTTGGCATACGGGATTTTTTTATTGTATAATCTATATAGTCATAATAATCCATGGCCTTTTGTCTAAGGGACGCAATTTCATATTCATTTTGAATTCCCGGCGACAATAAACAAAACCGAAATGCAGCTATTGTTCGTTTAATTAATATTTACATCTCCACAAAGTGGTGAATGACTTGACAATATTAAGTAGCTACAAAACGTGGTCCATTCACCTCGGAAGTTTAAGAAGTTATTTATTAAATACCTGCATTCAGGCCAAAAGAGTTTTATTAAAGAAATTCGGTTTATCCTCCGGCAACACTTTATTTACTTCAACCTTCTCGACTTCCTCAATGGACTCCGTTCCTCTCTTACATTTTCCTGATTCGAAGAATGGTCGGGCGTTTTCTAATATTCCATATTTGGCATGAGTACAATAGAGTTTTATGAATAAAATTTATGTGTCTTATTTTGCCTCCATCCGAATATAAATTGTATCATTCGAATTTATACACTGATCCGGATAATATTTGGTACATGGTAAATTATTGCCAAATTGCTCTTTTATTTTAGTATTTTCATTTTTGTAATAGAACAATAGAATATTCAACTGCAATTTGTAATTCCAAGTAAATTTTGTATAAAAATTTTATATTACTCGAGTGATAGAGTCATAAATCAACAGTTTTGGAGCTATTAAAACACTATTTATATAACATGTATCTTGCTGACATTACAACTCATCGAACAAAAAAGTATTTTATAAAGTAGCTTGTTAAAAAAAAATAATTATTAGCTTATTGCCAGTAAAGTAAGTATATGGTTTCCAGAACATGAATAAATATGACTAAAGGACTGTAGGATGATATTTCAGAACTTTTTCAAATAAAACTTCAACGTGCGATTTTTTATCAAGAAACTTCTTTACAATTTTCCGTTTACTTATATTTCTTTGAAACTCTTTCGAGTTTAGAAATGTTTTTGTAATAATGATATTTAGTAACATGTTTCAAAGTACATCTTTAATTAAAACATAGAATGCCAGGAGCTTCTAAAAGTTATTTTATGTAGGTATTTTCATATACTGTTTACTTAAGAAAGTTTTAGCAGGAAAATCATTTACTTGTAAATTTATAAATTATTTGAATTTAACAAAGTCTAGTTTTAATTACTTTATGTCGAATATAATAAGTCGAATATAAAATGTTAAACAATTAAAGTTTAATATAGTATGTAATATTAAAAATTAATGAAAACTGAATTGCACTATAGTAAATACTTAAAACTTTAATTAACTAATATTTTAATTTCGAAGATTTAGAATTGTATTTAATAAAATATACTCATTATAAAATGGAAAAATCAAATATAAATTATTTAATTTGAATTAGTATAGAACAGAATATTTATTTTATTATAAACAAAATATTAACTCTCAAACAACAATTACTTTTATAAAAATGTAATTTGCTCCTTAAACAATTTTCATAATATGTTTATAAAGTTGAAAATATTCCCTCGGGAATAAACGCCTATAGAAAGTTGAGTAATTAAATTTAGAAGTTGGCGAGATATTAAATGCCTATATAACTTTTACATTCCTCTTAGTCTATTTAATAATTTTTATTTAATTAATTATAAAAACTTCCAGGAAAATAAATAATTAAAAACAACCTGTTTTCGAATACCAGAGAAAACATAATTAAAATGTGATCGCCTTTTCACATTTTTTTTCAGTTAAAACAATTTCAAAAGTTTAGATCTGTAGAATTCCATTGAACTCGAACAGAAAATTAAGTTCCATAATCTCGAAGAATCTTTTGAAATAACAAAACTGGTTCGAAAACTGAAGGCGATGCTCGAAAAATTTTATTCCTCGCAGAATACTTCCAAGAACGTATTTCCATGATAATGAACTTATTTCAGATATTCCCCATTTTATGTGCCCTAACGAACTTACTTTTTGAATGTTCATAACTTCGGCGTGTTGTGCTTATACACATAGATCGACCTGGGCAATATCAGGACAGGACATTAACATAAATTTAACTGCGCTGTAACTTTTTTATGGATTTTACTTAAAACGTAAAGATCTTTCAGGATTACGGCCCAGTTTTTATTTTCCAACGATGATGCCAAGTTTATTCATGAGCATTATATTTATTTTAAGCGGTGAAACGCCGCAGGGCTTTCAAAACACTTCTACTGCTTGTAATTTTTATTCTTCAATGTTTATGAAATGTAAAAATAATTTTATTAATAATGTAAAAATAAACGAGAGCGGGAAAGGATAACCCAGACAGTTATTCATTAATTAAATTTCCTTTTGCCCACTCTCACTTGGAGTTCTACTTGCGTGATTCCCGCCTTTAAATTTCGAGTATAAAACACGTGTCTGGAATAAATCGAGTCGTGTATTAACTTGTGTGAACGTATAATTTTTAAATCAATTACCCGGCGTCCAAATCCGGGAGCAGTGCATTTTGTAGCTTTAAATGTCTTGCGGAATTGGGCTAGCAAATTAGCTCGGAAGGATTGATTAGTGAGGGTATCTGGTGTAGTTCATTTACAAAAAAAAAAAACGCCGAAAATAAATGAACTAACGCATCATTAATTTCCCTTTTTCTTTTTAGTTTTCTTGTCGTGGCACTCGTGTTAGCAGTTGATTTACACACGGCCATTTATCTAGAACACTGGCCTTAGCCATTCACAGGAAACCAAGTAAAAATGCTAAAATGGGGAATTTATTCCAAACCCTAAGTGCAGATACTCCTTAAGTCGGTCGGTTGTTTTTCCCCCTTTGGATTGGATAAATCGGCGACTTGATTGGTCATTAACCTGCACGTCAAATCAAAAAGCACAGATTGCCTTTTACACAACTTGGTAAATAATTGAAGCTAATTTTGTTGAAGGAAGTGCTTAGTTTTAGGGGCAATGTTTTATTATAAATTCAGTCTGAGTCGAGATGATGGAGCGTCGAGCACATACTGATTCCGACCATGTCGCCCAACTATCCTAACTTTAATTTGATAAGACAGAGGAGTTGGCAGTTTTTGAGGGGGCAGCGTAGGGGATGGAGGGTAAACTAGGATGTTACACAAGAAGCCACCGTAACAGACTTCATTGACAGCATCTAGGTATATAACTTTGCCTCCGATGTTATCCGCATTCACATCAAAGATCGCGAACATTTGTTTGGCATCGTGGCACATAATATGCTATGTTTGAAGTTGTTTTGACATGATAACAGACACTGGTCGTCTAATTATTTCACTGCGAGACGCTCAGCACTTAATTAAATCCACGTTGTTGCAGCTTCGGCCGTTTTTGTCCTAAACGGACTTCACTAAAAGTTTAATTGTGTTCGCATTACTCCGATTTCATTTTATATTTACGTGAACAACTCCCATCCACTTTGCCTATCTCAAATCTTTAAAGAACTCTTTTCCCCCATGAATAGAATTTTCGATATACTTAATGACGTCAGAATGGAAAAGTTCGAGGAATATACATACACTCGAGGCGGATGCGGAGAAGTTTGCTCTTGCATCCTTTAAGTTAAATTAACTGTGCATCTTCAAAAGAATTTTTGCCTTACATGTCCATTTCCAATAAAAATATAAATTCAAGTAAAATGTCGTATACATCATTAGGTTAAAATCTTTTTAATGCAAATAGCAACACCTTAATCAAACTTTTTTTTTGTTTCAGGAACAACTTTAATTAAACGCCTGGTAAGTTGCTATTTACGTTTATTTTAACTGAACTCGATGCTAATTTCTGAGTGTAATGTTCAAAATTATTATTTTTCTGTCTAGTTCATAATTTTTTATATGCATTAACCATAAATATTAAGACAAGCAAGGGAATAAAAAGGCTTGAAACGTTCAAGGACCTCATTTTCAAAAAATAAGATATAACAGTCCTCCGTTTGTAGGGAATTTTGTCGGTTGTTTTTTTATTCGGCACTTCATGCTCTTTTCCCGGTTTGCTTTGAAGAGAAATAAACGGAAACACAGTAAAAATTTACATATTTTATCGGTAACCATTCTGTTTGCACAACCTGAACGTTAAACATCCGGTTTACGTGTTAGTTTTAAAGAATTGCGTTTAATTAGTTGATAGTGCCAGTATGTAAATTAAATAGTTTCATTCCAGCAGAATCTCTGAAGCTGGAAGAAGTTTTAATGACATTTATTTGAGTGTACAAAAAACCTACATTAAAATTGTCTGTCAATAAAGTTGCCTCCAATAAACTTAAACATGTGAAAAGTTGCAACAAAACTGAAGTAAAATATGCGTTTGAAATAACGAGCGTTCGTTGTAAAAATATGCCGGCAACATCGGTTACGAGCAAAATTCCCTTTGATTTTTATTTTCATCCCTGTCGCATTTAATTACGGTCGAATTTACATACTTTTGCAGTTTAACTCGCGTTTTTTCCCGAACATATAACCTCATATTGTTTCCTTGCCTCTAATGGCGTAATGTTTTAATTATCTCAATTATATTGCCAAGTTTAAAACGTGCACTATGTAGGTCAGAAGTTTTTGTCTTTCCCGTTTTATTTTCACTTATAATTGCCGGGCATAATTAATGCACAGCGAAACAACTGTAATTGCAACGCCGGCCGTGTCCATTGTTATCTCGATGTAGCCAACAATTTTGTTCACTTGGGATTACAGAATCTTTAGAAATGTAAATTTACAAAACGTGTTTAACTTCACTCACTAACTAATTATCAACTTGGCCAACGATTAATCATCAAACACCAGTATCGGCTTCGTCTGATAAATATGGTTGTGTCGGTCTTTGTTTGTGTACTTGGTTTGTTCAACTTTGATAAAATTCCGCAACTAACATAAAATAATGCAATAGTACAAGCTGCGAAAGTTTGGATTCGGACCTCCGGAAAGTTCCTTGATTATATTAAGTTATTTAGTGCTGCAGTACAAGGAAAAGTTTATTCAGTGCGGAAATGAACACTGAAAATACGACGCGAAAAATTTAAAAGAATGATATATTACATTTAATAAAAATAACTTTTAAAACGAATATTTTTGGAGCATTTTAAACCTAAACTGCGTTCTAATTTAATCACTAAAAAAAAGTATTTCATTGATTTTTCGTCATGCAACCAAAGCCAGTTTATTAATATTTTATGCCATTAAAATTCATCCATTTCATACGTGTGGCAGTAAATAATGCATTTTGAATTTTAAGTACATATAAACCCTTAATAAACATGGATTATTAATGCACTCAATTAACGAATTCCCAATTAGTCTGTTGCATAATATGTACTTTATTAAATCAAAGATACATTTGTAAAGTGAGCACTGACTAGATTACAGTTGTTAAAAATTAGAGGAGAGTTTTTTGAGTTTTTCTGTCCAAAAGGTCGTTTATTTAGAGAAGCTGTTTTTCCACCCTTCTCCACTTTATATTGAATTTTAGACGTTTTCCCACAAAATACAAAAATTCTTTGTTCTCAAAAAAGTATATTATCAAAATTAGCCATTAATATGTATCCTGAGACAATATAAAAACATGAACTTTGGCAACCGATGCGGATGAACAAAACACCAACAGTCAAATCGGGATTCATCCAGGTATCGGGCGTTTACTTTGATGGTCGATGAGTTGCGGACTCAAAGCAGGTGCGTCTGGGCCTTTCACAAATATCGCCCACTAAAGTAAATATTAACGATTGACTGGGCCTGTTGGGGGCACAGTACAAATTAATTTCCTTTTCGGTGGCTCGTTCCGTTACCTCATTTTCTAGTTGCCAATCGAATTGCTTTTGTGCATTCCATACGATTTCGCGTGACAATTGACGGTGTTCAAACATCCTTTAAAAACTAATAATGGCACATTAAACAAACTTTTTTGTATTAAAATAACGGACGAAAAGTTTTACACAACAAGTTACTTTAGTAATGTTAACGGTGGATTATTCCCTCATTTCCTCTGTCAAAACTGGCTTCGTCCAACACGAAATCTGCAAATTCCACGTCAAAACTTTGTATAATAAATTATACCCCTTTTGTATTTACGTTATTAAATAAATAATTAACGTTTTCAGTAATGAATTTATTTTATCCAACAAATATACATTTTACCGTAATATATTATATAAATACCCATCCGTCACAAATCCTTTTTGTAACAATGAATTATCCTGTTAGCTAGTGGTTGTTTTCAATTTTAATATTATTAATTAAAATTTTTATTATTCTGAAACAAATTTGTATAAACCTGAAGCAATTTGTTCCAAAGATGAAACTGCGCAACACCAAGTAAAAGCCAAGTAGGTGAGAATATGTGACAAAGATGAGTAAATTCTCTACAATTGACAATTTGGGCGCAATTAGAAGAGCCAGCGCGTAAAACAAATGAAGATGGTGCCGGTTTTACGAGTGAAAATTGCATTTTGCGTCTTCCGAGTTAACGTTCGTAGCCACAGACAAAACTTATCAACATAAGTGTCGCATAAATTGGACTCTAGTACATATGGCGTCTCTCTCAAGTTCTGAATTGTACAGGAAACCACGGAATCCACACAATTGAAACCATTGTTAAGCTCCTTACACAGTGGGCTACATCTGCCGGCTTGATCCTGGGATGCTTTTAGAAACTACAATTAATTCCCTTGTTGAGACCTCGCCGGGGAGAATCGGTCACAGAAATCACTAAACCTCGCTGGGGAATTATACAAGATTTAATTTTATTGGTGCTTCCGATAAATAAATTTCTGTACCTACTTACACCTATTGTAACCTACATTTTATGGGGAAATCGATACAGCCACTCGAGAAATGGAGACCCAGTTTTAACGGCTTTAAACAATTTTACTTACTTACTTAAAAATAATAAATGGAACATTATGGTAAGTTTATCACAGCAAAGCATAATTAACACTTTCTGTTTAAGTACAGTACAGTAAAAGGTAATATTGGAAGACGGTGAGACCTTTAGAGAGGTTGTTGTGGAAATTGGAACTGTATCTGTCCGCGGTGAAGAATAGAAATCTTTTCACAGGAAACTTCAACAAGATAAAATGAAGTGTTTTTAATCACTGAACCAGCTTTAAGTATCAAAAAGTTTCTTTGTTGTTGCCTACCGACAAAAGTTACAAATTCCAACAAAACCGACTCCGCTGGGAAGTTTCACTAAGAATTTAGATTGTTATTTTTTCATTCCAGCTCACAATTATATCAATGAACATTTTCGTTTCCTTATATGGCACGTTTATTTAACGATGTGTCAATCAATCAAACAGAGAAACTGGAGTGATTAATATAGGTTAAAATATACACTTCTATATAGAACTTTTCCACAATTTATTTTGGAGCAGAAAAATTAAATCGAAAAGTATAAACTACCTGCAATATCATTAGAGATGACCATAAAAATCCCGAGTAATTTAATTTTTATACATTTTATAGCACACCTACGGAAACTGATAATACTGGTCTATTGACTTTCCTATAAAATTGTTGAGCACGTTATTATCTATTTGTGCCTCCAAAGAATACAATTTATGTACCAGCTGGTTGCTTCATCTTTGTTTGCATCTAATTAAAATGTTCAAATTGTTTAAATCCACTGATTCACAACATCAGTTTTTGATATGTTTGTATTTAGTAAGCCGATAAATCCAGTTAAATTTAGTTGAATATTTTTTTATGTTTTACATCAAAAGCCAAATAATGCCACTTTATCTGATTGATCATGTTTATAATCTATAGAATCCATTTAAATTTTTACTCAATACAGAAAAAAAGGGGCTTTGCGTTTTTCAGCAAAAACATTTTCATTTCCAGCTTTTGATTCCTAAAAATTTACATTGACAAATATCATATCAATTTAAATTTATGGGATTTAATTAAACCGATTACTGAATTTTATTTTTAATTGATATTATTTGCAGCTTTTACGAAGGCATTAATTTATTGTATTAAAAATTCAATTTAATGGTTCTACAGTTTTAATATTGAGCAACATTTAATGTAACGCAATATAAAAATGGGTCCAATCCAGTAAATTACGTCAAAGAAACGTAGATTTGTCCATGCATGCATGTCGAATTGAATTTCCTGATAATAAAATGTTTTGACAAGCACCGATTAAATGATTTCTGGGTTGAACGAGTCGCAAACAAGCTTATTTGTGCCCGCGAACCGCGTGGGGTTTAAATCAAAGCCGAAATTAAAAATCAAATTGGTCAGTCTACCGCAATTATAAACGTTTCACGAAATTGAAGGCGACACATCGCCGAACGCGAAAAATATGTATTTAATCGATTCCAGTTTGAAAAAAATCCGTGGCGTCCATGAATATGATTAGTGGGATTATAGTGGTGCGATGGGTCTAATGGTCAAGCCCGGGCACGAAAACAAAGGGTCGAATAATATCGAAGAGGGTAGCAACAGCAATGCCCCCAGTTATGCGCCAATAACTCCAAGATAAAGTCCCAGAAATGCTGAGGGTTCGCTTAAAAAACAGCAATCCCTTGTTAAGAGATCATCAAGGGCGCAGTGTGTCCGTTTGCTCCCGGGGCTTAAAAGGACCATTCGAGTTCGGACCGGTTGAACCATAAAGAAGAAAGTGCCTCGTTAAGGTCGCGGTTGAAACACGGTGTGGCCGGCGAGATCAACTTAAGTTCTCCTTTTAACTTCGACTCTAGTGCTGATTATTTTGTTATTTTCTGCCATTTACTTTTCTCCTTTGCTGCACTTTTAAGATCATGAAGAATTCAGTGGGATTTCACGCCGTCTTAGTAGATTCACTCAACTTTTATGGCAAACACTCAAATTTCCAAACGTTTCCGAATAAATAATTTATTCTGTACTTCAAATGTTACATCTTGTTTTATGTAACGTTGTGTGTTTGTCTAACACGAAAAACAACGAGGAAAATCGGAGTATTTTCCAATCAATTATCTCCAAAAATGAAATAGGATTAGAAGAATGTACACAAGATAATGCCGAAAAATAAGAGCAATTTAAGCACGGCTTATGAGTAACACGCGGAGTATTCTCTCTAAACGGAAAAACACTCATTATTGTTTCTTGTTTTCCCAACGTTTCTATTCGATTTCGATTATGAACTATATTTTTAGACTATACAAGAACTAAAAACGATTTGAAACACAAGATCCAATTATTCTTGGTAATAAATAATTAGTGATCTTGACAGAGTTTTAATTTCCGACACTTTTGAATTATAATTAAAGTAAAATATTACTCACAGTGTAAATCGGTACAGTACGTGTTGCCTAAGGGTATTATTAAACTTTCTAAAATCCCATATTGACGTTCCAATTATATAGGGAAAACATGTAATCCAGAGTAGATAATTTAAAGTACACACTGTGGAACACATTTATAATAATTTAATATAATCTGTTTATCTGGTCAGACGGCAAATAATAATTTAATTGTAATATAATGTTTATATTAAATTTTAGTTGTTTGATAATGGTTTCATATTTTTCCCTTACAATTATAAATATTTTAAACAATGTCTTCCGTAAACAACAGTTATCTGATATTCAAATACAAACTCGTATTTTCACGATTGAATTTCACGTTTATTAATTTGCCTGAATATTTTTAAAAAATTCACCCTTATATAATATTAATAAAACGACTACCAATTACTATAGAAATAAAAACACACATCATATTTTCTATTTAAAACAATGTCTATTGAAACACAGAAAATTGTGTTTATTTAAAACTGGTTTTAATTTAATTCTACTATGCAAATATAAACGCAAAATTTTTATCCTTGCACTGTACAATATTCAATTTCCTTTTGTTTATTTATGGAATATTTAATTAAATTAAAATATTTTTTATGCGACTACAGAAACATGAGCCACTGTGTGGCAGTATTATAATTTCATTACGGCCATTTGGAACGCATGCGGAGATAAAGTGCACGGTTAAAGATAAACCCCGAGGAGTTTCGACGTCCAGAATTAGCTTCATATATAGAGAATCCAAGGAAATAAATCAGAACTTTATCTCTTCACATGTCCGAAATAGCATGAGCTGTCACTCCCGGAAATGCGATTATATATTGATTCCCACAATCTTGTTACCGGGTTCAGTTTAGCTGAGACTTTCAATTTAAACTGGGTATTTTTTTCGGATGGGATCTAGGATCAAAGGTGTGGGGAGAAGAAATTAGTTGATATAAGACAATTAGGAGCGAAAGTTTGGCTTAAAAATTTCGTACGATCATTAATTTTAAAGTTACCCCCGGGTTTACATTAATTTGAGTGGACTGGCCAATCTGAAAGTAATCTGCCTTACTTTTGTGATACATTTTTCTTGAAAACATAAAACGATGGCGTCGAGAATAAAATCTGAACTGGGGCCATAACAGAAAAGACATTAACCTAAAATGAATCTTTCGAGAATATACTGTTAAGATACCGAATATAATGCAGGGCTATTATATCGTGCAATGGGGTATTTTCCTTTATGTCAGTCCGTATAAGGTTATTAGAATTACGTATTAGAAGCACGAAGATACATTGTCGTTAAAATAATGGAAAACGTAGAATTTGAAAAGGTTTCAATTGCAAAGAGAAAATACTTTCAATTGAAATTGCATGTATTCATGTAACCCTAATTGGAAGTTCAGGGATTGAGATGATTAAAATCTTTTGGACTGTACAATTCACTGTACAAGTTTTATTTTAGCAGCCACAGTTTCATATGTGACTGACATCAAAGCAAAATCATTTGAAGTCATATTATTAATATAGTAGAGTTCCATTGATACAATTTTCAATTTGCCGTGGCTGAATAGGGATACTGTTTCTCTGACAACAGAAATATACTTCTTCCCAATCGTTTATGTCTAAAATAAAGTGTGCAGATGCGCAAAACACAATAAGCAAAAACTGCGCATCAATAACATAGGATAATTGTTATTATAAAAGTTATGAACACGGACGTTTTTCTACTTTGCAAACAGTAATTAAATTAATCTGTGGCATTATTTATAAATTAATTAAAGATTACAAATTTCAAAAGCAAGTAAATACGAACAATTTTCCTCTGGATGCATTGCAATTAAACGGAGGAAATCTGCGGAAAGTTCAGAAAAGGTAATATTTTCATAGAACAGGCTAATTTAACTTGGAACGGTTTTATTTGGATTTTTAACTACTTTCTTTGAATCATTTTAGCCCGGCAGTGACCGTATGAAAAGTGGAAATGTAAAAGGGAAATGTTTATTTAATGCTTCGTGGTATTGGTTCATTTTTCATTAATCAAATATTATAATGGTGCAAAACAAACACGGAAAAACAGTAGTAAATATGAAAACTCCATAAATTCATACAACCATAAGCCTTTTTTCATTTCGTTTTGGACCGTGTAACAAATGATCTTAGCTGGCCTTATATCTTCATTTTGCTGATTGAGTAACGGTCATATCGTTAACCCTCCCCATAATAAAAGTTTTTACTGCTGTCACAAAAGTATAAAATTTTTATTAAAATCAATAAATCACTTCAGTGTGTTAAGTCACATTTTATTTTATGTATTTTATGAATGTTATAATTCCCAGTTCCGTTCAAATCCGCATAACACCGCGATCATGCTCACATATTGCACGGGTCGAAAATTTTTTTATTACTTAATGCAAATTTTGTAGGCGACCATAAAAGTTCGACTGTGACAAAATTGGGCGCTGGCTCGGCGATTTTATTAAACAAAAATTTTGTGTCGGCGTTTTATCTAGCCATCATATGCAAATTAAAATACATAAAACTGATTATATTGAAATCAATCAAAATTTAATCGAAAATCCACGAAAAAATGTTTTTTACTATCAAAAAACATTTTAAAATAGAATTTGATCACTATTATAGAAAATTTAAGAAAATAATGATCATGTATATACCAATTGGAAAGCCTTCGATTCGACTGAGACAGTAATAGATTCCCACTAAGAAGAAAATTTGCAGATATTTATTGTCTCTGTCGCGCATGATGTATCTCTCAAAATTCAGTCGGATCAAACGGTTTTTGATTGATGTGCATTAGAGTGGGGTAAAAATATTGACCATTTTTTTAAATTGGTTCCTAGACACATTTAAAAAATGTTTTCTAAGTATGAGCTCTTAATTTTAATCTGAAGGAGAACCTTCATATCTCGTCAATACGTGATTGAACAGAAAGTTTTTGTTGACATGTCTTGTAGAAAATTGAATGCTCTACAAAAAACATATCATACAATTTTTTCATAACTCTTACTTTTTAGAAGATATCGGAGGTCAAAGATCGAAGGATATAACAAAAATTTCTCTTTATTTCTAAATTTTATAACTCGTAGATAGAAATTTTCTGTATGATCAAGTAATGTGAGATATGGATTTTGCCATATATATTAGGGTGCATAAAAAATTGATTCAAAAACATAAAACACCATATTCTACTTGAAGTGTTTCAAAAAATTTTTAATTCATTATTGAAATTCTTGATGAACTCGGAAATTATAACATTTTATAACGTTTTTGAGTCACTATTTCGAGACAAAATATAAAACGTGTGGAAATCGTCATAGACCATTTTCAGTTGAACTTTAACATTTAATAATTTTTCAGGGTATATATATATATATATATATATATATATATATATATATATACGTAAAATTTTCTTATATAAAATATTATATATATCACAGAGGAATGGAAATGGACCAACTACATTAAATTTATTTTAATTACTCGATTATTATGAGGTCAAATTATCGCTGGTATAAAAAAATGTTCTTTGACAAAATTTGCCATAAAATTTCGAAGGGGAAATATTGTTCCACCACGCGCACCGAAATTATCCCACACTGAGATTAAAATCGGCACACGGCCGTGAAAAAATTCGTCAGTAATTAATATGAAATTTGTCAGTGCAAAATACCGAATTTCCCATGCAGAAAAAACGATACCGAGGCGGACATTAAAAGCTCATTTTTTTCCCATACGTAAAGGCTGGAAACCGAAAATTTTATGCCGGCATTGAGTTGTAAATTCCGAGCATAAGTTATTTGAAAGCCATACAGTCGTAAAGGAAGATGTAAAGTTCTTTTTTTCGGTTTTTCAATTTGCGCCCGCAAACAATGCGACGCCACCCTATCCCAAACACCGTTCCCTCGGGACTTTGACACTAAAAAAAAAAACATAAATATACTGCAGTTATATTGTATACGCGACGCAGTAGGAAATGTAACCTCGTGTTTTAATCAAACAATGGTAGTCATGTTTCAGATAAATATGAATTATTCGAACAAAATACATGTTTTTCGTGTGATCAAAATTTTTTTGACCGTGCTACGTCACCATTTTATTTTCATGTTCGGTTTTGTATTTTTGGATATATCCAACAATGGATATTAAAACTGATTGATGCATAGTGATTAGTATTATTATTTTGACAACAAAAGGTCAATACTTTGGGCCCGCTATTTTTTTCCTTTAACAAAATCTAGATTACTCAGTTTAATGCAATAAATAATCAATAATTGGTTGATAAAATAAACAAAAATTAAACTATAAACAAAGTTGACACTGTTCAAAATTGTTATTGAAATAATAGATTTATGATAATCCGATTAAAGTATAAATCTGCAAATTTATTGAAAAACTGGCAATAAATTACTTCAAATATGTTTAAAATATAATTTATACAAGACCAATTTATAATTAATTGTTTTTTTTTTCATTAAAGCCACCTGGAAATTATAATTAATGCAAACATCAATTATACATTTAATGATTAATATATAATTATTATAACCATTAAATTAAATACACCTACAATTAATTAAATTTCTTGAAAATTGTATAAAAAAGTGTAACGACATTAATAAGTGTTACAGTAAAGATTATAGTTTAAATCTTGACATTCAGATATAAATTATCAGAATCAAGATTTAATTTAGATAGGCCAAACTAATCTGCTTTAATTTTTATCTGTCTTGTTTAATTGAGTTTATGATTAAAATTACTCTTTTATTATTAATTCAACCTTAATTGAAAACGTTTACAACAAAAGAAATATATTAATAACATTTGCTAAACACGTTTATGAAACTATATTTATTAAATTATTCTTTAGGATAGTACAAACAGGAGCAACACAAGTCCACCAGTAATCCCTATATCGATAAATCATAAATACTGTTTACGCACCTGGGGGGTGTTTTGATATTTGACGTTCTGCATCTGCGAACACAAACAACCAGGAATTAAACCTTTTACAGGCATTTTTTCAAATATTTCGCCAACGCTCCGAGTCCAATACGAAATTTAATAGCTCATTTCAGAGCCTGATTGGTTTATTTTTCGACTTAATTGCCGGCACCGGTCAATTCGGCTTTGGTTGCTTGTTGATTTTATTTCTCAGATTATTCAATTATTCAAGATGCGGACTTTTTACATGGCATTGACTTTTCCCCAGACATTTTGTGAATGGAGCTTTAATTAGGATTGAATAAATATTCAAATCGACTGGCTTCTAACTGCTTTGTGTCTTGTAATCAGGTTGCCAGACACAATGGATTTTTTTCATTTTAAATTTACAGGAAATCACGTAATTGTTATATTAACAAACTCAAAATTTTATCATGGAATATTTGTCACAAATTTATTAAGTGTTCATAACTAATTAACAAAGTAAAGAGTAGAAGATTAACCCTTGACAAGGTTTGCAATCAGTCCTAACGGCCGTGTCTTTTGTTGCAGATTAATTTGCCATGGTTCAAAGGATCATTCCGCCCGGTCGGAATCCAAGGATTTTCAATGGCCCAGAAGTGACATGAATTCATATCAATCCAGTCATCCCGCTACAATGTTGGTTAAGCTGAATTGGATTCTCGTTTTCCTGATCCCGGTGACGAGATTAATAGTGGCATGTCCGCCCTCTTGCCTATGCAAGTGGAAAAATGGCAAACAGACAGTCGAGTGTCTTAATAAGGAGTTTTTAATTATCCCGGAGGGCATATCGAGCGCAACGCAGGTCTTGGAATTCTCAGGCAACAATCTGCAGACTTTACACGGCGAAAAGTTTCAAAAGCTGGACTTATTGAATTTGCAAAGAATCTATCTGGCTCGCTGTAAAATAAGTAACATCGAGACTCGCCCTTTTAAGGGTCTATCTAATTTAGTCGAACTAGATTTGAGCAGTAATCTGATAGAGACAGTTCCCACAGAATCGTTCCTTGATTGCCCATCCCTAATGAAGTTAACTCTTAGCCATAATCCCATAAAAGCGCTGGGGAAGGCTTCGTTTAATCATCTGTCTTTCCTGACCACCCTCGAGCTGAACAACTGTGAAATACACGATGTGGACAGAAATGCTTTCCAAGGTCTGGCTGCGTTAGAATGGCTCAATATGCAGGGCAACGCCATGAAACATCTCGACGCCGCATTGTCCATGATTACGACCCTTAAAGGATTGCAACTGCAGGAGAATCCGTGGTATTGCGACTGCCGCATGATAAACCTTCACAATTGGCTCACCTCGTTCACTTATCCTCAATCCGTTGAACCCGTTTGCACTGGACCAGCGAAGTTGAAGAACAAAATTATTAAGACTATACCCATGGGGGACTTGGCATGTTTACCTGATGTGACACCCACTACTTTTTTCCTGGAGATTGAAGAGGGTAAAAATATTTCGTTGCTGTGTCAAGTCAATGCGATTCCTGAGGCAAAAATCAACTGGATTTATCAAGGACAATTGATTCAAAATGACACAATTGTTGAGCCAGGCGTTCATTTGATTTTTTATGTGGAACAAGGAGCTGAAGATAAAAAGAGCGAACTGTTTATCTACAACGCGAACACCGATGATAACGGTACTTTTGTATGTGCTGCTGAAAACCCAGCTGGTATTAGTCAGGCAAATTTTACAATAAAAGTGGTAGTCAAACAAGAGCCTGTTGTGAGTCAAGCTACGGAAATACCGTTTGAGTTTATGATCATTGTTATATCAGCAGCGGGGTTTTCTTTGTTGCTGTTGATCTTGGTTCTAATTTTGTCAATAATTAAGTGTCAGAGGAATACAAGAATGAGACAAAAACAAGAAAACTCCAAGGCGGCCGTGCGTAATACAACCAAAGACAATCTTTTACAAGATAGTACAGATGATTCAGAAGTTAAAGACTGTAGCAATACAAAAATGTTAAACCAGCAAGAAGCCATCTTGTATAACGTCCATTGCGTAAACGAAGACATGTTAACTATATCCGCCAACGAACTACGACACGTGGACAGTCTGAACTGTTACCAAGAGCAAAATCCCGACATAATTAACGGTACAGAATACATCGGTCAGCACGAACTGTTAGAAAAGAACGTGGTGTTGTCCAAGAAGTGTCCCCTACCAACAATAAACGAATACAAAACCACGGAAGCCACCACTTTCGCTCTGCCAACGGACGTCCACCTCAACCCCATGGGTCTCATACAATCGGCGGATGTGCGAACCCACAAGTTCACCGGCAACTGCTACAAAACCCTTCCCTATAACAAAATCAACAAACGACCGAACGCAGCTAATCCGGCTGGACGTTTCTCCCACGAGGCCGAATTCCTGAGTCGCACCGCGCAGAACGCGTACGAACAGTACGCGGGCGATATCAGGTACACGGCTGACGGATATCCCGTCAGGACGATCGAGAACTACCCGTACTCGCCGTCCGGGTCGCACAAATCGGTCAGTTCGAATTCGAACAGTGAGCCGTGTTGTTCGAGTACGGTACAGTGGCCGGCCTGCGTGCCGGGCAAGCCTACCAAGGACGCCGGTGTGGTGAAGAAAAGTGTTGGTGCTCAGACTCAAACGGAGTGTCTATCGCCGAAGTTTGATGGAGGTGTTAAGGGTGAGGGTGATGGTGCCGTTGTTTGCGAGGATGCAAGGCTGTAAAAGTTGGTCTTCGGTTGTTGAGAACTGTTAGAATTTTGGAGTTCGAGTGGGGATTAAAATCATGATTTGTGGATTGACTTAAGTGGTACTAAATTAACTTGTAAATTATTTCTATTCTATATTTTATTAATAGTAATTTAAATCCAATTAAAACTTTTATGCAGTTTAAATTGTAGCTACAAAGCTTTCCAAGTTTGAATATTAAATATCAAAAGCCTTTACTACACACAGAAATAATAATAATATTAAATAGCAAAGGCAGGCACTCAATTTCATTTTAATTACTAACTTAACTGTTCCAGTTTCCTATAACTCAAGACTCAAGTAGTGAACTCATTTGCCTTTGCTATATAAAATATTATAGTTCACCTGGATGTTATTATTTATATTGTTTTGTTCCCTTTTATAGGATATAAGGATATATAATAATATTTACATAGTACCACATAAGCCTCTCCATAAAGAATACATAAAATAAAAGGTGCGTAGGATCACGATCCAATTCAGAGAACAATTGGTTATAATTTTTTTTGATTTTGGATCTGCCAAGCATCCTGGAATATTATAAAACTGAATTGTGATTTAAATAATTTAAGCATAACAATTGTTAATTGGAGGGAACTGATATAGAATTAAGCATAAAATGTAATTGGAACTGAATTCAACTAAAATTATTTATATTATTTTATTATTTGGTCATGCAAAGATAAATATAAATAAATATGTAATGAATATGGATGTATGTAATATAAACAGCATATAGATGTTGCACACCTTCTTTTGATGTTTTTTCATTTGAATGGTGGTAATAAATTGTTCACTAAACTTATTACAACATTAAATATATGTAATGTTCATTTGTAATTTATACAAATCACTAGTTGTATCTTTTTATAACCAGTTCCATGTTACATGTTTTAAATCCTATAATAAAATGACTGTTTATTAATTTAATATTGTAAATAAAAGAATGTTTTAAAGAGCTTAAACTTCTTGCTATTAAGTTTTTATTATTATTAAATTTACATTGTATTAATTTAACATCTAAAACATCCAATGTATATTTCTATTTGATGGGGTAGTCATAAATCTTTATTCTAATAGATTAAAACTATTTTAAATAAAAAATCGAATGCTTTAAGAATATAATATGACGTCGACAGGTCGATGGTATTGTTACTGAAAAAACCGTAGAACTTTCTTTTGTAAGAGTAATAGAAAGGTTTACTGTAATTAAATGTGCATATTTGTTATATGACGTATATACTAAGTGAATTTCAGAGTTAAGGCTTCAATAACCAGGATTTAATCCTGAAGTTCACTACTTTAAGGTTAATGTTAATAGAGAACTATTAGAACAACCCCGTATACCTGATTATTTGTTAAAGACTTTTGTATATAAATATAAGATATATCAACCAAAATATTGTTTATTATTTGACTTTATACAACATAACTATAGCTTACATACAGGTAGGTATCAAAATGATATAAATATTATTATAAATATACCAATATATATGGTATAATATTGTTTTGTTATAATTATTGGTTATAATTAAAGTGATTTATGTAATTGTTAATAAAACAACAAGCATACAAACACGGGAACGTATATTTTTAACTAGCATTGTAAATGATGCTTTTATGTACCACAATAAATTATTGTATATTGTTGAATTTTAATAAACCTCAGCGTAATTACGCAGTTATTCATTTGTATTTTTTCCGCGATGCTAAATGGTCACAGGATTGAATTTATTTAAGTGTGCCGGCTTCTAATATAATTTTTTACGTAATTACGTTATCTACATTGGCGAAGTTTCCTTTAATTCAATTTATGTTTTCCATTCATTTTATTCCGATGGCATACTCACGGCCCCTTTTTCACGGTTCCTCTTCCGCTTGTTACGGAATTGGCTTTTTATTATGGCTCTCGCTGAAAAATGAATTGGTCGGATATAATTAAAACTTTTGATTCTCAGATGATATATTTTATGCATGTTTCATACGTAAAAATAAAACTTTTGCAATTTATGGCAGTTAGAGTGACACCGAACTAATAGTTATTATGTTACGTTTTTAATTAAAGTTTCAGCTTTATTTATTTTACGGATTTGCAAAACAATGTTTTCACTGAAAACCTGATGGAAGTATTGATGTGACAAGTTTAATAAATAAAGCGAGATCCATGAAAACTTTATCTGAAAACCGTGGTGTAAACAATTTAATGTGACGTAAAAGCATGAAAATTAAACCTTAGTGATGGTGAAGTTTAATGTAATTCGCGTAAAATTGCATTTTACACCGCGACAAAACATGATATCAGGAAACCGCTAATCAAGCGACAAAAGGCCACATCATTAAAGCGCAATCAATTCAAACGAAAATCCCGATCTAATTAACTTTGACTAAAGGAGATGATTGAACAACTAGTTCTGGGCGGTTCAACAAATTATAAGGATTTGGTGTCCTAAAATTCCGCACAGGAGCCTCGTCTTTTTGTTTTCAAGTTTGCGTAACGTTCAACCGCAAGAGGTGAACTTTATCGGAGTTTAACCCTTAATGACCATCGTATATTCCGTATTGGAATATTAATTATAAGACTCTCTGTCGGGGACTCTTGGTTATACAACGTGAAATAACTAACCGAATTCCTGAAACACAACCAAACATTGCGGATCATTGATCACGGCCAGCACAAACTTAATTAACGAATAATTATCTATAAATAGCATCCGGGTCCTCCCATAAAGACCTACATGAATTTTTAATTATCGTGTCATCTAATTTTTAATTCTAAGGCAGATCTTTATGAAATAATAATTGTTATGTCACTTTAATCCTTTCGCCTTGTTCTAAGTTATGAATCTTGCTAATTAGGGATAATTGTGCCCCATATAAAGCCATGAAGTACATGAAATATGAATTAGCGTATTTTGTCAATTTCTGCCTTGATCTTCAAATTATAATTGAAAACAAAAGCTCATGTTACATGCCGTAATATACTACATGATGAGAAGATGACATAATACAAATACAAGCCATTGTGTCAGTGATATAACAGCAATTCCAACATGTCTGTTCAAATATTGGAGATTAATTCATTGTACTACATACCACATTGTGATTTTAATGCCTCAAAAGAATTTTTGCTTAAGTAAACACGTACAAAGGTAACAAAAACTTAAATTTCAATAATCTATCCCCAGATTAGTGTGGTAAAGACTTTGCTACAACTAATTTTAATTATATATTAATTATAAACAGAGTACTTTAAGTATTTATTTTCTTCTTCAATTTTCTACAGAATGGAATAAAACATTGTAGTGAATATTGAGACAAAAAAGCGCAAAGTAATAAAACGACGAAAAGTTTTTGATGGATGAATTTAGTGCGACCACATAATGCCATTGTTGTTATAGATTATTTAGATAGAGCTTATCTAGGATTATGGGAAATTGCAGTGCAAGCGTTCAATGGCGCTTCGCCGGATCTTGCATTACTTTTTCCCAGGTTTACTCGGAAACGCGACTCTTTTGACTGGCACTAAAATCCCCTCCGACAAAATTATTACATAAACTTCCACTCACACACACACACACACAGAAATTATTAAGTTAATAATAAAAGGAGCAGTCAAATGGTTTCAAAAACTGGGTCGGTTAATTCGATTAATAAATTATATATGAAATTCAGGTAATCCGAGGTCGTATTTTATAATTGTGTGTAAATCCAATTTAAATTTTCAAAACTAAATACAATGCAATCCGGCACGATGAGTCCGGAACACTGACAACGCAGTATAATTAAGTTTCAACCCTCCATACTTACTCAAACGTTAAAATATGTTTAAAGAGGGCAAAGCGCTTTAATGCACGGGAATTGTGTAGATGAAGGAGGCACGTGTTAATGGCTATATCCGCTTAAAAATTTACATGTTCCCTTCATGTTGCGGGATTTCCAGACGTCAGCCAACCAAATTCAATCGAATTATCTTTTTAGAATTTTTATATAATTCTTTGTGTTTAATTATGTTACGGATTTAACCAAGTTTTCATCACTGCCTTTTTATTATACAGGAAAAGATCTCGTCATAATAAAAATTATAATTGAATAATTGTATGTATTGTAGTTGAACTTATTGACTTAAATTATTTAAAATTAATTTAGTGAGAAACTCATAATACAGGTTGAATAAATCTTATAGGTAAACCTTTTCCGATGGAACGTGTCAATAATTTCAAATCGGGAATTATTCCCCACAGAGAATTCGTATGTAAGGAGCACATCGTCGTGAGTGGAGCATTTCCAGTAAATATGTTTTTTCTTTTCCGGAATTTGGTGCGCATCAATATTTTTTGTAATCTAATCTTCCCGTTCCATTTTTACATTGCTTGAAATCATATATTTATCCCGAGGTCTGCGCGTATTCGGGCAATTTTTCATCAACAAAAAAAAAAAACAGAATCCAGATAAATTCCCCATCTGAGTGGCCATGCGATGGGATATCAGATTTTGTGTTGGCTGAGAACTACCTGCCCACGCAATTTACAGACGTGCCACGTCCATTTCGACGGCTTACACCCCGTGTGTACCACAGGCAAAAAAAGGCGATGACGAATGCTGATTATTCGAGTGGGTGCGTATTTTGAAATCGGCACACGTACTTATTTAGAAGAGGAATGTCGGATTATTTGTGTGGATTTATTTTGTTTTAACTTTTCCCCGCTGCGTTTGTGATATGTTTCAAGACGTTTTATGGCCTCCGGAGTCCTTTTCAAAGCTTTCCCCGCACCAGATTTATATCGGATAAATGAAAACTAATTTTACTACCTATCTGGTTTATTGTTGATGAAATCGCAGGAGTTCGTCTATTGAATTAAAGGCGACGAGGTTTTAGTGCTGGTTATACTGACTGCATTTTATTACTGGATCTAAAGGTGTATGAAACATTTTCTATCGCCTCATTTATAATTAAACCGAATGGGTGTTAAATGTACAAATACGATTTACAACAAAGCCACACTGAAATGGAGAAATTTTATTGTTGGTGTTCACAGAAGCAAAACGGCTGGGCGGAGCTGGATTGTTTATTAAATATATAAAATAAATGGCTACTACGGCTTAGCTTTATTATTAATTGTCCCCATTTGTCCCAGTTTAATTAATGTTTTCTAATTTGGCCCCCGTTAATTTATCGTAGATGAAACTCGAAAATCGTTTTATCCAAACAAAGGTTACTACTACTATAATTATATTAATTGCAACAACTAATTAAAATTGAAGTTATTTGATTGTCTGAGTCATTTGGGACCATCAATCTGATCTTCAAATCAATGTGCCAATTACTAATTCCAATCGAACTCCGTAAAACAAGTTATTATTGCCAGACACCAAGACATCATTAGATGTAATACCAAGTATGTAATTCTCAAATGCAATTACGATTGAGCGTGTATTCAATATTTTGCTTAATTGGTTGAAGCTGTAATTAAACTGGATAATATTAACGGGAACTAAGTAGATTAACAAATGTCAACGTTCTCGGATACATGCTATTAATCGGGTTGTAGGTGCATGAAACCGAGCAAGATATTACACTGTTTACGGCAACTTACTGAACCTACAAGATCTAAATCCATTATTCCCTCCAGTGGTGAAATTTCGTTCCAATTCTTGTTGGAATGGAAGATTGTGATATCAAAACTGGAAATTTTAATGGTGGCATGAAACAATTAATAAAATTGTCACGTGAACCGTTTACATCGAGGCAAAAGGAAAATCGGGAAATAAAATTTTCAACAAACACGAAATTACTCCGACAACAGAAGTGATATAGTAATAAAGTGTGATAATTTCATATATATTAGAAGGAACATCATTTATCAGGACCGGGATTACCGAGGTCGACACTGTCACTTCCAAAAAGTTTACGGTGAAGTTAATGTCATGTGCAGTAGGAATGGCCACTAATAAAAATGTTATTATGGGACCGTTTCCTTTCGGCGATTTCGACGTATCACGTACTAAATAAAATATGCACTGTTCACATTACTGGAGTGTCTCTTTCTGAAAAATTATCACGAAATGGATTTTTAAATTATTTATTGCTCACCCATCATCAATCTACGTCGTTTTGTTATAGTTTCATGACAGATACATAATAAAACGGGTTGATGGTCGGTCAATAAACCGGGAAGTAAGTTGAGGGAATCTCAAGAGAAACAACCCAAGTAACAAGTCGTAAACGATAGAGATTAAACAATACAAGTGAAACCATATAATCGTACATTTCTTGTAATGGCGCTTTAAATAATATTCACGGCAATTACAGACCATAATATCATAGAAGACTCAAAGATTAATTACTTTACTACTAAAACTTGTTAGAAACTTAGCGACTCCTGCTATTCGGAGGTTCAGCGGGGAAAACATTTCAGCCACTTTGTAACAATAACAACCTTTCTGAATATAAATGAAGTTTATTGCTTCAGACTGGGGGCTTTCGTTCAGCCGGCGTCGTTTTAAAATGGTCTGGAATATTTAATTTCACGTTTAAAAACCGACAAATTATTCAGCCCGAGGTGAAACTGCGGCTGGTAATGAAATTTCTGTATCCTGTCAGATGTTTGACTATCCTAGATATTAACAATAGGAGCATTCTTTTGTCTACAGGAAAAATACGTTTTCCGCTTTTGTCAAATTTAATTTTAATTCTAATTTTCTTCCACGAAATTCATTACGAAATTCCTTTTCAGAAAAACTAAAATTTCTTTGGATTTTTATGTGATATACAAATACAAAATTTATTTAAATATAATACAATATTAGAAAAACGTTGTTAGTCGTATAAAAATATGAGAGACCTAAAATGCGACCGGATATTAAACAAAAACTTCATTCAAAGACGGCTTCAAAGAAGTGTCATAGGCAGTTATTTTTCTAAGTGAGTGATGGAAATATAATAGGATCTTTGAGACTTATTGGAAATGCCATTTTTGTCTTTAATAATAATACTTATTTTTAGTCCCTGTTTATAAACACCCACATACGAAAGTAAGCCCGTGTTTGAAGGCATTTAATGCTGATTAATGCGTAGATAAAAGCCGCTTATTTAAACAAATGTCAACGTACAGAAAACGATTCTCCAATTAAGATAAAAGAAGACTAAATAATTGAAATTTTGCTGGATTATAACATTAGTGACTAATGGAACGGTTGGGGACAACATGTTTTTATGCATAAGCCGGGTTGCACTGCTAATTAATAACGGTAATGACTAATTAGTCAAATCAGTCTTAAAACCTGATGCGGATAAACAAAAAGCACAACCGAATTTCGAGCCAGAATTAATTGTACGGGCATATTATAGTGGGGGCCGTGTAATCCTGTAAGGACACGGGATAATACACATGCTGTGTTTGTGCCTGAATTTCAGCCAGAAACTCATAAATCAGGAAGATCCACGTCAACAGCAGAAATCCGTCCTGTTCATCAGTAAAAGTACAGTGGAATAATGTCACTCCTAATGCTACAACGAACCACCTCACTTAATATGAAACCCAACGATTCTGTTAACTAAACGTTTTCATTTCTAAATCGTATTTATTCGATTTTTTCGTTGTTTTTCATTCGGTGGTGTTTGACTTTGACAAAGCGGTGTGATTAACTAGAGTTTACCTAAGATAATGTCGGTCCAGTTTAAGTATTTGCTCAATGTAAACAAGGGATGCGGTATTTACACCATGTCCAGAGTTGTATCGATTGTCTCCTGTTCAAGTCCGCACGTCATAGCTGAGAACCGTTAATGTAAGTGCCTCAATTTTCTCAATTATGACCGTAGTGTCCCACTGAATGTCCTTCCATCATCCACAATATTGTGAGTGATGTTAGACGAATCAAGATGTTTCCTTTATCAATTATCATAATGTTCTCGCATGTTCTTGGTGTTGGAATTTTATAAAATAAATATTCATAAATTCAGAAATATTGTAGAAATAAATTAAACCGGAATTCAGCTCCACATTTCTGAACGGAATATAAATATTACGAACAGAACCGGATCATTTACGTTGTGGATTAATAGTCGTCTGATCTACTGTTTACATCATTAGACAGGAAATGTTTACGATCGTTCGAAAATCATTCCGTGCTTATTTATTTATCGACGAACATAAATAACAATTCGGGGCAGCAGTTTTCAAGCCGGACTTCGAATTTCATTTCCATCGGCATGACTCAACTGTTCTACGAGTCTATTCGAGGAAATAAATAAGTAGAAGCCGTGCAATTTCGGAATTAAACGAATGTTTTTCAATTCAGTTACAAAGTGTTCCTTTTCTCGGTTACACATAATTAATGCCGGTAAACCTACACAAGAAAGTTTACGTTCAATTCGGTAAATAGCAATTAATCAGTTGGAAATTGTGCGGCGACAAAGCTGGGAAATCTCTGTGATTTCAGAAATTAATTAAAAGATTTTACGGCCTCTTTTAGTGAGTTTGCCGACCATTGTGGAAGTTTAAAAGTGCAAACAGCAAAGTTCGTCGGGTTGGCCCCACTTTCGAAATACTTATATTGGGGGCAGAAAGAAAGGGAGCAATCTAGCGATGTGTGCGAAATTTAAATCATTAATTTTCTTAATGTTAGTGGAAACAATCATTAACAATGGGTGTTATGGGGTGGTGCATTGTACTCAACTTTTGTAATAAACGTAATGCGCTCGGGCTTCTTTTTCACCACCTGGAAAAATAGTCGCCCGCTTCAAGTTTTACTTTCCTAATGTTTTATTTTATATATAGTAAATACGAAATGTCTTTGTAAGAGAATCCAGATTAAGATGCATCTAAAATTGTGACACTGCATAACACATAATAAAAAGGATAAAATAAAATTGGAGGCGTCGCGTCGTAATTTATAAATTTTCGTGGCACAATCATAAATCTCCTGCGTTTCCCAAGTGTACTTCGTTAAACATAAAGCAGTGCAACGAGAGAACGAGACGTAATTATTTATTTGTATTTTTGACAGCGTCTCAAGAATCTGCTTTTGTGTGTAACAAGACAATTTAAAGTTGAAATTGACCAATTAAGATAGGGAGCTGTCGCAGCCGTCTCACCGTATAATAAGACTGTGACTATCGAATTAAAATGCCAATCCTTGGGGAAGGACCAATTCTTTAAGCCAGCCAAGATCCCCTTTGAGTGATGATAAAGATTATGGCCGAGTAAAATGACTCGATAAGAAAGTGATAAACTGCCTATGATGACAGAAGACGGACTAAGCAGTCTACGAAAGATACCTTTAATGTTTAATGTATATTATTTCTCATTTATAAGCGCCGAAATAACGACGACACTTTTAAATTAACTTTTAAATATTACATCCTGTTACGAATCGGGCCAGATGAATTAAATTTTTAATCGGTTTGTCTAAACTTTGTTAATCAATTGCGGCGTTCTCTTAACGAAAGTGTCACACAGTCACTTCTTATATTTTTTGAACCAATTAAAAAAATGTATTACTTTTACAGGAACTAACTTAATTAATATTCTAAATAATTTATTACTTTTAAAGATATTTCCATGTTCTAAAATATTTAAGCATTACATACATATAAAAATTATATATTTGTTTCTCAATTCCTTTTGTCTACATTTTTTGTGCTGAGAGTAAATAAAATGTCAATTTTTATGTTTAAATTATTATTATTTTTGAAAGTGTTCTTTCTGTTACAAATCTTATAATTTACAATGAATATTTTATAAATGAAATTTATAGAGTTCCTCCATAAATTTTTTTTTTCCATAATTATTTATTAAAAATTAATATAATTTTCTTAAAAATGTAAATTTTTACTCGATTTAATTCCTAAAAATTTTTATTTTTCTTGAATTTGAAAATATCATTAAAACTATATAATATAAAATATTTATAAATAATAATAATCAATTTGTTTTCTTCATTTTCCTATCAACGATGTTTACTAACTAAAAATTCTTTTCCTTCATAATTATTGATTATAAGATTTAATAATTTTTAAAAACTTTATTCGTTTTTATTATTAAAAAATCAAGATTTTTTAAATTTGAAAGTGTCAAATATTAATGTATTTACTTACAAACTTTCAAATGAATAATTGGTAAAATAAATTGTTACCTAGAAATTGTTATCCAAAAATTCTTTCCCTCCATGGTTATACTGAATAAAATATAAATTTTTATATATTTTTTTAAAAACAGCTGTAAATTTTTACATAAAAATTTTGATTTCTCTTTAGGGGATGAAAAATTTATTTTAAAAATTAATAGAATTAGAAAATTAATAGAAGTTTTTTAAGAATTTTTTGATCTACAAATAAATAAATTTGGAGCCTTTTGAACCCCATATTGTCTTATCCAAAAATTAGTTTTGGAAATATTTGTACAATCTTGCTTTGTGTTTCCCTGTCCTGATAATTGGATCTTATTCACATTTTTCCAGAATCGTAGCGTATGATTAAAGATTAATATAATTTTTTTAAAAATGTAAATTTTTATTCGATTTCATTCCTAAAAATTTTGATTTTTTTTTTAAATTTAAAAATATCATTAAATATATATATAAATGATATTTATAGGAATTTGCCTACTAAAAATTATTTTTCTTCATGATTACTGATTATTAGATTTTATAATTTTTAAATACTTTATTCGATTTTATTATTTAAAAATTAAGATTTTCTAAATTCTGTCATTAAAAATTGTAATGTAATGTAATGTATTTACTTACGAACTATCAAATGAATAATTTTTGAAATAAATTTATAGAAAATTGTTACCCAAAAATTATCCCTCCATGGTTATATTGAATAGAATATAAATTTTAATATGTTTTATAAAAATATCTCTCAATTTTTACTAACAAATTTTTATTTTTATTTTTTTATAGGTGAAATATTTAATTTAAAAATTAATAGAATTAGAAAATGAATAGAAGGTTTTTAAATATTTTGTGAACTACAAATAAATAAAATAAGAACTAGTACTATTCATTCATTTTATTAATGAAAAGAATATTTTGTGTGAATTTTTTTACTTTGCTAAATTAAGAATAATCTGTTTATTCCCAAACTGTTACATTTTTTAGTTCCAGTTAAAAAGAGGACACGCCAGTTAGTTTTATTAGACCAAAAAAATGCAATCCCATTTACTTTTAATAAACTTAAATCCTCGGAGTAGTGCAGATTAAAATATAGTGTCGTGGTCTTTTTAATTATAAAACTGTGTCCTCTATTTAGTTTTGAAACTTTAAAAGCTTTTCAAGTTTTATTCATCTCAGTCACTTCTGCGTACAAAATGTTGAAACAGTTGTAATATTTGTTAGAAAAGTGTTTTTATACGAACAAAACAGGATCGTATTAATAGAGGTTCTATAAGTCATTAAATTGTCAGCAAATTTTTCGAACGAGGGATTTATTCATGTGAGAAAATAAACTTTTACAGTCTATCTAATTATATAGCCGTTTTGCCTTATTCATCCGTGCCGGCAGACACAATGCCTCGAGGATGCGCGTCTCTTTCCTGCCATCGAGGCCACAACCGGTCCATCTTTGTCTGTCACACATGCCTCCTAAAATCACTGATTTAGAGTTAATTAATTTTATGGGTCAATGTAATTTCAAGGATCACTAATTTAACACATAATTTACGGTCCCGTCGATAAGCAAGCATCGTTTGATCCCATACCATACTAATCTTTTATTCAGTCTTGCTATGTTAATTTTTACTGTGAAGTAGAAGTAATTCCCGAGTCTTAAAGTCACTTCACTATTTTATTTATCACATTTCAAATCTCTTTCGTAAAATTCGCTGCGAAGTTTTATTTTAAATTCTATACTATTCATTAAATCTGAAATTGTCACGTTTTAATTACAGGTTTTTATTTAGGTTGACAAGCTAAAATAACGACTAAAAATAAAAAGTCACACATCTTCTCACTGAAAGTTGTACATATGCAAAAATGCACCCTTAATTAAAGTTAAAATTCCTTCTTTACGTCGTGCTCATGCAATTTATTAGTCGGAGGAAATAATTACGGGTGTCGCGTACATTTGTTCGCCCGACTTATCAAACCCAATTCGGCATTGCAGGCGCTAAGTTACCGGTTTTCGTCAACAAACGCGGTCCCAACGTAAAAAATTGTCAAATGTGAAATGTTATATAAGTTTCCATAAGAGTTTTATCTGCGATAAGTAAAGTTTCCATACCAGGAGGGCACTTAAATATTTTTATTTAGTGCCTCCGCAACAAAGATATCAGGGGGAAATTCATTAAAAGTTTCAACGTTAGGCCGAGATAAAATACGACGAGGGGGTGAAACGAATGCATTTTCTTTAAACGCCCCGAACAAATCGTCCCGGTTACTAAATAAAGCCAATTTACATTTCAGCTCTACGCCATGTCCTTTCCCTCAACGTGGTTATGGGCATAATGAAATGCACCTTCGAATTTTCAACCTTCTGAAGCACTTTATGCAAGCGTTTTAATCTGTGTAATTAAATTAGGTGGAACAAAATTTAAACCATGCTCTTTAGTTTTTTATGTACACAATAAAACCTTAGTTTTCAATTGTGTTTATTTTTAAACCTCAATAATTACCTGATTTTTAATCGGATTTTGTAGTCAATTTATACGAAAGGTCTTCGAATAAAATGATAATTAATATGTCTACTAAATAATGAACAATTTGAAAATCAAAACAATGTCTTCTTAAAATTTTTGTTGTTTGTCATAAATTTCTACAAGTCATCGCTGTAATTTACGAGCACTCTATATTAATTATTGATTGATGATTAAAATACTGAGTAATAATAGTATTTAAAATTGTGGTCAGCAATTATGTGTCAATTTTCGTAGTTTGATTGAGTTTAGTATCCTAATTGTTAATAGAGAATAGATTATAATTTGTGGAGTGGAATTACTAAGGAAATGACTAATTTACATCTATCATGTGGTCAAGTGGATCTCATTTCCATAATAATTGGATAGCAATTATAATTAAACTATATTGTGCTTTTTTGGGTCCCCCTTGAATTACAAGTAAATGAACATGTATCAGACAATAGATATTTTACGTACTGACCTGCAAAAGAACCTTTTGTTTATCAATGTTTGCCATTCATTGAAAACAGTGGCGTGTTCCCAAAAGAACGGGAATTAAAAGGACAATATACATGACCACGAAAAGAACCAAGAGTGTATTGGGCCAGTTGTCACATAAGGGAACAATCGTCCTTCCGAAATGAGTGCAGGTATTAACAAAGGGCTCGTCCCACGATGTAGAAATCCGGCAGGAAATTAAATAAACTTTTGTTAAGTTTAAAACAAAACAAATATTCTTCGTGCTTTTCGCCGTATTAAACGCGAAGCAATTTGGCGTATAAACAACCGAAAATGGGAAATACATTCCGGATTATTATTATTGTTTGCTAGAGAAGTGAACAAACGGGAACGAGAAATATTTACTTTGATTCGAATATATGTAAGTACCTGCAAAATATTACAATTCAGATGAAAGCAATGACGACACACCGGTGAATTATTATTTCCCGTATGCAATTCCGCGTTTGAAACTCTAAAATCCACTAGCACATCGTAGATATGAACTATTTCTCTGTTTATTTCGTAACATTTTTAAAATACAAACAACGGAGTACATTTGAAATGTCGCTTTATTTTCAAGCATGTCATGAAAATCAATGAGAAAACACAATGTAGTCTTTGCGTTGTTGTATTTATTTAACGTTGTTCCATTTTGTTTTTGCCGCAAAAATTACGTTCGAAAATTCCGATAAAAAATAGCTAGGAAACAATGTGGAATTGTTTAAATAGCTCTCATCAAACGGAAAAGTTTCGCCATCCAGTTTTAAAATCTTCTGAGAGTGAAACACCTAAAAGTTTTGCGAGGGTGCCCTCCTTGCTTGACCAGTTTTATTACAAACAATTCAGTCATGGGAAAACTTTTATACCGGGCAACATTTCAAACAAATGTTGTCGGCTCGCAAACAAAGAAGTTTGTGTTTTGAATTTTAAATGTTAAATGTTCTATACAGCGAGATTTGACAAAATGTTTTTAATAATAAAACTTTTGTCTGGGTTCGAAAAGATAATGAATTGTATTTACCAACAATATGTAATTTATGAAACAACACTGATAATTTTTTATTATCTGCTTTAGTTCTTTTTATAAATCAATCGAATTTTGAGCTTCCAAGTTCACTTTAATTAACTTTTCAATATTCCAGAACTTCAGTGTTTGCAATAAAAAAATAGTTTATTCGTATTCCCCGCAATTTTAAATGACTAATAAAGAGGGCGCTCAATAATACTAACTAATAATTTGGTTTAAATTATTGTTGATGTTTATATATAATTTGGCAATTAAATTTTATCATATTTTATAGTATAATATGTACACATTATTTAATCAGATACAAATTTGTGTGAAAAAATATTAAAAATTATATTGTGTTATACTTTAATTATAAAATATGAAAGAATATTTATGATAAAAATTGAATAAAACTAATATATTTTAATATTAAAGTGTGTAATAAGCAATTCTTAAAATTTTTATTAAAAATTACTTTTTATTTATTTATAAAATATAAAACACATTTATTTTAAGACAACCAATAAAATTTATCAGATTTATGTGTATGTAAACTCTGATTTTTTAGCACTTTAGATTAAGTCGTAGCTGGAGTTCCTCGAAGTTATTTAAAATACTAAAACTGAACCGTACAACGTTTGAATTCTAATGATAAAGTATGAAGGACCAACTAACATATGACAGTTAATAAGTTTTTGTGAAATATAAAAAGAAATACCAGACCGATCAGAAAACGAGATTGTTCAGAAGACAAAATCGTACATTCTCTACATAAAGGCTTCGGATAGACGTTGGAATCACTGTCAGTCTGTAAAAGTCATATTAAATCGAACAACAATGAATTCTTTCAATTGAACAACCTCTAAGCCAGCCTCAAAACTTGGAAAAGCTTGCTAATGCTCTTAGAGAAGAATGTTGAACTATGGATCAAGAATTTATTTCTTCAGCAATTTGACCATTCCAAGGAGAGTAGAGGCTGTTTGTAGAGCAAGAACTGATTAAAAAAAAAAATAATATAAAATAGTTAATATTCTGTTTTTCTTTTAATTTTATTAAACTTTGTCTTATTAATTTCTTTGCTGATATAATTTTGTTTAATGTTAGCAATACAATAAATAAATTTATCTACATATAAATTTATAATAAATTTTTTATTGGTATTTATATATAATTTGGCATTGAATCTTCACATTTTATACTATAATATGTACCCATTATTTAATCAGATATAAATTTGTGTAAAAAAAATATTAAAAATTATATTATATGCTTTAATTATAAAATATAAGAGAATATTTATGATGAAGATTAAATAAAACTAATATAATTTAATACTAACTTGAAATAAACAAATCTTAGAAATTTTATTATACATTCCCAACCAATAAACAACAATACTTAACCTCACCTTATGAGACATAAATTTGTCTCCTCGAATGCTCCGATCTCCGGGTTCACCAGATTGCAGTCCAATTGAACATACTCTAAGCCAGTCTTCTTCCTGACTATACCAGGGAGAGTGACAGTTAATATTCGGTTTTTTTTTTCAATTTTATTAAACTTTGCCTTATTAATTTTCCAAAGAATACTGTGAAATTAGTTTTATTGCTGGTTTAAATGTTCTGTTGTTGGTATAATTATGTTTAATGTATGGAGGAGATTACATTCTTTTGTATTTTTGTTAATTTTGCCGCTTGCTTAAATATTTTCTTGTAATTATAAAATAAACATAATTAATTATGATATATAAGACATAAAAACAATAAATAATTTATAATAAATTACGTTTAATTAAAAAATATAAATTATATTTGCTTGAAAATTGCATCAATTATAAAATACAAAACACATTTATTGCAGTAATCATGTTGTAAAACATACAATGGTAGAAAATTATCTGCAATAACAATGGCAATTGCCATTATGTGCGGCCAAACATCCCCAGAAATGACGTATTATTCATAATCTAGACAAAACGAAATGAAATTCCTCATCTGGCCATCCGTTTAAGTTGTTGCGGCCTATATGACAAAAAATATATAACGTAAATTACGTCCTAATTTCCGTGCGCAAACATAAATTATAAAATAAGGCGCGTAATCCCGCAATGCCTAAGCCGAGGATCTTAACAGGTCGGGTCCTTTTCGAGTACATCTTAACACTTGATACGGAACGCAAATCCTATTAATATCTCCTTGCGCCGCTTAATATTCAATACGGCGAGTCGCAAATTGTTTATGCTGTCGAATGGAATTACTTTCGTTTTGTTCCATCGTCTGCGACGCTCCAGTCCCGACTGCATCTGTTAATTATGCGACTTCAATTACGGCCCGCGTTACAACGTGGAACGTGAGTTTAACAGTCAGTTTTGGGTTTGCACACTCAAATTAATTACGAATATCTGCGTGAATTCGAAGGAACGGCCAAGTAAAAAATTCTGGGTCGGCGCCACTTGTTACGGGCGAAGGATTCAATCATAAATTCGTGTCGAAATGATTTCGGTCCAGTCGGGAATTTCTCCGGAGGGATATTCGGGAGACCCGTTGCCGAAACCGGCAACATTGTATACGCACATATAATGGCGCGGTAGGATTTCAAGTACCGCAGGAATCGGTATTATCGGATCACAACCCTAATTTTAAAGTAATTGCCTCTGCAGAAAACGTATATGTAGTTTCTCCCCCGTTTATTTCTTTCGTCCCGAGTCCGGGAATTTTATACGTTTCGGTCGGGTTTTTATTTATTTTTAATAAATGTGGAAACGTGGGATTTTCGTTCGTGCGGGAACTGTATTGCCTAATTATAACGGTATCAGTAACTTCATCACATACATTTTTCAACATGTCTGATTCAATTTTGTAATATTGCATTTGGTGCATAGAACGTGAATTGGAAAAAAAGAATAACCGTTGTACTTTCAAATTATGGTGCGCTTGGAAGCAATAAATCGATTGGTCGGTCTGCTGTGTGACATCTGACGCAATTCCTGTTGAAACATAATATCCTTTAAGTTGGTGTTATCCGTTTCAGATTATAATATGCTGATGATCAGGATGCTGTTTGTCATTTATGCTCAAACGCATTTCAAACTGTTCTCTGCATATTGATTATAATATATACTTGTCTGCTTTACACAAAGTTTATGCTACTTAGTTATTTTATTGTTTAACTTTAATATTTTTTTAAAATTTATATTTATTATTAATTATATTATATAATTTCAAATTTCTAAATAATTCTAAATCTTTTTTATTTATTTTGTTAATTATTTTCAGGTCAGTTATTATCCTCCTAAAAATTATAAAAGCATAGTTAGGTTCAAGTAAACAAGTTTTAAACTCAAAATATAATTTTCAATTATTAACTTTATTTTATTTAATATTAGGTTTATTGTTAAAATTGTTTTTTTGAGCAAATGCAGTTGTCTACTGTCTATTTTAATATACAATATGAGTCATTAGTATAATATTCCAATATTTTTTGGATAAATTGTGCTACTTTTGACAGTTTAACCAAAGATTACTTGATTAATAAAATAATAATAAAAGGTGTCTGAATATGATGATTTTTTTTTTGGATCAAAAAACGAGAGATATTTTCATGTTTTACAATTGAAAAAAGTATATTCCGATTTTAGTAAAATAAAAATAAAAAAATATAAATTAAATTTTATAACACTTATTTTATAAAGCGAATAAATCCAGCCAAAAAGTTAAAAACATGAATAATACTTTGTCAGATTTGATATTTTTATATCGAGGTGTGAATAAACACGATGAAATTCTAGCTTCCGATTTAATTATAGATTAATTGTATTGACTTTTCAATATGAATATTATAAAACTTCAATATATGCATTGAACAAGTATTTTCGAAATGTATATTTTAATATAATTTGAATAGTGTATATAAAATAACAATATTAACTGATGTAAAGTTAATAAGTTAAGCATTATTGAATTCCATATTTAATTTAATACTGTTGGAATCCATCATTTTCAAACCTAATAAAACCCAATCACAACAACGCTAACAATTATTTGTTTACATAGATAATGAGACACGTTAATAAAAAATCATTTAAATATTCGACCGGACATAATTACAAGTAAATACATATATATTCATTTAACTGTTATATGTTGAATTAAATCATGTCCGCTTCGTGTAAAATATTGGTTTAGTTTTATTTCGCAGCGGGACAATAAATCGTCCAGCAGCACAATTTAGGTAATGAGATTATAGAAACATATAATTTTATCCAAACATGGTTAAAAGCGTTCCACTCAGCTTGTCACAATTAATTCATGATTAATTGTAGGTTAACTGATTTCAGAGCATTTTTAATTTATTTCTGTCCATTACATTTAAAATTAGAAATACATTTAATTAAAAATGACCAATACTACAACCAAACTCTTTTTTATCTAGTTAAATAACAAGTTTGTGACCCACGTTAGATTAAATATTACTTCACGGATCTACAACTTGTGTATTTGTTTTAAATAAATCTGAAATTGTACTCACCAAAGCAACTAATGAATATTTTGCAATATTCTGCCCTGGATACACTACAGTCTGTAATTCACGTCTCACAAATTGCAATAAAAAAACATGGAATAAAAATACCCTAGATTATAATTAGAAAAATATATGTTATTCCTCTGTTTTAGGTTATGATTATTAAATACAATTACTCAAATGTTCATTTAGAAAAATTCTCAATATATCGAAGTGTAAATTTGGTGGATTTATCCTGTGTATCAACACGGCAACAAGCCTATTGGTTGCCTATCACAGACGACCAATCACAATATAGTACGCTGTGCAATTCTGAGAAGTCAATTTTCTGGGTAAAGCGACAAAAAAGTTTAACTGGTTTGTTGCAATCGGTGAACATTTTATTTGTTTTGTAAAAGTCGAAGGGTTCGTATCGTTTTCGTTTTGTAAATTTTAATTGTGAGTGAGTGTAAATACGGACAGATAATTATTAACTTAATTGGTCAAGCATGGGGCATATTCTGGGGTATAATTGGTAAGTACAGACTATAATCCTAATCTTATCCCACAATAAGTATTCGTTTGTTACCATTTTAAAATCATAATAGGAACTAACGAAATTTCAATGTCAATAACTATTTAATGGGTTTGTGATATACAAAGATGAATAGTAAAGTCCTCTCAAATTATAATATATGATTTATATTAGAATTTTACAATTGTCACAGTTGTAAGTTTTAGAAAAAAAAGGATAATAGACTATGACAGACTTCTAAATCAAATTTCAACAAAATTTTACCCGCAAAGTAAGTAATAAAACCTGTAATATTTTCTTGTTTAATACTGTCAAAAGATGAGCGTGCTATCTCGCGTTAAAAATATCAAGTAATAAATTAATTTGTTGAATTTGTCTTAAATGAATCTGAAATTGTACTCACCAAAACAACTAATAAATGTTCTACAATATTCAGTCCTAGATGCACTACAGTCCATAATCTTCGTTCCAAAAGTTTGAAATTACCACAAGTAATTTATTTTACAAATGGCACTGACAAAAACACGAAATTGTCCTGGACTATAAATATAAAATATACTGTATTTAAATTTAAAAATTGCTTAAAGCACAAATATATAAGCTCCACTTCATGTTGTATTTAATATAAATATTTACTCAAACTTTCGTTTAAAGAAATTCTTAATTTATCTAATAAAATACGCCTGAACATAGCAACAAGCCCATTGTTTGTCCGTCTTATGCGGCCAATCAGAATACGAGACCGTTGTATTTCTAGGAACTCAGTTTTTTCGGTAAAACAATTGCCTAACGACAAAAAAGTGTATCGCGTCTCTTGCAATCGGTGAACGTTTTATTTGATTAGTAATTGTCGAAGGGTTCGTATCGTTTTCGATTGTGTGCGCGCGTTAAATCGGACGGTTAAAACTGAACTTTTTGCGAGCATATTCCGGACCGTCATTTGGTAAGTACTGTCTTTAACCATAATAAATTGTTTCATTCGTTATCCTATAACAAAAATTGTAAAGTGCAACAAAATTGCAACAGTGCATAATTGTAACTAGTGTTCAGTTTCATCGTTAAATGTAAAATAAAGCATCGCGTTAAAGCCGAAACAACGATCCGAAGCGAAGGTGTTTTTAATAGGTTTTAATTGTGGCTTTACGTCCGCCTTAATTGTAAACAAATAGAGTTTAATTCGGTATCATAAATGTTTAGTGAGAAAACAAAGGAAGACCGCGGCAGACATTAGAGAAAATCACCAGTCAGCAGGATTACACCGTTTTCTGTTTCGTTTATTTTTTTTCCCAGATATTTGCCTTTAAATAGGACGTTCACGTTCCACCTGTTCAACGGTTTCACATATTTAGTTTTTTATTAGCTGAGCTGGTTCTTTCATTGTTTTCGTTTGGTGGAGTTGATGCACAAAACTATTACCTATTCCCTGGTGGGTAATCATTTTCTTGGCTAACTCCTAATCGATTGCAAAATAGACTACATAAACTATGTGTTTTAATAGTTAATTGTCTGTTATAGTGTATAATTAATTTTCTTAAAACACACAGTTTAAGGGATATAAACTGTGACGTTTCAGTTTCCCCTTTTTAAATTGGGGTTGAAGATGAATGGTGCGACCTTGATGTCAGGAAATCTCATTAAAGTATTGGATTAATCAATATCAATTCAATGATCTTATACTGTCAATGTAAATTATGTTAGCATCATCCTGGGATTTAATTTTAATGAAAGTGTTCTTTAAGGGAAGAAAAAACCTATTTTTGTCTTGATTCAATACAAAGAAATTTTGTTATATTTTTAGAGAAAACTATTATTTTATATTTAATTGTATTTTCTAACACATTTATTAATTCGCAACTATTTTATAATAAATTGTCATATGAAAGCTGTACACTCTCATAAAAAATTCTGTATTATATACATTTTCTGTACTATTTTAACTTTTTTTTCAATTGTAAAGTATAAAAATATGTACCTCTAAATAAATGTTGTCATGGTTTTTTGACTCTAAACTAAAACCTACTTTTACTACCTTAATTTTTTACTCATGAATATTGAAGAAATCATACTAAGTTAATCCAGTGGTGTAATAAGTTTTTCTATAAAAAATTTGCTAGAAAAAAGTTTGTCAAAATTGAATAAAAAATATAAATTTTGTGGGGAGTCCTGCTTTCAAATAGGCCATACTGTATATTAAATTGTAATTTAAGCAGGATAAAAATTTGCTTTAAGTTAAAAAATATATAATATCTTTGACTCAATTCGAAAAGGAAAGAATAGTTAAAGAGGATTATATGAGCACTCTATTAAAAATGTTACAATCAAAATTTAGTCATTATCATAATCAATAATATTATTTATGTTTCTAGTACCTAAACCACATATACATTAAAATGTCTTTTGTTGGACTTCTCTTGTTTAAAATTACCGCACTATTCTTCCGTTACTTACTTGATTGAACAGTGAAATCATATCTATAAATTCACGAGCGAGTGGTTCCTTATACCTGAGCATCCGTAGTGAAAACATGCCGTTCATAAACTGGTATAAAACAAGCCCGACAAATCCATATTAAGTTCCTTCGCATCATGTAGCCCAGACATGTTCCTCATTCCCTTGTCGCAATTCGGCGGTTGATCGTCCTTTAAGACGTATCAATGTTAAAAAGGGTTGTTCAATTCGTGATTGATGGACTGTCGCCTGAGCCCGTAAATACTGGCTCCGTATCGCTTAATCATAGTGCTCTTGGCATAATGGTACAATGCTCTTTATTTTTCGTCACGAAAAATTTTTTTTATACTCGCAACATCTAAACGGAAAGATTTATTATTGTTATTTTACAATATTTTAAGAAATTTTGTCGGAAAGCTGTTTAATTAAAATTTTGAAGTAAAGGGTAATTCACAAAATTAATTTATTAAAAGCTTGTATACACATACTTAAATATTTGGGTTAATTTTAAGAAAAAAACGAATTTTAAGAACGAACGAATGTCCTGAATTACTTAAATTTTTATGGACTTGGACATGTTCACAATTCAATTTGGTTTTAATAAGATAATTTAAATAAATTACCGGTTAAGGTTATTAGAGACAAAAAAAATTAAATATTTTCATGATTAAAAGTAATTTCAATATTAAAGGCTAGTAAAATTGGAAATATTCCCTTTGTTTATATAGAAATCAATATAATATATTTAATCATTATTTTATATTAATAAATGATTTGATTTGGTTTTTACTGTGAGAACTCAATTAAAATTGTCCATTACAAATTTTCTTTTAAAATAAAAATAAATAAACATTAATGTGATCTAAATAATTTATTATTTAAACATCCATATTGACAAATTTTAATTTTTACAAAGGAAATAAAAATAAATGTGTAAAAAAGTAATAATTAGTAAAGTCAATTATGTTTTAAAAACTTTGTAAAGTAGCTTATTCTAAATATAAAAAGGCGCTTCATCCTCCAATTTGTTGTTTAACCGTAATCATTCCATTAATTTGTTTTTGAACTTTGTTGATTAATTTGACACTGTTTCAAAAAAGAACTAATTGGTTTTTAACATGCGATTGAATGGTATAAAGGAAAGTAAACATACCTAGTTATGTGTATATAGTATAAAATTAATTGAACCGTACTTTTGGAAAGTCCGAGTACAAACAATCAAAATCCCAAACAAATACTTCCACAGAACAGTAATTTTATTATTTCCAGTCGCGAGAAAACATACCTGCAGGTTTTTTATCACGTAATCATTATTGTTGACAGCCACATTCGGATTGTCCCTATCAGGAAAAATATAGTTCCCAAATTGTTCAATTTCTTCCCGAACACCTGCTGCCCTTTATACGATTAATGGAGGATTCACATGTTGCAATCTGCAACGTATTGTCTACGTGAAAAATAATCAAAGTGTTTCAACTGGATTTCGAGACCCAAGTTAGTCAATATTCAAACATTTCTTTAATCAATTAGATAATTCGGATAATTTATTGAAGGAGAAATTTATTCTTTCAGAAAATTTAATTACAAGGCAGTTGACGACTCGAGTTACATAAATTTAAATAACTAAAGACTCGCCACTTTTATCTTGCGCCTGATATTTTTAATCATTCCTGAAACAGGAAAAATTAAATTGGATTTTTTTTTTGTAAAAATCGTGGAACTACATCAGAAGAAAAATAATTTGAATGTCCTCCTGGCCGTATAATAGAAAATAGAGTGCCAACATTTTCCCCGGGAACTGTAAATTACCCGGGAGAACCTGCCGAAGTAAACGTGACGTTTCCAGATATAATTTACCGGGATGTCAGCCGTGACCAAGCCAACTTTGAGTGTGCAACTATTCACCCTAATTACGGTGAACAGGAAAAGTTTGAAATCCAATTTTAAGTTCCCACTGTATACTGTTTTGCCGCCGTTCAATTATTTTAATGGATATCGTCGAAAATTTGTTTAGAAACAATCAGTTCTGGAATGTAGAATCAATAAACCTGGATCCGGATGGCGTTCGGGTAGTTCACGTACGTGCCACTCGATTTTAAATCCGAATAAACGGTCAGATCTTTGAGTAATTGCTTTTTAGTAACACTCCAATGGAACAGCGCCATTCTGAAACGCACACGCAACTGCATAATCAAATCGCAATCCATTTCAATTTGTCTATTTAATTAAAAAGCAAACAAATGTTTAACGAGATCTAAAGAGATTCAAATTACAACAGTCAAGATATTATAAACATTACTCGAATATTCTGGCCAGATAACATTTCAGTATAGACTGTGGGGAATTCTAACTTATAAAATTTAATTAAACCCGGGGATTCTTGTGTTACCTCTTTTATTTTGCGTAAAGCCGCACAATTTCATCGGACCAACTCAAAACTCTAATGTACATAGCTTCAATGGTCGATTATAACCATTTATACAGTTAAAAATTGCTTTAGAATTAGTGAATTTAAGGTTTGTTAATTGTTTTATGTTTGTTCACATTTTGCTACTTTAAAATGTTTCTTCAATTAATTTCCTTTAATTTTTATAAAAATTTTATTTGCAATTCAGTTTAACAAAATATTTCATAATTTTATAAAATGAGCTAATTTATTCTTTAGATGTTTATAGAGAACTGAAACGGTATTGATTTGAAATTTTTATATCATTTGCAACATGACTTGAACTGGTTTTTTAATTTATTTTTTACCAAATTTCATTTACAATTTCGCTGAATTTTAATATTTACAGTGAAACACTCTATATCTTTTTGAATTTTTAAATTCTACATTTAATTGAAAAAAAAAAAAAATGAGTCCTGAATCTAAACTCAATAATTGAATTATTAATTTTTTCCAAGAATTTTGATAAATTGGTGCCTAACTAGTCTTAAAAGTTAATTTTTAGCATACACGTTAATTTATAGCTATTATTTTCACTCCAAAATTTTATACAAGCTATTAATTATTTACATTTAATTTTGTGCTCTTAAAACATCAATCTCAAAAACTGTTGTGATAATTATTGTTATTGTAGAATATATAAGTGGGAGTTAAATATCTGTACTTGAAGTAATTCGTAATAAATAAAATTAAAATAATTTCGCTGAAATAATCAATAAACTTGATTTAAAAATATAAAATTAAAAATTTAAACATTAAAAAAGTATTCTGAATTTATTTTTTATTCAAAAAATTTCAATGAAATATTGATTAAATTTTATTATTAATATAAACATTCATGTAAATATATAAAATTTAAACAATATTTTAACGAGATGAATGAAAAAAATATTTCCAATAAAATTGGAACAAAAGTCTTGTTTGCTTTTTAAAAAAATATCCATTCGCATTTTTAACAAAAAAGAATTTTTATTGTCAAAAATTAATTAAAAGAAAAATCGGTATGTTAACAAGGTGCAAAGGTTCGTTTAGCAATAACTCGTCCCAGATAAGATTCAAGGACTCGTGTAGTTAAAACAACGAAGGCAAAAAAAATTTAATTCCACACTCAGCGCCGAGAGGATTGTTGAACGGACGAGACAAAAATTAACCATCTTAATTGGACACTCGAGATCGACTTAATTGCCAGGATAAAATTCAAACCGTCGTTCTGCGTTTCGGAGATCAATAAGTGGAACAGATTAGGGCCGAAGATAACACGAGTTTCTTTTTTGGCTTATACCGTTCGCGACGTTCTCGCGATAAAACTAAAGTGCCAATCTGGCCGTGCATATAGAATTACCATACACTAGCAGCTAATAAACTTGAAACTTCACTTTACCTACACGACTCCTCACAATCTAATCGCGGCCACAACTTTCAACTTTATCGGGATTCAGCTTCATTAAATATTGGCCGATGTTTGGGAATTTTGATAAATTGCCTCACTGTCGGGTAATCCTTTGTCGATATCTCTAACCTCTGCTGGAAGTATTGATAAGTTTGTGTTTGTTTAGGAAATTTGGCTTAACGCTTAAAATCCTACCAATGTCTGAGTTATTGTTTTCATTTAGGAGCGAATTTGCCGTATAAATCGTTCAAGTTTCTGCCTCTTAATCGGTGCGCACTAATTTATTGGCATTGACGCTTTATATTTCTGTTTGTCACTATAAAATTATTAATGACATGAAAAAGATGTATATAAATATAGTATGCAAAGAATTTGATTTTATTAGTTTAGATAATAATTAACAAAATAATTTTAATACTGGCTATTCCCGAAAATTCTGTATGTAATTTTACCTCCAATTATCCAGGTGAAATAAATCGATTTGCCTTTTATTATCTTAGTATAAAAATTCACAGTTAAGGAAATATAAGCTGTTAAAATTAATAATTGATTTTCACTTTTCTTTATTTTTTATTGATAGACACGAGTCGTTATAAAACTTAGCATGCAGGGGTTTTTTTGGGATGACAAATTAAAATATGTTAAGGGCAACACATACTGTGCAGCATACAATAATTAATACAGATGAACTTCCATAACTGGAAGTCGAACAAAGTACGTGCTCTGTATGTCTAATTTTTGAGAGTATCTGTCTTCTGATATTGTATTTTAATGATAATTTAAAACAACTTAATATTTTTTTAACAAATCTTTGTGAAACAACAAAAGATGACAAAGACTGTTAAGTTTATAGAGTACTTATATTAGTTTCTCTAATGGCAGATCTAAAAAATATTTAAATATTGAAGATAAAAGTTTTTTCTTATAGATTATCTGATTCTGTTTATCCAAATTGAAGTTATGGAGTTTTACCCTTTTTTAATATTTAATGTGTAATACCCTTCCTCTTAAGAGATAAGGCGAAAAGACTACAACAAATATTCTCAAGAAAAATAATTGCCTTAAATGCAAATTATTTTTCTAATAAATGATGTTAAGCCCTTTAACTTCCTTGAAAACTATTACTAATATTTTCTTCCACACTTATTTTAATAGTAATGAGTACGTAACTATTTTGTAGTTTATTTGATAAGTTTTATATTAAAAGATGGAAAATAAATGTTAAATTTCGAATTCCAATCTAAGATATTTGAATTTAGTGTTTGCATAATTTTATTTTATTTAATCTTACTTACATTTCATTAGTTAACGTTTTTTATTCACCTTGTCCAATTAATATTTAAAATAATTGTTAATAGAATTCAATAATAAACCAAAATCGAAAAACTTTTATTGCCAGCTACAACATATAACTAATTTTTGATAAAAATAAATAATAATTTAAATTGAATTTTTCAATCACATAGCCTAAATAAAGAGAATTACAGAATAAAATCACACAAATGATTTTGTACATAAATTCGTGAATTTTTTACAAATTGTAATCGTTGATTGTATATAAAATTGAATTACAGCAAAAAAAGACACTTTATCCAGAACCAGTTTAACGAATCATTTTTAAATTACATAATAATGAAGTGGTTTTTAGGCATTTTGTTCAGCCATGTTTTTGATTATTTTGTTACACGAAAATAAATCTAAAAATACGATTTGGCATCGAGCATTCGGTGCAATAATGAGTTTTCATTTCAATTACGTGGGAGTCAAAGCGTTTCACACGCCGGCATGTTTTCTTTCGCATCGATTCCGGGCCATGTTTATAATAAGAGTGCTCTAATGAAAAGTTCTTTCATTAACCAGAACCTGCAATTTGAAAGTATAATGGCGACGCGTTGGCCATTCATGATATTCGCGAGAGGGTGCATCCGAAAAATAAATCCCCGAAAAGGTTTAATTTGAGTAAAAATACAAATTTACATGTGGACTGAATAATGTTTACCAATAAGGTGAAACGTTTAAAGTTGGGCCGCAGCTGAGGCGGTATTCAAGACCGATATAGATATGATAAATTGCATCTATTTCCACACTCCAGTTCCATTACCAGCCTGACACTGATTTATACTTTCCTTTTACTCAATTTGACCACGTCTGTCAAACGGGCACGGATTTTTTTACCTCCATGCAGGTATATCTTGTTTAGTTTTATGCGGCTAAATAAAGAGGTGCTAATACATCACGTTGTCAATTTTATTTATGTCGTTATTAAGACTCCATTTTCAGGAAGATTATTATGTTTGATTTATATCGGTTATCGATTGCCGAATGTGAAACTTTTTATTTATTAAACGACCATTAAGAGGTTTGTGCTTGTGCGTTCCACACAATGAAGCATATTTTTAGAAACATCCTAATTAGCGCCTTGCGACTCTACTGGGATAAAGGAACCAGTTGACGGAGACATCATTCGTCTTTTGCCATTGTTTAGGTTGTTTAGCTTAAACAAGTACGGAGAAAATGTAGATAATGCCCGAGAAAATAATACTCTTATTATTCAATTTTCTCGAGTTCGTGTATAAGAGCCTTCTAACCTTCATCTGCGAATAGTTTTTCGCGACGGCATCTGCCAGTGACAGGGCATTCGGAGATTAATTAACTGTCTCTTATCCGGATGCTTGACTTCTTGTTTCTCTAATCAGATACTTTCTCCGTCGTTTTCTGGCGGTCTTAAAAACTTTGCTCGAGTCTAAAATCGATTCGCAACAAACCACCTATCTACTTGTACAAGGAAAATTTTCACGTCCCTTATTTCAGTCTCATGAGACACGAAAGTGAATGAGTGTGTATAATCCAATCTGAGCCGATACTAAAAGGATTTAAATGAATTAAACAAACTTACGTTAATCTAATACGAAGTTAAGACGAATTGAAGCTGAATGGGTGAACATTCCGGATAAGTTGAAATAGTAAGACATCGCGAGGATCCCCACATTATTCAAGACGGTTTGTGCCTTGAAGGAAATTATAAGGATACCTGCGGTCGTTCTAACCTGAAATTAATTTAGTTACAGTGAATTGAGAAGCCCTCTACATGAGCGGAATTCCCTTATATGATGTCAAGGTGAAGGTCTTAAAATTATGGTTTGCTAGTGCTACTAAGAGCTCTACACTTTAATCTCCCTGAATATTATCATTACTTGCAACCGACATCATTGTCAGCAATCGAATTAGGAAGACTCACATGCAAATACATTGCAGTATGCTTTTAGAACGTCATTATGAGGAAACTTCATCATTTTCCTTAATGCACTTCAAATTATTTCTAAAGTGGATAATGGAATAGATTTTTGTTTGCATGTTTATACAAATACAATCGTGAACAAACTTCATATCTGGGGTCTCTGAAGTGACATCAACTTTGCTATTTTCAATCACACTGTATCTTTATAGATTTTTAAATTCTACATTTAATATATATTCTTTATTATATTAATTATACTCTTTGTTACTGTTATTTTTAATAATTTATATTCTATATAATATTGTAATATTATTAATTTCAATTTCAATTTATTTGTTATTGCAATTGAATGTATATATGTTTATAAATGTTATTGTTAATCATTCAAAATGTGGTATTACCCTTTATTGGTAAATATTATTGTTTTATATGAAATTATTTTACATCTAATTAATAATTTTATAAATGTTCTTCAATTTATCAGGTACATTAAATCAAATTTTCAAAAATTATGTGTATAAAATATAAATAAATAAAAAATAAAATTTATAACTTTAAAATTGATTTGAAATACAAAATTAAAAATAGTTAAACAAAATTGTAAATAATTCTTCATAAAATTCATTCTTTTTGTCTCGCGGTTGCGTTATTTTCATGTTGCAATAAAACGTGCGTAAAACGCCATAAAAGACAAATATGAACAAGAAAAATAAACCACCGCAATTACCGTTATGTTTTCTGGCATGCATAATTTCGGAATTAAATTTAATGGCACAAATTTATACGAGCAGAATTTTTGCATTTTATTTTTTAAAAAATATTCATCCGGCATGTGAGAGGCCCAGGATGTTCTGTATGAAAGTGAAACTTTCGTGTTTTACATGTTTTTACATAATATCAGAAACTTAGAGAACAAAACTTATTTATATGTTAATGGCATGGAAATCAATACATGCGGACCGTAAAGTCCAAGAAATGTTTTCCTGTTACAAATTCGGGGACAATGGATGGGGGAAACGGAACGTTACATCCCCTAAACTTTATTGTCGATTGACAAAAGAATAATTTGATACAGATGTAATTCGAATAAATCAAAATTATATACAAAACAAACATTTTCTTTTGGTTGGATGTTCAGATAAATACGCATTTGGTAGATCTTAAGTTGAATTAGAAATACTCTTGTCTCGTAAACAACTTGAAACTATTAACTGCCCTTAACAAATTAAGTGAATTAATTTTATAAAATTTTCGAAATATTTGCTAAAAATAATAAACATTACTCTGTAGAATGTGTAATATATTTTAAATAAAAGTATATTTAATTTTTATTGGTATATAAACTAATAAAAATATTCATATGTACCTCATCTATACCTAGAATTTACTGTTTGGCTTCCAATGCTGTCAAGAACTAACTGAACGAAAGACTCGTTTTATAAACCTAAGGTCTATCATCAGTTAACCATTTACTAAAGAAAAACCTCGTACTGTAACTATAATAGCCAAGTTGAGTTGTATAAAGCCTGCAGCACTGAAATTAATCGATTTGTGGCTTCTCAAAATTAACTTGATGAACCCAAAATCATCTCTAAAAATATTTAATTAATTTTTGAACGACTTTTTTATTATTGATTCTTACTTATTCCTCAGTAAATATGGTGTTTTATTATCTTCGTCAACTGTGCTCTAAAATTCGTACTATTTTGATCTTCGTCCATATTCAATTTACTAATTTCAGAATCAAATTGAAATTGCATTATAGTTAATTGGAGAAAAGTGAATACCAAGAAGTCGAAAGAACAGATGTTTATAATTAATAAAGGAACTAACATACATTGCAAAACTAAAATATACGTTCCACCTATAAATTCGGGTACGTAAACGTAAATCAGAAAATCCCTAGATGAAAATATAATTAAACTTATAATTATAACAACACCTGCACCTGAGTAAGACAAATAAATCTGAGATGCTTTATGAATGATGTTTAACTTTTTATGAAACTTATCTTTGAGCTGCTGTTCGTTTTCAAACCTCCAGAAATGCTTCAACTCTTCATAAAGTTGATGAAATTGTTTTAAATGGTAAAAGGCAGTTACAGTTTCTGATAACATCTGAAATATTTATCTATTAAAACAAAAATGTATTGATATTACATTAAATACTTGACCAAGTATTTAAATGGCATTAGAAAACAGATAACGTGACATCGATGAGCTTTTTTCAAAATATACAGTTGTTCATAATTATTTGTACTAAATATTTGATGTTAAATGCCGTTTTGCCTATAATTTCAGATGCATAATTGCATTCAAGTGCAATATTACAGTTACAAAAGATATTTCAAACCATATAATTTGACATTTTATTCATTTAATATTTATGTAAATTTGAGTGAAAAGTATGGGGTCGAAAATATATAACATTCAACACTTAAAAATTGTTGATTCAATGAAATTTTTAATTCTAGTTACATTTAATTTAATATTTTAATTCGTAAATAAAAATTAAATTTTTATTGTGAAATAATTTATTTTCAAAAAAATTTTACAGAAAAAATAGTACCATATCAACTATGTTTGTGTTTCACTATCATTTTATATATACTAATACATCATTTATTAACACCTTGCTTAAAAATTATACAATTTACTGTCCAGTTTCCATTGTTGTTAAGAACGAATTGAACGAAAGACTCGTTTTGTAAACCTAAAAACAATGATCAATTACATATTCACTGAAGCAAAATTACTGACCATAACTAAAGCAGCCAAGTTAATTTGAATAAATCTAGCAGCATTGAAGTCCATTGATTTGAAACTTCTCATAATCATGAACTTGATGTGTGTCCTCATTGATATATCCTCCAATTCGTACCAATTGGTATTATAAATTTGAAAAGCGATTTCTTGAGCCTTAATAACAATCAATAATAATGTGCTTCAAATTATTGCAAACTCACCTGGTCCGTCACATCCTGAATAAAACCGCAGCTAAATGAACAATTCCAATTACACCATTTCCTAAGTCGTCTCTAAAAGAATAAATAAAATATATTAACGTTTTATCTGTTTTGTATTATTGTTCATTCTTACTCGTTCCTTAGTGCGTACAATTCAATGCAAACAGCAAGAATGGTATTTAATACATGGATCAAAAGGGGAAAGGACATGATATTTTTTAATCTGTCCGCAAAATTCAACAAAAAAATATGATGTTCTATTATCTCGTTCAGTTGTGCTTTACAATTTCCATGATGTTAATCTTGTTTGAAATTGAGCTTACCAATTGCCGATTCGAGAAGTTGGAATTGCATTAAAATCAACTGTAGGAAAGTGAATACCAAGTAGTCGAAAGAGCAGATGATTAAATTAAGTCTGGGAATCATTACACATTCAAAAACTAAAATAAAATTTGCACTCAGAAAGTGTGGTACGTGAACATATATTAACAACTCCCTCGATGAAAATATGGTTAGGATTTCTAATACACCAAGGCCAAAACCTAAGTAAGACAAATAAACATGAGCTGCTTTGTGAATGATTGTTAGTCTTTTGTGAAACTTATCCTTCAGTTGTTCTTCGTTATAAAATCTCCAAACGTGCACTAGTTGTTCAGACAATTGATGGAATTCTTTTGAATAACAAAAGAGAGCTGCAGTTTTTGATAACGCCTGAAATACTTTAATATTAAAAGAGAAATATGTTAATTTCAGATAAAATACTTGACCAATCATCTCTAGTGATTCCATTGCGTACGTTTTATTTGGACTAAAGATTATGTCAGCTATTGCAAGCCCAAAAAGAAAGAATCCTGCTGACATTAAGATGATGAATCCATGGTATTTTTTATATGTTGTCGGGCTCAAGCCAGTGTACTGCAACCAACCATACCAGAAGTTTAGGGTTTGATTGTATGACATACTGAATTGTTGGATGGTTGAAGTCGAACTGAATCATTTTTCATGGTAACTTTTTTTAAACCTAGTTGATAATTGGGTGTTTATTGTAAAATTAAATATTTAAATCGCATTAGAAAATGTGCCACGTCACATTGTCACATAATTTTATAAATACCCTTGTATGAAATTATGTGGAATAATTTATTGAGGACACAATAAGATGTTAAAGGTCAATTCATTTATAATTTTATAATTACATTTAAATGCAGTATTATATTTTTATGGTTGCAAACGATATGGCTGTATAATTTGATATTTTATTCGTTTTATAATTATATAAAATTTGAACAGAAGAATGATGTAGGTATTTTTTATACTAGGTTTATGATTAAACATGAGTTCAAGCAGTTGATAAATTAACACAACCCAGTAATTGATATTATAACAACATTTTCCCTATTTTATCTATTACCATCTATAAAATATGAAACAATTCCAATTAAACCTGTTCAAATTTTGGCATAGAATTAAAAGTTGCATTATATCTTTTTTTTTAGTTTTAACTATTTATTTCAATAATATTAAGTGTTTCCCTGACGCCCTTGATGAAATTCATTTCTTATGCTAACTCTATTTTGGTATATATTTTATTTTTACATATAAACATTTACAGCTGGAAGAAAATTATATATTGTGTTCAACAAAACCAATATATCTATGACAACAAACATGGATGCAATTTTGAGGACCAATAACGTGTTTTAAATGCGAAAATCTGATGTCACCAGCTCTTTCAAAAAGTAGTTGTTGTATATCAAAGGGGCTTTGTTCCGTCTGAGAGTAGTGAGAGCAAGAGAAGCACCGTATCCTTGTACAAATGACCCGAGAAGGTCAGACTTGGAAAAGAAACCCGGGAGCTCGGTGGCCGTATATATTAGTTCGCGACCTTTTCGTATAAAAAATCGATCTGTACTTGTACTCAGTTGCCGAACGAGAATTTATCACGGACACTTAACCCGTACAATTTCTTTATTTTTTTTCCTGCGCTTGATTGATTTCGGGTAATTGTTCCAGCATGGTCTTCATTCATTCAAATAGTGGTAAATTGGGATATACATCTGGATGTAAATTTCGTGGAGTGGGAAAGACATAAATAAAGTGACTTCTTAGTCAGTAAAAAACAATAAATAATGGAAATATGTACACATACAACTTTCATAATTAACAGCAACCAAACGCCACACAAAACACATTCCATAGTCGGAATTCGAACAAAGAATGTTTTATTCATGACAGTTTCCGACTGAATTTATGCCTTTCAAAAAGATATAATTTATCAAATTACAGAACCATAAACATGCTTGTGCCTTTTTCTACAATTGTGGAGATAATTTTGTGTCACGTTTTATACGTAGGTTAAAAATAAAGCGGATTCATAATATTATTGAGCCCATTGAATCATACATAGATAAACAATTTATCTTGCTAACCCTGACTAAATACCAATATGGGCCACAAATACGTAAACCGATTGGATCAAATAATTCTGAAATTGTACAGTCGAGTAAATTATTCGGGGTAACTGGTAATACACATCGGCTCCGGTTGAAGTAGAAACGGAGCGCAGGTACGCGTGCATACCACGAATTGTTGTGCGCCTCAATTTTATGAAATTCGCCAGTCCTTGCCGCCGTCCAGGACCACCGCTCATTACGCATCTGAATTCGGTCGAATTACATCACATCACAAAGCCGGCATAATTGTTGCTAATTGTACATCGTTATTTTGCCGGCGTAACCATTTAACGGATTTTGTTGTGAAATAAAGGTTACGCGTGGGGCTCGTTAAAAATCATTAATTAATATACATCAGTTCTTTGCTTCAAACTATAATAAATTAATGATTTTTTAACAAGATTAATACGTGTGTTGCGTTGAAAATTTGTACAAGTCCATTTTTGAGGATTTTAATTGACGTTTCCAATACTTTGGAAATTTATTGTTGTGTATAAACGTAAATAAAATCAAAATTTATTGTCGTATAGGGGGTACGGTTTTGCTGACACAACCAGCAGTGTTTGCAGCAAATACAACTTCATTTCAGTCATTAGTTTCATTTCATTGGGTCATTATCGCCATAAATTCTAGATTTAATTGTTATTATTAGAATGTATCCTGGTCAAGCTTATCTTTTGGTTTGTTTCTGGCTAACCGATCGTCCTATCTATAAACTACACTCATTTGTTACGAATTTATTGGTTAATAATTTGCGTAAATTATGTTGCCTGATTTGTTTGTACAATTGTCTTTATCGTTCGTGCATAAACTCATGATTTTATCGCTGGATTTATTACTGCAACCACTCACGTAGAATTTTTATATCAATAAAATATTTTATAGACGGCAAATTTTAATGGCATTACTTTCAACAAAATAATTGGTATTTTGTATAATAATACTTCTATATTACGTTTATTTACATAATGTTTTAATATCTGTGATTATTATTTAAATTTTGTATTAATTAATTATTATTTATTTTAATTATTAATTAAGATTTCAATTTCAATCAAGTTTATTTATTTTTTATTCTTATTAGATATTTTTTAAATGTATGAAACAATTAAGTATTTTAATTATTTTGCTAATAATATTTGTAGTTAATCTTGAAATTTTGTGTTAATCACATTCACCATTTTTAAGAATTTAGTTATATTTAATAATTTAAATTAATAATTTCATTCTTATTTTTAATTTTAAAATATTATTTGTAACTAGAATTAAAATTAAATTAATTTTTTTTTCTAATTATATAACTTAAACAAAGTTTATTTATTTGCAATTCTTATTATATATGTTTATATGTATGAAACGATTAATAAATTTAATTATTTTGGTAATGATATTTGATATGTTGTATTATTCGCATTCACTATTTTTATTTAAAAATAATATTAATTATAAGTAAAATGAAATTTCTGAATTTTAAACATTTTATTTTTTAAATAACAAATAAATAAATTTTTTTATTGAGATCTAAGACTCCTTTGTATCCAAAATTCAATATTATATGTTGTTTTTATGAAATTGCTTGAGTAATTGATATAAATTTAATTATCGTTCTGATTTAAACACACATGATGTCGTCACTTGTGTCATTTTCATATAAAAATTGCCATTTGTTTATTTTTAATAACTTCTAAAATCTGATTCTATTAGAATTTCTAAAAATATAATGATGTTGTTTGAGAGAGTCAAAAACGTGGCAATATCTCAAAAGGGCCGCCTTCCGTAGCTTCCTCAGGGAATAATTGCGATTAAAATCTACCAAAACAAACATTCCTTAAAGTCCCAGAGACAGGAGTTCTGTTAAACGTTAGATTTATCGCTGGCAACTGGCATTTAAATGAGACTAATTACCGCTGCATAGAAATTGCACGCTAAATATTGTCAAACAAAAACGTACGTAACTTCCACTTACATTTCCGGGATTATGGCGAGAACTTCGTTGTTACATATTTGGATATATTCATCATGTTCCATGCGATATCCGTGCAAGTGTATGCAAGCAACAGTAATGGCTGCGCTGCCACCTCGTTTCCTCTTGTCTGGAGTAATTTTACGGTGCTCGACGTGTAATTGGCACTAAACTTATAATTAAAACATTACTGACGAGTTAAAACAACGAAAAACCGCACTTTCCAATTAATAGTTTACGCTTAATTACCTTATTTATGTCAGAGATGCGCATTCTTCTGTAAATTATGAAATTAACTACTTCATACTTAAATTAATTGTATTGTAATAAATAGGTGTAAGTTTTTGTTGTCACCCTTAATTAAAAATTTAAACACCCACATTTAATTCATCAACCATTAAAGACTTGAGAAGTTATTACTTGATTTGCAGATTAATCAGAAACTTGAGTAATTTGCATAGACAATTTTCCTCAGATAATTTGAAAATTATCATCGAGCCATGAATAATTTCGCAGCTCCGTATCAAATAATGAATGTATGATAAATATTTAGAAATTGTTTCAGATGTTTCAGGTTTGTAGTTTACTGTGAAATTATTGGAGAATTGAATGAATGAAAAATATTTTTCCCTCATCGAATAATAGTTTATATTAATATATCATTGATATATTCTAATTCAGTTTTAATAATTCTTAAATATTTTTCCATTTTACATTTAATTAAATAGATATTTTTGTCAGAAATGTTTGTTTCGAAGAAATTGCAACACCAAGAAGGTGCTTTAGGTAAAAACATGGATGTTATCACAAGGCGTAAACGATTAAAATTTGGAAATAAAATATCAAACATTTTAAATTATTTTTAATACCACATAAAAAATATAAAAATATTTTTTTACAAATATTTTTGTGAACACTCGAAATATTATTTGTTAATAACATCAAATGGACACAAAATGAAGCCCCCAAAACTATTTCCTTTCTAATAGCCATTATGCAAATCATCTCCCTTCTACAAGTGTTTACACGGCCGTATTTACAGATTTCATACGTGCTCGGAGTATTCATGCATACTCTACTAAATTATATTAATTTACGGGAATTTGTGCAATTAAACAACCTTTTTGCAATTCTGCGTAACCCATTAAATATATTTGCGTGCGTAACGTCGACTTAAACTACACAATTTGTCCTTAATTCAAGCAAAAATATTTTGGAGTGTCTTCATTAAAAGGGGTTTAACGTGCGTACGTCTGCGATAATATTTTTAATTTACACACCGGTATTTGTCATTGTAATTTAACCAGCAACATTTCTTACCACATTATAATTACTGTAAAGCTTATTACTCTCATTTGTTCCCCTTTTAAACGTTTTTATAATGCACGTTTAATTTTGTCGAGCACATTTTGTTTAGGGCGATGAAAAATGGTCGGCTAATCTCGGTGCAAGTGCGAATCGTCAGGCTTCGAACGTTGCATACAAAAGATAAGCGCGTGTTTTGAATGGCGACAATAACAGGGTGGCTTAACCTCGGATTTATTGCAGCAAATGACATACTTGTATGAAACTAATTAATCCGACACAAAGTTGAACATGCAACGCACACAACGGAGACACAGTCACCTTTGTAGCACGATGAAAATCCGATGGAACGGATGCACGAATTTGCTACAACGCCATGTTCAAGTTTGTACTATTTTCCCCGGTTGTTTATGCATCGATTCATTTTACTCAACGTGATAAATTCCGTGTTGGTTCGGTCTATTTTGGATGACATCTGTTTTAACGTCGGCTCGATCGGTTTATTGAATTTCAAGTTTGTTTTCGAATTTCCTTGTATACGTTGCAAAGGTAATTCGGTTATGGCTTTGCGTCGAACTTGGTTTGATTCAATTTGTGGATTTTGGGAAAATTTTATTTGTTGCCATGAATTCTTTCAACTTTATTATTTGCACATTATACAGTTTTACATTAACAGAATTAATAATATTCATTCATTTGATTGAAATTTTTTATATAAAAAAATAAATAGAAAATCTAATTTTATAACAATAACAATCTAATTATAGTGAAATTTCGATTAAAAAATTTATAGTATGAGAATTGCACTACTTTATTATTTATTTAAACTTTATATAAAGCGCATTCACCATTTTTAACAATGTAATTATTTTTTAATTTCGATTAAAAAAATTAATTGATTTATAAAATCACATATAAAAAATAAAATTACAATACTAAATATTTTTTTAATCTGATCTATGTATACAAATTTTAATTATCTGGGTTTATTTAAAAATTATATAAGACGCATTCGCCATTTTTTACAAATGTGATTAATTTCACTTTCGACTAAAAATAAAAATAGATTTATGAATTCATATATAAAAAATAAAATTACAATACCAAATATTTTTTAACCTGATTATTATTTAAACTTTTATTATGCGAATTCCCCACTTCCGACAATCTAATTATATTTAATTTCATTTAAAAAAATTCATGAATAAAATATATACGCAGCTCATTAGAGAATAGTGCTATAATAGGAAATATTTTTCCACATTTTATTAATTTAAAATGTCATTAAATAAGTAATTAGTTTACCCTTTAAGAATCCAAAAGTGGTTATGTGGAGCTAACATTATTTACATATAACATTATCAGTAAAGTATTTGGAATAATAGTTGGGTGGATAAAATTAAGAACTGTTAGGTTTTGTTGCACGTTGACACGTATACATGTATATGATTAAGACGTATGGAGTTGAATCCTCCGCAGATATATCAATTCAACTTAGAAATACGTGAACGAATTAGCAAACAACGGGCACGAGATTCAACCTCATATAAATTCATTTTAAAATCCCGTGAAAACGACAAAGATAAATTGGCAATTTATGTGCTTAAAATTCCATCAGAGGTAAAGCAACTTTCTGATGCAGAGGCAGCAAAAATGATTATGAGAATGTGCGGTTGGCAGATGCGCTTAGCGCGCCCGGTAATTTATAGAAGATTGGTGGAATATCGGAAGCTCATCAAACCTAGCAGAATTAGGACGTGGCGGCGAACATCCGTCTCTTTCGGTGATTTATTGGGACGGGAGATTGGACTGGGGGGGGCGAACCGTGCCCCGCTCGCATTCCGACCCGCCACACATTCGCCGTTTCCTTCAATTACAATTAGTCCGTGTTGCCTTATTTACCTATTCACTCGTCCTCGATTTCCGCTTCGTCAATCCGATACATGACTTGAAAACCTACAATGTTTCATTCACTACTAAAATTCCATTATTTGGAAAAGCAAGGCGTAAAATTCTGGACGACTTTGCGTAAACGAAATTATCGATTTCCTCCCTTTAATTGTTACAAAATCTCGTTAAAATCTAATAAGCAACTGAATAAATTCCGTAGTTTAAGGAGCACTACAATTGTACGTTTATTGCGTAACTCGGCGCCGTTTTAGATGCTTGGCGAATTTATTAGTGTTTGGAACACAAGATATTAACAATATTTACTACATTTCCTTTGCGTTATAATTAAGAATACTTACAGCTTTGCTATGAATTAATTTGTGAATTATCGACATAATGGTAAGAAGTTTGTAACGTAGCTAGTTCTTATTATTTCTGTATAAAGTTTGAAAGCTTGCGACACATAAATGTGACAATTTTGCTCACGTTTAGACATTTTTTTCCAGAAAGATATTTTATGACCTTGCTGAATTTCAGTGCCCAAATAAAAGCCAATTAGTTTCTTATTTATAATTTAAAATAATTCTGAAATATTACATAACTACAGAACTATGAGTTGAGCCCACCAAAATTCCTTCACTGTAAGAATAAACCAAGTATTAAATGTTCTTATAAGCTTTTGAGATATAAGTAAAACTACAATAATAAAGTAGACATTCTGTAAAATTAAAAAGTAATAATAATATTATAATTTAATTAATAAATTTTTATGAATTTTTGGTAAATTAGACAGTTTTATTAGATTAGCAATAGGTTGATGATAGAAACGATTAAAATAAGTAATATAATAAAATAATATATAATTTAAAGATAAAAATTAAAAATTAAATTTGCTTTATAAATATTATATATAATCGAAAAAGTGAAAATCTATTTAATTCATAATAATTGTATATTATTGAAGTAAATGTCATTTGAAATGTGCTGAACTTTATAATTTCATATTTAGCTTTATAATAATATAATAGCAAACTGTGTTTAAAATTAAATACAAAATTCTTTCACAATTTATATATTTGAATAAATTTATATTTATGGTAAAATTGCACAATTGTGTCGGATTATAAATACGAATGTTAGATTAAGAACATGCAGAAAGTAGAATTACATAATGGAGCACGTTTCTTATTTTTCACCCGGACACTTTATTACGGGGGATGACGTTTAAAAAAGATTTTCACTATATAAAACAAATAATATTTCAAAAATAACAGAGATTTATTCTATATTTAAGTATAGAGGGAAACATTTTACTGCTGAGTTGAAAATTTTTCTTGACAATCTGAAAATTTATATCCCTTTTTCGCGTATGTGCTACCCATGCATGATGCGACTCATATTTTATTCAAGGATTCCTTTACGTTCCCGGTCTAAAATATCATTGAATAACACCTTAAACTGTATGAAACTGTTATGTTCTCTTCTATTTACTTTCATATTCGCCAGCCGGTGTGTTTTTACCTTTTCCACCATCATCACTCATTTCATAAACAAATCGCGTCATTAAGGTGTTACAAGAATCCGGGCAGAACTATAAAAATACTCTCTCAATCTGAATATATGAATTCGGAATTTACTACTGAACTTGAAAACTTACAACTTCATCTAAACTATCCAATAGGATCGATAAAATATATTACAGTTTAATGAGTTGAAATTGGTTTATTGGAAAGAAAAAGAAAACGTATTTAATTACAAAAAAAAGATTAATGAAAAGTCTCGTGTATTCCAGTTTCAGATGCTCTTAATCTGTAACGGCTGTTGTTTAGCCATCAGAAGAAAATATCACCTTACATGAACCATTAATGCCATCGATTAACACATAATACAAAATCAATATTTTATGTCTCTATGAAGACGACTGTATATCTGGTCAGTTTTTACTCTGTTGAGAAGCTGTGACATTAAATATAATTAATGGAGAGCTTTAATAAATTTATTTATATTTTTCGCAATTCTGTAAAGCAAATATGTTTAACAGCTAACTAATATATGCAGTGTAACCTCAAAGCTCTGGCGGGTATTTAAATATTGTTCAACTCTTAAAATGTACACGAAATTGTTTATTTTATTTTGTGAGCCGAGCTGCTTATGCACGTGTATGATTTATTAATTAAAATTCACAAATAAAATTTTAATATTCAACAACATATTAAATATTTCACGAATATATTTTAATATTTTAATAACTTTCACGCGAAATAAAGAATTTTAAATATTTAGCTAAAAAGATAAGTTAAACAAGCAAAGTTATTTTAATCATGAATGTTTCTAGCTAATTTTATTTCCCTTTACTTTAACATTCGTTTTGTAGAAAACACAACCAGTTCGGCAGCTTCCAGCTTCATTAAACGAGCCACGGAGAGTTGATTTTCAACATTTAATTTCGGAAAAGAACTCTCAAGCCTTTTTACCGTCCCGTTAAACTTCATGAACTTCATTTAGTTTTATCATTAAACAATTTCCGAGTTCGCAAACTATTTTAATATAGCCGATTTTATTGCATGCGTTGCAAAATTCCGTGAGAGCTCCTCGCAACAATTAAAATGATTAATAAGCCAACTAATGAAGTACGGACTTAATTTCAATAAATTTAATTAAAATGATTTATCAAATCCACCCACCATTTATTAATCCTGGAGGAGGTCCATTGACAGACAGCCATTTATATTATGTAGGTGGATACACTATCAATTACAGTGACATTTAGATTTTGATTTTGGTGTTTCTGTTATCTGTTCGATTTATCACGGTTCGTTTCTCCGTTTCAGTCACTTCACGAAACTATTTCAAAGTGGTCGAAATTTTCATGAAAGGGTTGTGTTGTCGAACGTACACAAAAAATGTTTGAGCACAGAGAAAAACTAACCCCTTACCCTTAGTCAAGCCGTGCCTTCATATTGAAGTTGGAAGATCAAAGGACACATTGAAAAGTAGAATTTCCATAACGTTGCACCTCAAAAACGTTTACCTTCCTCCGCATAAATTAAAATTCAATATTGCAATTTTTTCGGGCCCGAATTAAATGGAGTGAAACGTACCTGCGGAAGCGCTGGATGGTTGGTGGAACGGGTTGCGTCTAGTTTCACCCCCGGGTATTAGAAATCGTCTCCGGCCGCATATTCAAGAAAACCACCGCCGAGAAGTTGCCGAACCGCCGCCCATACGCCGTCCCCAGCAAACAAGAATAAACGACTCCCCGTCTTCGAGTTTGTTTTCCGGAGAACTTAGTTTTATATGTCAACAGAATGCTTATATGTTTACACCCCTTGTATATCACTCATTTTCTTGTACCGAAACGCATCTCGCTTCGTCTAGGATAAATAGCTGGTCGGCGTCGAGATGTTTGCGGGCTACGCCATAACGATAAGTTTCTCGTTAAACTGCATTCTTTGCCACTTTAGCTCAACTTTTAGTGCGGTAATTGCAATATATGAACCTCTATTTTTCCATGAATAATTAGTTCTACGAGAATTTATGAAACTCAGAGTAAATTATTACAGTCTTATCTAGTCTCTTTTAATGTCATATTAAAGAGTTGGTTTCTTCCAAAAAGTTAATCTTTTCCACCAACTTTAGCTATTAAAGTTTTTAGTTGTGATTGCAGTCGTTTGTGTTATAGTTCTTTAAAAGATCCAATATAAATTTGGTATTACTATATATTAATTAATAATATTGAGAAATCCGAAGGATATATCTGCGCAGTATAATTTTAAATGCTGCTTTCAATAAAACAAGTTCTTTAATTTTAGCATCTTTATTTAAATCTAATGAATAATCTTTAAAAAAAATTATAAATTAAAAAATTCTTTCAGGACATATTGTTCCTACAAAATAACAATTAAATTAATCCGTAATTGCAATAAACTATGTGTAAATAAATTTCTTCGATTAAAATACTTTCGAGATACATTTTTAATAACATCCATAAAATAACAATTAATTTATTTTATGGTTGCAATAAACACGCACACTCATGTGAGGGTTGACGTAATTACCGAAGATTTAATCTCCTGTAAAGACGTTAAAGTGCAATTCGTCACGGATACCCTTTAAGAATGGGTGTCCTTTTGCAGATTACTCGTACGGTTTGATTCAATTGCTTTTCAATGACCCAAGGGCCGAACAGTTTTTCATTCGTTTTCGATTTATCGATCTGGCAATTTTTGTTGCTCTATACGAAATTTAAAATGTTGTCGAATTAATAAATATATGTTGATTTTTATTCAATTTTCCTGTTTAATTGAATTTTGTTTATTTAATTAAATCGTACATTTATATAAAAATATTGATATTTATTTAAATATAAATGTAAATATACATTTACAAAAATAATAGAAATAAAATACGTACACATACGCCGTTTGTTTAATTCTTTATAAATAATTTAAATACGTTTTTTACGTATTGAAAATTCTGTTGGTAAATAAATATAACAAAATAAAATTTAATTATCAAATTGATTACTATTAAAGTGAAAATCTAGAGTTTGATGATCTAAATAACACCATTTATAAATTATTAGTTTTGTAGGTACACCTACATAATATTGCTCATTATCCATTCCTAAATCGTGGAATATGAAAATTGTTTCTAATAAATAAAAAAATTTATGTTATGCATTTTTATTTTTTAAAACTGGCTTTATAACTTATTGTGTAAATATTCATATATGTTGCATTAAAATTCATATTTTTCAATGAACTGAAAGTTGTTGAGTTTTATTATTATTTTTTAATATTTGCCTAAATATGATATTTAAATAAAAAAACTAGATAAATAGCATTTACTTTAATAGCTATAAATTAACATTTTTGTAATTATGTATAATAATTTATTAAAGTAAATGTTATGTTACATTCTTACGTTAATAAATACAAAATTACATACAATTTGTGTGTTATAATAATTTACTTGCTATAAAAGTGATTTGAGTTGAAATTAGTTACATTTTATACACGTTAAACAACGGACATACAAAAATAAAATTATAAATTTTGTAAGTAGAAATATTAAAATATCCGAGGTTTCCAATTTAAACATATTTTTTTATTTTTGGATTGGATATTTTGGATTGAAGTTCCATTTATAAATATTTTTCGTGCAGATGCGGAGGTCCACAGATCTAGAGTAGTTTGCGAACTAATCCCCTCTTAGTTAATAACATAATTCGCTTATGGGCTGATGGAGACAATCAATAAATACGAGGGTAACGTGCTGTTAGCGTCTACAAATTATGCATGAAATTTTTGCATTGGTAGATTTTCGACGACAGTCACTTTGGTGTGCATATAAGCCCACCTCGGGGAGATAAGGCACTTTAAAGCATGGAGAGCAATAACGTCGCCGGAACGATATATTCCGCCCCCGAAATCCCCCCAATCTCCACTCTTGTAGACGCCGTGCCGTGGTGTTCCCTTCGTCCCTCCTTTCTCTGCCTTGAGGCTTCGAGAGATAATGGTAATGTAATCTTGGGACAAATATAATTCACAACATAAATCCAAGCCATGCTTGTTGTTAGTTTACTTGTTTTGGGTTATTATGTTATGCTAAGAATACACAGGAGATGAATTTATCTTCATGGATATGATTTTTAAAGAGTCCCTTTCAATTAATTTTAATGAACTTGACAAGAAACACTTTTCATCAGCTGCGCGCCTCTTCCACACGGTTTAACGGCGGAAGCTACTGACAATACCATAAGGATTTGTTCCGCCTTGTGGACCAAAAATCCCAGGCCTAATTAAATATAAAAATAGCAAATTCTATTATTTGCTATCATAGTTAATAAGATATCATTTGTATATATTTTTTCAAAATTATAATAATTTAATTAATTTATTCAAATTAAATATTTTTTATTAGACAAAATTTAATAAATTATTATACATTCTACTATTACCATATATTCTTTAATATTATCTAATTAATGCAGTTATTATTCTAAATTAGTTGGTGTATGAAATAATTTTATCCAAATATTATTTTGAATTAGATATTCCCTGCTTGTTGAAACAGTCCACTTGAACAGAATATTTTTGCCGAACTTTACGACACCCCATTCGACACACAGCTCCAGAAACTGCGGGCAAAATATAAAAACAAAAATGCCGCTATTACGTATTCTCATCAAATCTTAAGAAACGCCCCGCATAAAAAAATGTAAGCCCTAACGAACGTAAAGTTTTTTTTTCGGCGTAACTAGTTTTCCTCTGTTGGCTCATTATATGGACCGGTGGCGAAATTCCCTTTAACAAATTTACACAGAACACTCCGGCAAATGTGGCTTATAATCAACGTAAATTTGCGGCCATTTCAAAGCTTTGTTATAATAGCCACGGTTAGAAAATAGAAATTGTCCTGGGAACTGCAGAGGCTGATACTTCAGTTCGGCAATTTAATTTAAGTGCGTCAACTGTATATATATTGTAATTAGTGGACGTTGGGTTAAAAACTAGATCGGTGATTATACTCCATTTCCTCGTGGTTTACAAATTTTAATTAACTGGGGCAACTTTGTCATATTTATGTAACTTGCTTTGTGGGTCCTTTATAATTTTACATTGTGCACATTTGTAAACGTTTCTCAGTTCGTCTATTGTATTTAAAGTAAATTACATAGTTTACAACTGCACATTATTAATGGTTAACAAATTGTATTAATTTTAATAAAATGAATCTTAACTGTTGTACAATATTGCTACAGGTTATTCGTTAAACTGAATTTTAATAAATAGTTGATATGAATATTCTAAATTACGCCAGTAACAGTAACAATATTTAATTAACAATTTAATTGGATTCATGATCTGAATAATCTGTTTAAATATTGAAATGCTCTTTCAGCTTAATAAACACACACAATCGATAAGAGTATGAACTTAGAACAGCATTAACTAAATAATGTCTGCACCTACATTTAATAACTGGTCCTCACCAACATTGCAAACAGATGCATAAACAACACACCACAATAAAGACAAAACATGACTTTCAACAATTAACAAATATTACGTGCTTTGTTTATTTAAAATTACATTCTCCTGGAGTCATGCAAATATGAACTTTGCAGATCTAATTAAAATAACAGAATTAATATTTGTGATGAAATTTGAATAGTTCTAAATACATAATCTGTAAATGTTTTCAATATTCGTGCGAGTTACAAGTTGGTTTCTTTGCATGAGCAAACAAATTACAAACATAAATAGAATGTAGCAAAACTAAAGAATTAGTAGAATGAATGTTGTGCATTCTAAGATTCCAAAGATGTCAATGTTTTGCAACAAATTGTTGTTGGTTCCAGTTAACAAATACCCTTTCCAATCAATCCTCTTTGTAAAGTTTCTTAGCTGTAACCGAAATACATTCATTCAGTACTTACCAAAATCAGACGCGGCCCGGAGAAACGGATGGGAATGAGATTTTTTAGTTTTAAACGGGAATGTGATTTTTCTAAATTTGCCCGGGTGGGGCAGACAACAACACAATGTTGAATGGATGTTTTCCTTTATGTGTCTTCTACCCGTTCGTGCTTTAAATAATGACTAACATTTTACTTCCGGACATGTGGGATTTCGGCCATTTATCTCTTTGTTATTGAACGGCTCTTACTTCTGTTAGGGGGAAAGTGTGTTTATGTTTTAAAAAAAAGTTTTCCAGAGGTGCTAAACTAGAGTCCACAATGGAACGGGCTCATCTGTTTTAATACATTTCACTCGACCTGTTCCGTTTTTACTGATAACTCAATTCCAGAGTTAAATTGCCCGCCATCACTTCGCAAAACTTGGATAGGTCAATTAATCGAAATAACTATTCGCTTTTCGAATCAAACACGCGAATGTTTAGTCCGATGAAAAAATTAATTTACAACGATTTAACTTTACCTAGTGTAATTAAATGTAGATTATAATTTGCACCATTCTTTTGAAGGATATTTAAATTGTAACATGAATAGGCTATTTCAAAATAAATCACGAGAATTAATGTTTGGTTTTGACAAATAAATTACCCTTATAATTAATCCAAACATTCGTAAAAATAAGAAACAATAGTTTTTCAATTAATTTTGATATTAATATGCACTTAAAATTAGTGTTGCATTAATTTATTCATCATTTACACTACTAAATAACATGATATATTTCCATTAATACGTCAGTAGTTAATTTGAAAGTTAATTGCATTACTTTTGTTAAAAACTATCATTCTGGATATTAATTAACAAATTTCAAAACAAAAATTCCCCATACCATTTGATATTTGAACTACAGACACATTACAGTTTCTCATTTGTTTTAGTATAAATACAAATTAAATTACTCATTACACTCGAGCTCCTAATTTCGATTATAGTGTTACTTACCTTATGAAAATTGTTTGTTAAAGATTAATAAGACACTTTCTATGACAATAATTCTTTTATTATAAAAAACTACGAACATTAATCTAGCTTACGAATAGATAAGGATATCCCAAAATTAACCTAAACTAGGCCTATTCCTTTAAAAATATATTAACCGATTCAACTATAATCCTAAATTTCCCTATAACTCGTGACAAAGTCAATTAAACAAATTTAAAGACCTTCCTAATTGTAAAACTCGAAATGCCGGATACAAGAAGATAATTCCATCTTAAATTAATACAGGGATTGCGATTAGAATTTAAATTATAGATTACCTAATTGCATATTGAATTATTGATTAAAGATTATAAAGGCAAGTTAGCCCATTTAACCAACTTGATCCGATATAATGGAACTGAACTGTACTACGGTATGTGCAAAATATGCATTGACGGTCAAATTACAAATGAGATAGATGATAAATCTTTCTGTGGTGTGATTTGTCGACAACATAAACTTAATGTTTACCGTGCGAGGATCTATGTATAAACCAAAATTAATACTTATCCCACCAAAATCGATATTAATTAATAAAATTAACTAATGTCAAAGCGAAACCGGCAGTAAATTCTTGATGGCGCCTGCATAATTTAGAAAAGGGTGATTGTTCTGAACATCGGGTACCATATTCGGAATCGTAAATTATTAACGGTTGTGTTAGATGCAAGAAACTGTTAATGGTTAAATTGTTCTAGTTTAAATAGTCCGTCGGTTTGTATGTGTAAATATTCTATTTTATTTCCACCATTGTTTCTGGGTGAAATGAATAACTTAGTCGGTGTAAACAAATGATGATATCAAATATTTAGGGAGTCTGCAAACACAGACAGACAACAAGTAGTATTTTGAGAACTTAAAACTGGACTTCTGAACGTTTTTAAAATTGGCCACAATTGAATAATCTTCAATTTTAGTGTCTGAACTAATTTCCTTGACATAGAGCAGCATCAAAAACAATGCAGGATGATTGGCGTAACCCGAACTCTGTTTTTAACTGAGTTACGAATTCGAAGTAGGGCACGGGCTAATGAATCCGGACCGAATCGAGGTTCGCATCCACGAACGTAGAGCCCGAACAACAACACAATTACTTGTTTTCTCGGCGACATAATTAATTAATCCTCGCACAGGTAATAAGTATAAAACTGCACGCCCTATTACCCTGTTGGTTGAGTGTCTATTACTTGTATGATCGTAGCCAGACCAAAAATTACACAGTCGTGGGCTCTCCCTCGTAGCCCTCGTCCGGACTCTCCGTCAAGACTTCATTAACGCCATCGTTCCGGTCGTTTAAAAGTCCGGACTCCGTTTTGTCGACCCTGTTCCTACCTCTGTCGCACTCACTCTCCGTTTGGGCACCGACGCAACGTTTCGACACGGTCTCGCGATTGATTGCGTGCAGATTAGCTGGCACGAACGACGGCCATTCGGTCGAACAGCATGGCAACGACGTGGGAGCCTCTGCCGAATCCTGGTGAGGAGACGCAGGGATTTCCGGCGGACGTTCCGGGTAGCCGTCCGCTGTGTAGCGGACGTCCGCCTGGTAATCGTAGTCCAAGCTTCTGGTCAGAAACTCAGCCTCCCTCGGAAACCTGCAACAAATATCGATTAAAAAGTAAAAAATTTTGCCCCACAAAAAATTCAAAGAGAAATGGATGAAGGAAACAGTGGCATCTGAACCTATCTAATCATAGCTATATTCGTATCGATCTTCCGGTGTAAAAGCAGATGCCGGCGACAAAAGGGACGCATCAAGCGTAAGAATTGTTCAAGAGGCACAGTGCAATACAAGAGAAACGCAATAGGGTTGACGATCACCTGGATTCGTCCCCTTTTCCATGATATGATAATGCGAGGAATGCGGCCAACTCCTTGTCTCAGATTGCTAATCAAATTAAGTTGCGCTTGACTGTGAAGTGCCATCTGATGGAAGTGGATCTTGGAGTCAGTTCAAAAATTAATTTACTTAGTCATAATGATGGTTTAGCCAGATTTCGCACAATAAACTTCTGCTTTAACAATTAAGCACAACAAGGCAGCAAATAAGTAAATTATGATTACATTTTTTAATTTAATCAAGTTTTGTTTGTGAAATTAAATAAATCTAATTAAACTCACCGATTGATGGAATTGGTCGTGGACTGTCCCTTTAACCTCTTGCAGGGCAATGTCCTATAGTAGTTCTCATTGACCGTTTTCCTGTATGCCACCTTCGGCAGACCATAATCCACGGGGTAACCTTGCGAGTCTAGCACACATCTGATGTTTCTCAGCCCCCTTAAGTGAATTTCACTCTCCATAACATTGCACATCATTTGATCGGCTCCATCGCCTTCACGTCTGTATCCTAGCCCGGTTTCAGTGCTGTTAATCAAATCAGGATTTTGTTCCAGTTGATAACGCCTCAAAGAAGAAGGACTGTGAATGTGGTTGGCTATTGGAGGCAGTGAGTTGAGAACTTTGCAATGCTGGACCCCGTACAGCATCATGTCGTTGGAGTCAGGTGTTACGTTCGATTCAGAAGTGGTCTCTAGTTCTTCCTGTAATGTTTCAGTTTTGCTTTCCTCCGGGGTGTGTTGCAGAGTTAGTTCTTTGGCTTTGTTTCGTTTCTCTTGCCGCTTACGCTTTCGGTGGCAGCGAAAAATTAGGAGGATGATGACAATGATGATGATGAGGGTTAGGATGGCGGCAATGATAAGGGCGATGAGAAAGTATTCATAGGGGAAGGACACAATAATCACAATGGGGTCTTCCTTGAGCAATATTTTAATGGTAAAGTTGGACTGGGAGGACCCGGCTGCGTTTTCCGCATTGCAAACAAACGTACCGTTATCGTCGACGTTCGCATTGTAAATGAACAGTTCGCTGCGTTTGTTTTCGGAGCCCTCTTCGACAAAATAAATCAAGTGTAAGCCGGGAGCAACTAGCGTATTGTTCTGCAGGATCCGGCCTTGAAACCACCAGGACACAGTGGCTTCCGGCTTAGCATAGACGTGACACATGAGGGACACGTTTTTTCCCTCGCCCAATTCGAGATAGAACGTGGTAGGCGAGATGTCGGGCAGGCACGCCAGCTCTGTGGTCGGTATCGATTTAATAATGCGGCCCGAGAGCCTCGGTGGGCCCTTGCACACCGGTTCGCTCGAGAGCGGTACGTTAAAATTCAGTAGCCAAGCGTGAAGATCTTGGATGTGACAGTCGCACTCCCAGGCGTTCTTCTGCAGTTCCACACCTGAAACAAAATACCGCTTCGTTATGTGTTTGCCGGATAGCTTGCCTGTTTGCATGTTGGGCGAGATGGCTTCTATTGTGGCACGGCCGAAGTGAGGTTTTGCGGGATTATTTCCAATTGAGATAAGGCGGTGCAATTTACATAATCAAATCAATTTATGTATCTCCGGTTTTGGTAATTTAAACTGAGATGAACTTTTAAAATACATTATTAAATTGTTTGTCACTTGACACATTATTTAAAAATAAATGGTTATTAAATATTAAAAAATAAAGTTCATTATTGTTATCTAGTGAATTTTACAAAATAAGAGGAATATAAAAATGTCTAGTAGTTTCCATTTGCTCACAAATAAAATTTCTGAATAAAACTCCTCTTGTTAACAGTCGAAAGAATCTCGTGGTAATATAAGTGTGTTTTGACAATGTTACTGTGTGGAACGACTCCTAAACAAGTAAACTTTTGAACATCGAATGTAAATTTTAAGTCAACATGTCTTATAACTTTCTTAGGTGATATATGCACGATGCAACTTTTTGTAGCCTGCTGCTTGTTATTTCTTGTTATATGAGGTTTTGGAGGAATAAGCCTTTGATATCCTTTTCCTTTCTCACTGATCTTTTCAAAAAAATAACTAAATATAGATTACGATATTCACACAACAAAGTAGCTGAGATTTAATTAAAAATTTTATAGACAACAACAGGCTTTCAAAGGTGCAAGGAATGATCCTGTTTAACTACCATAACCGTACGCATCCAAAGTAAAAAGTAGCACTATTTTCTTTATTTATCCATTATAATGAGCTTGTGAAGACATGTACAACATACAACTTTACAACACTGACAAACTTTAATGAGGGTAACAAAAGTGTCCCTGCGTAGGTCGGTAATATCTACATCCATCTAGATTTTCACCTTGTTTTTATCTTGTTGTGATTCGCATAAAACATAATATATTTAACGCACGACCTTTTATAGCTTTACCCAACAAGAGTGTATTTTATTTGTATTGCTTTGTGTTTCTGTACCTTCACAGTTTACGGCTTCGTAACATAATTAAGTTAAAAACTCAAAATGACTCATATTTTATGTGGCAAATTTGAGGGTTATTAAATTTGGAATATACAAAGTGTCTTTTAATAAATATCAAACTGTTGTATGTATATAAATTGTAGGTAATATTATAATTTTTTAATTTAATTATATATATATATATATATCCTTCAAAAGACAGAAACTACTAAACTCTAAATATTAACATAAAGTCTGATATATAGAACATTACCTTTGATATTTTCTGGCAAAGTTTTCCTCCCAGGAATAGTTTTGAGTCTGTTTCCATCAATGTGCAGCCATTCAAGACTGTGGAGGCCTTGAAAGGCGCCTTCTTCCACATCAAACAACGAGCAGTTGCTCAGCTCCAACGTATTCAAATACGTCAGATAATTGAAGGACAACGTTTTGATCGTGTGTATCGGATTGAAGTTTAAAATGAGTCTCATGAGAGAGGGGCAGTGTTCGAACGCCTTGGTGGGCACGTGCTCGATGTAGTTATTGGACAGATCCAATTCGACCAGATTGGACAGACCTTTGAACGCCTCGTCGTCAACCGTTTTGATCCTGCAGTTCGACAGAAATATACGTTGCAGATTTACGAGATGGATTTTTAGGAACAGTTCCGCGGACAATTCTTCGAGTCGGTTGCCGGAAAACTCCAATATTTGCATGTCTGGATTCACTCCGGACGGCACGGCGTCCAGATTTTTGTTTGAACAGTCGATTGTCTGTTTGCCGTTTTTCCATTTGCACGTGCAGTGCTTCGGGCATGCTGATGCCACGTTGCAGCTCATATATATCCATAGAAATACCAGAAGGATTTTGTTAGGCATTTTTTTAACTCGCGTCCAACTGTTCACATGTTTATCCAATCTGAAACCAAAAAACAGCAACAAATGTGTTAATCCATCTACAATACTGTGAGTAAAATAAAATTACTTATAAACATATGTATTTATCCATTTTATTAGTAAATAATTGTTGTTCATGATAACATCTTTAACAAACTATAATTTTAATGTAAAAGATAAACAGTTTTCCCATAATATATCAAATATCATGTTTGGTACAAAAGCTATTACGTAAAATTTAGTTTGTTTTGATTAAAATTGATTTATTTCTATAAAATGTTTCTAAAATAATTACTTTTACGTACAAATATATTGAAAATTACTAGAAATATTAATTCTGGTTGTTTTTGCATTCATATCAAATATTTTTTGGTAAATTACATATTATTAACCAATTAAAATATTTTAAAATAATTTAAAGCAACTGTAATTTTTTATAATATATTATTGTAAACATAAATATATAAAATATAAATATAATCTATCTTTGTATGACATTTATGTGCTCTAATATCTCTATTTAGCAGAGTATTTAACACAATACTCACAATACCATTTCCACACAAATAATGTCTAATGCGCTAGTTGCCATTTAATGACCCGCAAAATTGCATCAAATATGTGTCATTATTTACACTGCCACCCTTACAAGGGAAAGATAAATTGTCTTATGTAAATAGTTTTCAACCAAATAAACTGTACAATACTTGAGAATGCCGGAAATCTACACTGATAATGGGTTAACTCAAGCTCGATTTACGAGGGAAACTTCAAAATTTTAGGGTCGTATAACTATTTACGCTCAAATTTTGGACGTTCACTTAATTTTCTGTAATAAAATTAAAGGGCTGAACTGTCCAGTTTACATATTTTCGCAACACTTGTTATACGTCCTAAACGGTGTTTCAAACGTGTTAATTTTAGAGCGTCTGGAGAATTCGACGGTGGCCCGATAAACTTGGGTAACATTTTCCCCACTCAAAATAATTTCTTTATTATCGTTGCTAAAATACACCGCACATATAAATTATCGGCATGTGTTTGTGACAAAATTGCCCGAGAAAAGTTTACGATGAAAGCAAGAAAAAAAAAAACGGGCAGTAAAAGCGGCAGATTTCTAACAGACAAAAGATTATTGAAGCGAAAATTGGCAAAAAACGGCGCCGTTGCTAATATTCCCTCACACTAACTCGCTGAATTCTAATTAACTACTTTTATATAAGAATATAAGAAGATAAATTAAAAATTATTCTTGCTCCTGCGTCGTCTGCTCGGCAGATGCACCGTAATAGCTTTATAATAGGTCTGGTGTGGATTCCGAAAGAAAGGAAAAGTCTGCAGTCTGTAATTTGTAAAGTTTTTTCCCCTGTTTATTTCGTTTAATTGAAATTAAATTAAATCCCGGTTTTAACATTCGCCCTGTAATTAAACTTTCTTCTAGAACGTAAACATTTGTATATAGCTTTCTGGTTATTTATTCAATTCAAAGGTAGCTTAAAAAATGATGGAACCTTTAACTAATATGTAAACTAATTTAAAAAAAGCCAATGTTTGACGTCTAGAATTTACAGTTTAATTTAATTAATGAGTTTGATTAAAAAAAGTAAATACCTTGCTTTAATTAAGTCTTTGAATAACAAATTAATTTGGAAAACAATTCACTTAGTTGGCAACATTCATTCCATTATGAAAATATTAAGTTTAGGAAATATTTAATAAAGTACATATTCTAAAACATAAATTACCTGCGGAAAATGTGGATTTAAAATAACATTGAAGAAAGATTAATGATCAGATTTTCGTCAAATGGACATCAATTAGCTAAAACTACCGAGATGCATCAAGTTCGCAGCGTCTGGAATGTCTCTTCCTAATCCTCTACAAGGAACTACAATTCCGTAATTGAATGCGCTGATGTGTCTTTACGTCTGGAGTACGCTAAAAATTCTCAAAGTATTTTGCTGGGCATCCCTTAACACCAGTTCTTACTAGAAACTGTACAATTAAATATACAATTTGTAACTGATATTGTAGAATAAATGTTTTTATTTCGAACGTGTAATTTTTTAATTACGTAAATTAATCCGCAACTCAATTATCGATTTAAAACTGTGTACAACAACATTCGAGTAATAGAATTGATGTTAAATTTTTGTCTGTTATTCTGTTCAAATGAATAAATTAAATGCAATTTTTATCAAATTTTAAAGCATACATATCAATAAAATGTTTAGTGCGTTTAATACTAGACTATACGTTGAAATTTGACAGTTTGATATTTAAACTGGCACAAACATATTTAAATGTTTATGATACTTTGTAAATAATTCATATTTATAGTCAATTATATTGTTTATGTTATTAATTTGCATATAATAAATGTTTTAAAATCAATACTTTTGAATTGGAAATTAACTGTAATTAATACGAATATTAATTTGTGTGTAAAGAGGATCCATTGGTTTTGTTATACATAACGCAGATAAATCTGGAAAATTTTCCACAATCCTAATTGATATCAAAATATTTGTTCTTTATTATAGATTATAATTAATATTAAAATTAAACAACAAAAGCTTCACCTCATTTTTTATTTTTATTTTAAGAGTACTTTTTTGTTATTTTTTAATTTAATTCCCTATAGTTTTTTAATTAGTAGTATTTTGGTATTTCTCAAATCGATCGATCATATAAATAATTTAATTAAATAAAATTCGTAAATTGTTTGATCAAAGTGATCGTGGATGCATTTAACATTAAATCCCATTGTTTTCAGCTTTATTATCATCGTAGTCGCGTAGCAAGCAGAAATTTATTCCTAAAAGCCATCTAAGGAGCCATTATAATACATCAAGATACCGGCAATATCATCGAATAGTTCCTAGACAATTTATATAAAAATTACGAATACGTGCTCGTGTGCTCCTACGATTTAACTTTACTATAATGATCCCTCAAGGAATTTCGAACACCGATTTAACATCGAATTTGTGCCCAATTAAAAATCTTCATGTTTACCTCGTAATTTTCAAGTGAATAAATCTCCCACCGTTTCCTACTGTGCAGTTTCGACGGGGTGATAAAAATGGCGGCGCTTAATGTACGTGCATTTAATCCCCGAAAATACTACTCATCAACATAAAAAACATTTTTTTCGGTTTCCCCATTACAAGATTATTCTTTTCATGGACGCCGAAATATCGATATTACGGTTGCCCGGTCGCTCTTCTAACGGGAAAGGGTGAAACTGCGGCTTTCGTCCGACGACCCGAACCCTCCGTACGGCAAACGTTTCGCTGCAATGAATGGACCAACAACAAAAGAGTGATTGCTTTCGGTTTTTTTTACGTTTTACATTTATTTCAGCTTCTTCCAGTTAAATTTTACAGCGCGTCTTTTCCGATTGCTTTAACTCGACCGACCCCCCATAAAAACAATTAGATTTATTTTACAATAAAATCTAAGTTTATTTATCGCGGACACTTTTAACACATTGTAAATTGCGTTTCACTCGGATGGTGAGTCTGTATTTTACGATTTAGCGTTGATAAGACGGTAAAAAGGGTCGGGATCAGTTTAATCCGAAACTTGGGCTTAGAAAAATTAGATAAAGGTGTTTTATGTCAGTGATTTTGCATTTTCCACTCATAAATTCAAGCACGGTTTAAAGCCGACGATAAAAAATTATAAAACCGTCGTTGAAACTTATTGATTGGTGGAACAATGACCTGGAAAATAATAGAAACATCAGATTTAAAGGCAAGGAAGGACGCTTAATGTTCTTTATGTCCCGAGGATTGAGGAAAACCATTATATGGATTCCGTTCTTATCTATTACATATTTTCTATACATGTGAATTACTTTTTATTTCCGCCAGTCATACCTCTCATTCATCACGTTTTTTGCCAAACATGTATCCTGCCACACGCGTTTTATAAAATGTCAGTGGGATTATAAATAATACAATATCAAAAGGTATATTTTCAATCGGTAAATATATAAGGGATTTTTAGGGATGAAATCAAAATATATCATCGTTTATTTCAAATATTTACACTATATTGTTTCTACAATTTTACCTACATTTTGTTCCTAAATCAATTTAATTTAAATAATTTAAAAAATGTTAATATCCTCTTTTCATTATTAACACCTGTAAACAAGGAGGTGTGCTATTTCTTTGGCCATTTATAAAATTTTATTAAACCAGTAATAATTAGCAAAGAAAATTAATTGTATTGTATTAATAAATTAAATATATTAAACTCAATGAGAATAATATCATTGAAATATATATATGATGGCTTCTCATCATTTAACATTTGGTTTAACAATTGACAAAATAATATACCCGATTTGTGTATCAGTGTTTAAAAATCGTAACATCGTAATTAGAGAAATTAATTGAGGCTTTTTACGAATTTTAATTAACCTCGTAGCAAAATGTTCGTAATTTAATTAATTGATTAACGTCCGAAATCGCGTTAATTAATTACAAATTATACTGGATTTAATAATAATTATGCTGTATTTTCACGAAGAAATTCGTTTAGTTAGACAATTCAAGAAATACGACGTGAATATTGGATAATTGTGTTTTATGCAAATGAAAACTAGCGTTTGCGTTCTGATACTAATAATTTTACATCGTGTAATTTTATTTAAAACTTCCGCAGCCATCAGATTTACGTCTCTCGTCTCCTTAATTTTATTACATCTGTATTCGCATAAACGAGACAAAATAACGTAGGAAATATTGAAATACACAGTCACAACATGCATTATAAATATACGTTTTATCGTGAAGAAGCTTATGCACGTGTACATGGTGTTGGGGATTCTCCTGGGAGCCGATAAACATGGAATACATTTTCCAAATCCAGCCACAGTTTGACCATTATTATGTCTGTCGCGAAGATTTCTAGACGATTGTTTGGTGTTTAATGGAGCCGTGCTTTCGATGGCGATAAAGGAATTGACGCAAACTTAGCGGAAACATTTATATCCAAACTTTTCGTATATTTTATCTTAATATCTAAGTTAATGATGAGCATCCACCACTCCAATTGATTAAAAAAATTAACTCGGGCAATAGTTTAATTTGCGTTAATTGAAACTCATCAATAAATTTAATTGGCCACTATCAAAGTGTGTATCAGTAATATATTAAATATGTACATAAGTGAATCCAAACAGATCTATCAGGAATGGTTGTAAATTTAATCATTTATATGTATGTAACGTATGAGAAAGCATCACCCATTCTATTAAAACTTGACAAAGAGGCAAGAGTAAATCTTTGAAGGGAATTCGTTTTGCCAGCCATCGATTACTGTACCACGATGTATAACAAAAGTGGCACATAGTTCGATATCCAATTAATATCTGTCCGAGCGGTACAGTTACCTTCTACAAGTCACATAAAGAAGTATTAGAAATTTATCCGATATCCCACTGTTCTGTCGAATCCATCTTTCCCGCTTTTTCCTCCGTCCGTCGAAAAATACAGTCACAAGAAATTTCATTCAACGCACTAGGTAATCACCAGCCGTTTTTTCCCAATCCCATTTTCAGATTGACGTCTGTTTTTTCCCGTCCGTATTAAATTCAAAATTGCACATGAACCGTATAAGTTTAATGGTGTAACCGGAAAACAAGGAATGGCAAAATTAATATATCTGGTGGATGATAACTGCAATATTTGTATGTGGTAACGCTAGAGCTTGACATCTGAATTGGATTAATTTATTCCCCTGTCGCTGTATCTACAATTTACATCTGGCGGATGGATTTGCCTACACAACCTAAATCATCTGCTTGTACCACTCTAACGCAATTATTTATTTTATGGCAAATCCCAAACTCAATCTCATTACCGGGAATAATATTCGTCGGGTTATACGTAAACAAACTCAGACGCATTCCTTTTGCATTAATTGTCAGCGAATCTGCGTTGTCAACATCGATCTGCCGAGAAGTAAAGCCAGCTAATGGAATTTCGGACGATTCCATGATAGATGCACACTCATTAATTAATTTTTATAATACTCATTGATGCAGTGGCACCTTAATTGAACACATGTACATTATTGCAGGCTGGTGAAATTAGCATTTCGAGGGAAAATTGCAGTGATAAATTATGGGTGGGCGGTAATAGGTTTGTAGGTAGGTATATTTGTTGGTACTGAGCCATGGCATAATCTGTAAATTGGTCGGTTAAGCGAGCGAGCCAATAATCACTCAGCCAGAAGCAGCCAGTTCCTACTAGTTTAAAGTCCGGATAATTATATATTTACTTTATTAAACGATTCTCTGCATCATTGATATGCGGCATTTGAATGTGGTCCGTTCTCCCGTGAGGATGAGCGTGGTCCATTAACTTATGTCACAAGTTTATGTTAACGGATCAGAAGACTGTCCCGAATTAATAAAGGGGACAACTAAACCGTGCACTTGCGCCAATTTACGAGCCCCAGGTTAATCTTGAATAGTCAAAACTTAATGATGGTTAATGTCACGTGGTAAATGGTTTGTTTAAACATAGCGAATAAATATGTACATATTTACCTCAATCAACAATCCCCTCATTATTGATACGTGCCATTTTAGATTGACCACTTCTCCGGTGTAAGGTCCATTAAATGCAACAAGCTTCCATTAATGGACCACAAGATAAATATAGAGTAGGTTAAAATTAAACTTTCCTCTCTTGTGTTAATGAAACCACTTTTTTAACACAGTCAATTTAAGTAAATGTTTATCTTCGAAACTCCAATATTCAGATAAAATATATAAAAAGTTTGTGTTTTCCTCAAAGTTTACGTCAATCTCTTCAGCCCCATTGGAAACACAACTCCATTAAACACCAAACAATTGTATTTAAATCCTCGAGATAGACATTAAGTCTTTCATAATAATGGTGAAACTTCGGCTGGATTTGGAAAATTCATTCCGTGTTTACCGGTTCCCAAGACAGTTCCTAACATAACTTGTACACGAGCATAAACTTATTCATGATAAAGCGTATATTTATAATGTATGCATGCGGTTGTACACTACAATATTTACTACGTTATTTTGGTGACCACACATAGGTGATAAAATTAGAGAAGTTGTAATAATATTAAGTGACTACAAATTTAAATATTTGTGCTCATTTTATTCGTTTATATAGTTTTAATTATAAGTAAGTACAGGCATTTATTTATTTTATCAAAAATTTATATTTATTTAAAAAATCCAGAACAAAAAATGAATTAAAAGAATCTAAAAGGAAATGTCCTTATTAATTTTGTTTAACCATTGACCAATAGAAAACTGAAATTTTTAACTTAAGTACTTGTTGTAAAACGACAGATAAAACATGGTTAATTACCTAAGTAATAAAACAAATCCTGATAAACTTTAATGAACCGATTAGAAATGAAAGTTGAATTAATGAGGCACCACAAAAGAAAAGTCGCGCAGTTCAGTTCAGGCTACGATTGTGGAACATTTTATATTTTTTTGTCTTTGAGTTGGCGTAGCTGCAGAATTTCTTGAGATTTGTGAAGGGCTAAGTGAAAATCAACGGCACTTACATAGCGGCAAGTGTGAGAGCACGTTCCACCACAAAATGTCTTAATCATGCACTTTTTCCTCGACAATAACATGCCGAGAAAATCTTTTGTTCCGTGTCTCGATTTAACATTTGCTCAGCGCCTTTAATCTTTTTGACTGTTATAATTGGAATGTTTAATACTTTACTGATTTCTAAAAGCACGACTAATTAACATTTAGCTTAGCGAACTGCACGCCCCACAACCACTTGAAAATTAATTCTTTTCACATATACCTGTTTACTTTTACAAGGTTTCAAATTACACGTTGATGTGAACTTTGAGCTTCTAAAATATTTATTCGGTATTTTTGAGACATATTCATTGTGGTTAAGGAACGAGAAAAAGTTCAACAAAAACTGCCTTTTCTCCAAATTTTACCCTTTGTCAGAAACTTTACCTGCATGTAGGAAATGCAAGTAGAAGAATAAATAGTCCAGGCCATTATTTACTTTGGGATATTTGTTTGCGCAGCATGCCCCCATAACAGAGTATAAATTATTTTAATATGCTTTATCTAAACTCCTCTGCACAAAAACTGACTTACAAGGGTCCCTATGTAAGTGAAATATGTTTCGTTTTATGGTGGACTGAAATTGTGTTTGGAATGTTTTTCTTTGTTAATCGGAAATGATAAATTCGTGCTGATGCAGGTTCGGATGCATAATCATTAAAATTTTGCGGATTTATCTGATTATAAGATGGGATTATAAAATATTAATGCAGTACAATTTATTCGTGTGGAATGGACATTGTGAGCGAGAAACAAAATTAAATTGCATCAGCAAATCCAAACAACTTTGCTTTTTGTTGTTGAGAAAATCTGTATAAAAAAGATTAATTAAAAATCGGCATTGAAGTTTGGACAAAAGTTTTCGGAATTAATCAATAAAGTCCCTAAAACAAAAGTTTCCAGACGGTACCGCAAAAGGATTCAATTTTAAATAAAAGAGATTTGATGGAAAAGCACGTGAAATTACTTTTTTATGATTTTTAGAAATTATAATTTGAACATAATTTTTAAAATAAACACTGTTGCTGAAATAATTTTAAAACCTTCCTGTAAAATTAGTCATAATTTAATTATTCTGTATTTAAGGCTCTTAATTGAAGGAAATCTAGATTTGATTTTATCTACTTAGATTTATTTTAGGAAAGTCTAATATACTTTTATCTAAAGTGCTTTTTAACACTCTATTTATTTGACAAGAATCTCGATGTCCTCTTGAGAACACGATATTGAAGTCATATATAACTTTTATCGTGTATTTGTTATTTTAGGAAGGATCTTACAACTTTTCTATAAATAGCACAAAAATTGTTATGAGTGTATAAAAACCCCTATTGATATATTATTCGAGAATTTCTGTATAAATAAGATTCATTAGGGGCTGCACTGGTTGAATTGGAGGGTTGTTTGGAGGGAAACACGTACGTGTCTCCAGGAAAAATAATCCCGACAGCAACGTCGGGCAGGAAACCAGTAAATAAACCTGGAGGAAACTAATGGCAAAGAAGAATTGCACATCCGTCAAAGGAAATCAATTCCGCCCTCCGATAGATTGATAAATTGCTGTAACCTTCGCAATGGCCACTGTGATAAACCGGCTTTGATCTGGATATTTCCACAGTCCAGTGGGTAACCCATTTTCTTCTACGGCAAATACGGATTTAATTAACCGTGTACTTCTATGGTAGTTACGAGACTATTACGAAGATTGTTGATTGATGCTGTTTTAAGGGCAAACAACTATTTGAATTTTGTCCTATCGCATACTGACTCCATAAATTTCAACCCCGAAACGCATTACAAATCCTAATAGATTTGCAGGGAACAAAACATTTTTGATGTTCGAGCTGAAATCAGTTTAGACTCACTGCGACATAAAGTCAATAAATTACGGTTGCATTAATACGAAATCTGATATTTTACTGTAGCTTGTTACCAAAAATGGGCAAATTAAATATGTAGTAATGTTCGGCCCTTATGTGTATTTAGGTTAAAAAATAAATCCAATTAAAATGTTTAGTCCGCTCTGCGGTACACATAATAAAATAAATGAATTAATTTTATGACACGAATTTTGTGCCTACATAACCATTATTATTGTTTTTTCGCAGATCCGCCATGAAATTTGGTGTAATAAATAGACGAACGTATACATTTAAATTAAATTACAATGCAAATTTGTAATGCATATGAATAAATAATTTATTAGTTGAATTTAGTTAAATTTTAGTAATTTTATATTTTACGGTTAGTATGTAAATACTTGGCTGTCACAATTAATTTGCATATTACAGTTGCCTGATTAATAAATAATTATGTCATTATTATTATATTTGGCATTTATCATGTTAACGAAGAGAATCCATTTTCCAGCGTTTTACTCTAATAAAATTACCATTCTGGTCGTTCACAATCGTATTCATTTCGCAGGAAATTTATTTATTAAAATTCTGAAAAAATTCTTAAACAAACAGATTTAGGTATTGGTTGTTCCTAATAGGAAAAAACTGTTAAAAATAAACAACAACGAAAGGTTATGTAAACGTATAGCTGCAAATTATGTTTGCTTATACAGAGTGGTCGGCGAATCGACAGCATCTCATTGGAAAAACCTTTTAGAGGACAAAGGCGTGAAAATATTTAGAATCCCCGTAACCTTCTCCTCGGAGAGCTGCAAAGACGAACAGAGGCAAATATAAAAATGAAATAAAAGCGAGCTGTTAAAGTTTTTGAAACAATTTGTATGTCGGTATAATTATTGGCCGTCGGGCGTTGGGGCGTTGCGGCGTTGGGGCGTAAATAACGAAATGGCGTCGTAATTTTTCTTTGTGCGAATTGGAACATAAAAATCTTCAGCGACGCCTTTGTATAATGGCCGGATCGATTTTACATTTGCGGTGACCCCTCGAGAAATTTGTTAGGCCCTCCAGAGTTTGTCATAAACTTTAATAAATTCACTGGCCTGTGAGCTTTTGTGAAGTGCAGTTCCGGGTCCGACGTTGACCTAGGAAATTACATTAGGATCCGTGTTAGTGTTATTGGCATGAATGCCCAACTTATACGAGCCTCTAATTCATACCAGATCTATTTCAAACAATTGAATTAGTTTATACCTTATCTTGATGATCAAACTTGTACGTACAGAAATTCCATCCATTAATTTGTAGAGTCCCTTTCAATACAGCTTCACACATCACTGGCTTATTATATGTTATTATTAATTCATTCAATTCCAAATATTTTAATCCCTAGCCGTCACGGGACGCCATTCTTCCCCCTTAACAGAGTAAATTAATAGTGACAACCAATTTAATCAAATCCAACATAAATTCTAAACAAGCACAGACTAAAAACACCCCTTTTATAAATTTCGGAGGTGTAATTGCAAATAACCCTCAAACAATTTCATTAAAAAGTACGTTTGGCATTGCTCCAAAAAGTAGAAAGAAAAAAACGAGAAATCTTTGTGGTTATTCAGGTTCGGTTCTTTGTTGTCTTTACAAAGCCGAGCCAAGTATTTTTTGCTGGCTACGAATAGTTTATTAATCTTTATGTTGAAAAAGCTTTTGCGTTATTTCGGAACTATAACGAAGAATGTTTCAGGGCTATTTATCATAGTTTGCCATGAAAGGATTCCTTTTAAAGTAACGCATTAAAAGTAATTAGGCTTTTTCTGTCCTTAAAAAGTCCGTTTGTTTAATGTATGAATGCAGTTTGTTCAAAAGACGAGGTCCAATATGTTTTATGTTCATTGCATGCTTTGTTTGTCAAGCTGAATCCCGTTTCTTATCTGAAAAACTACTGCTTTATTACTTTGTCTATTGTAAGGTTCAAGTTTTGGCTTTTATTAGATTTATCACACGGTGGCTGTGTTCTTAAATTTTTTGCCTGAAAAATTGATAAGCAATGACCTAGATTGGATAGTTTGAGACGTGCTCGACACTATCAACTACATCACATTTGAGTTTCCCTTCACGTTTACTTAAATGATCGATATTACCGGATGGCAAACATGAATCTAGTGCTTGACAATGTTCATACATATCCAAACAGTCAACGAGAACAATTTGCTATGAAAATATGTTGGAAATGTTGAATTTTCCTTAAGGCTTTTTATCGTTTTTACGCAAAATGGCAAGGAAATAAGATGTCTTTAAATTATGTATGTCTAAGTTATTAGTTTTGTTATTGCGACTTAATAAAGAATATATAGATTAAAGTTATCTTGTGATAAATTGATTAAAATACCGTTTACAAATTGCTTGTGTTTCTTTAATATCCTTATAAAATTTCATAATATTTATTTTTGTTGTTCTAGGGATCAAGAGGCTTGCACAAAGGTAAGATTTTAATCTATAGATTAGTCCGTAATAAATTTATGTTAAAATTAAAGTAGTTTCCCAAATTTTTTATTTCGATTCGAAACGACTTAAGACAAAAGATTTCGTCTTCAAAAGTTTACTTCGTCGTCTCATAAATAAAAATATGTTTCAGAGTTCAATGATATCTATAAAAGTACATTTTTCATTTACCAAATATTATTTTGTCATCAATAAATTTGAATAAATGTATGTTTTAGTGTTTTAATACTTACTTCAAAATATTTTTACGTCTTAATATGTCCAAAATGTTTTCTATTTTTATGTGTTAGTTCGCTATTGAAGTATTAATATCTTACATTGAATTATATTTCATATTTCAGTCCTTGTAATACATAAAAAATTAATACGAGTCTTTGCTAACATGACTGGGAGTTATTGTGTTTTATTGAATCAGAGACTACCTGAACCATATAAAAATCAATAACTTTCAATCTGGCCGAAACTAAATCTCAGATATCGTTATCAGGGAACCGATATACTTATCCAGGGGACATTATCTAACAGTTGCACCTACAATTTTTATATTTTTTCTATCAGCAGAAGCAAGAAGTTGGCGCTGGGTCTCCCTCATTCCGCTCGTTTTATGACATCATCAAATGCCTTCATCGGTCGACGTGCCCTGAATTAGGGATCCCGTAATCTATTAAAGTTCGAGAATTTCCCGATATTTGTTCATACTACGCAAAATGAAGGATTCGGGAGCAGTAAAATGCCTATGGATTTTACCATCGAGACTGTTAATAAAAAAGGAAACGAAATTTTTGTTCCCTTTTCGGTTGTTCTCCTCGAAAATTATGTATTTGTATTTCGGCAGGCAACGGAATTTATGAAATTATAATTAAGCATCCGATAAATTATTCATGAGGGTGTGTCCAATACAAAAAAAGGACACACTGGGACAATATTTACCAACATCTCTATTATCACATTCGGAACAGGTAATGGGCGTAATCAAAATCGACAAACAGATGGATCTAATTGAATCCAAACATGTCTAATTACTTCATCCAAACACCAAGATAATCAGTAGACAATCAAATAACTTGAAGACAAAGCGGCGATGTTGCATTGTCACTTTATGTCATTAAAACCTTAATTTGTTCAAAATAAACTTCGTCTGACACGCAGATTCACTCCAAATACGTTTTGTTTGCAAAACTGACAAGCTAATAAGTTTTTTGATAAACTATCACGAGAAAAAATTGAATAAAAAATACCGTGTGTGCCTTATTGTTCTTTTTCCACTATCTGCATTAAAAAGTTTTCAGTCTTTCATGTCTTGTCTATGTTCGCCATTATTTGGAATCAACCGTTTCAGATATGTTGCGTTTTTTCTATTTGTGCGTGAATTTTTTACTTGGACCGCAACCACAAACGTTAAAGATAATGTAAGGCTCGAAGCCTTTTCGAAGGGTGGGATTGCTTTTTTACAACTAGAAACGTTCTTTTTAATGTGAGGTCATTTTCTTATAATGAGAAATGCTTGTGACAATGTGAATAATTATCAAGTGGTCAAACAGGACAATAAAAAATAGTTAGTTTCTGTTACTAATTTTTGGTAATATAAATAAATTAAATACCTAAGCATTAAAATAATTATTTGCACCATTTTGCAAATACATTTAAAGAACATACGTATAATAGTCAACAATAGAGAGGAAAAATTAAAATCACTCATAATATGAAAATTTAATTTAGAAATAAAATTAGATTTCAAAGTTGTATAAATAAAAGGCCCTTTACAGAAGGTAAAATCTGCTTGACATTTATTGCGAACATAATTAAAAAACCCATCAACATATAAAAGTCACGACAACATGTGAGCATTTTTAATTTTTAATCATAAGGTTTTTAAATTTTTTATCTCAATTTAAATTTCTCATAAAATACACATATCTCTCCAGTTTTACAGAACATTACAGAATCATACTTTTTATTATTTATTTTGTTACTTTAAGGTTATAACTTTGTAATCCTTATAAAGTATGGAATAAAAGAAAACATTAAAATAACTTTTATCTTTTCTCCATATTGTCGTTTAATGACAATATTAAAACACACACATTTTTCGTGAGAGGCAATATTATTTTGATATATTATGAGGTGTAGTTTATTAGTTATAAAAATTACTTACACACTCTAACTTAATGTTTAAAATTTTGTTGTGAATTTTGTGTGTTTGTTTGGCTCTTTCATAAAGGATAATCGCATTGACTAAATGTAAGCCTTTATTTAATATAGAGCTTTAGGTTAATCCAATAACCTGCCGTCGTAAAACCACTTTCAGATTTATTATTATTTTTATAAGGTTTCTATACAAGACTGTTTATTTCAACCAGCAACTTACCGTATGTATATTTTCATATTTATACCAGATTTTTTATAAAGGAATTAGCCATAGAAGAGTAATCTTTCATGGAAATTGGTATGTTCCTGAAAGCGGCGAGAAAATCACTCAAGCTCAACACATTTAATCCTCGCGATTTGATTTTTTGCGTGGATTACGTTAAAAATTATGAAGGCAATAAAATGCGCTTGATAAAATTTAAATTTTCAGTATAAATTATGGGATCAAATTAATACTACGTCTAATTTTTGTTAAGGGAGCACATAATATATGAAAATTGGGTCGGAGACTTAATCTGTTCAGAAAACTGGTGTCTATATCGGTGGTCGTTGATAATTAGTTTCTGTCAACATTCAGTAACAATCTGGTAACGATCTGATTGATTTTGAGAGTGTTTGCTAATTCTCAGGGTGAAGCAAACTAATATTACATTTGTAAATAAAGCAGCAACACTATATTACATCGGGCACAACAAAATCTGAATTGATTTAGGTGTTGTTAATATTTTAGATGAAAAGGCAATATCCGATTCGAAGGATTAATTTAAAATAACGTTTGTTTTCGATATTTACTTTCCGAACGGCTTCGGTGTTTTCAAAAATCGGTTTTGTTCCATTCATTTTATAATACTTTAACGGTTTTTTGATGCCGTGCCCATCAAATTCTATCTACGTGCAGATTTCCATTAGAACAAAAGGCTGGTTACCGGTTAATCTTTCGCATACATTGCCCGAAATCAAATTAAATTCGTTTTCCACGGTGAGCGTTTTATTTCCACGATACAATATTTGCGGTGATCATGGCTGAAAACGTGTATCCGAGATGAATTCGAAAATGCGCACCTGCAGAAATCTCTATTAATTTATTCTCGATGAATTTTTTTCATGCAAAAATCTACCTATAATGTTAATTAAAATGGAAATTTCGTTTCAATCAAAAGCATCTTTAGTTTTATATAAACTGATTAAATTAGTAAAAACAAGTTTCAATTCACAGGATTAAAAATTCTCTCATAGTTATCTCATTTAAATATACTATGAACATTTTATGTTGTTTTATCTTTTGGTAGACAACTGCATATAAATTAAAATACAACATCCACTTTTAATGCAGAGTGGATAAGGCAAAGTAATTATTTTTGATGTCTTATCATACTTTGCCATCATCTTCGCTCTTTATCTAAATAACATATCTGCACCAAATACTGGCATATTGTTGTGATGTCTTTCAACCCCACATTTAATTTTCCAGGGTGTTTATTAAAATGTTACTTGTTTTCATTAAACACGTCTCTGTTAATATTTGGTATTAAATTTCAATTTCATGCAAGCTCGAAAAAACTTTTAAAGTAATTAATGAGTGAAATTAAATAAATAGAGTTCGCAATAATGTAAAAGGGTTTTAAAAAAAAACTGCCTGAAACTTTGTAAAATTTATACCTTTAATTTCCTGCAGGAAGTAATTACTAAACGGTTTGAAAAGTTTTCTGATAAAAGTGTCACCTAATCGTTATGATTTCCTTTTAAATTTTCGAAATTATTTTTTAGAACTATAAGATTTTATGCGAAGGGGGAATTTAATTTGTTAAGTGCAAAGCGATTCGTTTTATGACTTTCTTTTGTCGAGTGGACTTCAATCTGTAATTGCTCCGTTGTTCTTCATAATCGTTTGTAATTTAAAACATTATTTGAATCGTTATTCAAAAAAAAATGGAAAGAATGTGAATGTTATAAAAACACGGGAGCACACTTTAAGCGAACAACAATGCAACGAGTTATTTGTTTTCTCTATTCGCAATTTTACAAACACAAAAAAAAATGCGCGACATGAAATGCAATTTTACAAATTGACTTTTTTTTATTTACAATTACGCTAAGCGTGTCTCTTTAGCAACAGCTGTATTGCACGGGGGACCGGGTGAAAACAGTTGATTTGATTATGAAAGCTTGAAAAGTAATTGTTTCTTGGCTCCCGAACTCTTTTTCCTCGACTTTTAACAGGATTATAATCAATTCACGCGAATTTCAAAAGCAAAACAGGGCAAAACCTGTCGGTGCCAGTGATGAAAAATAATAAGCTTGGATTTAATTTCATACAGTCCCGCCTGCTATTTGTTTAGACCTTCATAAAGTTGCAGTGACAGATTTTCCAGTTTGGCAAAGTTTATCTTTAATGTCAAACTAATTTATTTCATAATAAATCGGGGAAGTTTGTTTATCGAATCTAAAAACTCGTTGCCATTTCATAAATAAATACGTTAATTAAGAGGACGAAAAGTTTTATTAATGAATGCTTATTAGCATTCCTGCGCATTTGGAAAACTGGAGTTTTTAGTAAAACATTGATTCTATTTCGTGGTATGGCACGTTAAATCTAATGTTGGCTAGTATAACAGAACAATCAATTTTACCATATAATATATTGACAAAAAACTTTGCTGACGCTTTTTCTCTTCTTACTAGCAGTGAGTCCATAGAATGTTACTGTAGCAATAGATTGTGATCGGTGTTACGAGCAGGATATGCATTGTTCTTAAGAATGTTCAAGTGCTTAAGGTGTCGTCGTTGAATAGATTCCAAGCTAATTTGATGGTTTGTGTAAATGGAATTCCAGACAATACTGCAATACTCAAGTTTGCTTCGTACTAGTGTAGAATCCTTCCTCACCAGCACATTTGGTGTAAGTTACAATAAATCATCTGTTTAGATTTAGGTGGAGGTTGTTACCCTGACACCATGCCACTGTCGACTTGATAATATAGCTTCAGATCATCAGCGTAAAAGCGTAGCCTAGACTGCAGCGTAAAAACAAAATCAACAAGTCATTGATGAATAAAAGGAATAATAGGAGTCCCAAGTTAGACTCCTGCGGTACGCCAGAGGATACAGTGCAAGTGTAAGATTTAAATTCGTTATACTTGACGTTAACAAGTACTGTTTCTAAAGTGTTGTTTGTTCAACAGTATAACATGGTCAATGGTATCGAATCCATGTGAAAAGTAAGTAAGTTTGAATCACTGAAACGTCCCGACTAACAACAGTTAATCATGTTAAAATTATGGACCACCTAATATATCCGCATAATACGTTAGGTTCAATGCAATGATGTAACGAGTCTGTGTGGGTAAAATAATAACGTCGTCGTCTGCATGCAGCAGCCTCCCTTCGGAGCCTTACAGAAACAAGATCGTTAATTAAAGGTTGCGGTTTAAAGTGAATATCTGCAGCCGTTTCACGGTCGGAATTATGTCGATAGCGAATTCCATTTACATACGCTCACATCATAATCTCGCAGCGCGAACTTTAAAATAATAATGTGGACAAATTGCACGCATAATTTCAATGCGGTTGCAGTTGTTCAAGTATTCGTGACGCGTTATCGCACTCGCTTCCAGTTGTGTCTGATGTGCATGTGAATTTTCTATATTTATTTTTGATTAAAATTCAAACACAAAACAATTCTAATATTAATTAGTAAAAATTTCAATCAAACAAAAATACTTTGTACATACACCGATTCGAATTGCAATTTTATGTTCCATAAAATGCGTTTTGCAATATTCGTAACGATCAAAAATAACTTTATTAAAAAATCCAATAGAGTTACACAGTAATAATTTTATGGACGCGGACGTGGTTGTTGTCATCAACCGAAATAAAGTTCGACGATAACGATAAAATAAATGAAAATATCGTACATTCCGTATCTTTTTTAATTAAATGCTCCCGAACCGTCGAAAAAGGGAGAAAACCCTATTTGCTTAACATTAGGTTTGTTATATATGAAAATGTTTCAGCTTCGTTAACCCGAACTGTTCATTTTAAATCACATAATTATACTTTATGCCAACTTTTTATGCTTTATTAATTTTAATTTTAGATTGACATTGAAAAGAGATGAAAGTCCCGGCAAAAATGTTAAAACATTCTTTTTTTCGTTGCATCGTTTCCTTCGTTATTCAGATTACAATTTAGGAGGTAATGGAATTTTTTCCGGTTACATTTTTTATTTAAGTTATTATAATGAATTAAATAATAAATTGTTGAAAATGGAGTTTCTTAATATTCAAAAATTAATAACACAAATTATTAATTAAACTTTAAATCAATAATTTTTGTTATTAAAGAAATGGCATTAAATCTAAAGCTTTAAATATTAAAATAATATTACTGATCAAAATAAAACATGTTTAAAATACACTGCTTTTCAAAATTATGGAATATTTACTAAAGTTTGAACATTAAATTATTAGCTTTGACCCTTTAGCCATATGGCATCCCAAAATTTTCGCCAAAATATTTGTTTTTGTTCATTAAACAGAAAAAAACTAAACTTCGACATTTCTTGTAATTTTAAAACAATTCCACTTGTAACAGTATTTTACGATTTACAATTATATTTTAAATCTTTACAAAGGAATGTCGACTAAATGTGACACAATCGGCGATTTCAATAGTGATTAAACGATTTTACGAAAAGGGTACCAACGAAAGAACACTTAGACAGGGGCGAAAAAGAATAACTTCATCACAAAACCGGTTTTTAAGAATCCCAGCACTTAGACAAAGGTTTGTAACCCAGTGTACTGCAGTAACAGTTTTCATTTTTATTATAATGTAAGAATAAGCCAGGACACCATAAGGTGAAGACTAAAGAAAGACTATATAACCCTGTACTACGCTGGTAGTTGACTGCAACACATCGTAGGAATCAACTGAACTTCGCTCGAGAGTACTTTCTTTCGGGAGAAGCTGAGTGAAGTCATGTATTGTTTAGTGATAAGTCCAGGTTTTCTTTAAATGCCAATGATCGTCGTAGAAGAGCATGTGGACAACCAGGAAAACGTTACACTCAATGTAATACAGTTGAAACACTTAAATCCCAACATATATGGGACTATATGTGAAGAGAAATAAGCGGACTTCAACTACGACCAAACATTTTAAACCAACTAACATAAAGGAAAAGATCATAGAAATTTGGGATAGCATTGATCAGGATGTTATATGAACATTAATTTTAAGTATGAGGTGACGTTGCCAAAAGATCATTAACGCACGTAGTGGAATTACTCCATGTTAATGTAAACAAACTTAAATTGAAGAATGTTAAAATTTTGTTATATGTAATTATTTCTTTAATAACATTGTATTTATATCTTTTTTAATTCATAGATTTTTATTAAAACTTAATTTATTTAAAAAAATAATAATATAAGAAAAATAACATACATATTTCACTTTTGTTAATTTTTAAAAGTATCCATAATTTTGCGACGCAGTGTATTTTTAAATCTATTTAATCTATGGAATTTAAATTCTCCACTTCAAAAAGTTGTTACTGATATTTTTAAGACAAATTATATTTTATAAATAATGTTACATACTTATGGAAATATTTTTTATTTCCATAAGTATATTTCACAATCTCAAAAGGAAAAATGCGACTAATTCAACCGTCAGAATATTTTCGTGTAGACTGAAACTAGGGCGTTTGAAAAAAATCATTTTGTAATAATTGTGCAATTTATTTATCTTCAACATGCTGGTGTTCTATTTATTAGGCCACACTGCAATGGGGGAGATTTCTGTCGTATTTCTATTGTATGAAGCTACGTCGTTCGTTTCAATTGAGGAGATTACAGTTGTTCCTTTTTATTCTCTAAAAACTAATCGAACGCCTAATTGTAAATTAGATCTTAAATTGAGTACGATAGGGATTGGAGAAGGAATATAAAATACTTTGCATAACAGGTTTCCAATTTTAATTAATCTGATTTGGTTGATTGAGTGTAATTCAAGTGTCGTCGGAGGAAATTTTCGCCTGAATACCTGTCAACATATAGTTTTACCTTTACAATATCCTTGAAACTTTAACCCTTAACAATGCGAAACTTTCCAAATTAACATGATACAATTTTTAAATTATTTTACTGAAAAAACAGTTTTAATTACTATTTTTTGTCTATCAGACTTGTAGGATTTATCACGATAAAATTATATATTTTAAATTTTATAAAAGTTTTTTATGTATGGCACAGATAGGTTTTTGTTGTAGAAATACAAATTTATACGATGTTATGTTATGTTACAACCCCGATTTTAATAAAACATTGTTCTTATAAAAAAAATTTGATCAACAGCATAAAAACTGCGAAACTAATAAAAAAATATTGAATTTATTTTATTAAATAAAGTAAAGTACTTAATACAGAACTAAAATTACAACGGAAAAAATAAATAATAAAAGGAGAAATATTCCTGAAAAATTACGTCATAATCAAATTCATTTATCATCAGAGAATATTTATTATTTTGTATTTATTTACTTTAGTTTCAGGAGTGGAGCTATAATTTATTCAAAATAAAACCACTTAATTATTCATGTTTGATTTTTGATTGTGAAATAACAACGTAATATTCCAATTATCTTAGACAGTTTATGAAGTTTGGCAGAGCTTCAATTAACCAAAACAGCCTTTAGTAGAACCATAACCACGTAGCCTTAAACGAATATTAAATCTGTGTCTGGGCGAGTTATTGTCCGCCTCCGAATTAAACCCGACGTGCATATTCATGTAATAAGGGCGCCACTTAAATTTTTATTGGCGAATAAAACAATAAATCTAAATTTCAGAGCGACTATAAAACAGCGACAGATGGCGATTAAAATTTCAGTGGCATATAAATTAAATATTCTGTAACGGGTTGATGTGCTCGGACAATCTAGAGCCCCTCCTATATTAGGACCGACTTATTAAAACTTAATGCACGCCGTTATAGAGTCAGCGTAAAAGGGAAAAGCTATCAAAAAGTTACTTTATGGTATGCAGGTGAGAGATACTGAGATACCGGTGGATTTTTGCTTTCAGTTTAAGTGGCCTGTTTATATTCTTTCCACGGATACGCCAATTCACTACGCCGCTGAAAAAAAATGGATGATCAACTCTGCGTTTCTGTCAAAAGCTCAATACACACACACGTATACTTAAAAAGCAGACGTTGTTTGAATTGTTTATTTTTCGACTAGGGCCTTCAAAAATTAAAAAATACAAAAATCTAAGAATCTATAATAACCGTGTTATTAAACAGTACAGAAAACAACTTTAAAATGAAAAGGCTCATGAATATATAAAACGCAAACGCTGCGAATTATTAAAAGCTTTGTTACTGGAAAATTTTATATGAATATCAAAAAGATGAAATAGTAATCTTCCGCCGGCTACTTTTATGCCCTAATAATATGCACGCTGATCATAAAATGTTAAGAGAACACTCGAACAAGGATAAAACCGTTTTTTGAAATATAATTACTTGATTATGCATTAAATATTCTAGTGTGTTTATTGTGTTCCTCACAGAACGTACAAAAGCATTAGTTTTTTCTTTGTCCTCGCAAAAATAGTGTTTACTTCTTTAAATGCGTTATCCTGAAATTGAATTAATTTACATTTTTGTAACCCAGCAAATGCGCTAAATGAAATTTGCATTTTATTTAGTCTCCGAACATTTAATAAATATGTAAAAATTGTTTGTTTTAATGTTCCAAAATGATTTTAATTCGGCCAAGCAAACTGAGTCTGCTGCAGGAATTTTGATATTTTTAAACTAAACATAACAAAGCTCCATTTAAAAAGTGGCATTTAACGCCACAATTACTAACATAATAAAATTAATAAAGTTAATCGATTTAGTGTTAATGGAAACAAATAAATTTTGCCAGCACGCCAGGACAGATTAGGACATTTTATTCAACTGATTTATATTGGTTATTTAGAGCGCACTAATGCCTATTGGTTAACAAAATTAGCGCCCTAATGTATGTTCTTGGTTAATTTACGTTTCGTAGTCAATTCAATTATTGCTGTTGATGTACATTTCTATCTAATTTTCATCGTGCACAATACGCTTTCTACATCATTCTGTTTATTTTGCAACGTAAAACTGCTTTAATTATGTAGTGGCGATAACCGGTATAGTAAACTGTTCTTGTTTCGCACAGCTAATTTTAATACGTGGTATTGAATTGGATAAATTTGTGCTGAATACAACAAATTTCTGTTTGGTTAATTGTACAATAGGAAATTCTGATCTTGGCTTTGTCTGTTACTAATTAGCTTAATACCATACTAATTGAGCTTTATCATATATATAATTAGGTTGTGTTATTTAATTATTGTCATCTAAAGTAACATTTTTCTACCATAATATACATAACACATTTAACGAAATTTTGAGATAATAAGACGTACAATGAGACCTCATACTTATAATAAAGATCCACCTAATGAGCCCACGATTGGTAAAGCTTTTCTTCCATATATATCTAAAGCTACGGATGGAATTAGATTTTATTAAAACATAACATCCATACTGTTTTTATACCAACAAGGAAGATTCAACACAGTCTCACATCTGCCAAAGATAGGAGAGACCATCAAATAGCTTCTGGGATATACCGCATACCATGGTCTTGCAGGAAAGAATACATAAGTACTACAAAAAGTTCAATAGGGACTAAGTTTAAGGAACACAAACGAAACTGTATTCTAGGACAATCAAACAAGTCTGCTGTAGCTGAACATACACTGTTAGATGGAAATTATAAGATAAAATTCCAAGATACACAATTGTTAACCTCGACAACTGGGTGTCACAAGGGAATGATTAGGGAAGCAGTTGAAATCCATAAACATGGAAACAATTTCAACAGAAAAGAAGAAGCATTGAAGCTGGAGGAAATATGGACACCAACGCTCAAAAACACCAAAAACGATAAACAGATAAGAATGGCCCACGAACAGAAAGAAATTTCTAGAATATCAGTTGTCTAAGTTGTCATTTAGTTGTCAGATGTCAAAGTGACACGAATCAAATTAGACCTCTGAAGATGTTATCTACTCGTGCTAGCAAAACGTCAGGAATTAATTCCAACAAGCGTTGACCTATAAACCCGTACAACTATAGATATTATTAGTCTTAATAATTAGAATTATTAATATAGAAATATTAAGAGCCATGGATTTTTTAATTATATAATTAAAACACGAATAAATCCGGGAGCTAAAGTTAAGGATATAAAAAATAATTATTATATCGGCACTTAGTGACTTATCTTGCACATTTTCAACAGAAATATTAAATGTTAATTAAAAATTCTTTAATTAAAAAACGACATTTTAGGTGTCTAAGGGGCATTGAGGACTGTTTCGTTTTTAATTAAAAAAAAACAACATGAATTTTATGAATGGGGAACATTTCGCTAAAGTAATATTTTACATTTCTCGTTATAATAACAGTCTTATGAAGTTTTCCTCGTGATTACACTGCTTTAGAAAATCCAACTTCGAGTTTGGATTAAAAAAAAGTTTCTCAGCAACAAAAGTCTATTTTAATACAAAAAACATTTTTTTTAATCGGATATGCATTTATGAAATCAATACTAGCGAATCCATTAATAAAGCGAAAATTTGTTGATACCAGCAATAATATAAAATTTTATTACACAAATGCAATATAAGCGTTGCGGAATAATGTACGAATCTAAATAAATACATGCATGTTAAAGCCGTTAAGCTAATTCTCGACTCGTTTCATTTGCACGCAAATTATTTTTCATAGGTGCACTATAAACAGGGATAAAACTGTACACGATACATTAAATTGTTTTTGTGTTACGAGAAATATTTATTTGGAATGTTCACGTTCGAAGTGAGCGTATTCCGTAATTGTCGTGGAAGGGAGCAGCCGTGTCCATGCGAGCGTGCATTTTGAAAGTAAAATAAAATTGTGTCCGACAATTAGTACGATTTTTGAGGTAGAAACTGTAACAATTTATATTTTCGCGTGACACGTAGAACAAATGGATCGTATAACGGGTATCCTGGCCGCGTTGCAGCCCAGCGCACCGCTGGTTTCCAATAAACATCCACACCGAAAACCATCGATCAATCAACAATCCCAAACATTCGAGAACAAACGTCACTCACTTGTCCCGTGCTTTTCACTCAAACTTCCTAACGTTTTCGGGTCAAATGGATCGTATAATGTCTTGTTCATTTTATGGACTCGGTTCTGTATTAATAAAAAGTTGTTAATGCTGTTTATTTTATTGGAAAACGGAAGACCATTTCATTATGTTCTTGTTTAGGTTTAACCGACCGTCCTCTTAAACTTTGTTAGAATTTAAATATAATTTTAATTGAAATTGATAATTTCAAACAAAGCTTAGTCATTTTTTAAAAGTGTAAAAGATTGCTAGAATTAGCCTTATTTTAAAATCAGGAAATTCAGGTAACTTCCAAACCTAGAGAACAATTTCCATCCTATCCAGTATTTCAAAAATAACAGTCCATACATCATGTATCATCAAGTGAAATATTATCTGTTTTCCAACCTGCACGGATTCATTCGACATCGTTTAACATTAACTAATATAACAGAGTATGTGTCAAGTAAAATAGATAAAGGTGGCCAGTGCGACGTTAGTTATTCAGATTTGTCAAACGCGTTCGACAGAATTTACCAGTCTCAACAAATTAAACCTGAATTTAATAATTTGTCCTGGCTTCATACCTTAGTCAGAGAGAATAATATGTCAAGTACAACAAGGATTCATCTAAGACACTTCCTTGTCCTCCTATTCATTAATAATTAAATTTATATTATATTATTTGTATTTTTATAATGATACTTGTGAGTAAAACATTTTAGTAAATGATTTTATTTGAGAATTTGCATGAATACAAAAGTAAAATTTACGTTCCATTTATTTAAGTATGGAACCGCAATAAATATTTTTTATAAGTCTCTCAGGAGTGAAATACGTGAAATGATATATAAAAATGTTTACGTCCATATTTCTGAATATAATGGGCTAGTTATTGCTTATTAGGCGGCTCTTCCTGAAATTCGGCTTTCATTATTTTACGGCATTATGTTGACGAGTTGGGTTGTCCTTTAAAAATACCAAATAAATTCGTACACGACATCGATTTTATATATATACATTTTATTGGTAATATGTCGGATAGATCTGGAAATCCATAGAAATTTAATTTGGTATATCAAATGTCAGTCATACCTGAATCAGCTCGACATAAAACTGGCAATGTGGTTTCGCTTGAAATTGACAACAACAAAACTAATGACACCACGATTGTGTGTCAATTTATATATAAATTATGTTGGATTCTAATAATGCTGATTTTATTTATTTATTATTCGATATTTTTCAATTAAATTAATCTCGTAGGTTGACCTTATTCAAACTAACCACACATGTATTACAATCTCCAAGATGGAAATCGAACCCATTTCACCAAACAACCATTACAAACGACAACTGTAGAATACCCCTACACAGAGATCCGATTTATAGAAAAGCATTTTCCTTGATGTACGGTTGATTGTTGTGGGAATTGACCAGATGTATAGACCACAATATCCTATTCCAATGTCTGCTACTCTATTTATCGAAGTGAATGAATTTAAACTGTGCGTTGCACCGAACGTTGGGAACATTCTTGCCATTCCTGTAAGAAAACTTAAACCCCTCTGACTTTAAATGGAAAAAATTCCACAAAAAAATGTTTATTTATAATAATAACTTTATATATTCACTCTGCTTTACTTACTTTTGTAATGCGTATTTTGAAGTATATGAAATATTTATAAGTAGCTGTCAACAAATGAGTCTTTGTATCTTTTATATTTAGATATTAAATTATATAAATATATACAATTCTTAGGAAATGTGACCCTTTCAATCCACTTGAGCAGTCAAAGTACACTGGAGATTCTAAAAGTAAGGAATATATCAAAACCCTTATCGATAAAAGCAATTCATCGGAAAGGTAAAAGACAATAAATAATACCAAATAAAATAATAAATCGTACCGTTGAACAAAGCATTGAGGAATTTGGAAAATATATGGTTTTATAAAAACAATAAATAATGAAAAGATTGTTGGGCACGGATCGATACGAATTGCTTTTTATAACCAATCCAGTTTTGATTTCTCCAAGGGCCACTTCAAACTTCATCTAAATTTTGACTGAATTATTTACATTTACAGCTTTCATAAATTGAAATCCTTTTTATTGGACTTCATGAGTATCTCCTTCGGAACAGCCCCGTACATTCTTCATTTAATTCAAATCTTCAAACTATTCATACTCATCATACATTATGAACACGTTTAATTTAGTTAAATCACATTAATGTTCTGGGCGTACAAGTAGTAAAATAAAATAGTCATATTCAAGAAGTTCCTAAAATAAAACAAAAACATTGAGAACGAACGGTCGGGAAGTTGAAGTGCAGACACTCGAGTATTCTGTCCGTAAAATTGAAATTACCAATTCAAAGTGAGCCTCAAAACTAATAGTTATGAAAATTTGCAATTTCAGTGTGTCAATTACTTCCTCGGTATAAATAAATGCATACATGGAGACCCGTTTTAGCTCCGCATATTTAACGACTGGCTTTTCCTCACTCGAAAGTTGCAGATGCAACTCCTGAAAGTCTCTTTGCCTGGAATAACTAGAAACTGTGTGTTATCAAAATATTAGTTTTCTTACCGGTGGAGTTTTGTGTAAATTTTAAACGGTATTTGCAGATGTTAATATTGGTTTGGAAATTTGCTCAGTCAACACTCCACTAAACACGTAAATTGAGGAAATATTTTAATGCCTTGAGAGTATAAAAGAGTTTTTTTGTACTACGAAGTAAAATTGTAGTTGGCAAAAAGTGCAAAGTTTTAAGTATATAGTAAACATTCCACATATGTTGATTTATGAACCAGACTTTTGGAACAATAATGTGTCAAATCATCAAAATATCAGAGTATACAAGTTATAAATTATCGAGGTATCAAATTTATATGTCTTCAAAGTTTCAAAGTGCCACAAATCATCAGAACTTCTAGGTGTGCTTACACAAACAAAAGCTGTTTAAATTAAGAAATATCAAAATGGAGTAAATTTTTTTCACACTAGTACCACAAGCGGGGATGGTTGAACTTATCGACAAATATAATTAAAAACATTTGACCTAGTTTAGCGTTTTACTGTCGAGGAAAATTCAGTAAATGTATGCATATGCCGTGAAATATTCTCCATTTTTATCGCGTTTCTGTCAGAGAAGATGTATTTTCACGTTACTCTCCTTACTCGCAAAGCTTGTATCTGAAATCACATCATGAAATCGTTTTGCCATTCACTTTTCGCTGAAAATGTCTTTATATATTTATTTAAATTTCGGCCGAATCCATAAATTCACTGATCAGCTCTTTGGATTTATATTGTTTTTTTATATGGTAGACCCTTTCTTGAACAAAGAACAAGTAACAAGTAAAAAGAAGTAATAAATATTTATAATATACTTAGAAAAAAACAAAGTAAACATAATTTAATAATTTACTCTTAGATTAAGTTTCTTTATGACAGACATAGAGTTCATAGATCAATGAAAACTTTGAAGTCTGGTCTATTGAATATGCATGGAGAAACTGAGATAAATATTTATTGGCGCATACTCTAGGTAACGTAAACATTTCCCGTATATGATGATGCACTTTCCAATATACAATTTGGTTTATTTTCCTTCCACATCAACCATCCCTCTCTAATCCTTATGATCTTGGTTTATATTTATTATCCTAATTTTATTTATCATATATACATAAAATACTTTAATTTGATAAAAGGTGTAGGTGGCCAAAATTTGGTAACATGGTCTAATAATAAAGAATATTTAAATAGCTTTTTTGATGTAAAAAAAAATCAGTATAAAAAGTTTAATACATTGAATTGTAGGTATCTAAAGAAACTTTAGAAACAAATTTCATTTAGATTTTTTTTAAACGCATAAAATGTTGTAATAAACAAATACGCAATTTTAGAAGAAAATCAACGAATAAAGAAAGAAACAGATTCATTTATAAATCTGCTCTGAGCAGTACAAACTGAGGTACGTAAGGAGTGGTAAAATTTTATAACTAAAGGATAATGCAGCGATTCCAAGGACTAGGTGTATTTAAACGTCATGACCATAAAGGTGGATACCACTTCCTGTTTGCACATTTGCACAAAGTTTTCAGTGTTCCCGTGTTATTTGTAGTTGAATGGCGGAAACGTAACCAGCATGTAATACCCAATTAATTTGCTGTAATGTGCACGTGTAATTCGAAGTTAGCAGTAAATTGGCAAATTGAGTTTTAAGAATTGTTTAAGCCAAATTGTATGTTCATTTTTGTTAAAACTCGTTCCGTCCGTTGTTCAACTGGGAAGTGGGATATTTTCCAAGGGGTACGTGACTTGCAACAATATAGTGGCATTTGTAAGCCGGCTACGGGAACCGTTTTATTTAAAAAGACATCAGGTATTATCTTACTGATTGGAAAATATAGCACCTACTCCACGTACCAATTTGTTAAAGTTTGTCACGTGAAATGGGTCCGATGAGGTGCACTCACCACGACTACAAATAATAACAGCAAAATAACATTTTAGGAACATATTAAAAGTACAAAATTTCCCACTAAACAACAAACAACACACGTGAGTTGCGATAACTGTTGTTGCTGTACAAGTAAACAGCTACACGAAAATTATTTCACAACTAAAAACCCACAGTGGTAATCAAGTGCGTCCACAGAAGTGGCAGCTAAGCGGAAATCAGTTTGCGAACTAAAATATCGCCATGGGAATACGTTCGGCTGAATTCACAAGATTGCTCAGTGAAATTTCTGCGCTTCAACATTTGGATAATGTAATAGATGGTGTCATTTGCTGTTCCAAAATTAACAAAGCCCGCAATTCACTATGCGGTGAGATGCCGTTTCATTTATGCACGCGGGCCATGAAAATATTATGTTACTATTTACCGGTCTCGCTTCGGCCACTCTATGGAAATCTCGATTATTGTATGGAGATGAAGGTGATGAAATTACTTTGTCAGTTGTCGTTTACGTTGTTTTTCTATGTGCCGTTTTGATGGACGTATCTGCTTTCAACAGGCACTGGAGTTTTACAAAATAAATGTGTATAGAAATTCGGGGTTCAATAAAGACCAACATAAAAACACGTTTAAAATCAAACGGGAGAAATGTTTTGTACCGCCCTAGAACGATACAAAGCTGCTGGAAATTATTAATACCATTCTATTAATCTTTACGGTATCTACCGAAAATTTGAATGGCAAATGACAAATGACTGGGGGAGTTATAATAAATCACCGTGACATTATCAAATTTTTCGCCAAAATATTTTCACATCATCTCAATGGACCATTGAGCTCGAGTAATTAGAGTATATTACAGTTTTAACCGATAATTCGTTTCCACTACGTTTTTTTAAATGGTGCTAGTATTTTTAGTTTTTCAAATTTATGCGTTGCGGCTTTCAATTTGAGTAATTGTTTTAATTAAGCCATATAACACGCATAAAACCACGCCAATTAAAATCAAAAGCCAATTACCCAGCTTTGATGTTTTTTCCGCCCATTAAGATGTTTAAAAAAAAAACTAAATGTCCATTTGAATTAATTTCAATTAAGCAAAAATATTTTCATATTTTCCAACGTGCACTTTTCGTTTTGGCTTTGTAACATCAGAACGTAATTTTTGAATTATTAATAGAGCAAAGAGCCAAATGACCCTTTTCCATTTCGTATAATTATCATCGGAGATTGCTCTTAAATGGGAATTAGATATTTTCACGTATTTGTTAGATTGCCGAACCTAAATTATTTAAGCGGTCGTTAAACGTATACATGGTGGAATTAATTTTCCAAGTTTTGGGAATTCTACCCATCCAATGTATTATTCAGTTAGTCATTTTTCTGGCACAATCCTCATTGATTTATTATAAACAACTAACAAGGGTAAACTGTTGCCTTTAACCTTATTAAATCCGGTAGATTTCATCATATCAATAATTAAAATGAAAAGAAAAATTGAATAACCATTTATAAAATAAGCTTAAGTCATTTTACACATATCAATAATTTTTATTAATATACACTGATAAAGAAATTGAAACACCAAGAAGGGGTGTTCAAATTTAATATTCTTTTGGTAAAACATGTTACAGCAAGGAGTAAACGACTTAAATTTGGTATAGGTTTTCTCATATAAACCCTGTTGCCAGGGTTAGTTTAAACTTTTTTGAAATGACCCTTGTGAATCTGATGCGCTGATTTTTCACCCAGGAACCTCTTGGGGAATGTTTAGATAACTTCGATAGACACATTATTAACTAAGTTATTTAAAAATATCTAAAGTCTTTAATATTTTGTTTCCAAATTTTAATCGTTTACTATTTACTATAACATCTATATTTTACCAAAATAATATTAAATTTGAACACCTCCTTCTTGTTGTTTGATTCTACAGAATTTTGAAAGAGACATCATGATTGACAAACACAATAAAAATCTCCCATTACGGAGCAAATTTGGAGACTTATACTATTTCTGTCGTGCATGATGTCTCTATTAAAATGCTGTCGGATGAAACGCTCAATTGGTAGCCTGAATATTGTGCAAATTTCTCAAATTTATAATTAGCATATAATTATTTCGGAATAAGCGGTAAGGAATTGAAGAAAACAACTAATTAACGTTGTGCCAAATCAATTTATAAAATAATGTTCTGGAGTGTAAATTGCATTAATTAGAAACTGCAACGTAGCAAACTTGAGCAATATCCATTGAATTGCGTGTTGTTATTAAAGTTGTTCAAAATTGATAGATGACTACATTCAGTTAAAGCATAAAATAGCAATTATCACTTTAATTGATAACAGTTATGTTAAACAATATAATTAGAACATTAGTGTGGAGTTATGGTGATAGTTTGCAATTAGACAAATACCATTTTACAATTGTATCGATGCCAATTGATTTATTAATGCATCGTTAAAATTACTACAAATCTAATCCTAGTTTCACTCAGTTTATACCTGACAATTAAACATGGCTGAACGACTAATTATAATTAACTGTGTTCGACAATATCCAAAAAATATTACACGAACAAACTGTCGCAATTTTATTCTTGCACACGTTACGTTTTTGCAACGCGACAGTAAAACGAGCTTACTTACAAATACCACTTTTAAAAGCACAGACAGATTTTTAATCTGTATTAATGAGCGAATCCGACAGAATTTCGAATTCTGTAAATAAATAAATCCCTGGAAACGCGGACCGGAACGTCGGAACGGAATAAATATTCGCGTAGAATTTTCAAACAACAAATCGACCTGAAAACTGACGTAGTCGTTTGAGCTGATGTCAGATTCGTTAAAAAAACTTTGTTATTTTAAATTGCAGCTAATTCAGTGAGGCGAACTATTGGCGTTAAAGATGCTGAAGTATAGTATAGTGAATTTTCCTTTACATGTGCGATAAAAGTGGGAATTGAAATAACTGGCTTGTGGTTTAACATAGGGAACCCGGATTAAAGGTAAACAAGAATATTGGTATATAAAAATTACTCCCTAAAATATATTTTACCTTGTTCCGCACTAAGTTCATTTCCAGAAGGATGTTCATAAAATAGGAATTTGCCGCAGTTCGAACAAAAAATTAAACATTGTAATGGCAAAATAAACAGACACAGCGAGAAAGAGGAAGTAGATCAAAATGGGAATAAATTCAATATGTCGAGGCACAATTTGAAATTAAGATTGATTATCCCTTTCAGATATCGACGTCAAAATGATTTATGATTTACCTTTAGATGTGATTGAGACTGATTTAAATTCTTTTACTATTTGGGGTATATGCGACGCCAGGACTATAAATTTATCGCGTGTTTCATTATTCATCTCTCTGAAATGGAAAAAAGATAAACCATAATATTACTCAAGTATGAGATTATCTTGTCATTAACTAGAAGTACTGATTAACTTGTTTCAGTAGTAAAGAGATGTTTGACGATTCAAAAAGAACAAGGGAACAATGTAAGGCTGCATTTGAAAGTGCAGTAAATCACACGGGATGTGAATAAAATAAAACAGCCCGGCAACCAGCATTAGAAATCCTATTTTCCATGGACCAGGCAACTAAAATAAATAAGACTCTATGAATTATACATAATATTCGTTGGCTTCATAGAACGGAACGGGGTGAAGAAGTGGGCGGTTGGGTGGGGGTGTAGGTTGGTTTGTGTTCTATAACATTAGACTTTAAGGTTGACTTGACTGGGGCATATGCCTGTGACAAGTGGGTTATTGCCGTTCTGATTTAAACGCACGTCGGCCAAGTCAGGTTACAGGTTTGGAACAAACAATAAATTCCGTAACTCGGGCTCAGGCAGCGCGGGGGATTCGTTCCTGTTTTCCAGTTCTCAATACTCGTAAGCCGGGCGGAATTGCTAACATCTGTAAACGTGCATTGCTGTCGCACCGACTCCGAGATTACGCGAATTTATTAGAACGGATATTTCCTGACTACCTATATGTTATTTTTCTGTCTCCTTAGACCAAACCTCATTTTACTACTTGCTTTTGTTTTTACGCCGCTGGGATTTCGTCAAACTGACTGATCACGGGAGAAAACAAAAGTTAACGACCCCCGACGACAATAACCATACAAATAGGAATAATTTTGTGTGGGCAAATCCCCGTGTTAACATTTAAAGCGGTGGGATAATAGAAGTGATGAAAACGTAAACAGTAATTGCATGCTTGAAATGCAAAATGGAAGCAGAACGGCTCCACTCGGAGCAGGATCCGCCGAATAAGGCACGTTTTTTTTTCAACCAGTGAAGGGAAATCTTGTATAGATTGATTCAATTGTGACCCGTGATCAGAATTTCGCGCGCCTAAAAAGCCTCGAGATATTCTCTCATGATACCAATTGTACGGGCCAACTTACCGACTTGTTAAAAATACATGTGAGGGTCTGGTATCGATTAAATTTCCGAATGGATAAGTATGTGGAGCTGGCCACATTGTCGGAATACAAAACGAAAATGATGGGGAGAAATATTCTTACAAGACGTTCCTTTCGATTAAATTGAATTTCAATCCGTCGGTTACGTTAAATATTTAAACTATAACCGAAAGAGCTTTGTTGAAGCTGCCTTGAAACGTTCCAGGCCGTTATTTTAGTTGCAGTGATGTACGGGAGTCGTTTTAAAAGCTTAGTTTACTCACAACTTCAATTAAACTAAAATCCTTTTTATTATTCGCATAAAAGGGGAAACTCTATCCAAATTAATCTATTGGGTTACCGAATTAATTAATTATTCTTCAACGCCAAAATAAGTTTGCTTCAAATTCTATGCGCCAAAGTCCATTCCAACAACTCATACACTTGTGTTACAACATATTTCACCACCGTGACCGGCGGAGTTTCAGTTTAATATTTACACAAAATACAAAACAAACCAGCTGCGATCCACACAACATTCTGCACGTATAAGTTCCAGGAATCCTTTCCGCATTGTTTTTGAAGAAAACCTGATGCCGTTTAATATTAGGGCCGTTGGAATAATAGGCCCGGGACCACGCAGGACTAACAGGTTAGTTAAATACCGCCGATACTATTAAAACCGGGGAAAGTTTCGGGCCGGCAAAATACATCTAAGCTTTATATATAAGGTCCCCGGGTGGCGGCAAAACGGGTGCCGGGGGCGATAATCCTTGAAACTTTTAATCATTTGAACTGGAGCCAAGACACAAGGGTCAGGATTGTGTTCACTCGCTCCGATTTAATTGACGTGCCCGTTCATTTGTCTATGTTTGTATTTCTTATGGTAAATCCACTCTGGTCTCCATCAATTTTCACTGGGAACTTTACACTTCAGTATTTGGGTCTAGTGTTTTATTAAATTTCATTTAATTTTAACAGCAATATGAAATCTTTCGACCATTTTGGAAAATTTTCCAGTTATTTAAACTATTTATTCAAAAAGGTATTTATGAACTGATGCTTCAATTTAAATATTTAAACCACAATTTATTTAAAAAATTGTAATTATTGCACAAATATTTTAATTAAAATAGATTTTCTTTAGGATAATTTGAATAGAAACAAAAAAGCGAGATAATTCATAAATGAGGATAATATTGGATAAAAGCTCTGAGTATTATTGGTTGTAAATATGTGTTGTAATGAAATTTTATTACACCTTGATGTTCAAGATTACATAATTATTAATGCGTTAATCGTGTCTAAATTTACCGGGGGTAAATAATTAAGAGTAGCACATTTGAAATAGAAAATATTTATCTTTAATTAAAGTTTAAAACAAAGTAAACAATATTAAAAGAGGTGCGGGACGAAAGTCTTCAAATAAAACAGAAAGAAAACGGTGCAATTGTATTAGATTTATACAGTGAATTGGCAAGTAAAACAAGAAGGTGTCCGCAGAAATTTCCCTTTAAATAGTTTGTAAACACTGCCCCAGTAGATGAGCGAGTCAAATTTCTGCAACCATCGAGGTTTTACTAGAGTAATTTTAAACAAAGGTAAAACATTTTACGATGTCCTAAATTTTATGCAACGTCTGGAAAAAAATATGCATTTACTTATTTTAATTATTGAAATTATACGGATTTGTTAATTAATAACAGGGATTATATGCTTAATATAATAATATTTCATTTAATTTGTGTTTATGGACTACAAATTTTATGAGTAAAATGGGTTATCGCGATCATAAACTAAATACTTGTTTAGTTATTCATATAGATCTTGAAATAAATTCATGTTTTATATAGTAATGTAGGATATGTTCAAATTATTTTAGTGCACTTTTACGGTCCATATTAATAATAATAAACGGCTTATTTAGCAGTAAAACCGGGCAATAAAAGTGGAATTTATCCGAAATGGATATGAACGAATATACATGCCTTAAAGAAAAACCACTATTGAAAACAAAATGATTGCGAACGTTAAAACTCGGTTTTATTTCCGGCCATAAAACGGCGGTAGTTTCTTGCGCTGAGTTACATCGTCTTTGTGTAACGTGTAGGGCGGCGATCACCTTCGTCTTTCTAATTAGTTGTTTGTCGGGCCCTTTTCTAGCGGACTAATCACGAATAGTTGGAAACATTTCGCTCGGCGGGAACCTTCTAATGAAAATGTTTGCCCGTAAACGCTTCACGAATACAAACACGCGGCGAACGCGTCGGCCGTTCCTCTTTTTCTCTATTAACGTTTCAAGAAATTTCCAGCGGGGCTGTTCATTTTCAATCGTGAAACGAATTAGCGGTGGATCGTCGGCCGACCGAAATTATTGCTCGCTGTTCTCTGCCTAATTTATGGCGCATGTACCCAGTTAAATATACACATTTTTTCTCTACTACACACGTACATTAATTTGTATCGTTTGTTTTCCCATTGAAATAAATTAAATATAAATTAGAAATACAGAGAAGAATATATGCAATTAAATTCTAGATAATAAATAAAAAATATTAAAATATGTACACATTTTATACTGGTATTTTTAGAAGAAATTAAAAATAAATCAAAATATATATTAATATTATTATAAGATTATTAAAAAAAAATTTAAAACTAATTAATTAAATTAAAAAAAAAATGATTTTTTTTATGATTGAAGTGTCTAAAAAGTGAGTATTTTTTAAAATTCAGAAAATTATTAATAATATTACACAGTTATTAAAAATTACGGTTACATATAAAAAAATTGTTTAATTACAAATTTCTTATTTTTAATTAAATTATTATTTTGTTAAGTTTTATAAGTCTTATGGCTAAACATTAATTAAAATTAACAACAAAAAAATAATATAATAATATGTACTCGTAAGATGTCTATAAAACCACAATTTTTGATGTTGCACTGTAACTAAGGATTATTTTACAAGGAATTATTTATCTCAATATTTATTATTAAAAAATGCTATTCAATTATTATTTAGTTTATATTTTTAAACTGAAGTACAGATAGGTGAACCCCATGTATACATATTTATAAAATTATAAAAAATTTATAATTTATTAACATACATTTAATGTAATGACATTTATTGTAATGACCAATAATTGTTAAGTATTTAAAAATAAATTCCCGTATATTACATAAATCAAATTAATCGTGCACTGCGACACGTTAATTTTAATCAAAAACTAATTTAATCAAAATACCAATCCTGAAATGCTTTTATGGTCATTTAATTACGTCCAACTTCACTCTCAACTCCAAAATTTCGCCGGCAATATTTACAATATTCATTCCGGATCAATTTTAAAATGTGAATTTTCCGTATTTATTTTAGTTTAAATTGATTTGTTACTAATAATTTCCATATTTATTTTTTTAATTCATTCCAGTAAGTATGAAGCAGTTTATATGGCACTTTTTTATGGCTTATAATAAATTAGTTTTTTTGGATTTAATTCATTGGTTGGCGTTAGCGTTGATATAGGAACATTAGTATTTTTTATCATACAACCAAAACATTAAATCTACTAGCATTGTTCTCTGGGGAATATCACTAACCGGACATGTAATATCGTCCGGTACAACATCCTAAATTGTCAATTACCATAATGCAAGCGATTTATAAACGTCTCCCGATCAAAATCTAGACATCATTTGTTCCGGGCAACGTTTCGTTTCCAACTTGGCAACATTTGATAAATTGACGGGTTTATATAAAATGTGTCGTTTCAGATTGTGAATTTATTTACCCCGAAAATCATTGGAGGACGGGGCAAAAGCGAAATGAGAAATTAGCTAAGTCAGTGTAACAGATGTTTATAACCATTTTGTCCAGCGGCAAGACCTCCTGAGGCGAATTATCGACACACAGTTCCACAATAATCTTTTTCTAAATGTTATTTCTCTGCAAATACTCGAGAGTTTACTTAACTGCACACTATACAATCTTTAAGAGTTGTTAAAGCTAACTTACAGCACTTGAAAGTTTAATCTGTTAGATTCAGTCATATGCATTTTGCTGAAACTTAACTGTAGTTATAACTTGTGTGCGAACACGATTGTACACGGTAAATTATGACCGGGGATGTTCCGTATAAAGTTCCATCCAAATAACGATGTGAATATCCCACTTACATTTTTCCTTCTACATTAAAATTGGTATATTTCAGTGATTTTCACATTTTAAACTGGATTTCCGGCGATTTCTATCTTGTAAGTAACGACTTTTTGATGGGGGTGTTATCGATTCTCCCAAGCGGGAACGAATAATGAGGAATATCTATTTGATTTTAAACATCCCAAATAGAACTTTAAACTTTATGCTACCTTTGGGATTTCGCTGAAAATATTTTATAATGGCATCAAAATAAAATTTTCAAATTCAAATATTGAAATTATTTATTTTCCTTATCAATAAGCAATAACATAATTATTATTTTTAAAATTCATATTATTTATTAGAAAAATAATTTAAATATTTAAATAGGTTAATTTACCTTTTAAAAGTTTATATTTTTATTTTATTTAATATAAAGGATTCTTAAAACATGTTTAACAAACAAAAAAGGTTAGACTTTTATAAATTACGAATGAGAGTAAACATAGAATAGAATTATCTGTACTTACCATATAAATAATTGCATCTCGCCACATTTGAGGGTATCTGAAACAATAAAACAATTTTTTTTACACAATGTGTAGTCCAAGTGGCGGAAAATTAGGACCGTCAGATAAAACAACAGTAATTTTTTAAGCGTGCGTACAAGAGTATAAGCCACACATAAACAGTTGATTTTATCGCATCCCCCGAAACAATAGTCAGCGGCAGCGACCATAAAAGAAAATATTTAAGTGAAAATGTAAAACGAAAATGCGGAGATTTCATTAAGATGCTAAGGAAAAGACATTGTCTCGCGTAAAGGAGAGGCGAACGAGAACGTTTTGCACAACAATTTGTATTCCGGACTATATCCTGTTTTGGTTCAGTCGGTTGTTAAAAATTTTATTTTCCTTCACTTTATATTTTTCGATCGGGGCAATCGCGAAATTTAATCCCGTGGCGAAATTCAAAAACTTGGCCCTCGACACATCTTCGCATTTCTCCTGGCGTCTCCGCCAAGAACGCAAATTACGATAATCCTGAATTCGGTGCGGTCACCTCTGCAAAAATTGATTTGCTGCACGGAATGCGCTTATTCCAAGGCTATTACCAATTGCTGCTTTGAATTACACACTGCGATTTCTCTACATGGATTAACAATACAAATCCGGAATGGTTTAATCAAAATGCCACAACAATCGTGTATTGTTTACTACTAACATATATGGAAAAATATGATTTTTAATTTTGGAGGATTAATTTTCACTGAGTAAACATTATCAATTTAAAAACTGAGTGATCATTAAACGAGATAAATTTACATCCCTATTGTTTACTAAACTGTATTACAATGTTGAAACTTTTTTATAGCGTTTGAAAGCTAAATAAACCTAATAAGTACCACTGAAAAAATGGTATTTTATTTGATTTCCGCCTATTTCGAACAAGAGTATGTTTGCTGAAATTTTTCAACCGTGTTGTGCCATTTAAAATCCACCGTGGAGTGTTTCATGTAAGCGTCGATATGAAGTATTGATTTTCGCCGTACAATATGGCATAACGAATGCTTTGTTTTCAAGTTTGAAAAAGTATAGTTCAAGAAGCGACGCTGACGAATGCAATTCGCATTTTATTCAACCGCATCTCTATCCAAAGTCCCTGGGAACTGAGTGCTTTCCATTATTGCCCAGAAAAAGAGAAAAGTGAACTGGCTCTGCCAGAAGGTGGATAATCAAGCTGCGATGTAACATTTTTAAATACATAAAATATAAATGTAAATACTCCTCGGATTTTACCAGAATCTCGGCTATTCATAATCAGTCGAGTACTATAAGATGAATAATGGCCAGTTTTCCCTCGAAATGTGCTTTTTGTATTTTACCACGAGAAGTTTTAAATGGAGGCGTACAATGTATTAAAAGGTTTCTTGTTCTGTTTCGTATTTCAAATTATGATAAATAGATTAGTTGTTGTACTAAATTACTTAAATTAAGCAAGTTTTTTTTTTTACATAAACTCATTGTACCAATACTTTTACTGATAATTAATGATTTTATTCTATTAATTTCATTTCAGTGAGTACTAATAAAATGTTTTATAATAATTAAATTAAATCAGAACCCATAAAAGCACTTCAAATATATATATATATATATATATTAATTTATAATTATTCGTTGTCTCTACGAATTGCTAGATAAAATGCATTTATTTTGTGAAGCAAAATAAATTAACAATCACCGAAAAATGTATTTAAGTCTTTTCTGCTGTCATAAACAACCAGTGCTCAGAGTAAATACGTAATTTCGTTAACTCGCAGCGTTTTAGCGTTCCATTGAATTTTTGTTAAAAATATTTAACTTGATAAAAGTTTATGTACTGCTCAAGTTTGGCGAATGAAAATTTAATGATTTTTCTCTTTGACATAATACACGTTGTTTTACAGTGAAAACCTTTTACTTTGGCTATAAAAGAAAATTGAAAAGTTTCCTATAGAGTAATGTCTGAAAGTATTTTGAAAAGCGATATTTCTACACAATTTATTTAACATTTCCAACTTCTAAACGATTTATTATTACATTAATGCCGCAGAAATTCGTCCTAACCACGCACAGTCATAAATTCAACACTTCTTGGCACAACACAGTCGCCAATAAATTAACTTCCTTTCAATATACTACACTTTTAACTTTTTGTTTGAGACTCGGATAAAATGTTAATTTATAGTTGTTTTTAATTAGTGTTGGAACAGGTATAGATTTTCATTGTATACGGAACAAACTGTTCCGGTTTCTTGGCACAAGTGCGTAATAAAATCAAGATTTACGTCTGAGCCAAATTATTGATTAAATAGAAAGGGTCCAAGTACCAACCATTCGTCTGTGCCAGAGGGAAATTATCGCACACTTGTGTTCCTCAATTAAGATCTTTAGTTGGAGTCGAGTCGTTATTATTTTAGATGGGCACCTAAATATCCATTTTCATATAATCCACTGACGTAATTAAGTTATTTAAATTATGCTCCTGTTCGGATTAAATGTGCACCGAATTAATTGAATGATAAATTATGTCGACGAAAGTGAACTTTGTTTTCCAACGATCTGTTCCGGTTATATGCTGTTATATAAATGCTTTATTTCTGGTCCAGTTAATAAACACATTTAGTAACATTTTTCATGTGCATAATTGACGTTTGAACAACGCAATTATCGTAAATGACCCTCTCGATGTTCTGAGCTTCAAAGTGAAACGTCGAGTGCATCCCGCTGATTGGAGTTTCTGGCGACAACGTTTTAATTTATACCCGACCAGGACAAAACAAAAACAAAACACAAATGCCTTTGCGTTCGTATCTCGGCATTGAAAACTTCACGTTTTATCTCGCGAAGTCGCGGTTCCTGTTTTCAATAGTTTAAAAGAGTTTTTAACAATCCGCCAAAATGTAAGAAAAAAGTGTACATGAGTTGATTATTTAATTCAGTTGTGCGTAAAAAGTATGGAATCGGTGAAATGCATATTTTATGGCTTCAGGTAACTTTAATACAAACACTTAAAAGTTTGTGTCAAATATAGGAGTTTTATTTTAAAGTGCTTTAATGTGATATTATGTAAAACGGTCACGAGCTTCACTCCCACCTGGAAACACGGAAACTTTTTAACTATCACTGTAACGTTGGAAATTGTTCGTATTTTCATTTTTAGGTTTTGTGCGAAATCCTTTTACATATTTTTGCATTCAACCGAATGACAATGCCGAATCTCCTCTGGAGTGCTTGCAAACCTCGTTTCGTTCGTCACAATTTCAGTTATTCAATATTCTGTAAAATCTCATTCACCTTTTATAAATTGTCCATTAAAAAGCATTTCCAAAAGCAACGGCCCACATTGTAACAAAAGCGGGAGGACGTGCATCCGATTTGCATTTACGCGAAAACCAATTATGTTGGTATTATATTTTGTAATTAAATTACACGCGAATTTTAAACTGTTTAATCTTTCCTTACTATAGTACCTTTCCAATATGTTACCTAAACTATACTAATAAATATTTCAAATTATAATAAAAGTAGGATTTTATCAAAATATTTTCATATTTTTTAATATTAGCGTTACAAAATATTGAAAATATTTTCTCATTTATTATACCATTTTCAATTCACTTTATTAAATACGAAATTAATTAATATTTACCTAAATGGATTTTTATTAATCTATAATTGATCAATATTTTACAATTTATATTTTTACTGTTTGTTTGCGTGTCTTTTAAAGTGAACAATTTTGTTTATTTCAAGAATCAGATATTATATTGCAACAAACATTATATCAAAATAAGATTTAAAAAACAATATAAACATGTCCTGCATAAATTAATCAAAATTTCATCAACAACAGAACTTTTAAACTAGTAATAAAGCTAATATTAATAGCTAACCTTAATAAAAACTAAACAGAATATTAACAACTAAATTTTACAAATTAGTACATCAATTGATAATCGATTGACCTCAGCGAAACTTATTAAATTTTGTGAGACAAATACATTTAGGGTAGTTGTTGTTGACTCTCTTTGACATGTTCCAACATTTTTATTTTTACGTCTATTGAATATAAAAATCAATCATATTCAAAATGTATTTAATCTGGGAAATTCAAATTATCCACTTCAAAGGACGCTGAGATATATCGGTCTCGTTTTAATGTAATTTAGAAGAAAATTTAATTAAGACAATGACATTTTGAATAAAATAAACATGTTTTGAAACGTTAATTAATTAATACAAAATATACACATGTTTTATCTAGAGCTGGAGTTCATTTTTCCTGCGTTGAATACTGACAAAAAAGAAACAATATAAAAATTGTTTAATTAACATGTTACGGAAAATGTATTAACAAAATTTCCGTTTTCTCCGCCAGATTACAATCAAGTCGTGAACTAGTTTGGCAACGGAATAAACAATTCGTCAAAATAAATCCAGAATGTAAAGTTGATATAAATTTAATTACATTAGTCCACTTGTAGGTTGTTGGATTCAGGACGCGAATGAATTATGGCCGTTGGGTAATTTCTCATCTTTAACATCGGAAATGCTGCAAAACGGATTTCTCTATGAATACCCAAAGCGCATTTAAACTGTTAGTGTGCTATGCAGATAATAACTCTCACACCAAACTTTTATATTATAATCCCTCAATTCGGGAGGGCAATAAAAATGACACATAAAACTGTTAAAAGGTTTTATTTATTTGCTGTTGGCTTAGGTTACGAGAAAAGGTGAAATTTAATCAACGTATTATCGTAACCCGCTTTCGATCCTGTTTTGTTTATTTGTTCGGTGTTTTACGTAAAAAAACACCGTTAACATGTTGAGGCATAGGAAAATATAAATGCAAAAACCAGGTAATTTAATTAATATTATTGTTTTAATAAATTATAATTCACGACCGACAGCAGCATGTTCGTAATCTCTTCCGCCGCAATTATTCCACATATAAAAGTTTAAAAAATAAACAAGCGAGGCAATAACTTCATAAATAATAAACAAACACAAACAATCCATACAAAATCATCACGGGATTTCTTATAGGAAAATTTAACATTTTTTATCGAAGGCAAAGTGATATACGTGTATAATATCGTAAACCGTATTTTATTAAAGTCATAAACCAACTTTATTTTTCTCAGTGCTTTCCCAGGCTTGTTTATTATTCCCGGCAAATTGAAAAAAAGTATGTTTAGGTCACATTCACTCCAAATGAAAGGAGTAAAAGAGGTAATTTTATTGAGTAAGCTGGAGCTTGTGATCGTCGACCTTTTAAAAAAGCTTGCTTTTGCCCGGTTACATAATAAGTATCTAAATAATCAGACTGAAAGCGCGTTACTTGAAAACATCCGTTGCTTCTTCAGTCCGTATTTTATTTCGGCAATCAAACACATCAACAGTTCTATTCACGGCGTTTCGTCTGAAGATTACCGTCGTCCATTTTTGTAAATGTTTCAAAAATGTTATGGGGTGGTTGACTGGGTGATAATTCGTCTTGGAGGTTTTGTCTCGCGTTAGAATATATGCGAAATTAAGTGTGTTACGTTCACCCAATAGTGATTTATTTATGTTTAATTTTTCGGCAGCCGAATAAAAAATTCATGAGACCGTTGTCAGTTTTGTCACGAGAAGAATAAGCGGTTTTCAGATTTTCCAGACACACAAGACTCTTCGCGGAGCGGCACGATTTTAAAATATTTATGGAATTCGGTAAGAGACAAATGATTTCGGGATATTTACGCTTTTGCTTTCCTAAAATGTTATACACTCTTTTGTGGAATATACGACCAGTGTGTTCATATCTTGGTGAAAAATTCACGTATTGTTGCTAATGGTATTGTATTTTCTACGTTGGTTTCAGAGCTTTTTTTGACGTGTTTTTATTTATTGACTTTTGCTTTAATTTATATGATAAATGTTGAAAATTAGTCAGACATTTTTTACAATAAAAAAATGATATATTAGAAAAACTCAAATAAATCATTAATTGAGTCAAATGATATTCTACTTCCATCACTACATATAAAACTAGGTCTTTTCAAAGACTCTGAATAAAGATGGTGCCGCTTTTAAACATTTAAATATTTCATAGATGGTTTTATCAAAAATAAGAAAAGTGACAACTACAGACAAATTGTTACTGAATTATTAGAAAATTATTGTGAATTTTTTATACAAAACGTGGGTGTGAATACGAACATCATGCCCATCAAGAATGTTTGAAAGTTGAAATAAATTATCCAGGATTTTAGGAAAAAAGTATGTTAGGAGATTACTGCTGATCCAGAGAAATACAAGCGATATTCATTTTTAAAATTCTCTTTATTTGTGATATTTTATATTTGGCAATCTTGACCTGATAAAGAATAAGCAGTAATAGATTCGAATTCAACGCACCAAATTACCTTACAAATCCTGTTTGATTGCTCCTGTCCAAAACCTTGTATGACAGTGTAATTTTAGAACGTTTCAACCAGTTTTATTCAAACTTGCTATGTTCTTTTAGTAAGTCAATATAAACTCGTTGAAATAATTGGATTAACCTTGTGTTTTTGTATTCTGTTCAAAATTTTTAAATTAAAGTTCACTAGCTACCATCACTTTTTTGTTTTTTAAAATAAACATAGTTCATTAAAAATGTTGCAACAGTGCACGTTAATATAGTTTTTAAACAATTTTAATTTAATTTTTTGAGGATTTCACGTACGGCCCAAACAACGAAACTCTACCGGCAAAATTTTAAACGAAACAAAATCGCACATTTTGAAATTCAAATTAAATAAGTAAACAATATGGCGTGGCGCTTTAAATTCGCCCGTCTTCCCAACTTTCACGCGCGGAACTTATTCTATTTGTAAATCGGAAAGGTCCTGGGAGAAGAATTAGCCGGGCTCGCGGATGCAAACCCCGAAAGTTTTCTCCTTTTTTCTTTTTTTTTTTCTTTGGTGCTCCAATTTTGTGCGTGCGCCCCCGGGAACGGGCGTTGACGAAACGCGATCAAATATAAAATATGTTCGGATCGCGGTCACGGGTTTTTATCATAAATAACGTCAAACGTCACGATGTGCTCGCCGCCAAATGTATGCATCGACATGTTTATGTCTCCCTCGGTGTTCTGGTTTAATAGCACGGCCGGACTTCATTTGTGATTTCGATATATATTGATGAAATTTCGGGCCCGCAAAAAAATCATCGTCCTTCGTTGATTATGATATATTTTACTTGCGGTGCTGTGTCCTACTACTTTGGTTTCGGTTCATTGTGCCTGGGAAAACATGTCCAATATTCACCCTGACGTTAATGTAAAATGTCCCGTATGAAGATTAATCTCTTATTTTTTCTAATCACTAATTCAATTCCAATATTTATATTTTTTTATTTTTTAGTACCCTAAACTAACTGTATACTAATTTAATATTTTTTAGATTTTTAGTTAGTTATTGTCTTATTTTTGTATTCACAGTTTTAACAAATTCAATTAAAACTTTATAACATTTACAAATTAATTTTGTATTACCTACGAAATAATTAGTTAATTAATTAACTATTTGATAGATACCAAATATTAAATTTTTTCATCATCTAAACGAAGCTGGTCGTTTACATTTCTATCTGCCATTATCAGATAATGACTGGATTTAATTTGGGCGATGTAAATGATCAGGTTTTAATTGCGAAGCAGAAAATAATAAAAAGAAGGGAGTGAAAAAACCCCATGTTATACTTAACAAAGACACATGTGTAGGGAAAAACGATTGAAAGGGCACGAACAAAGTCGTTTATTAAGTTAAAATCTAAAAGAGCCATAAAACCAAATTGAGGCGAAACAAATTCACGAGAGAGGGAGGCCGCCCGGTTCGCTGATACTTTGATAGATACATACGTTACCATCCGAAACGATTCAACCCATACAAGTCAATTAAAGGACAATCGGAGTATAGAAAACAAATAAAAAGGAAAAATTTAACGGGTGAATTAGGTCGGCAACGACGATCAATTAGTCTAATTGGCTGACGACTCTCATATACAAAACCAATCACTTCATCAGCGTGGATGATTGCCGTAATTGAGCGGGGAACCGGGCACAGCAGCACAAAAAAAAACCTGCAACGGAATTAATGATTGGCACAATCTCGCAAATTATCCGGCCCCGCGTTCCGGGTTTTGGCGGGCCGCAACTTTCAGTCGAGCAAACTAAACCAATTTTGTTTACGGCACCTGCAGGTTTGCAGTTTCAGTGCGGCCGATCTGTTTTTGATATAGCTAAGAAAATACTGGTGCAGATTTAATATTGGTTTTAGATGTTGTTAACTCGTGGTTGATTGATTTAGGTTTATTATTATGCGGTGATTTGTTATAGTTTCAAAACTAGTTAGTGAATGTTGTTAGAACATTTTAACAGCATTGGAGATAATTTACAAACCTTAGGTTACTGGACATGTCGATAATTGAAACTTGCTAACTGTGTTTAATTGTAATTGAAACATTGTAAACTACTGAACACAAAGTTTATTGCCTGTTTATTTGTTCTTGATACTTATATAAATTGTAATTTACAACTTCTATACGAAGAAGAACAAAGTTTGCTTGTTTAAAGTCTGAAATTAGTGTTATAAACTAAAATAGATTAGTCCAAAAATTTATTTAGAGAAAATCTAACGTCAAAGTAAAAGTTTATTAATCTCGTGAAATATTTTAAAGTTTCTGTACCTTTAAAGTGCCTCAAAAGCTTAAAATTTAAATGTTGCTGGGTAGGATTATGTGTGATAATCCTGGAAACTTTTAATTATGTTAATTGAAGTTAAGATACAAGGGTCAGGATTGAATAAAGTTATAAGCCAGTTAATTCCACTCAAGTTTTTTTCTCAAAATTAAACAGAATAAGTTTCACCATTCTGTTCTTACACTCAAACAACATTTTTTATCCTAAACCAACAAATTAGAAATAATAAAAATAAAAAATCTTGTTACTCATCACGTCAAAAGATCCACAACAAATAAAATAAATACGAACGTTTCATTTTAAACATGGATTAGATTGTGAATAGAATTATTCTGGGTTTCGTCCAAAGTTTCAATCATCAAATATTTGAGAGAAATTTCCCTGGAAAATACAAGCGAGACGTCCCGTAATAAAATCATTTTCACACATAAGTAAAACAGTGAAGAGACCATTATGTATTTTCTCGGCGTTTGTAAATCATCAAGAGCGGCTTGCAAAAACAATCTGGGTCGCTTTGCGTCATACATTTAAGTTTGCCGAACACAAAGACGTTCTAAGTTTGACGAAGCTGTTCCATATTCATAAGAGTCATTCCGAGATTGACAGGCTAGAGCAAAATGGAAAAAAAAACAGAAGAAAAACAAAACACAAAAACAGGCTCTATGGAAATACTAAGATAATATTGTTCGAGACGCTTCCGTTTTTTAATAAACATAATTATTAAGTATAGTGTGTAAATTATTCATTCTGAAATTTACATTTTATGATGGACCAGGCGGGAACTTTCAAATATTGATTTAATACTAATTTCCAGTCAGCCGACCTTCTCACTCATTTTCCTTGCCCGAAATATGAGCAGGTGTTTACTTTAATTATCCAGATACAAGAGATAGGACTCAAAGATTGCGATTCAATTTAAAATTCAATAATTTAGTACTTCATGAATAAGGGAACAGGTCTCTGTTCCCCGAAAGGGAGGTACAAATAATTATATAAATAATGATGATGAATTTACCTCGCCACGTGTAAATAATTTAGGTGTAATCCCATTTTTGATTTAAATTTCAAATAAAAGAGGTGGTTGAAAAGGGAATTGAATTATTGTAATGTACCGGGTTTTTTTAGCTCGCAGACACGGTGATAGAAGTTTCTGATACTCTCGCCTGTCATTTCCGATTCAGTTGCAAATCTTATGTCTATTAAAATGCGTTTTTTCTTCCGGTTAATGTTTCATTCTGCTCACGATTTTGCAGTTCTGTCACGGCTTGATATCCTGGAAAAGTTCCGAAAGACTCCAACCTAGAATAAGTAACCGAGAATTGTAGCTTTTAGCACTTAAATAAACTGAACCTTCTAGATGAACTGTCATATATTTCCGCATAATAATTCTAAAGTTTGTTGCAGTTAGCACACTTAGCGAAGTAAAATAGAGCTAATTACCGCAATCACCCTCAATTAAAACTTTATCAAGCTCCAGTCAGATTTAATGTAGCAGGATCACGACCAAATATTATGCATGACTTATATTTTAACATTTAAGACATTGAGTTCATAGTGTAAAAAGTGATCAAACAAACCGGTAACCCATTCCCATTCACCAGTGCTAATTCACAGCAAGTTTCCGAGGGCAGTATTTCGGGGGGATGGCAGGTAATTCGATGTGAAATACGTAACAGAAGCGACGCCCGGCTTCTAAGCGTTACATTTAAATTAATATATTCAATTCGGCTTCCTGGACCCCGAATAAATTGTTTCGGATGGTCCTGTCTTAATTCGTGGTAATGCACTCCGGTATTATTTACGTTTGTTAACACACAAATGGAAATATCCGGTGTTTGATATCCGGTTACGGAATTATGTGGTATATTTTTTGAAAAGCACATATTTATAGTGAGAGTTTGTTTGTGTAACTATTATTTAAGATAATTTGATTACGAAGTTGTTAAATTTACAATACCTGAAATTTTTTGGTAGACCCTCCGATTTACAATAGCAAATATAGGAAGGAAAATATTTATTTAACAATAAAAATTAAGACAAAGTAACTTAAATTACTATTAATTGAATTTTACTGATATCAATGTTATTGAAATGGACTGATAGACTAATAACAAATGAAATACTTTGTTTACTTAAATAGTAGGACTTACTTAGGGACACAAATTAACACAAAACAATTACTAAATCACTGAAAACTACCATTTTTATCACTTCTGAAAACAGAGAGGATGTGAGTCGGTGGTGACTTAAGGTACTGTTGGATGGAACTTCACCCAACTCGAAATTACTCGCATCAATGAGGTTGCTTGCTCTACCACTGTACTTTTGGTTCTAAACATTGCCAAACTGTCCCTTGTTATTTACCCTGCTCTAATATATTCGTACTTGGTTGAATAAAACCTACTGTGTCTTTTTCATGTATAAACAAATGTACAAATATTCTCATACAATTTACAAAAGGATAAAAACCAAAGTACTCACAAAATAATTAAAATCAATTTATTATTTTATTTGGTCTTAGTTATTAAGGTTAAAACTCAAAGAACCCAAGTTGCTTTTCTCATAAACAATTAGCTACAATTAAAGGATTATGTTTAGTTTTTTTATTACTCATATTAATAATTTTATCAAATGACCAAACCGTTGAGATAGAATATGAATAGAAAAATCTTATTTGCGTTGATTTCAAAATTATAAAAATTGACATTAGTTAAGACAATCCCCTGTAGAAAGTAGATAATTGTTTCCTTAAATACACCATGCTAAAATCTTTTTGAAATTAATTGAATATTATTAATTATTATAATTTATAATAACTAAGTGACCTGTTTGTTATAAACGTTAGTCTAAAATACTAAATGGAAAATTTTTTCGACCTCTAAAAAATGTAATAAAAACATCAGTTTGAAAGAATTTTCGTGAATATAAATATATATCTGAAGTTCCACTTTAGTGGGCACCTTAAATTATGAAAATATTTGAACTGTTAAAAAACATTTTACAGTTCTTTCCATTTGACCAAAATATCAACGTGGTTACAATTTTGCGGTTCAACAGTTACAAATTGCTCAGCAAAGTATTTATTTTTATATACTTGATATTTTGATATTAATAAAATTAATTAATTATTTTATTAAAAGAAATTAATTAATTAATTTTTTAATTATTAGGTGAAGAAGTTTAAGTTTTAAAGAATTAACTTTAATATGAAACATAATACTCGTAAATTATCAGTTGCAGCAAAATGTGAAATATTTACATTACGTTTCAATTTAATTAGATATCAAATTAACAAAATAATATCTGCATTATAATTTACATAAATTTAACAATTAAACATTTACTTTGCCTCATTGTGTGGTATAAAAATATACAGGCTGTTTCAAAAGTAATGTGAAATATATAATGGTGAGATTTTTGCATTCATTTAAAAATGAACGTACGTTTTTTACATCTTAAATTTTATTTATTTATAAAATATTATCGTTTATTTATAACATCTAAGGTACATATGTCTTTAATTATTGATATTATAAATAAAAAATGATATATTGAAAAATTTTCTGGCCTTTTTTCAATATTTAAGTTGTTTAGGGCATACGCCCATTTGAAGTCGAAACACCCTGTAAATTAATTACATAAAATTATTTTAGGAAATTATTCATAGTATAAAATTTTATTAATAAAGTGATTTAATAAATATAAAAAAGTGTTAAAAATATCTATCATAATAAAAAATATTAAAATTTTGTGACAATAGAACAAAAGTTATTGGTATTTTTGATTATTTACAAATTAAAACTGAATGTAAATGTAAATTTATTTCCCCAACTAAACTAATACCGCACATACATATGTATTTTTGCGGTGTAAAATATGAAATTGTAATTTACAATAACATTTTTATTTATTCAAACGGACAAAATGTTGAAAGTTGTGTATGCAGTCGAACAATTGCAGTTGTGGCGCAGAGTGAAGACATAACAAAAGAAAATTGTTTGAAATTCACGTAACGTGGCTCGCATGCGACAGTTTCTCATTAATAAAACCATAGATCATGGAACACTACATTACGATCGTATCGGACTTAAAGGAAAATAAATATAAAAAACCGTACTTAAGTAAATTGTAAGGAAAACATAAACATAAAGAGGCGATAAAGGATGATAAAATGGCTGGGGCCCATAAATCTGCGTTTTTAATAAAACTAGCGAGCATTTACAGAGGACAATATTAGAGTAAAATATTGTTTATGAATTTACGAGCTCACGAGTACGTCATAAATTCGGGCCGAAACCGCCTCGTTCACGTTGACCTCTGATGAAATTTTGTATACATATAATTAATTTGTTGTCCGTTGCTCTGGCGAATCGCAAATTAATTGCAACACGAAAAAAGACGGCCATGCTTGATTAATTAGTTTTCCCAATCGATGTCTGCAATTGTGTAAATTAATTATCGGTACCGGATAATGTCAATTCGTTCATAAATGCGGAGGATTTAACGGAATTTTCAAAGCGATTTTCAATTTGGCTCAAGGATTTTTTTATACTAATTGGAATTTTTTTATTTAATAAGCAAAACTATTATTTGCACAAGGTATTTTGTTTGAATTTTAATTTCTATTTTAAATGTATGAGGTTGTATATATCTAAATTTATGAGCTATTTTGATGGTATGTTTAAATTTTCATAGAACTTGTTATATAAAGTTTATTTTATTTAAAAGTTTTAAAGAACATTAAAAAAATAAGTTGAATAATTTATTAAATAATAATTATTTATTGTGTATAATGTGTATATTTATTTATGCAAATATTTATATAAAATATTATTAAATGAATAATTTGAAATGTTCCAAATTTAAACAGTAAGCTAAACTAATTAATTTATATATATATATATATATATATATATATATATATATTAAAATTATTTACTTGGTTAATATTTATTATATTATCATTTATGTCAAAATGAATCGAAATTCATTAAAGTAAAATCAAATTAATGAGCTTAATTAAAATAAATTAAAAAATAATACGATTCGAGGTCTGTGCTACTTTTTTAGTTTGCAAAAACTACTTTAAGAAATTGAACTTTTAATGCAGTGCTCAGTAGCAGGAATATAATCTCTAAAATCTTTTGTTATTTTATTATCTTAATAAGTATTATTTAAAACAAGTTTTTTATCTTGAGTAAAGTGCATGGGTTAATTTGAAATCCAATAAGGTGAAGCTTTAATATAATCTATTTAAGTATAATTTAATTTAACATTTTAAATACTTTGTTTTTATTGAATTGGCAAAGAAAAATATTATTTTCAACTCCTCTTGTACGGTTAATTTACAAAAAAATAATAAAAATATTTTATTTACAATAAATTTTATTTGTTCTGTACTAAACTTAAAGAAGCAAAATGATAAAATATAATATGTGACTTTAAATCTGAATAAAATTTATCTAGGAAATAGTTGATGGTATAATATTTAAAATTTATCCGTCACATGCCAGAGACGTCGCGACGTGACCCAGTTAAACATGTTTTCGTGTCGGATGCATTTCAACTACTCTCCTCTAATCTTCAACTTACCGGAAAAACTAGCCAGTAACATGTACATAAACTATCAGTCTGTCAGACAAAGTCAGCTTAGCGATTGTAATATTAAAGAACAGTGTTTTATCGTTCAGCCTGGACGAACTGAAAACGGTTATTGTTTATTCATGTTGCCCGGTTATGTTTATATCAGGAAACGCTTTATCAAAATTTCTATGTTTGAATGGGGTAGCACTGGTTTTGTGGTGTAGGCGTCAGGACGCCTGCGATGTTGCCAGCGGACTAAATCGAGTCGTCTGTGATGAAAATCCGACGCCTGCCGACGCCCCCTTCGCACAAAGCGCCGGTCCGCGGAAACAAGTAAGACTGATCCAAGAACTGATTAACATAGGTCAGTGGAAGAACGACCACAATTATTAATTTCTCTTCACTTATTTCACAGACACACACGCAGTTAGATAATTAATTTATTGAATTAAATATTTTAATATATGTGTTTATAAATTAAAAAGTCTAAATTATTTTCCTTTTTTTTTTTTTTCAACATGGATATATCAAGACAAAGACTAAAATTTTAATATGTTTTCTGATAACAAGAAGTTTTTTCATTCAAATAACAAATATTTCTTTGTCGTCTGAGGCAGACTTTATTTCGAATTTGATTATTTGATATTTATAAAAAACAATTCTACAATTGACATTATGATGAAAAATACACAAAAAATAAATACATTTCTGTTATAAACGTCTTAAAATCTCATATTTATTAATATGTCCACTGTTTTTCGTAAAATATGTTGACGTTAAGAGTTAATTTGTTGTTGTTTCATATTAACTTTAATTTAGTTGAATGATTCTTGAATTTCAATTACAGTCTTATTGTAGTAATATACGTAAAGTGAGGAAAACGAAGAGAGAGAAAATGCAACGTTATCATCTTGTAACTCTTCTGGCCTAATAAAATGTGAATTAGATCAAAAGCCAAAAGCGCCTCAGGTTGTTTTTAAATTACAAGCTCTTTGTACCGTCGATACCGTCACTTAGAAATTGCCTCTTTCAAACTGAACTCAGTGGTGCAGTGACACCACCAATAAAACTATTAGATTCAACGTTCAAACGTTTAAATTTATTCCAGATGTTTTCATACATTAAACATTAATAGTAGTGTCAGATCAGTTCACCCAAAGGCAATTTATAATTTAATTAATGTGTTCAAGTGAAAAAGGCACGGTAAAATTTTAAATTAATCAGTTTATTTTTCAATTAATTGAATCAGCTTCTTGTAGAAGTTTCAAACAGTAACATTCAAAGGAAAAGCTAAATCTTTAATTTATCTAATTTCATTACCACTTTGATGTACATATAATTAAATAAATTATTTCAAAATCTACTTTTGATTACATTAAAATGCCCAAAAAATTGTGTAGTGTATTTGAAACATTTAATCAGTTATTGCTAATTAATTCTCTAATTCCATATATTTAACTAGATTTAATTCATGAAACAACCACACTATAATAACCTATAATATAGTTTCTAACTAATTATTACTAACTAATCTATTTTTGTATATTACTATTAGCACAATGCAAATGATTATTATTCCTCAAATTTAATAATACATAATGGAATAGTTTTAGTCATAAAGGGTCCGCTTTTAAGCTTTTTAGCGCAATTATAGCCAACTATTAGTGTCAAAATAAGGCTCCTTTATTGAGAGGAAAGTTTTTGTAAAGCCTAAAGTTTAACTTTAGGCGCACTTTATTAAATTTTCTTTAGCTGACGAAATTCATTAATCCTTCGTTCGGTTGTAAAGTTCTGATTTTATATTAAATTTTTGTACGAACTGACAAAGGGAGGGTCGTTCCTGTTGGGGGTTATTAAAATTGTTATTAATGGATGTATTTCCCTTAATTAAGTAAATTATTCAATTAGTTCCTTTATTAAATTATAGCATATGAAAATACGGCCTGTTAATGCGTCTTAACGAATCGTTAAAATCTTTAATTATCGAAGCTCTCAACGCCATAATTACAAAATATCGATTTTCGTTGTACTTTTTCTAGACGCAGCTTCGAACAATACTAAATTACAGATGTCATTGTTATTGTGAAATAGGTCTTTGCTTTGATACAATTGGAAATACAAACAGTGAAGTTGAAGTTACTGTTAAGGCTGAAATTTCTCGACATAAATAGAGCAGTCAGAAACACACAGACGATATATTTAAAATTGATGTATTATATTTGGAAACGAATTTTGTTTCTAAATTTACAATTACCTATTATACCACTATTTGATTGATAATTAATAATTTATAAAATTGTTTATTTTTAATATAAATAAAATGTTAATCGAAGTAGTCAAGTTTACCTTTGATTTCAGTAGTTTTTGAAGAAAATTTGATGGAAGGAGGTTTTTTAACTCCAGAAATACAAATTTGACCATTATTTTGTTGCGGATAAAAAATACCACGAACGACACTTGGTGTACTGTAAAACCGATTTAACTTTTTACTTCTTGGAGTATCTTAATATTTTGTAAAAATATTGTTTGCCTAGTATTTTTCGTAAAAAAATATATCTTATAAATATCCTCCTAATTGAAAATTTTATGTTTAAAATATTTGATGTGACAAAAAAGCTTTGATAAGTAATATAACCACCAAGTTGCATTAACAACAGAACTTTTAATCTTGTAAATGTTATTTATTTCTGTGTCTTAAGTATATAAAAAGTAAATTAAATTTAAAATACTGACTCACGAGCTTCAAATAGTGGAACAATATTGGTGGTCAAAATAAAACTTATTAAATAAAATTTTAAATCTATTTAATACAAGAATTTTAAGTTGCCCATTTCAAGAGACTCGTAGTGTAGTTATAAGAGGAAATTTTCAGAGAAAATTTTAATTTTAGTTTGGTCGTTTTTCAATGTTGGCAGTTAGTCATTGGCGTGGTTATATTTAATATAAAGTATGAATAATTAAATAATATCAATTAATACATTAATTGCAAATTCCACATGAAACCAAATTTTGCAATAATAATAACTAACTTATTCTGTTTGGAATAAATTCCTAATACCGCAGTTAATAATAACAAAATTTGTACAAGCTTTGTTTGAGAACAAATCAATAGTCTCTATTACGTATCACAAACTGTTACAAACTTCAGATATGTTTGATTGAAGTTAATACCATAAATAAAATGTTAACTTGGAGCTTTCAACGTATAAACGTGCACGTCAAATTGCAGTCTGCACACATAATATTTACTACGCCGAATTGATATACATCAACAAGAATCCAATCATTACCAACCAGTTTGCGTCGTTTAATATGTCCGTTCGGATCACCTGATATTGCCTGGCGAAAATTAATTCATGGCGGGCTGTCGGGGTGGAGGGAACCGTTTTACAATACATTAACGCCTTGCACCTGTCAATTACGTTATTAACATTATCGCCATATTTGATCCAATCTTCAGCTGCACAGTTGATTCGATCCTCGCGTCGTCTATGGGTGATTAAATTCGCACTAACAATTGTTGTTCCAAAATTATCCTGGCTATTTCGAAAACATATTATATATCTAATGAAGGAATTGTGAATATTAAACCGTTATATGAAAGTTTCGGTACCCGCTCTTTTACTCGACTACAAACATTTTTAATTACTGCCCTTAATGCGGGTCTGTGTATTAATCTTATTAATAACCCGGCGCATCCGCCATGTTTTATATTGGACGTAACTCGGGCAAAATTTAATAAAAATAAATTTTCACCACATAAAAAGGTGGAATATGCACTCGAGGAATTTAATAATGTGAGTGATGACATTTTAAGTTAGTACGGGAACGCCGTACATTTTCCAACACCTTAAACTAGACCATTATCATATTTAGTGTGTATCAGTTTGGTGAATTAAACTCCCAGTTTTTGATTATAAAACAATTTACAATTTTTAAACATAATTGACCAAATTTTTAGATTTCTATTTACGTTAATGAGTGCATAAACCAACATAAAACTCGGACCAAAATGATGTCATATTTTCAAAATTTCAATTTTTGTGTTGCAGTACAATCCAATTACTTTAATGAATGATGTCATTGAACCGCATGCACCACATTCACTTGTAAAACTGTGCGTGATATATCAGTGATACGAATTTGCAAAAAATCAAAAAAAAAAGTTAATCCACACAATATAACAAATTAAATAGGACGATTGTTTTTCACGGTGATTTACGTGTATAGTTGCCGCATTTTAGTAATTCATTTTATTTTATTGTGTAGATTATTTAAGCCACAATAACGTCACACCAGCTATTTTATAACAGAAACCAATTTTAAACATATTCGACTAAATGAGAGCGGATAGACGTATAAATAATTTTAGGGCGATTTATTGTTCCGGTTTTCGGCTGAATCGATTATTTTGTCAGTGAAATCTAGTTTGGCAAAATTCACCTGGGGTCAAATTATCGTTAATGGAAATCACAATTTAATAAATTGATGCAAGCAAACTAAATTGAAAGTAAAAAAGTATGTAGCTCGACTGACTTTACATTCATATGCATTTTGTAAAATCTCAATGCTCTGCGGAAAGGCATTAGTGGGCTTATTACTATTTGTTCTAGCGAGCATATCCTCGGGATAGATCATCTTATTACTTCTTTATTAGGGTCTTTTCAACTATGCATTTCGAAAACCAATTTCAAGCACTTTCAATATACGTTTTAGCCTTTTGTCTCCGATTTTAGGACTATAAAAAATATTTAATTTTTAAGAAAGAGGTCTATTTTCATTTGTTAGTAATCTGAGAATTGGACTATTTAATATTGCTAAATTAATATTTGTATTAATATTATCAAATTATTTACATCACAGTATAACGTAAATTACTTGATAACAAACTACTCCATTTTAAATTAATGTTTTTGTTTATATTTAAATATAAATAAATAAATGTAAATATTTTAACAACACTTTAAAAGACACTTTAACATGTGTAGTTATAATAGTAAATCTCATGACATTGCTCGGATACAGCGCAAAGGGCAATTTATCACCAGCCTTAAAATTGGAAGGACCTTGAAGACTTCTAAATCGTAAATTTATTCATTCACTAATTGTGATTAGCCATGGAAGAAGGAGGCTGCTCATAGAGCAAAGGGGAACTGACCTACTATTGATAAGAACATGTAATTTTAATTAATTTATTTTATTAATTTAACAAGGAGTTTGATGATATTAGTTTAAACGTTCTCTTGTAGTTGCTTAATTTAATTTATGCTGGAGATTACATTGTTAATTAAAACTTATTTGATAATATATTTGATGCAATATTGGAATTGTATTTTTTAAAATACTTCAAATTGAATGGATTCGTGTTTTACTTTATTTGGAGTACAGTATAATAAATTTGAATTTTGACCAGAGTGAAATTTTGACACGTCCACATCATAACGAAGAGAAACGCAGGCAGGCCATAACGGGGGACAATATTAAAAACATATTAACGAAGGTCGAAATTTATGGGGCAGTAACCCGGGGGCGTGAAAAAGAATATCAGGAATTTATCTTCATTTTTATTGTCGAGTTTATCACTGCAAACGTAGTCAAACATTCGTTTCTCATATTCCGTCGGCCATTTGTAACCGCAAAACCTTTTATCGGACCAACACTGGCCGCCAATACACTCTGCTGCACAAACCGTACTATAAAATGGATGGATAAAGGATATTTGCATTTTATGCGGTGCCGAGACAAATTTTTTCCCGATGTCTTCGGAGCGGATAATCGCAAACTTATCTTGCGCAACGATAATTTATTTAGTTCGTTTGCGAAACGTTGTCGAGTGACGTTTCTAGTTTATTTCCGCGTATAATACGGGTAAGACGTCAATAAAACTTTACGCTTAAAGCATCCGGTCCGGGAGAAATCGAATCAAAATTCGAGATCCTCGTTTTATGCATTAGACCCGCCAAAAATTGATTGAATAAAATTTTAAGAGGTAAGCATGTTTCGTGAATTGAAACGCACGGCCTTATTTTACATGCCGCACTCCTTGATTGATAATTTGATAAAATATTGATTTCGATTTCCCCCTTATTCTTTCTTCTCTTTCCTTGCGAGAAAAAAAAACTTTTTCCGAATATGCGGGTTGAATTTCAATAATTCAAACTTTCTTACCATACATGTTCTGCATTTGCGGCTAAAATGTTACTCGCACACACTCATTTATAACAAAGTTTTATATTTTTTAATGGGACTTTCCTTATATAATATTTGTCTGATCAATACTTCAGCAATTTTTTTGATAAATTTGTTATATTAAACTTTATATTTTACAGAACGATTAGTGTTATAAAAAGTGTTAAATTACACTTCCCTTCCCCTTTAATGATCTACTTGCTAAAGTTGAAGTAAGTTTCTGAACAATAACATAAAGTTAGTTAGTGTTTTAAATTTAAACAATTATTTAAATAAAAGTTAATATTTTCAACTTCTCCTATTTTACAATAATTGTCTTGTATTTTGGCAACCTAAAAATGTAGAGCAATTTTATTTCCCGTACTCTTGTTTTTATTAACTGTCATGTCACTCACCTCAAATACTTCATGTACAAAACTTTTACGTCGTTTATTTAATTTTATTTCGACATTAATACGTATAAGTATACAAAGTTGGGAACGTTCTCGTAAAACTAACAACTGTAGTAATAACTTTTAACAACCCTTAAAGTTATCCTTAAACCAGAAATAGAATAAAAACTGTCTTTGCAAAATATAATTCCGTTGTCGGGCATAATAAAAATATTTTTGATTGACATTTTATTGTCAGTTCTGGGAGACAACTTGTAAATTGTTAGTAAATAATTAATGAATTATTCAGCGGAACTTTCTTAAGAATTTGCACTTGATAAAAAGTGGTACATGTGTCAAACATGTCTGTGTGCCTTTGGCTAAGCAGCAATTCGTATTCTCTGACAGAGTAACAAGTTCTGCATACAAAAGTGCATTCGTGCTTTATTTAAGGCAACGAATGTGAAAAATAATACGTTAGATTTAATGTTTGAACACGTGTCAGCGTATTTCCAGGTGGAATATCCAGTACGGATTTCATAAATTCGCCGTTTTGTGCGGCGGGAACGTTTTTCAGCTGTAAACTTTTACGTAATGCGGAATATTCATATTTGTATTCACAAATGAAGTACTAAATGTTTTGTGTTAGTTAAATGTTTTAACGGCCTTACACAGTACGTTGCGAGATGAGTATTTGAAGTACAATTACAGTTCAGGCAACGTTATTACCTAAACATTTATTTTCGTTTTTTAAACATTTTTTAAGTAGTAACTCTACAAATTTGTGCTTTTTAAATGTTGTATCATACGTATTTTATTTCAACTTTTCACATTTTAATGACTCTTTTAAATTCTACACTAAAATGTATATTTTTCATATATAGAATTTTAGTAAAAATATTAATTTATGATATATTTTTATTAATTCCGATACCTGTTTAGAAAAATTTTAGTAATAAATAATTGATTAATAATTTTTTATATTTTTTAGTTGAAATTGTAGTTCTGTTGTTGTTTCCACCTTAAGAACAACATAAAATATATTTATATAAAACGTTTAATTTTATTGAATGTTCTAAGTCTGTATATCTGAACAAATTTTACATTTGATTTAAGTTCAAAATTCGGTAACAAATATAAAGTTTTGATTGATTATGAAGTATAAGATCCCACTTGAATAAAAAAGGTAACTGTTTACTTTTATGAATGAATAGTTTTCGATTCGTCTCAATTTAATTAATAAAATTTTCTTTGGTAAAATTGGTGGTTGTTTGTCGAGTGGAATGAGTTATATTCCCACACAGAAATCCCAAGAAATATCTCGCTAAGTCCAAGATAAATTTTTCTTCGAAACTATCATAATCTGGAGTTTAGCCCCCCCGATGTTGAATCGTCAACCGCCAGAGGCAGTCGCTAACCAATAAAACTAAAATGTATTATTTCTTTGGCATAAAATCTTTGGATTATCTGTGGAAACTTTTAAACTTGTTATATCTTGCCAAACTTTCATAATTACTTTCCAATTTAAGTAAGACATTTTCAATTAAAATTTCGTAATTTCAATTCCGGTCCACTGTTATTAATTCAAATATTTGTGCATTCTGATACTGCTTGAACTCTGTGTGTAATTGTATTTTCCATCTTTTGTTACATACTTTTTATTCTTTTAGTACCAATTTGATAACAGGAAAACACATAAACAATATATTTCTTTATTTACTACTAAAAATCATTTATTAATTTTAAAATATATACTGATAGGCTTTGTTATATTCCTATATATTCATTAGAAAGGGCGAGATGCACGTTTTAATGATCCATACTTAACGTACTTCGAAGTTTAAGATAAATTGCATCTCATTAAAAATATTTTAATGAAGGGTTTTTAGAAATAATTAACTTGGGATTTGCCACTCTAAACGTCCAAATTCCAAAGTATCCAACAATATTTAAATGACTATATCTCATAATTCGGTCGGAGTGAATTATTGATTGATCTCGCAAACGAAAAACCAGCTATTTTTTTATTGCCAAACGATGCGATTACATGAAAAATAAGTCCGAATGTTTAATTTGATTTTCTTTGAACCCACGCCGACGCAAATTGAATTATACAGGTCGGGGAAATTGACAAATTTCCTTAAATGTTGAGTCTAGACTAACCCAACGCACGTGCGTTAAATGTCAAATTTATTGTGGCGAAACAACAGAAAATTGTTAGTTCAGAGCTGTTAGGGTTTGAAAGTAATTTTTTTGTCTAAATTAGTTCAATTATTATTAAAGCGATTTATCTTTTTACATGGGTTTGAATTCCAACGAGTTAAGTCTACAAATAATTCAAGTACTTTAAGAATGTTTTGTATGATAAACAGAATAATTAATATATTTATTATTGTTACGTTTTAGAGATTGTATTCTGTTGTAATTATAAATTCATTTACCTTATTAAACCATATAAACTTTATGACATAAAGACTATATTGCACTGTTATTAGATTAAACGAGTTACATTAAATAACAACTTCAAGACATCATTCCTATCTAATGACTCACAGTAACAAAAAACCAGACTTAATATAAAATATACCTCGTTAAAACTTTTCAAAAAGTTATTTTTGCATAATAATAATTTGTTGCACAATTATGCACCTGACGAAAACGGAATTATTTTATTCTTGTTCGCTCCGCAACTTGGGGAACCGCATAACCAGTTTATTAACAACTAAAACTTCCAAACAAATTATCTTACTCAATAGCCATGAATATTATGTCTAAAATTTTGTATATTAATTAAAACATTTCAAACTAGCATTAAAAGCAGGTACAGTGTAAGAATAAAGTGTGGTATAGAGAGCAGTGTCCTTGAGGAGCAACCAATCACCTTTAACATAATTAGCCGGGACTAATTTGGGGGTAAAGCGAAATGATTTATGCGTAAATACGTGAAAGCCGCAACGGCAAGGAACAATGAACGAGTTTAGTTTTCCACGCCGATATGTATGTATATTCATGCAGTAATTCTGACATCCTGGAAAACAAGTAGTAATAAAAGGGTGGCGGGTGCCGGATTTTCCCGGAGTGTGTAAACAATCCGCGGCACGAGATACGGGCACATTATACTACCAAATTATAGTTGCTGATTTTAGTTTGGATAATGCTTCCGCCAGATAATGTGTAGACGGTTCGGGCCGCGCAGTTTTGATAACAGTTAAACATGTACGATATGTGTATTCAATCAGCTAATTGAACCAGTTGTACCAGTTGTGCCATTTATGTAACTAACTGAGAACTGCTGGTTTTCCGTAAGGTCACGGTTTCAATTATGGGATTCAAGATTTTAGGCGATGGGGCTGTTTTATAATTCGGTCTGATCAGAATATGCAGATTGTTACATTCTTGTGTTTGTTTAAAGTAAATATTGGGATGTATTACAAATATTTACTTATGAAATCCATATTTTGTTCAATTCGAGTCCGTTTTAATAAAATTATTATATAATAATAATACATGTACATATAAAAATCTTTCCTCTACAGAAAAAAATTCTAGAAAGGAATTATCAATAATGAGACGATATCATTGGAAACAAATCTAAAGTCGTTATTCTGTGTTCCAGTTCTGTCTTTCAAACTTGGTTTTTGTAATGTTTGAAACAGTCTGTTTCCTATACGTTCTATATTGCGGTATTGTGTTGAAAAACATTATGACTCGAATAAACGAGGAAGAATATTTAATGAATGTTTCGTCTGTTCTATTTTTGCTGTAAACACCAAAATACATACATTAAAACTAGATAAAAGTATGTGAATAATGTCTATTATGTAAATGTTTTAATAAATTTTATTTTATATAAAAATTGTTACACATCATACCCTTTTATCTTTAATCTTAAGTATTTAATTAATTTTAAATATTAAACAATATCCTGAAATTATATTAAATATTAAGAAATGTGGTTAAAACTAGTATTTTCTTTCTTTGTGCCTCTAATTTTATAATTATTATAAATAGAATTATAAATATATAAATTATTATTCAGGTATCAAGAAATCAGAGAATATTTCAGGAAAATTTTTTGAATATTCTGTTACTTTTGTTAATTTAAATTTAATTTAACAATATGAATATAAATATTTAAAAATTTAATAAAAAATTTAACACTGTAACACTTATTTTGTGTTTTGAAGATGATTTTCTGTGAACAATCTTCTGAAAACTAGAAATTCAGAACTCAAATCAATATCAGTGTTGCGCCACACCGTAGCGTACTTGCTTACTAAACTCTGTTGTATTTTCGGAGAAATCTTCGTTGTATAAGCTGAATAAAATGCTTGAAAGGGTTTCTATAATGAAAATCAATAAAACAGTTTTCTGTTTTATACATTAAATTATAATTATTGATATGATATTGGTGTTTCTATTTCTACAGGAATCTGCCATTAGATCAATCAAAGTTTTCTGAAATTATAAGAAAAGTTTTCTATAATTATAATGTAAGGAAGCAGATTCCTGTTGCAAACAAAATAATTGATAAAGGAATTATTTATTAAATTCGGAAGTTTCCTAAAGCTTTCTGTAGGATTCATTATATTGACAAACTTTTTGAGTACGGGAATTAAACATCTACTGAACTGAAATTAACACTTAAAAATAGTTGCAATTAAAACTAATGTCAATAGCCCAACTGTAAAATTAAAATTCTATTACTTTAACATATATGTGTATACATTTTAAAGAATTTTTGATAATTAACTATATGATTTTCTTGATTGTAAAACTGAGTTCAATTTGTATATTTTGTCAATTTGTGCAATCTAAAATATTAATTGACATTTAATAAAATTTTATTATAATATTATTCAATAACTAATTAATTTAATAGAAATGTGTCAGTTTAATCCCTATAATAAATTTTCAAGTCAGTTAATAATTCAATTAAATTCTAATGTTGCTTTGATACCAGGATTAATATTCATCTTCCGCACATTTAGTGTGGCTGCGTTCTCAAATAAAATTAATTGAAAGGATTAATTTCAGGCTTTTGTTGCTTATCACAAAAAAATAAAACAGGGATTAAATTTCAAAATTGATAAAACTTCCAATAAACACTCTATTAATTTTTCCACGTCGTATTTAAACTGAAAAACGGGTCAAGTTTAGTTATTAGTCGTAAAATTCGTTGCACGGTTTGAAAAGAAACACGGAAGTGTTTCCTTTTTGGCAAACAATAAATTTTGATGTATACGGCTAATTAAATTTTCGGTTAAGTGAACTTGAAAAGATCTAAGTGGATCTCAGTTTATCGTTTCAATTGCCCATCTCTAATTGCTAACGTGATTTACAGACTTCCGTTCGATTTCTCTTATCATGTTAGATGTGTTTTATGCTTTTATCTATTTTTGTTCCTCGTTCGTTATTTCGCTGAGCTATAAGGATGCTTCTGCGTTCTCGAACGTATCTTGCACTTGTGTATTTGATTTAAAGTCAGGAATCAATATTTATCGGATTACATTTTTATCCTTTAATTGGTAATTTATATGCAACAGTATTTTTTAAAAGTAACGATTGATGGCAGGAAAATGCATCGGATTGTGGTGACAAGAACGTCATTCGCAGGACATATACGGCGACGAACTGACGAAATCCAATACAAACCCAGATCCTGCAAAGTGCAATATCAGCATTTATCCACGACGACGGTAAAAGTCTTTGAGCAAATCTTTGTTCAAATTCTAATATAAGGACTATCCGATACACACTGTTGTAGTGCAAAAACATTTTTGACCGCCATCGGTTTATACAACGCGACGTGATGTGAAATTTTATTTGGTGGTCTGCGCCTCGAACAGTTTCGGATACCGGCTACGATATTAGTTTCATCGCTGCCTCTAGGTTATTGGATCGGTTTTATAAAGTCCTCATTTGTACGAATATTCTGTATTATTATCCTCCAGTGCGGGATCGATAAAATAAAGGAATCCATTTTTAATAGGACGGTAATAATGGAGGAGCAACTATTAATTGTAATGGTTTCAAGAAAGGAGGATAAATTGCAGTTGCATTTTAAATGTAAATGTCTCTGAGCAATATAATCAATACTAGATTATGTGAATTGTTGTAAGAATGGGCTCATAAAATTTTCAAGTTGTGCTTTTCCGAGGTCTATAAAATTCCTTAAGATAAATAAATGAATTGTTGTCAATTAGGAAATTGAGGATATTGAGTTGAAGGAAACCGTGTGAGGTATTCCAGACCTCCTAATTATTTTAGACCGCTGTTCCTCTAGAAAATATATCGGCCAACTTTAACACGGTTTTTGTTTCATTCCACACCAAAACAAGAGAAGAAACTTTTAGAAAGTTGCAGAAAACTGCTCCTGTGGGGCAAATGTAAACAACTTTTATTTGTGGCTTAGAGCTTTCCTCAAGGCACATTTGTAATATATATTATCAAATTAAAGTGTAGAATCCACAATTATGTATTAAGTTACGGATAATAAAAGAAATATACAAGTTTGTATAGTTCAGTTATATAAAGATCGGACACAACGTAATTACATAAAAGGAATGTTAGTAGAACTGTAAATATACTGATATTAAAGTTTCAACAACATTGAAATTACCTCCAGTATTCAATTATAAAAAATGAAACGTATCACTTAAATATTGCATTTGCATAAACCCAACCACAGATTTATATTTTGATTTATACCGCATAACTAATTAGTTTGCAGATTAAAATTTAAAATTAAAAACTAGTTTGGAATGTGCCAGATTAAATCTTCTATCGGTTCCGCTGGCCACAGTCTAATTACAACAAAAATAAATTAAACTTTCAATAACTCATTTTCATCATCACTTAATCCACAATTGAATGTTTCAAGCACCCCGGAGCTAAAGCAATATACTATTCCTGAAATCCTATGATTTAATGGTGTAACTTTAAAACAAGTTAAATTAGAAATTCTCAAGTCGGCAGAATTGATCATTGCAGCCAGGCTATTTAGAAATCATTAATTAAATCGGGTGATTTGCTCGTTTTACTTTGCGAGAAGAATTCTAGTATGCACCTTTATTGAATGTCGCGTCACGCTACCAACTTCCTTTTATTGCACCTAGTGCGTTTAATTGATTTTTGTGTCAACAATGCGATATTAAATTTCTATCACTCACTCCTTGTTTGCCATTTTAAAGCTGTCTTTGTTCTGAGTATCTACTATTGTTCCAAGATAAAATAAATAATAATAAAAGAATGATATATTAGCAAAGGAGCACCACTTGCCACAACAATGACTCATAACTCATGATTTATCCAAAAAATGGCACTAGATAATGCTCCCCTGTTCTAGTACTCACACCCTAACTTTGTTATCTCCAATCAGATAATCAGATCATACAGCAACACGCATATAATACATAAACGTAATACATCATGATTGTTAAGTCTGAAGCCAATAAATAAGCATCTAATTGCGTTTGTGCTTTGATTAGATTCAGCTCGAATTTACAAAAAACCGCCGTATCTTTAGTATTTAGCTTTGATCGTATCAATTCAAAACGACATAAACCAGACCATTTAAACTTACGACATTTGTAGTTGACACAATTTTTATAGCTCAGCAGTCGTTTTTCTGAGGGTGGCCATAAAAAAGAAAAATAACACGGCATCCCCTATATAAACTAACCGCATTAAAAGTTTAAAGATGCGAAGGTCCCGACCTTCTTGAAAGGGTTCGGTGGCAATTCCCGAGTAACCGAGCCAGTCGTAAGGGCATAATATAGTGCTTAATATTACACGGGGCCCTCAGCAAAATGGGACACTCTCATTTCTGCGCTATCACAATGATAACCGCGATATTAGCCGTATTGTAGCGGATAGATATGTAACGTTTCGACGTCCAAGTTACAACCGGCTTAAATTAGAGGGAAGATAACGCTACGAGCTCACAACCTCCTTCCAGGACCAGTTAGTTATGACCCTGTAATTTATTAGTTTAATAATTATGTGAATTAAACTATGTGGGAAACCATTTGGGAAACAATAAATTCACTCTTGTTTATTCACCACCCTTAGCCCACTTAAAAAAGCTGTTAAAATTTTATCAAGAAATTACAATTTCATAAACACTTTTCAGATTTAAAATTTAAGAATGAAATCGCCATCTAATTTGCTTCGAGAAATGTATTTTTACTCTGTCACATTTCTGAAACTTAATTTCAATATGTATTTCAATATTTATTGGAACGTTTCCCGAATTGATTTTGTGACATGTGCATCGGCGTGTATATATTTTTAAATTTTGTGGTTATTAATATTTATTATTATCAAGAAATATACATTTACATTTCCATATTTGATTTGTTTTCATATTTTTGTCGACTAACAAATATTTATAATAGGGGGAAACATGTATTAACAAAAAGAACATTACTTTAGTTTTTTAATGTATTCGTTTAAGCATTAATAAATATTTTGTAAAATAAAGGATAGTAAAAATATTGTGTCTCTTTCTTATCGCTCTTGAAAAAGTACCTAAAATTCATGCCTCTAGCCATTTCGGGTATGCATTATTCTCGTATTAGTTTAGTTTGGAAATTAATTTCTTTTTGAGGCGTATTGATATCGCTAAAATTGTATTAAGCAACAATTTTTTGTCATTTAAATTAATTATCTAAATATATATCCAATAAGTACTATAAAAATTGTAGATCTACATATTTTCATAGTTGGCTATGAATTTGTTATGGCGGTGACTGAGAAAGACAATTAATTTAACAATAAAATGTTTAAAAAATTAAATTAATTTTAACTAAATATTCATGAAAGATTAGATGAATGAAATATAAACATAACCCAAGAAGTACCGACCTCCCGCTAAAAATGGGAAACAACACTGGATGAAAAATTGATGTCAGGTTTAGATGTATTTGACATTTGACATAAATGGCGGAAATAATTTCAAATTCAAATTAATTTGTTTATAATTACTAGGTGTTCTGTATTACCAGAAATAAAACAAACATTTTTATTATAAATTATTTATTGTACATTACAACAAAATACATCATATATCATAATATAAATCAACTAAATGACTGTAATAGTGATTAACTGAACCATTGCAATTGTGAGAGTGATTACTTAGTGGAAAGAAATTCAAACTTTTCAACATAATATTTGAGTGAATTATAATATTCTGATTAGAAATAGCACTCGATTTAGAGATAGGGGAAAGACCTACTAACAATCTTCAACAGTGAAATTTTTAGAAGAGGGATTATAATGGAACTGTTTTGGTTTAAAATTATGAATTTTATATAAAGAAATCTGATGGAGAAAAATTATCTTCGCTGACATTAAATGTTTTAAAAGGTTTAATATTACAAACTAAATACTAAATTTAATTTAGAACCAGAAGGTGGCTTAAAAAAATTATTTTTAAAATTAGGATTATGAACATTACTGTAGTATGTATTAAAACATTAAGGATAGCTACAATGTTTGATACAATAACCTAACAGAGGTTGAGACTGAGAACTCTTGATTGAATTTTATAAAATTATAAAATAATTAAAAATATATTCTAATAAAACAACTGTACTCTCTTTGATCAAATGTTTTGGGTTGTAGCTAGTTGGAATATAAAATGTCTACTTTTAATAATATATATGTAATAAAATTAATATACCTAAAGAGTACCGAGTTTATTCTGATTAAAAAAATGATTAACCTACAAAATAACTTTAATTTACTCAACAGTTAAGATAGAGCATATTAATAAATAAACAATCTTATTTAAATTTTAGGTTATTTTATTTCTAATATGATTGTAATTTAAAATAAACATATTATGAACTGCATTATTAAATTACAAAGCACAAAATACAATATTTAAAATACTGCGCTGCGATTGGTCAAAAAATGAACCAACCTTACAAACTGTCATACCAACATTTTAAACAACATATTAATTTTAGAAAACGAGTTTATTATTAATTTAATTCAGGAATTAATTTCTATTTGAGGTGCATTGATATTATTAAAATTGTATTAAACCGTAGTTTTTTTTATCATTTAAACTTATTATGTAAATATAATTCCAATATGTACAATAAAAATTACAATTTTTTATCCACATATATTTTTATAGTTGGCTATGAATTTGTTATGGCTGCGTCTGAGAAAAATTTAATTTTTTTAATTTAACAATAAAACATTTAAAAAAATAAATTAATTTTTACTAAATGTTTTTGAAAATTAATGCAGATAAATGAATTTGGTGAATGGTGGTCTATTTTCTAAATATCAGTGTTCATAAATCAAATAAATAAAATAAAAATTGCAAGATTGATATCACATATTTTTATAGCAGGGTTTGGATTTGCAAGTTACAGAGGAGTATCAAGTATTGCTTCCAAATCTAACCACAATATGCAGTATTCTGATTGGTCGACGGTTACAAATGTCATTTTTAAAGGATTTTGATAAAGTCAACGATTTTCAATCGGTTTATCGAGAGTTTTTACGATTTTCTTAATGTGTACAGTTAGGAAACGTGTTATGTAGTGTCCTATGATTCTTTTAATTGATGTGTGAATACAAACCAGGATTTTATGGAAATTTTAAGAAATTTTTGGTATGCATTATTGAGACTCTTATTAGTTTAATTTAGCAATTAATTAAAATTGTATTAAACAACAGTTTTTTTATTATTTAAACTAATTATCTAAATTAAACAATAAAAATCCAAAATCCATTCCAAATCTAATCACAACATGCAGTATTCTGATTGATCAACGGTTACAAGTCTTATTTTTAAAGGTTTTGATAAAGTCAAGACGCGTCCACGGTTTTCACTCGGTATTTCGACAGTTTTTACGTTTTTTTATTGTGTAGAGTTTGGAAATGCTTCATCTGGTGTTCTATGATTCTTTTGATTGATATGTGTGAATTTAAACCAGGATTTTATGTACATTTGAAGAAATATCAGGTATGCATTATTGAGATTCTTCTAATTATATCGAAAATAAGAAATAAAAAATGTAGTAACCCAATTCAGAACACAACATAGTAGAGGAGAATATACAGTAATTACAAATGAAGACATATTTGGTATAATGACTTTCATATTTATAGTGATTATAACTAACCAAATTACAATGAATTTAGTTATTGCATTGCATATTGTCGGTTCACCCCTTGCTCTTGAATATCACTTCTGACTCAAAGACCAGTGAGTCCAATGTCTATACGAAACCTGGAAATAGGAAATGGGGCTATTTGTTGCTCAGATTGTTGTGTTCTAAAATAGCAATTATGTCAGCAAAATCTTCAGAAGAAAGTCTTAATTGAGGGAATTTGTGGGGCATAACAAATAAATAAAGAATGAACCGAATAAAATTGATTCAGATGCAGGAAATACGTTTATTGGATGTAAAAATGTTACAAAAAATGGAACGTAGTTTACTTTTAGGTCTATTAAATATATGAAGAATAAATTACTAACTAGGTAGAGCAGCAAATATCCAAATAATATTGCTGATCAAAATAAAACACATTGAAAATATTTTTAAACTATTTAATCTAATGAATTCAATTCAAAAGTGTACATAATTATAAAAATTATTCTCTTGCAATTATTTCCACACTTCGTTATTTGAACAATTTAAAGAAATATTCAATGGACGTTAAAACATGAAGTAAGTAGAGGCAATACTATTCTAAATAACAATTTTCACGTTAAAATAGTAGTGAAATACTCATGTCTTCAACATTTAACTAATAGAATAAATAAACATATGTATTACCATGAAATTCTGCAATAAATGTATAATAAATATAAATATGAACATATCAACGAAAATTAATACTCTTCTGAACGTCATTTCAGCCGATGAAATCTAAGAACTCGAATTGTATCCCCATGGAGTCGTGCCACCCCTTTCGTTACCGACATGAACAACAGGATGAAACAATGATAATTATGAGGAGTAATATTACATTCATTTAACTATAAATTTCAATACAATAATACATGTTAAACAAATATATAATATAATAACAATATTATGATAATAATATTAGTTCATCACCACACAACTACAATAAAATTTGAAAATTGTTTTTATTTAAAGCTTTAAAAGAAAGCTTTCAGCCACACAAAATAAAATAGCCATTTTACATAAACGAGAGATAGTTTGCACTGTAACCGAGAAACAAACGGTCCATAAATAAGTTTTTTGCCATTCTGTCAAAAGAAAAACCACTTTCAATTTTTGCGAAAGTTTTACAAAATAATGAACCGTGAAATGGAAGTTGTTAAAAGTAATAAAACACATATCGTTGGATTTCAAGAGCACAGTTAGTTTAAGTGTCCAACTTTTTCTGATACAAGTAAATCATATTTCGTGATAAATTTCACGAAGTGGTAAAAAGAAATTGGTCGCGTGAGAAACGCTATCGTGGCGCCGGCGTCGGTCAATAATGGAACTAATCCTGCACGACAACGCACAATCAATCTCTCTTCTGTTCGTTGGTTCGTTCGCGAGGAGCGAATTTTCCTCCGTACCGATTTTTCTTTTTTCTTTTTCTTTTAGAAAACTAGATGCATAATTTAATGGCTTACTAATCGGATGCACGCTCCATATTTTCGTGGCTCCGTGACGACGACTAACTTTACTCGACAAGTCGCACATAACAACTTCTTAAACTCAAAATAAACTTGAAGCGACCCGGAGTGTTTGCAAGCCCGAGGGAAATTGTTTAGATACCACACAACTCTTATATAACCTAATGACTTATCTTGTACTTTATACACGTTTTTTGATTCTTTTCGAAGAGACATGCGAAAGGTAAGGAAGTATAATAGAAAGATAATTTAAACTGTCGCAACGGCCTTATTTGGAAAGTAGCACGCAACTGTAAAACACAGAAAGTCATAAGTGTATCCGGGTTATGTCTGCGAAGGGAAAACGCGATGAATTACTTAGAAGCGACTCAGTGGAGTACCTAAATCCTGATAATAAGCGGTGTGAACGTATAATTTTCAATTTCTAGATAAACCTGCGAATGCGTACGGTTAAATAGAGTAGAAGGTTAGATAATCCGCAAACTTTCTCTATTCAAACCATTAACAACATCCTTTTAACTAACATGTTCCCGACTAAAACTCCATGTCTATTAATAAATTTATTACTAGAACATCTCACGTGCCAAAGTTTAAACAATATTAACTGTTTAATCCTCTCCGTTTGGTACAAATAAATTAATATTTTTACGTCAAAGCTGTTTAGAAGTTCATTATGTTACATAATATATTTGAAGTATGGAGTATTTGAAAATTTCAATTTGGGCTAAATTATTCGGATAATGTAGTTTTTAACAGACAGACTAAAACGACTTTTGTGTTATTTTATATAAAGCTAAAGTATATTTTATGTGACTGTCCATTTTATCTGTATCGATTGGCTTCGGACACTCCTTTCAATTTTAAATGTTATGTTCTGAACCACGTTAAAAATGTAATTTGAATGAAAATGCCTAATCAATATCCCACCTAATACATTCAACATCGGCCCAGAACAGCTTTTGTAGGCCATAATTTTCCATTCATGGGCCTGCAAATGCAAAAATAACCTAAATAAAAGTAAATGACCGATAAACGTGAATGTCCGATTTTTTTTTTTTTTTTTGTTGGCGGAAGAATGTTTTTAGATAAATAAGGCGATTTAATTACACACTGTTAAATAGGGTGGAGGAAATCAACAAAACCGATTATAATAATAGACACATATTTAAAAATATATATATGTCTGTTTCATTATGTTTAAAATAAAATTGTTTTTAAAATATACAAAATAATTAACAATACATAATGTATAATAAATATAAATGTGATACCAACCATTTACCAATTAGTTCAGCCAATGAAATCCAAGAAATCGAATCAGTTCTTTACCAGACCACTAAAATAAAATTTAAAATTGTTTTTATATAAAGCTTTAAAAATGTAAAAATTGTACACCTTTATAAAGAATTTATTTTGTGTTTTTTTATATTTGTACAAATGTTAAAAGGGAATATACACATGCACATGAATCTATGTGCACTATTAGTCCTTTAAAAATGAAATAAAAAACTATATTAATGCCATTTTTTCAATATTTCACATTTACATCATGTCCCAAGGATGTAATTGAGTGTCGCAGTCAAAAATAACATTTTAATAAAAATTTTTTCGGCTTGTGACAGTGTAGATTCGATTTGGCAGTAAACATAAACGTTGAATCTTTTTTCGATCGCCATTTCAAAGGAGGACCATTCAGATAAACGACTCGGTTAGGGAAACAAATAGGTAAAAGTGGCGTCAGAGGAAGGAATATTCCTTTGTATTTTTGAAATCCGGCAGAGACGGCGAGGTAGTAAAGAGTCTTTATGGACTGCCAGTAAGACTTAGACGTTGGCAGGAGTGCCGCACTAAAGACCTCTATAACAACCGTTACAACTTCAAACTACCAGTTTCCAGTAACTTTGGAAATTATTCAAGTCAAACGACATTAACATTAAGTCGAAGGAAATGACCTCGATTATAGGTCAATTGTTCTTAACTACTAAATTTATATTAATGCAGGAATAGGTTTAAACTTATTTCGATTGCCAGCCAAAACCGTTCCAATTCAAATTTAACAGTTCCATACATAATACACACCAGTTTCCAATTTTCCCAACAATAACTAATTGCGGTAATTGTATTTAATGATTCAACTCGTTTAATTTAATTTACCTTTTTATGTGTGTTCGATAATATTAAAAACACATTTTTACAAATTAACCAGGACAGAGTGTTTTTTATTGCTTTTTATCGCAACGAACGTTTTCAACAGTGCGTAGTGATTTTCAATCATTTCAAGTTGCAGTAGTCATTTTTCGAACTGATCTCGTTTCACAAAGCTTCGGGGCATTCGCACATAAACTAAATTAGCCTTATTGGAGTTCCGGAGTCACCGATGTTATTAGTGGAACTAGATTGGTGATCTATTTATCTGATCATCGCATTCTGACAGAACCGTATTTCGTTTTATGACGATTAATTCCGACTGCACTATCGTTTAAGGAACTAATTGGTTGCGACTTTGATGGATTTTAATTAATGATTGTTTTCGTATAAATGCTGAATAAGTTCATTTTTCTAAAGGGTAATCAGCTAATTCACTTGTCAAAAATGATCTAGATTCGACGTCAGAATTAGAATTTTAATTATATAGAAATACCAACACTTTAATTAATTAAAATATAAAATATCGGTTTTAAACAATTGCAACATAAATTTTTATATAATAACTCAATTATTATTATGTGAATACTATTTATAGATTTTCAATTAAGCTACATCGCTTCAAAATAACTAAACACAAAGTTGAAAACTTTTCGATGAATTTTGATAAAACTATCTACGTCCTGGATTTAAGATAAGACAATTTATTAACGAAATAAAGCTTAAAATCAATAACGAAACTTTGAACTAAGACCGACATAGTTTTCCAATCGGGATGAGCTCCTAACTTGGATAAATCCCGTGTTCAATTTAGTAGTGAAATCCTTTAAACTCCCCTGGCATGCATGCCAGTTTATGTGGAAAGCCCATTCTTACTAAAACGGCATTAAATTTGTATCAATAAAAACGATATTCTGCTTAATATGCAAATTGGGGGTGAGTTTTTGGAACAAAGTTTTCCTATATTTAGAATTAATTATCTGGGCAAGAATATTTTCTGTGTTTGACGGCGTTGTTAAAAATAATGATGCTGAAATGTATTGATACATTATTACTAGTATACTCAGGATTCATAAATTGCCAATCCAAGTTTGTATTCTTTGAGGGTTTTTCAGTTTTTGACAAAAAATTCAAAGGGATACGTAGCTTTAAGACAAAAAGATTTGCCGAACGAGCCGTCCGAACGAAATCGATTGAATTCGTTAATTTTGTCTGGGAATAATAAATAAGTCCAGACATGGGAATGAAAAATAAACAGCGTTTAGAGAGAATGCGGATAGATTTGAGGAATCGATCGTCAAATATCGGCGTGGTTACTGGATACCGGTATTTACATTCGATTTGCCGATGGCGCGATATCTGTCGCGTCATAAATCAGAATTGGATTTGGAGGAGCGTATTAGTCAGTGAAATTTTATTGATATGCGCCGGGCGCGCAGTTAAAAACGGTTTAATACAGAGATTTAAAGAGATTTAGATTGGTGCGTAGATCAGGAAACCGAAATTGAAAGTGGGGAAAACCGGTCGTTCCGACAGATTAGAGGATGAGGCCGTTCGGATGCTGCGCCTGTATCACTATGCCTAGATACGGTGTTATTTATGCCGCAACCGGAAAAATATCTTTCTGAATATATTACCCCATTTTTTAAATGATGTAATAAACATGCGTAAAAGCCACCCCTCTGCTTTTTATAGAAAATAATATTTGTCCCATGTTGTAAAGAGGCCCAACAGCAAATTGTCCTTTCATATCAGGACATGATCAATTTTTTTCGGCCGTGTTTTTTAATTGTTAAATGTGATTATTGGCAATAACAAATAGTCTTATAGAAAGTTCTTTCAGATTGTGAGCAGAAAGATAATAAATTCATTAACTCAATTATGTTATTATCCAGATCCAAAATTATAATAAAGTTAAGTGAAATACATGCACACCGTTAAAAGCATAATTCGGTAGTGCCCCAGCTAAAATATTTTATTAATCCTGTTTATATTAATTTCAACAATGTAACATGGCAGAATCCGGTAATTGGAGACGGCGTTACCAACCCTCCCACATCACCATCCATTGTTGTAATGTTTTGTCATCTTCCCGTTTTACTTGTTCCGTCTAAAATGATTTATATCCTTCGATACTACGTCTCAAACTGAGATGTATAAAGCATTATATCCTGAACCTGCTTCATCTCTTTTATATTTGTCATTCATATATCACTGGATCCGCATAAGGATTCTTTTATTTGGAAATGCATTTAGTGGTATTCGTGCAAGGATTTGCGATGTTACTTACACAGTGGTTTCGTTGAAATACACGCTTCTAAAATCGATCTCGCCACAAGAAATTATTCCAACACAATATAATAGAAGTGATTTTAAATCGACTCGTAGTATTTGTTTGTTTGTTTGCTCTGAACACAGATGTTTATTTCAATTGTTACAATATTTTTCCACATCTATTTTAAACAGAGGATAACTTAAATAAGTTTTTGATGAATTCTCATAAAAGTTACAAAATCATTCATTGCGTTCTTTTCAATTTAATGCTCAATTTATTTAAGGAAGAGATTTCTATTTTATTCCTGTCTTTATATGTCGATTTAAAAACATTTTTGATTATTTTCCCTTATTTATTTTATTGATTTGTTTTGATTATTCGATGTCTTTTAATTTTTTTCTAAAGGCTAATACTTTGCCCTTAAACACTGTTCTAGTAAGAACCCTTCGATCTATTGAGCCGCCATAATTTTCAAGCGCCATAAATCACGTTTATGGCCAGAATTTTTGGCCGACCAACAAATTTAAAAGCGAACCAACGATCCACGCCAGTGGACGAGTGAAACGGTGATGTCTATTTTACATAAGCCATTAATTTAGACCGAGACTTAAGGACGTTTTACTCCAGAAGTATAAAATATTGCGCCAAACGTAAATTAACATATCCACAAAAAGAGTCGCCCAGTAATTTATACGATGTGATAAGAAATAATGCAGGCCTGAATTTAGTGCCATCGCGTACAACAATTTTGCTAAATGAAAAATTAATCCGCATTTAAATCTCAGGTTCCGGATGCGCGGAATTTATAGGAGCTTCGGAATTAATACGTGTAGTGCCTACATAATAGACCATGCGAAACTATAGAAATGGTAAACGACGCATAATCAAGATTCACTCCAATAAATATCTCGTATTTTTTCAATGTTTTTAAATTTATTAAATTCGGAACAACATGGTAATTAGAGTGACATTTGCAGTAAGTACCTAATTCCAACAATTATTTCTAATTATACGTATCAGGAAAGAACCAACCCGGTTTCGAATTCATCATTTATATCAATTTATATCATTTAGTCCGACATTGATTGTCATAATGTCAATTATTATGATTCTAATTATTCACGAGATAAATGGAAGTGTATAGCTTGAGTTATAAATGAAAATTTGAGCCTAAAGGTAATTCCGTCCAAATATACAATTTAACGAATTTATAAATTAAAAAAAATGATCAATTTGTTACGTTGAAATATTAAATTAACTCCGGATTTATTAGAGCATGAATTTTCACATTGATCATCCCATTGATTGCATTTTCTCACACTCCAATTTGCATGTATAAATAAAGCCAACGCTTCTGTGACGCCGAATTAAATTCCCGGATTTAAAAATCATATTAGAGACCTGACTTACAAACTTTTAAACCCGTATTCGCAACTGCTAAAGTACAAAAAAAAACGGTCTAGACGTAATCAGAAAATTTTTCCGAAGCTGCGGCTCATTTAAAACCGATGTTGCGGACTAATACCTCAAAAAGTATTTCAGTTTAAGAGATTTAATAAACAAAATACTTTCTTTAAATGAATAAGTTTTTTCGTCTTGCTGAGCTGGTAATGAGATTTTCTTGTAATGGTGTTTGTTCAGCGAGACCAGGATGTAAAATTAATTCGTTTCCTAATTACACACCATACGGTTATTAGCTTCCATTTCAGCCTTGGATATTTAGTTAAAATTTAGTAAATTACTGTCATCCCGAAGGAATTGTATGACTAAAATTGTAGCGAAACTAGACTTTCATTTGTCCTGACGGTATAACTACTCAGCAATTCAAACTTTGATGCTGTACTCGAATTTAGTGTTTGACTATGTACCATTCGCATTTGCAACTCACATAAATTGTTCAGCATAAAACTCATTTAAGTTGGGTAAGTGACCTGAAATATTTTAAACAAGTAAATGTTTATATAACAAATTACAAAAATCATATGCGGTATACAGATTGATAAGAAATTTATATATTTATCGTTACAGCAGTGTTTTTTGTGTGTAATAGTTTCTGCTCGAAGGACCAATGTTTTGTATGTGCTGGACTAGTAAAACTGCCAAGTTTGTGATTTTTCTGTTTATTTTGCTCGGAGCATCTGAACGTTGTGTGTTGCTCTCGAGCTGACTTAAAAGTAAGTGTCTTAAAGCTAATTCACCCTAACTAAAGGGAGGGGGTTGCGCATTAGACGTTGCCAATGTTGACAAATGCTCTAACAAGCAGTTATTTATTTTTGTCCTGAAACTTTTTTATCTTCACCAATATTGAAGAAATAAATAAAATAAATGTATGAATTTTGTATATTTTTGTTGGCTCCATATATGCAATCTGAGATTTGATGGCATGACTCACATTATCCAAATTTAGCCTACCTGCTCATTATGTTTCCTGCGAGAGGCTTTCGTCTATTCTTTCTCATTTTGCGAGATATATGTGCCTGAGATGAATGCAATTTCAGATATGAGGTTCGTTAAATAAAGTTGCAGCTCATGCTGGAACGGTATTAAGACGTATGATGAACATTTACAATGGACATTGCCGCAATGAAATGAAAAGTAACATTCAAAGTTGTCGGAGGAATGATGGATCGTCTGGATTTGTAACGTGGTGAAAATGAGTGGCACCCGTAACAACATTTATACGAAATGATAGCCGGAGAAGCAATGGCATCTGAGGAGGTTGTAAACATCGCCGCCGTCCCATTGTTAGCGTAATACGGGTTTGTATGGTTGGCGGTGTCGGGTAAACAGCGATACCATCAGTCCACAGATTAGAGATATGAATAATTTCGCTACAATTAATGAAGTGAGGCTGTTAGTAAAAGCTCTCAAAGCTCTTTATGAACCACCCTGCTTGGGGTTTAGCTGAAAGCTCAGACCATTATTGTTTCAGTCAGGTCTATTCATCACCGGTTTGATATGCATATGACACTATCTGTCCTGTGTTATGTAAATTTGTTTTCCCAGATTGCAATCTTTACAAAATACTCTAATTTAGATTCTAAAAAACTCCCCGGGCTATGTTCTTCCCCAACAACTCCTTCCTTCCTTCACGTTTCCACTGTGTCACACCAACAATACCTCTCGTATTTTTTTTTTTTTTTTTGTATACAGAAAATTCTCATAAACTTTGTATTATCTTTATATGGAAACTTAAATCTACATCCGTTGTTGTTATTACTTTTTGAACGCTAGATGTGCCACAAGGTCAAATCTAACTTCTGAGGCATTGTACGATGTTCATCTCAACACAATAAAATGGTTGTCCGAATATAATATTCAAAAACATATCCGTTAATGCCAACCAACCACTGAATATTATTTCTTGTATATCTACCATTATTATAACAAACCTCGTTATTTGCAATATAACCCTCAAGTAAAGCCGAATCATTTTAATAAAACGTTTCATCTCTCATATATATATATATGGACAAACTTGTTGATATGTTTCACCAACCTACACGTCCGTATTGAAAAGGGAACATGATTACACTGAACAATTCTTCGTCGCGTGGGAGTCGGATTTAATTGCAAGGCACTGATAACTCAAACCGGTTGATATTCAGGCAAATAAAGGGCGGTGTTGAATTGCATTTCCCCAAACACAAAATATCATACACCTGGAATGTCCTATACTACGTTTCTATACTGCAAACTCATCAAACATCCAGACACGCCGACCGGAATGGAAAAAGAGAAAAGCCTTTTGAACTGGGCTAATTCCTATGGCTAACTATTATTTTACATTTCAATTTAATTTAAGTCTAGTTTCAATTTATTGTCGTTAGTAAAATGTTGTTTTGTGCCTTTGTAGTACATTTTACGTTGATTTCAACTTTGGAAGTAGTAATAACATAAAACAAATTGCACGAAATCAAGGTCTTCCATAAACATCCACGCGAGCAAACCTCCTTTCGTCAAAATTGATTCCGTATAAAACGCAAGGAGATGGTGGTAATTTAGGGGGACAATTAAAGATAATAAATTTGGATTAGTTAAGGACCATTATACTGATAAATCCCTCCTCAATTTTAGTCTACAACCATCATATATCTGCATTAACAGCTCGCACAAATGATTGGGGTGGATTCAAATGATGCCGCCAGCCAAAAGAACCGTCTGGGCTTCGGATAAGTCAAGTGTTATTCATTAGTTTGTTTAATGTTTTCGTCTGATAAAACAGGTTAATTAATTGTACGAAATTGTGTTTTATTCAATGTAAATCCTTAAGTTCATTTCCTTAAGCAAATTCGTATAAAATGTCGAGCCAGCACATTTTTGATGAAGAATAAACAAAAAATTCGATATTTTAACTCCCCCGTTTTTTATGTGCCGTAAAATCAGCAATTCAGAACTAACAATAAAGTAAATAACTTAATCAGAGTAAAAGTAAAATTTCAGGAGGAAATTCGTTCTTTTTAAATATTTAAGTTGAATAAACGATTCAAAGTTTACCACTATGCAGGCGTACTAAATAAATATTAAATTTAAAGTAAAGAAATAAAAAAAATGGTACTGTCTCCTTTTTCTTTATGTATTATTAATTATGTTAATATCACCCAAATAAGTTTCTGAAAAAAAGTAAGTATACGACAAGTAATTATAAGATTTATTATTTGAATCTTTAATCAAGCATATCATTTTCTATCTTTAATCGTATTTAATTACAATTTTAAAACACGGCAATATGTCTCAATTAAAAACTCGACAACACGAATACATATTAAAGTTACGGGGACAATTTGAATATATATTATTAATAATTATACATGTAAGTTCCAACCCCGTTAACTAATATATTACGATTTCCCTTATCTGCGGTCACACATTAGCATGCCGATAAAAAAAATCGTTTGAAGCACCCACATCCGATTGTAAAGAGTTTTATAATAAACGACGATTTTTATCAGATCGCAGTAATTTCGTGATGGTATCGCGCGATTCTGTATATGGATTTCGTGGCGGTGTTGTTAATTAACCTCCACTCAGGTGGTGGTGGTGGATCTTGATTGTGGGGCCCGTCCATCATTCGCACAAACGGTGTCACCAACACGCCCTTGTCGTGGCATATACAAGATCTTGGAGAAGCTCAAATTTACAACTAGACATTACAAATTGCAATGTTGCTGAAGCAGGAATCGTGTTACTCAGCTTCCGCATTGATTTAGCTTAGGTTCGTGTCAGATATGGAAAAATTGTACCCGAGTATACGAGACATAATTAGAAATAGCGGCGAATTAAATTTATGCATCTGTAACAAAATTTGCTTTATTGCTTGTTCCATAGTTTTTTCTCAATTAGATGTTGGCTAGCTAGTTTTACGATGGTGATTATTTTTTTTTTGTAATAAAGCATTGGATTTATATCTAAAATTTGTCTAGCAGCTTAAATATTTAACTATGACAAAGACGTACCAACCTAAAATAACAAAGCTGAATAAATTTAATCAACTATAATAGTAATTAATTAATCAAGAATATAGTGTGTAATATTTTAGTGAAATATTTGAATTTATTGCTAAGAGGCAAAGTTTAATTAATTAATTTTAACTAAGCCTTCCGTATTCCATGTTTTCTTTATCATATTTAATATTATAATATTTAATTAACAAAAACGTTATTAGTCAAATACCTTAGCTGTTTTTAATCTCCATTGATTAAGCATAATACTAATGACCACAGACCAAATTAAACGAACCAGCACTATCATAATTTATAAAGTCGCCACTCAACGGTTATAAATAATGGGGTTAGAATCGATATAGATTTGATGACACTGCGTACAATTATAATTACTTCATCCAGGATATATTTATTAGAGTTAATGAGCTAGAATAGCATTTAAGTGTAGTTGGGGAAGGACAAGCTGGGAGAACCTGGAATCCATTAGGAAACGAGGGATGAAGCCAAGCTAAAGGTTTTATTGATTAACTTCCTTTTTCGGTTTGAAGCCATTAAGTTGCTCGCGAGTCTGGCTTGACCCTTAAAATTGAACTTCACGCAGTACTTTTCTAATGAAGTGTTTACAGACACTTTATACTCGGCACTCTGATGAACTTTACTGCCTATATATTATTCCCAGAAAATCGTTACTTTATAATTAATTAATCAATTTTGTAAATATTTTACATCGACAATTCGATCCAGGATATTTCAATTTTGAGTTTCCCTTTTACTTCGTTTCCAACTTTTGTTTAAAGGTCAAAGTACTATTAAATTTTTATGGTTTAAATTATTAAATAAATAAATGAAATATATAAACACTTATCGTAAATAATGCAGACAAAGTAATCAGTTATTGCTACATAAACATAATGTTATTTATTTAATAGGAAACCAGGGAGTATGAATTACGCTTATGATGTTATTTATAGCATTGTCCGCTATATAACATAATCAAATATTATTTTAGTGTGCACAACAATTTGCTACAATGTACATTTCACCACACAAGGGTTTATGTATTTTAAATTTATTGCGGGAATTTTCGCCGAATTAAATTAATTTATGCAATAGAAATGCGGTTGAAATATTATTTGTTCCGTATGAATATTGAATTGTGAAATACGTGTCGCAAATAAACACAATTGACTGTTTGTTTATATTCCGAAAGTTTACACTGATAACATTGCGTCAGTCCTATAAAAACTCGAGTAGTTTGAAGTAGTTATTTTTACGGGAAGTAGGCTTGTCGGTAGTTAGGACCTGAAACTTTAATCACTTCCCTAAGTATGCAGTAAAATTCCTACAAGAACATTGAGAAATTAATTTTCTCACTGCAGTTTCTTACTGGCAAAAAACTTCCTCGTTGGATTGGCGCCAATTATTTATAGATTTTACGTTGGTCCTCCGGAGTTTTAGCTTCGGTAGTATGGAATATTTTTGAACGCAAAAACTCCATATATTAATAAAACTGTTTTCGTTCCAGGTTCGGGCCATGATGACTTGTGGCCATGGTTTATTCAGGAGATAAATGGTGACACATAAGGTAGGCAGTTTCTAGTTTTACGTCAGAAATTTCCTACGATCATAAACATTAAGCCGCAAACTGGTCGTGAAATAATTGAACGCGAAGACCGGGTAACAATAAAATATGCACGGAAACATCAGATGACCATTTACCCAGCTGAATATGCAGGACATTTCAGCTGTTTTCGAACAAATACACCAATTTTAAACTACTAGCATCCGGTAATGAAATAAAATCAACAAATAATCACATGTGTGTGTAATTTTGTTTTGTGAATAAGTACTTGGAAAATATAAACTTGTAGATGGGGTATAGTTTATTACAAGACAGTACCTTTACGATCATATCAGTCTTAAAATATACGATTAAAACTATCGCAGTTTATAACTGCACATGAAAATAAAATTCAATTCCTTAATGCATATTAGGTACCATTACTAACCAACCTTTTTACGAGTTGCATGCTGCAAATTAAAGATTATGGGCTTGTTGTGAGACAGTCGTATTAGCTGAATTATAAGCAAACAACGGACTTTATGAATTATATCCGTGGATTTAGTTCGGAAATATTAATTAAGGAACTTTTAGTTTATGGTTTAGAAATTCAGTTTCAGTAGAACTGAAACCGTACAACTGAAATTATTACTTCAACGTTTTCTTTAAGAGGCTAAAGCACTCTACTGGGGTAATCCTACTTTTCAATTTATTCTTTGATCACTAAACACTATACAAGAGTATGCAACTGAAATATTTCAGATTTCAGTAAACTTCAATATATTAATTCTTTTTCAAGATAAATATAAAATTTATATTTATACAAATATTTATTCGTAAAGTACGATACACAGAGTGATTCGATCTTAAACTTTGGTTTCATCTATAAGACGTCTATTTTTCTTATATACTTTTAATGTACTTTGCTTATTCAAACGGAACTTTTAAATCCTACTTCATTTTTTAAGACTACGTAAAACGCTGGACGTATTTATTGTGTAAAAATTGTATGACAAAGTTAATTGCCTCAAAAATAATATAATAAATCTATTCAAAACGCAGTTTATCAAGAATTTTGTATAAAGTACAAAAAAGCAATAATATTGATAGAGTTTCATTGAAGTAGGAGTGTCAGCATATCGAAAATATTTTAGAAAAATAGTTAACAACGTAGCAGCAACCAAAATTTTAGGCTGATGTCTTTTTTAGTCTCTATTAAATTATAATAAATCAGTTATGTAAATCACCTTGTATATTCGGATCGATTTCGTAAATATGTACATCACAGATCTATGAAAAAGACATTTCTTCCTCCTACCACCTAAAAATCTGTTACTTTGAGTATTATGGAAATGTTTACGCTTTAAAGCTGGCTTAATAGTCCCAATTTTCGGACCCAAACATCCAAGAATATCTGAATAAAATTGAATAACGAAAAGGACATAAAAGGTTCGATAAACCGCTTGGATATAGTCATAAAATATTTTATTCGGAAATGTCAACATCACATTTTCGACGTTAATATTTTTGAATAATCGGATTTATAGACTGAAAACTTCTCTATTATTACATATAAAGCTATTCTAATTCATTCATGTTGATTTTGGGTCGAGGGACAATACACCTTCAACCTTGATCTGTTCAGAACACATTACGTAAGGTATGCAATTAATTAAAAAACCGCCCTTCCAGGTTTACAAGCACGAAAATAGATTGTGTATTTTCCCCTTTTCCGCATAAAATTATCGCGTCGACGGCAAAGTGTTATGTTTAATAAATTAACAGTATACACGAGGCGGGGACAAAAGTTCTGGAACTAATAATTAATTTCATCGGCGCGACTTTATATCCGTGAAACTAATACTGGAATACGGGTAACGATGGCTTTTGCAAACTTTTATTTTAATTGATCGAGATTCGTGGACCGTTTATGCTCATAGTTCGACGGGTCTTCGAACAAAGGGTAATTTGTATGCGTGGTGTTGTGTTCCGCGTCTCGTTTGATATTGGAATATAATCTAATTTGGGCACAACAGCCACGTTAAGATAAATTGTTAAACATAACGTAGTGTACGGTTGACGTGGAACATTTTTTAGTTTATTTTCTTGGCGGAAAGTGAGTGCCCGGAAAGCGTTCGGGAGTTTTACGAAACTCTGAGATGTTATAATTGCAAGTTTGTTTAAGACGTTAGTGAAGATAAACAGCAGACCAGCCAACTGTTGGAAGCTCGTTATCAAATTATTCAGCGGTAAATGTAATTAAATCACGAGTTACTAAGTAACAACAATAACGACGAGGAGTGAAATTTGAAAAAACAACAACTCGGCAACGCTCTGGAAACCCATTATAACCAACCGAAATAATATTATCCTGTTTTTGTCGGATTCGGCAACTCTAAAATTAATATTTGGTTTTATATTTTATATTGCATATTTGCAAAAACACACAAACCATCAAATGAATTATATTTTTAGAGTCGGACTACAAATATTGGTAAATATTTTAAAAACTTAAATATAATATTCCTGAAGCTATTAAAATAGTACAAAATTTAAAATTATGTATATATTAATCTGATTTGGTCGGCCAGGGAAATAACACAATCAAATATACAGGGTGGAGACTTTGACTGGAATAAATTAGCTACCAGGGAACTGAATAACTTTTTGAAAAATTCACTAAACATATCAGCGTTTAAATACCTCTAGGTAGGTTAAAATTTTAACCTTCAAGGAGGGCGGAAACCACCTCCAAATTTTTCTTCTAAATGCAATTTTAGTTAAAAGTAAGATTTCACACAATATAAGAGAGATACATACTGTAATGTGCTTATTTTGAGGAATTGTTACTTAGTAATTAAACCTTACAATAACGTTTTTATGTTGTGCAACCCTTAAACTCCTTAAAAATATTAAATGCAATTAATTGGCTGAATTCGTCTTTTTGTTACCTTTTTAATGAGAGGTCTCACGCCGTAGGTTCTCGCCATCCTTGAAGGGCAAAATTTTACGTGGAAGACATAGTTAAACATATTCAAACGTTGACGTGTGTCTAGAATTTTTCGAAAAATTATTCAACTTCTTGGTAGCCAAAACAAATATTGAACTCCAGAAAAAACAATAATAATAATTAACATGAAAAATCAAAATCTAAATATTGCTGACGACGCTTGAAAAGATCCCGAAAAGTGGTTTACAATGTTATTAACAAAAATATAAAACAATATAATCATTTGAAGATAATAAGAAAACATTTTTATGAAAAACTACTTTATAGATAGACAAATTAGGAAAATCAGTAAATGAAATCGTTTCTTGTCTTCTAGACAAATATAAAATTATTTAATTCATTATTGTCTATGTTAGTAGAACAATCAGACTTTTACTGAATCAACAAAACTAACAAGGATGTATTTCAAAAAGGAATATTCGAACAAGACTAAATTAACCTTCAGAATTTTGGGGAAAAGTATTTTGGAGTGATGAATTGAAGTTGAATAGAATAAAATCGGATCGGAATAATTAATAATAATTTAACGTCCTCCAAATAAATGTTTTGGCCCGCATATACGTTGAACTTTGAAACATGGTGGAGGAAACTTTCCGGTTTGGGGCTCCTTTTCTTGGCATTGTATAGTACCATTATAAAAAATTATTGATAACATGGACCGTTGCGTGTATAGAGATATCAAGATATATATCAGATATAATAGAACTATTATCCAACAATAATTTACCAATTCATGTATTTTTATCCATAATAATGATCCGAAGCATAAGTCCAAAGTTGTTCAAAATTGGTTAAAAGATAATCATAATTCTTGATTAGTCAACATTAAGGTAAGATCTAAATCTCCAATTGAAAACTTCTGGAATGACATGAAAGATCAATGAAAACACCAAAAACCATCAAATTTAAATGAATAGTAATTAATTGAAGAATGGGATTAAATATGAAACAAACAAATAAATATGGATAATTTTGTAAAAAAATAATAAAAGTTCTTAAATTATGAAAATAAAAACACCAAATCTTAGTGGATCTTGAATTAATTCCAAAATATTAAACATTCTTCGGATATATTATTTACTACGACTACTCAACACTCTGGAAACACATTATATCCAATAGAAATAATGTTATTCTATTTTCGTCGGATTCAGCAACTCGAAAATTAATATTTCAGTTTTATATTTTTAGACTTGTTTATACAAAAACATTAATTATTATGCTCTAAAGGTTGTTGCAGATTTTATTTCATGAAAAACATAAATATTCTGAACAACTGAAATCCAAAACTTGAAGTAATGAATCTAAATATGGATATTATAAAAATCTTGCAAAGGCACATATAATTGCGTAAAATTTAAAAAATAAGATTTTCCAATTATTAAGAAAATGTTCGAAGATATCAAATATGAAGAATTATGAAAAAAAAAAATATTAGAAATTAATAAAAAAGTTTAATTTAATAAAATATTAATAAATACAAAATATAAACTAAATAATTAAATGTTTTAAAATATAATAATATTAAAATGTTTAAAGATTTTGAAAATATTTTATTATAATATATACAGTCAGAAGTATTTAAAATATTTAAGGGAGTTCTTCCTTTATTGTTTTGATGTGTAAATAATTTTCCAAATCAATAATTAAATTAGTTTGCGGAATTTTTCCCTAATTATCCCGTCTAATTTGTGGGCATTAATTAAATCATGTGCGAACACAAACGAGTGTGTGCAGTGTTTGTGCAATCATGTGAAATTAACCATCGGAATGTTTCAGTTCATCCAGAACATAATTCACCACTTGATTTTGATACTTTTTTCTGCGCTTAACGGTTTCCATGCAAATAGTCCTCAACTAGTGATTAACCCAGTTAAATAAATAATAATTAGTATGGATTATCGAAATTGGAAAGCGGCACAGGGCACAAGAGATAAAATTGAATATATCACAATTTCCCAGAGACTCCAAATCGATAGCAATCATAAGGAAGCAATCAGATTCGGTAAACATTTTTTCAATGCGTCCTCTACGCAATCCCATTCTGGTTCGCCATTAGTATTCCGGACGGGCTACATATTTTATATCTTTTGAGGTATTTCACGACACGGGTTATTATTCGGACCAGAAAGATTCCGAGCAAGTAGCTCATTTTGGTTGACCAGCAATGTTATTGCCTTGCCTGTTTGCACGCCTCGTCAATACACCGATTGTTATTCAGCCTGGGTTCTGCAAACAACTCCATCCGAGGATTTTTCATAAATAGAACGCAGTTACTATGTAAAATCCCCCGCCAAGTTTTTTGTCGCCGTGTTTTATCCACAGTTTAATAGGAAAGGGTCATTCGTTTATCTTGCCCGCCATTCGGATCCTAGTTTTATTTCGTTTCGATGTTTTTACGGCCAGACCAAAAATAGTTGCCAGACTAGCAATAAATTTTTCTAGTTTATTTAACCGTTTTACATAATGGGCCCACAAATCATCTTAAGACATACATTTCTGACTTTGCTTAAAACTTGTCACATTTAAAGTACATCTGGAAAACTGTTGTTGTAATCTGTTTAATGAGTAACACAAACGTGTTGAATTTTGGAAACTTCTTGACAAGTTATATTAATATTCTTATGAACAGGAGATCAGAATAACAGTTTAGAGACATTTCTGTAATTAAAATAAATGTAATATGATAAAAATAGAAATTACAAACCTTTTTACCGGTTCTTAACATTGTTTGACATGTTTAAACATTATTTTATTCATATGAATGGGTTCATACATGTTCACTGTATTACAACGGTTTCGTTGAGTGCGAAACAAATGGTCCTGGTTTTTAATTTAAAAATTCAACTTGTTTCGTTTTGGTGGCAGAATTTACACCAAAGATCTTTTCAAATTTATTTTGTCCTAAAATGTTTAATTAATTAATTGTCTGTTTCTTTATCCATTTATTAGATTTATCAATGTACAAGTTGTACAATTGGTACATTTCTTTCACATACATCTGATGATTCTAAATTGAATATCAATTTCATAAGTGAACATGATGTGTTGAACTAGATTTTTTTCTGGCTTGACTAGAACGAAATAACAACAAGAACTTCCATTCAAGCAATATTACGACATTTAAATGTGGCCAGATAACACCTAGAGCAACTCGAAATGCACGTAACATACACATAGAGATATTGCATTTGATATGCCACTATTTATTATATAATCTCGATTAATGTTAAGTTCAGTAATTATTTGTCATAAACCGGTGGTAAAATCGATACGGCAGTCCGCACGTAATCCCCAACAATCTGTTAAAAAGCTCTTGTTAACTGAGTAAGCTTGAGAGAATGTGATAAGCTCAGATTGCTGATAATGTAACTGTTCTAAAACTGACCGACGTGGATAAAGTGGTTCAGTTTATTTGTATTGTTCCCATTTAGACAGATATATCGCAACTAGTAATTGCGAGCTTTCGCTTTGTTCCTGCAACCATTCTAATTGATGTATGCAGATACGTTGCTGATAAGTTCACGTTCCAATCTATGTGCTTTTGTCATAATTACTAACAAAAGAATTTTGCAAGATGTTTGAAACTTTAATGATGTGTCCCTAACAATCCATAGTTCTTTGTGGTAGGTATGGCAGTGAAATGTAATATGATTGTTTCATGATTGCCAATAGCTAATATTGACAATTTAATAATGAGTTTGTTTTGCTGGAATATCATAAATTGACATGCAATTTGTTATTGAAGTAAGGGATGTAAAACATAATTATAACAAAGCTCGATACTTAGTTGAAGATGTTCTTGTTTTGCATTATGTATTTGGTCATGTTCAAGTGTAATGTATTTAATTTAGCAATGTATTCAAAGTGCTTCCAGGCTCTTGTCCTAGTCAATTAGTTGCATATTCTACTGACTGATAAATCACTTCTGGCATAATGTAACCGTCAAAAGTCCAAATCGGATAATTCCACTTGACATGAGCCTAACATTGTAACTATATATTTTTCATGTCAGTAAAACTCAATTTAAACTATCGTATATAATAGTACAAAGAACATCCGTCGTTCGGAACTGTACAAGATAAAACTTTTGTACTGTTATTGGAAACGACATACAGCATCCAAAGTGAGCACATCTCTGATAACCCCTGTGGGGTGATTCACTTAACAAAATGGCCAAACACCAGTCATGTCCCTATCTTTCCCGCTCTTATTCTTAATCGCCCTGTATTTTCCACCCTCTTTTCTCAACACTAACAGCCTGTACTTCCCCCTTGGATCGGGCATTGTTCTCTAACGAAAATCGTTTTTAATTGAAAGAGATCCAGAGGACTTAACGATATGTCGGCTAATAATACTTATGGAGGTGCTTTATTGTCGAGACGTCTCAGGGGTAATCCTGATTTGACAAATATCCAGTTTTTATTTTAATATATCTATCTATAGCAAATAGATAGACAAGTAGATAAAAATAATTTTTCATAGACACTCAGGTTCATTTATGTGTTTTGCATGAAAAACTCAACTAAATTTCTGTTATTAGGTACCTTTATTGAAACCATGAATACTATATCAATTCTGGTTAATATTTTCTGTTGATAACAATACCTATTATAGACAGATTTTTAAGCCTCGTCAGATTTTTCTTTTTGTCTACTTTCCTTATTGAAATAATACCACAGTTAATTAGTGCGGTGAAAACTTCTTTTCAACCTCCTTTATTTTTTAAAAAATGCTGATTAAATTACGATCCATAACGAACATTAAATACTGTCGAGTCGGGAACAGAATTATGCTGAAATTATTAATTTCAGATTTAATTTTACACCTAGTTACACTATTAAATTGGATTTTGTGTATTGCGACATTTATTTGTTATTTTTGACACACGACTTTACTGCAATCCATAACACATATGATTTATGAGGCTGTTGTAGATAAAACAATTGAAATCGGCGATGCGTTTTATTCTCTATGCAAATCTGTCGTTTCGCACACAACTGAATATTTCAAATCGCGACAAATCTTGATTCCCGCGTATTCTATGTATAGGATACTATCTCGAGATAAAACTGTAAATGAGAATTGACAAAGGTTTTATGGTTGCGGCGGTTTTTAACTGTTGATGGAGCTTTAAACCTAATTAGCTATCAGAAAATTAAATTGAAATTATCTACTTGTACCCTGGAATAAATAGAACGAATTTCACAAATCACATTTGGAAAATTAGCTTTTACAAAGTATTATAATCACAGTGATCGCGTGTATTTTATAACCAGCAAGTTGATTATTGAACAACCGCAGTTAGGTTAGAAGAAATTGCGCTGTGCTGCAATTCTGACATTTCGGCTTGATAGAAAAACCGGAAATGCTAAAAGTAAATAGGTACAACAAATTACGTCCCGGAAAATAAGGAACACACGGACGAGGCAACTGTAAAAGTTGCCTTAAACATTTTCTCTTATACAAACATTCCTTGCGAAAAGTATCCCGAGATTTATTGTAAACTTTTACTTGTTACGATGATAAAACAGTTTTGTTGCCTGATTTGTATTTCTTTGTCGCGACCTCTTCAAATTTGTATTATTGATTTTACTTCTAAAACAATTTTTTTAAATAACATTTAAACATTAAAAAAAAATTGGAGTGAATGAGAGCTTTTTTCGTAGACAAGTGGAAGTGTGCGCAGCCACGTGAAAGAAAATTCTTGAAAGCCGCGGCGGTTAACAGGCAACAGCCCTCGGTGGCAAGGCCGCCCCTCACGCACCGCCACGCCGCAGCCCTCCGACGATTTGTCCGCATTACATGTAAAAGGTGTACACATGTTTACCGGGATTTATTGAAATTCTGCATGGAAATATAAGACCCCGAAGACATATCCATAAATCCAACGGGGCGGGCTGTTTTCCCCCGAAATGCAATAACTTTGCACGATTCTCTCATAAATCGACGTGTCTCGCTGTTCGAGGGGCTTCTGTTTCACGGTCGCTCAAGAATATCTTAAGCTCCATTTCGGATGCAGAACGGATAAACAGGTCTTGGAGAGACATTAAAAAAATTTTACAGCTTCGTGGCCCTGTACTTTATCTGTGCATTGTGTACCGTATATCAAAAAATAATGTTTTTGTTCAACTAATTGAAAATTAACATGGGGGTTTTTAATAATTCGAACTTGGAGCTGAATTAACACAGATCGATGTACCATTGCCACCCCAACCGTGCATTAATTGAGCGGCATAAGGACATATGTTAAAGCCAATCTATACATGGTTTGTCATTTGGAACCCCACCTTTGGAAAATGTGTTTTTGAGTAGGGTAGTTGGATGTTTTACATTAATTAAACGAAGTTAATCGCCCCCAACAGTTGCAATGACCCTTTAGATCTTATCCGTAAGGGATAATTGCAAATTAACTATTCCAAAACAGAATTACTACTAACAGTATGTTTGTGTCTCTACCCCGCATTGGGGGATAACTTCTCCAAGCCCACGAAATAATTGTGCGGTCTCGATTCAATTTTAATAAAAGTGAAACGGACGTGGAAGTTAAATGTGCGCTATTTTTAGTGGATGGAGGATAATTACCTTCATAAGGTCGTTTCAACAGCTAACGATTCTAATACGTTTTCGGGCTTAAAAATTCTGAATTATACTGCGGAAAATACCCGATTAAAGTTAACGTAATTGCGGTCGATTTTAATGTAATAGGAAATTTCTAGTCCCAAGTATGTAGACTGAAATTCGTTTATTTTGGATTAATATTTATTTAGGAATTATTGTTTAAATTACTCTAATGAAAACAATGAAAATCCTCTTTTAATTTCTGATTAAACAACTAAATGGAATGAAAATTCTAAAAATTAATTTTTCTTTAGTTTTTGATAGAAGTTAGTTAAGGAATATTAAAAGATATCTCCAAAATAATTTTATTATCAAAAATAAAACATTTAAATTTCTTGTGCAAATAATACGGTCTCATTAAAAATTCTTATAACAGTACGAATGAATGAAAGGATAAAATTACTTTTGACTCTTGTTAATTTTTTTATATAGGAATAATCCTAATTGTTTTTTCTTGTTTTTGTAATAGACTAGTTAAAAGAATATTTTATTAATTCAATATTTCAAAATTTACTTAATTTAATTTTAAACAAAAAATAAAACATTTAAATGTTTTGTTCCAATAAGGCGGTCTCATTAAAAATGTTCATGGCAGTACGAATGAAAGGATAAAATTACTTTTAACTCTTGTTAATTTTTTTATAATCATAATTGTCTTCCTTTGTTTTTGCAGCTTGAAGAAAAATTTTATTAATCTACTTTACACAATTTATTTCATTTAATTTTAAAACTTTAATATTATTAAATTATTTTTGTACTAATAAAAGAAAATAAATTCTCTTGTTTATTTTTTTATTTCTGCAACAGATTTCTTGAAAAAAATACTTTATAAATATGAGCCTCATTAAAAAATCTCAGAACAGGAATCTATTTTTTTGTGCCAGTTATGTACGAATGAAGGGACAAAAGAACTGTTGTTTTCGGCCCATTTAAAGCTATCTGGTCAGTCTACTTACGAGATAAAGGCAAATGCCCCTTTGTAGACGAGGATGTAGTATCTAATTTCGCACCTCGTTAAATTTCCTGTAACAGATTCTGTTATATCTACTCGGGATACACTACTATGTTTTATATTCCACATTTCCCAAGTCACAAAAGTCACGTATTTAAACACATAGAGTAAACAAGTAAGTTTTGTCAATTTATAAATAATTATAGGATTGATTTTTGGTGTGAGTGTGACAGTGCGTCGTCGGAAGATAGGTGCCTAGTTAGTGTGTCAGTGGAGGTTCTCTCCCTCTCGATGGGGCCCAAATGGCGTAACAAAATATAATTTCACGGTGGGCAGGCTCCATGAACCTCACACCATCCGCCATTTTAGCTGCAGCACACCCACAAACCCGTGCGACCACAAAATCACGGTTGCAGGTTTATTAAAATATGCTAATAAACTAAAAGGTTTATTATTGTGTGCTGAAAACAGATGGCGAATTGCCTTGTCCGCAATCTAGTCGATATTCCTATGAATTATATTGTTTGCAAATCAACATCGGAATGGAACTACTGAATTATGTTGTTTCAAATTATAGTGCAAAATCCAATTGTCTATTTTTCTCGCTGACACCCTCCAGTTGATCCTCGGAAGCCTTCCGCTGGTGTGTTTCAGGTTCCCAGTCGTACGTACACGTGTAATGAGTGCTAAATTTCTGTCGGGACTCGGGGAAAAATAACAAAAGAGTCACAAGTGCCTCGTAACGTTCCCCAGGAAGTTTGTTTTCATTATTAACTCAACAGCAACGATTTAAAACGAAATATTTCTCCGGGGCTTTAAAGGATCGAGTTACATTTAAACAATGTTTGCTGAGGAAGTTCGGATTACTAATAAATCCAACATTTAATACCACTGTAAAATTCATTTACAGAACACGCTGTTTATCGACGTGTTTGCTATTTTATTTTTCGTTTTAAAATACAATAAAAAAAACATTGATAAGGTTGTTTTCCATCATAACAATAATTTCCATTACAAGTCGGAAGTTAAAAAAGGAGCAGTCGGAAGAACCGTAATCGTATGAAAACGTCATATCTTTGAGAAATATAGCGTGGGTCTACGGAACGTATTCAGCTGCTTTCAGAAGTGACGAGAAAATCAGTCGCTTATAAATGAAATGTCACCTCGAATAATTCGAGGGTCGGGAAATATCTGCGGCTCTTGTCTGTCACTAAGTCTTATATTCGACGTAGGAAACTTGTTGGGGGCTTCCGATCCTCTGTATTTTGGATAAATCTCAAATCCAAATTGAATTTATAACGTTCAGTTCTCGAATTCTTTTAGTTGGAAAAACGTATCTTATTTGTATAAATCAGGTTCGTATAAACAGAAATATTTTCAATACCTTGTCGCCAATTTGATTTTGTATCACTTGCGTATTTTCATCAGATCTTACTTCTTCCAATTTGCGACTAACAAATCAAATTTATGCAGTTTATGAAATTTAGTTGGCTTCCTCAAAGTTAATGCATAACCGAGTATAAAAGTATTGAGATTATTGATTGTGAGTTTTGAATATTAACTAACGAATAAATTACGTTTTAAAGTTTATTATCTAAAGTATGTTAAATCAACCGTTAATATTATTTAAATCGATAGCGATTTACCATCTATTACGGAGAAAATAAACATCTCATATTTCCTGCATGTGGATAAAGATCAGATCAAAAACAAAAACAGGAGAAAAAAACACAGAGACAGTGGTGGAAGTGTATTGGCAAAACACGGAAGTGTAAGAAAATAAATTACGGAAAAGTCAGGGAACATGACAAGAGAGAAATGTATTCTAGGATGGTATCGGTTTTTGTTCGGCCACCTCCCGAAAACTTATTGAAACTATTCGTCAAATACGCGGATATCGACAAAAAAATACACATGTGCGATGCGATGTAATCCATTCATCAAAATCCCGGACCTCCTTCTTCTCTGTCGGGAATTAAACTGGACGTGTTTACTGGTGTGTTGCTACGTGATGTTCTTTAGATTATAGTTCAATAACTGCAATTTAATTTATTCATAAATCGATGACAGAACTCATTATCGAAGCAGAGTACACACAATACATGTTTGAGTTACCATTTCCGAAATATTTGATTGTAAATCAATGCTTTTTGATTGCATCAACTAATTTGTCTGAACCTATATGTGTATATACAATGCATAATGTAATTTTGTTCTAGTTTTGTATATTTATTTTGTTCAAACGTTCAATTTCAGGCTAATATGCAAAATGGCCCAACTCATTTATAAAAAATATCAATTACAAATTTATTAACAACTTTTTGAAAATGCTGAGTTAGTTTGTATTCTTGTACATGTATCAAATCTCGTTTAAAATATCATTTGAGCAACGTATTCTTTATTTTATAATAAAAGTGTCACAGCAGCTGACTCTTATATGTATAACAGACAGTTTTTATATTACAGTCGTACCAATATGTTCCATATTATTTCTTGTCTACCATTTCACTCCGAACGCCGCGAGATGAAAATTAGTTTTCGCATACTATAATTAAAGACCGGAGCTTAATCATTGTTCTGATTATGTTTTCCAAAGCTATCCTCAAAATTGCATGTTAATCCTGCAAAGTTATACCCTTAATGGGTGTATCAGGAACAATCGTTTCGATATTAGTTCAAAAGCGTACTCTCACTCTTGTTAATTAATCTAAAATTGTGACTTTCAATTAATCCAGCTTTAAATAAGTTTCCAACAGTAACGTTATTTATTAAAAAAAGTTGCTGGCCTATTAATTAACTTACATGTTTATAGATGGCTAATATGATAAAATATTTATATATTTATTTTGTTTGACCGGTTAAGCATAACAAAAACTTTTAAAATTGGTTGCCTAATAAATATATAAATTTAAGTGAAAAACAGTGGCTGTTACTATAAATTTTTTAGGAGGCATTCATTTAGGCACATAAATCTTGTCGCTCCGATATCGGTCAATATATCCCCATAAGGCATAATACATTAATCACTGTATCGTCGAGCAAGTAATGGAGATAGAGCATGCCGGAATTTATTAAATATTTTGATTGATTTATTGTCAATAATATATTATTTCCGTTTATATATTCAGAAATAGGCGTCCCATTTAGGTGTCGACAAATGATTGGATTTCGTTGGTTTATTGTGTTTGTTGTGATTGAAGATAGTGGTTAAAATATTTTGAGAGGAAAGCAAATTGAGTTAAGTGCAAATTTTTACTTGGATAATTCACGACACCGACCATTAATGTTAGTGTCTTGTAGCCATCAAATTTGCGTATAAAACTGTTCCGATTTTTTAGGCAAATTTGATGAATAAGCGATGGAAATGACATTAATAGAGGTGTTGAAGAAAACAGCTGTGTTCGCTACGACAAAGTCATCCATCAAAGACATAAAGCAGGAGGTGACAAAGTGTGCGAACGAGGCTTAGGCTGAAAGCCTTGCCCAGCGCCCCATTCATCAACAGCTCAATGTTTAGTTGAGCTTGCTTATCAGGCCCCTTTACAGCTTCTTACTCACATAAGATTACACTGATGCTTTCCATATGTATAACGTACGTCAACGCGAACGGGAAATGTATCATAACGCGATACATCAATTTTACGCCCGCCGCTGTATCTCACGGATCAATCAAAATCTGCTCTTTTAACGTCCTGTGTCTCAACTATTAAGTTCTTTACTTCAATTTTCTCCCATTTGTCACTTAATTAAATTATTTTATGATAATTAAATTCAATGAATTTTTCGTTTTTTCAATAAAGTAAGCTTTTATTAAAATAATCGAAGGTACTATAACTAGTTATCCTGGACCAAATGAATCCCTGGACATATACATGAAATAATAAAGTGTATCGATCCGGGTAAGAATGTTGTGGAAAGTAGGAATTAAGGCTTGTTACGCTTCCAGAACGCGATCTTATTGCATTTTCTTGTAGATTATCGCAATTATTATCGTTGGAAGAATTTGCATTATTATAACATTCCGGTCCCCCGGCAGTCGGTCGTAAATATGACGGTGGAACCCGCCATAAAGATTCAATGTTTAAGGACCTGGCGTATAATCTGATACAAAATCAAGTAAGTGGGCAAGGCGAAACGGCGCGGCGTCGTGGCGGCAACGGAGGCAGACAGGCAGGGCAAGGAACATAACCGTTTGCAGCAGCCGCATTTGGTTTTTGTGGGCACAAGGCTGCGGCAAACGAGATAGTAATGTTCACGCTATACGCCACATCCACCCTGAAACACCGTGAACCACTAATGCGATATTTATGAGTCTTTATCGGATACACGGGGGATGCTCAACAGCCGTCCGGGATGTGTACTATTACTTACATTACCAATTCCATGTCACGTCCTATCCCCATGGCCCAAATTATTTCTACATTAATTTTGGGACGTTCTAAATCAGGACCCACATCCTTCTCCTCCTGCGAACCGGCAAATTCTTATCTTCCTGCATAATAATCAAGATCCTTCTCTTCCTCCTCCTCCTCCTCCTCCGCCTCCGCCTCCTCTTCCTCTTCTTCTACTGGACGATGCAACAGTGAAAGTTTAGCCACAATATGATGACAAAATATAATCAATTATTCTGTTTAATATTATCCTTCCCCGAGGAAATCTGAACTCCCCCGTATCAGATTTCAATCCTATTAACAATTGTTTGGGGGCTTTTCGGGCTGATACAACCAATTACACAAATTGAGCAATGGATGTGCAGTAAATAATCAGCGAGAGCATGTGACGGAGTGAAAAAGTGGCATTGATTAAACCTTTTTAATTGAGCACGTCACTTTGCATTCGAAATTCCAGCAACCGTAAGCAAAAACTCAGATTACGTATGCATGCTCGTAGTAAGAAACATGCATAAATTGGTAATTTAATTACCGCCGGCACAAATAACTAGTTTTACATTTTCAATTTTCGCTCATTTATATGCAAAGTGACCATTCATTAATAGCCTGAATATTTTGGGGTTTCCTTTTGCGCCGTACAGTTAAAGCCCCTACGAGAATAAATTTGTTCGTGTGCGTCATATAATCTAATTGAATTGCACACCGTCCCGATATAATCCAAATTGAATGCCGTCCGATCATATTTATAAAACATGTTATCAATCATATAATTTTTAATTGACTAGATTGCTCTCCGCGGATCGTAATATTTTCCGGCGTGTCCGAAACGAGATATCCATAAATCTGACCGACTGTTCACTGTTTTAATTGATTATTTATAGAATGTTACAATTTACAACGCATAAATCACAGGTGGTTCATGTTTACACTAGAAATGTAATGTCATGTAATTATCATAAAGCAATTATTGAATTTATTATACATGTAAAGCTTTGCAAGTTTTTACTGAATCTGAAAAAAATGTTATGTTATCTATTTACTATGTACAAAATTAATCGTCTTACCAAAATTTAATAATAGTATATTTGTAACTTTCTCCACTTTCATGATTTATTAAATTTATTATTTGACAGAAAAGCATTCCCATTACACAATAAGTTGTGATAATACAACACATTGGGAGTAATAAAGGATAAAACATCCTCTTCCTTGGGACTATAATATTGTACCCAAATAAATGTATCTTTTGTCCTGTATTACTTAACATTTTATTGTTGGCACCGAGTGGCTATTTATACCCCATGTGTCTAATCTAGTTTAAATTGTAATGAATGCATTTGCCGGCAATAAATTTATTAAAAAAAGAACGTTTTGCACAGGACATCAAACAGTCATAATTAAAGCCCTTTTAGTCCAGATAGTACATAATGTAATCTCATTAAAGTTTATTAAAAAATAAATCTACCAAAGTCTAACATATGAGAGGCGTTAAAGGCACACTAATGAAACGGTCTAATACTAAATAGCACTCTCTAATAGGTCATTACAACAGCTCAGCCCCAAAAGCTTATGACGTGGTAGCAACATAAAATAACATTAATTACTTCTTGTGTATATTCAGGTCTTGAATTAACATTCAAATAATGGTGGCTCGTGAAGTATTAGCGATTGTATCACACGTGGGTTATAATCAATGTTATAAATTGAAAATTTCATTTGTGGAGCACGTCGGAATCTATGTGGAACATCACTGTTGTTTATTGATGTTGACATTAGTGAAAATAAACACTGTTCACATTGCGTTCAATTTTTACGAATTATTTATTCATATATAATAGAATAATTTTATTTCAATACATTATTGTTCTAATTATGGAAATTAATCACATTTTCCAGTACAAAGACTTCGATAATAATTATTATTATATTTCAGGCGAGGGTGATAATGACGAAATTTAATTTTGAATATTCAATAAGGGCATTAGAGAAGAATATAAAAGTGTAGCCGATAATTCTACAAAAGCAATAATTAAATCTTGCAGGGGGACTTTTCCCTGCTTCTTTGAAAGCCGAAGTTAACCTTTTGTGCGCCTGTATCAACGAACTGTTGGCAAGTAGAAGATATTCGAGTATCAAAAGATTAAAATGGCAATCCTTGTTGAATACAACCAGTCATATTATACCAGAGAGGTCGTTATTAGTGGTATTATTAAAACGAGATTCAGAACTTTTTATTATTAAATTCGAAGCCAAAATTCATTTACGTCTAGATGTTTAAATGCATATTTTATGTCTTAAAGAGCATTTAATACAAAATTAGTATTTGAGCACAAAATAAATCGATGGAAGATATAAATTGTTGAAAGTTATAGATGAATGATACAATTTGTTCTTCTATAATTAAATTACCTTGTAAGCTATAACATTCCTAGAAGAGCTCTTTTATTAGACGTCAGGCACGTTTTATCTTTCTAATGCCAGACTTTTATTTTGAAAAAGGAATTTTATTGGGATTTTATTTAGAAATCGACGTGTTTCCTACACACTTGATTTATTACTTGATGTGTTTAAACATTGTTTGGTTCATTTTCAATTCAATTAAGTAAACATAATATTTACGGTAAAGTTTAAGCCGCATTTGAAGTTTAACAAGATGCAGCGAACGAACGATCACAATACATAATTTAAATACTCGAATGATCAAAGAAAATCTTGAGAATCACATTTAAATGAAATAATTTCTTATCCACTAGCTCGAAATAATTAAATGATGCTTGGAACCGGAAGATTCGTAAAGGAGGCCTTTTTAATAGGCGTCAGGTGTATACTTTATCTTTCTCATCTTTCCTCTCGTCATAGGAAATGAAGCTATTTCATATAATTTTATTCTTAATGCTAGGATATGCGATATACAAAGTATTGCAGCGACAGAAACAAGAAAAATTTGTTTTAAAACTAAACTTCAAAGGGACGAAAAAATGTGTCGTTTCGGCGAAAACATTGCGAACCGCAAAACTTAATTTTGTAAGTGGAGTTTGAATTAAAAAGTTTATCGTGCGCACGTCTAGACGTGTGCCCATTACCAGAATTGTGGAGTAACCTCCTTTTAATAAAATGTCAACTGTATGGTTAAATTTAAAAGAATTACTTTTAACGCAAACAATTGTCGACACTAATTTAAATAAGTTTATTAAATGGAAAAAATATTAATGCCGCGCTTTGTATATTGACATATACGCTAATTGGATTTAATCAAATTGTAACAGTCATCAGTTCGTGAAGATTAAATTAAAACAAAAAACATCGAGATTATTTTCCAGGACGACGGTTCCATTAACAAGGCAAAAACAATAGGGGATTCGCATCCATCCCACCTTTTACGTTTCGCGTTATCAAAACATTTAGAAGTGACATTTAACAATGAATACTTGTTTTTACTCCTGAGACGATGTGTGCCGGATATGATAAATGCCATCATACCAAACAGCCTGTTATATTCTCGCCACGGCATCTCGTTTCTCACCATTATAAAATTTGTTCGTCACAATTTCAAACAAGTTGTATGTGATTCGTTATTTAGTTGTGCTAGTTCTGGGATACATTCAAAGCTTTTATTCAAACACCTAAATTTATAACAAGCTACATGTTCCATTAAATGTTTTTTCTGTTGCCTAAACGATAACCAATAAAATTTGTTCACGTTTTCAATTTAATTCAAGACAAGTCCTGTTCCTAGATGTCAATAATCATTTAAAGACATTAAAACTAGAATAATATTTAATGCAACGAACTTATTCAGTTTCGTGTCTTTATCGTTCGAATTTATTTGTGGAAATGTGATCCGTTGAATTTTATTGTTGTCGGGAATTGAACATTCTAAATACATCAATGCCATTTTGGTTTTTTTCCACCTAACAGTAATAATTGCCGCCATACAATGGCAATCATCCACATCAAATGGCGTTGTTCTACAGATAACAATGCTCATAAATCTATAGCTCTAACGATCAGTTCCGCAGTTTGATGTCCCTGTTTCCTATATATTGAAGTTTTCACTTAATCTCTGCATCACGTCAGCCATTCTACCGATTTTCACAATCCACTGAGAAATTCTCCACGCTTTTGTGCGTCACGTGAAATTTTATTCACATCAGACATCAATTCTTTTTTATCATTATGCTATATTTATTTGGCTAAAATTAAAGAATTACTATTGATTTATTAAATTTATTAAATGTACGTAGACACTTGAAATAATATGTTATAATACCACTACAAAAGTAAATGTTACTGATTAATTTTATTTTTTGTGAATATACGTAAAATAATATTATAATAAAGTGGCACTTAAAATAATATATTTATATTAATACCACTACAAAAGTTTTTGTTAAATACTACTGATAATTTACTCTACTTGAATATTTATTATAATAATATTGGATTAAAGAAAAATTTGTATATGCTTATTTTATAATAAAAAGAGGTACTCAAAATAATATATTTTAATGCCACTACAGAAGTTTTGGTTAAATGATGCTAATTTTATTCGTTATATACATGTAAAATATTATCGGATTAAGCAAAAATTATATATGCTTACTCTACAACATAAAGTGATACTCTAAATAATAGATTTTAATTCTACTACAAAAAGTATTAATAATTCTAGATTGTAGACGCTCATATATTTTTAAATAATATTAGTATAAAATTCTGGTTAAATATTATTTTCTTATTTATTTATAAAAATAATAGTGGATTCGAGGAAAAATAATTGCAACAAATATAATACGAGATAACGTTTATTTTGAACCATTGTCTTTCTAAGATTATATTGTTGCTACATTTCTATTATTCCTTAAATTGTTTTTTCTCTATAGGTGCTGTTTCAAGAAATTTCCTTTTGTATCAATATTCTTCTTTTCTCACTGTCTTCGCTTTATCTCATCTAATTTTATGGTTCCTTCCCAAACATGTTTGGTGACTTCAGATTTCTGTGTATCGCCTAATCTGGTATGTATACTTTTTATGTTCTTCTATTCGAAGTTGTAGTCATCTAGTCTTTTTATGTAGAATTTATCACATTCGGAAAATACTTTTTATTCACAGTTTTTCTTCAGGACTTGTGACGCTTAGGATACTCCTGCGTGATTCCTGATTGATTGGAGGAACACCCCGAAAATTGGACATAAAACAGAATACAGCGAATATAGTGAAAAAAATTCTTATTTAAATTATTTTGGTTAAATGTCACTACTAATTTATTTCATGTAAAAAAATTAAGAAATACTTAAGATAATAATTTTATAATAAAAATGATAATTACTGTAATTAAATATCATAAATGAAATCTCCATTGCGTTGTTATTAGGGAATAACAATAACCTGAAATAAGTAATAAAACCACTCCAAGCCTGAAAAGGCTTGCGTGATCTAGTAATGGCCTAGTTAGCATCTATAAAATTACAATTTCCCCGGTGAAAGCCCGGCAATTTTAAAGATTCGCGTCGGGAACGAAAAAACAATAAAAACGATTACACGGAATTGTAATAAGGGGGATTTGGGTGGTTGAATAGGTCAAGGGCTGAACATTTTTTCATATTCCGCACCGATGTAAAGTGAAGATACGCCTATTTACATACGTTACACGCATGGCGGCTTTGCCGGAGACTTTTAGTCCAATGTGGCCGACATAAAAGTGATACACGGCCCTTGTGTTTGTTGCATAATGTCCCTCCCATTCACATATTAAATGGGTTCGTTCCTCACATTGTTCCCGCAGATATGGAAAACACCTTTTCACTTCAATGTTCAACGTTTCTCGCCTTTGCACGTTTCTCTTTCGATAACAAATGAGTTTTTCAATTCGAGTAAGTGAAGATAAGGAGCAAAGGATGAATATTTACATGGGACATAAAAATAGTTTCGCTTTAGCAAAATAATGAAGTGATTTGTTCAGTGTTCACAGCGTAGAACAAAGACATGTATAAATATTGGCCGCAAATATTGAAACAGCCTAACCATAACACGAACTCCTAATGTCGCAATTGTAAAATAAAAGCTGAAACGGGGGAAGAGGTCCTTTGACTAGACCATGTCGAGTTCATCTCTTTGTCCCCGCTTTACGAAGCGTGAAGCAAAAGCGCGACTCGCTAATACTTTCGCCTACTGCCTCTCTACATTACACAGGATAATAAGGAAGCTTTTTATATATATAAGACAATGTACCGCCATCGAAACAAATACAATTTTAAATGCGCGTCGTAACGCGAGATGTGGCATTCGCGGCGGTTCTGGTGTGGTGATCTTAATTTCACATTTAGATATGACTCATTTCCAAAAATCCAAATATGTAAACTTTTGCAGTTAAAGCTAAACTTTTTTTTTTAAATTGTAAGAATTACTTACGTACATTATTTCCAGTGGGACGGGGAGACTTTCGCTTGAAAGCATCCTTACTTATGACATCAATTATAGATGAAAGGTTTTAAAAGTTTTTGAAATTCAAATGTGGAGCATTCCGAAACCAAACAGTAACAATATGAATAATTCCTGCGGGCTATTAGGGCTTTTGTTGTTGCCGTGGGCATCTAAGATAATTTACAATCCTAATTAATTTTATGACGGGACGCCTCGCAGAATTCCGATGTGTATGTACAAAAAAGAAAGTAAAATATTCCATTCTAATTCCTAATTAAGGCGAAACTTTATGCGATTTACATGAGAATTATTCATTATGTGATCCATTAAATATACGAAAAGTTCAAAAACAAACTGTTTTGACCGGATTGCTTTCATTCCATTTCTGTATTTTGTTTCTCTACTACGTTTAACGAAATTAATGATAATAATGTATAAAGTTAGCGAAACACCTTCGTATTTGTAGTTTATTGTTCAAAAATGCACGTAGATCTTTTTTTAATAAAAACTTTCCAGAAGGGTTTTCCTATAAATCATACTAGCCATCCTGAAGCTCGGATCTCGGCGCTTGGAAACTTATTTTCAAAGTTTTTACGTGTTCAGATATAATGGAATTATTTGTTATATGATATTTTGTGTAAACTTGCTTGTGCTTACGTGATCTTTCTAACAAACTTCATTAACAACTATTTTTCTTCCCAGGAATGACTGGCAAATAAAACTCGGACACGGTGATTAACGATAATGAATGTTTTTATTACTGTAATTTATGTCTAAACTTACATCTATTAAATATATTTTTGAAAAATAAATTTTAAACTACCCAAGTTAATAAAAAGGATGCCACGTTTTATTGCGGTAAAAAAATAAAATAAAATATTTCAATTTAACTTTAAATTAAATGATAAACACAAAGATACGTTCGTAATAGACTATAGTCGAAAGGTTTGGTAGTTCGGTGCGCAAAATTCAACAATTTCCTGTTGAACCCCGACACAGGAAATAACGTTAAAGGTTATGATACCGCCTGGCTTTGTGTAACAATATTTTCTATAACTACGTTAAGGGAGAATAATCTCACGCATTCCTAGAATACCATAAATCTCGGGGTAAGTAGAATTGCTTACTCACCCCAAGCAGTTTCACTTATTTATGAAGATGGGGAGACAATAATAAGCGAAACACATAATAAAAGAGATTGAGATTCATACACAGAGGAAACCAGATTTTCCGCAAGGCGGAAAATGTTTTGAATATATTAGAAAAGTCTCCGGCTCGGAAAAACGTCACGGTTTTAAGTTTTTTTACAGTAATTCGGTTACTTTGTACGAATTCCAAATGTTTATACTTCAAACGTAATATTATTATTTTCATTCAGATAAAATACCTTTGGAGTTTAACTGGATTGCTAGCACAGGTCTAAAGACTGCAATAATAGAAACATGAATTTTATAGTACGGAGGAGAATTCCAAGAATTTCAAATAGTTTAGTTTTAAACGTATTTCACATCAAGAACGTTCCTAATCTAATAACGAAGCTAATAAATTTCTTTGATGTTTCCTATTGCTAGCTATGCCTTTTAAATACGTATTCTATTTTATTCATATAAATTCTCTAGGTTATAATAAAAATTTGTTAAGAATAATATGGCGAACTTCGTAAAATAAATGGTGAATGCGCCGAGAAGTCTAAATTTTGGCGGATGGGCTATTAACTGCTGTTCTTAATTTTTAGTTTATATAGCATTTCAATCACCCTATAATAAAATCGTCAGTTTTTTTCTGATCCCAAGAGTATTTGCGTTTTCAATTACAAATTGGGATTCACTAAACAAATCAAATTTATAATTGAACTCCCGAAACCAAGTATTGAATCACTCGTGCCTCGTGTACTTCAATTAACATTCAATGTTTACATCAAACCGTTAAGTGTCCATTTGTGTTTCAGTTGTTGGTAAGAGAAGAGGGACATCTGCTACTGATTTTAATAAATTCGCATTTTCGTACTTTGACATGTCATTTATAAAACAAAGAATAGAATGATATTCGATTGATGGGCAATTAAAACTGTCATTTATATTGCCAATGAAGTTGGAATGGATGAGGAAGCCAAATCAATCTATTAATTAAACGACGTAATTTGTTTACTCAATAGTCTACTATGAAATATGTGTGACGTTATATATCACTATTACTTATAAATTGGATATAACTTTATTGTTGATTGCTGATTTATATAATATTTGTATGAGTTGTACGTATTTTTGTTCAATTCACAGCATTACAAATGGTCCTTTTAAATGGAAAACCTAATAAAAAATGCTTCAACCCCTCTTTAATTAATTTAGGTCGTAAACAATCAACCCACAAGACCAAGGACTTCACTAGTAATTAAATATTTTTTAACTCGTCAAATTAACTACTGACAGCCTCAAAAGAGATGATTATGTAACGAGTTTATTTAATTATATTACGTGATCGTGTGTCGATGAAAATGTGGTTCACACAAAACTGAGACATTTTTGGAGTTAAAGCTTTAATATAGGATTATGAGACAGGGACAATTTCGAAAAGAATTTAAAACTGAAACTGGCGTACAATAGTGGTATTATTTTAAATTACGCCACAATTACGTTGTAGTACAAACTCCGAACATAATTTACGGACAAGAAGGCGCAAGTTGAGCCGAAAAAGTCCGTGTTCGCGGAATGCAGCGGGGGCTAAATATCGTGGTTATTTGAGAATTCAGCGGTGCAACTAAATAAAATCCCATTTCTGGCATGAACCGGGCGGAGAGAAAAAAGAACAGAATAAAACAACAAAAACTAATTGTACAAAACTAACACGTAAGTTCCGTAATCCCGACGCGATTCTAAAACGGTCCGCGAAAAAATGACGGAAAGAATAAAATCCGGCCCCGTTTTATAAGCACGATGCTGAAAATGCACATTGGGGTCAACGAGGCATAAGGTCTGGAAGTTGACATTCGAAATGTCTGGACACGGTGCAGCATTTTCGGACCGCTGACTGGAAAATTTCCACGTCGGCGGCATACCTTTGCTGTTCTTGGCTGCATGCTAAACGTCGTCCGGTTCCACAGGTTTTATTCTATTACAAATACAACAAAAAGTTAATCCAAATCAAATTTATTGATTGTCTGGTTTATTTAACTAATTTACCAAGATTTCGAGTGGGTTTATTTTCCAGTTATAGTCGGTTGCATTAAGTTATCATGTCACATAGTGTCAACGCATCCTATTTAGTTTCAATTATCAAATCCAGGTCGAAATATTTGCCTATAGTTTTCAATGCAAATTTAATTCAAAATCAGTTTCAATCATACGCCACGGGTCCCACATTGACGTTGTATTGACACATCTTTTGTTGTGGTGCATCGAGAGATCAGCACACGAACAATACTAAACAATATTCAGAATTAAACAGGGACTAAATGAGGTGTTATTGTTCGTCGACTCTCAAATATAATTATTTGTGCCGAATATCGGCTTGTCAAAACCAAAACTACACTCACATCAACCCCTGTAATACACTAATTCAATGACCCTACCCCGGTTTTCCCTCTTTCTGAATGGGCCACCGTTCTGTTTTAATTACTAGGATTTGATTTTCTATTTTACAGCAAAACTGGCAGTTTTAAATGTACATATACAAATTTATATTATTCAGGGTGATCCATTTAATCTGAAACTTTCTACAGTAATAAGCACTGAATGAAAAAATTTTCATATTACTATTAAATCCACTAGTGTTAAGGTTAGTCTACCTCATCATTTTACTTAGATAAGGTAGGAGGTAACTTTAAAATCTTAAATGGGACCTCTATTTTTATTGAAGATTCAGAATTTTCGATTAAAACATTTTTTACATCCATGATTGATAGCTCTGAATTTTTTTTTTATTTCTCTTGTCCATAACTTTCTATAATACAATACATAATCAATAAAAAATACCTAGTTTTCATTGTAAATTTGGAAGACAAAGCCAAAAACTTCTTGATATACAGGCACATAAAACTGATCAAATGACTAGCTTATACTAACATAAAAAGGGCATCGCCAATTTGATTATTTTTACCATTTAATGTTGTAGTACGAGTTATTGTATTAACCTTAGTTGTAAATTGTTACTCTTGCCAGCTTATCCATAAACCAGAATCGCCCTTTATATTATACTGTTTAATAATCGTGCAATAAAAAATATAATTAACTAATTTGTGTTTTATTAGCCGACTGATAACAGAGAAATTATCAGTCAATAAAACAACACGCAAATCTATTAGCTGAAGTCCAAGCACCAAAAATAGGATCGTGCCATAGTGATTTTTCATCGTGTATTATTTATACACCGGCAAGATATTAAATTATCGTAACAAGCCGAAATAATGGGTTTTTTCCTGGGCGATTCCTGACGCTATCCAGTTTCATTAAAAATGCCCCCGCGATTCGTGTCTGGAAGGGTTCGCGGCGATGTGTGATCCATCGAACCGTGAGTGCCATTAGCATGTCAATGAAGAGCATAATCAATGGCCTCCAGGATTCCAATTTATTTTCGAGTGGGTGATCATTTTTATCCAACGCTGATTTATCGAACCCTGGACTAGATGCCCGCCTAATATATTTCTTTTTACAATTGCCCTTATGGATAATCAATTGCAAACGGATCCAATAGATTTTACCTTTTTTTACAATTTTTGAATTATTGGTCTAGCCGCTCTAAAATATTCTTTTCATTTTCTAATAACATTCAGGATGAATTAATTCAGATAATTAAATTTTTCACGTTCTCTTTTATACACATTTTATTAATAAGCATGATAAATGACCTAAATTATTGACTAATAAAAATTACTGTATTAAAATTAATAAAATCGTATGTATCGTTATGTATTTACATTAAATATAATTTAGAAACTGATTTATTTGAAATACGTTTTTGTTTATAATATAATATTATAATTTTCAATAACTAATATATTAAAATTTTCTATGTCATTAATAATTTAATGACCTATACATTTATGTAAAATCAATATAATTTTATTAAATGTAAAAATATACATATTTTATTTGATTATTTTTTTAATAAATTATTTCATTAATTGTAAACAAATAAACAGATTTAATGTAATAAATGTTTTTGACACTATTTTAAATAAATTGTACGCATAAATAATTTGTTAATCCGTACGTCAGTGAGAGATTTAACTCTTATTTAAATTAGATAGTCTTAAACTAAACAATGAACTTCATAAACATTTGTCCAATCAATAGGAAAGTTAATTTGCATAATCCATCTGGCCAGCCGCACCGCACTGATTTACACCCCAATTAAACCAATAAATAGAAGTAAATTTGCCCGATATATAATTCAATTCCCTCCGGCAGAAATTATGAGAGTAAGAACACATGCGTCCTTTGAATTAATAGTGTTAAACTGCTGCGATTGTCACAACCAGAATTGCTGTGTGTTCCGTAGTTGGCATCAATATTCCGGTTTAATATTGTGAATGGAAACGATATCAATTAAGCACCAGTTTCCACTGTGTTTCATCGGACTCCGTTGCGTATTCGATTTTTATTTAGTTTGTGGGCAGGTGAAAAAAAATCAGTTTTATTTGTAATATAATTAAGCTCCTTCATATTTCATTAGCAATTTATCCTCGAAAATTACCTACAACCTTCAAATAGGATCGATATCGTAAAATTAGGGAGTATAATTACATCAGTACTGTTATTGACCAGAAGCATTTCAGCTAAAATATGCTTACATAATGTAATATATTGGTGACAGAGTTTAATGTAGCTAATGAAGATCCTCTAGAGGAACTTTGATGAATAATTTGATTTCGTAAGATACAACCGAAGTAATTAGTAGTACAGAGAAGCGATTTCCCATAAAGGAAATCTCATTAATTTGTCCCTGTGACCTTATTAATCAAACAAACTGTCAATTTTAATTGCACCCTACCACACACTTATTTTATGCATTTTTTATTCTTCCCTCAATTTCTTGACAAAGTTCATGGTCTCTCCGTTCCATGATTAATGATCCATTCAATTAATTACAGGTGGTCCCACTCTGAGTGTTTTAAATAAATATTTATCCGAATATTACTAGGAGTAATTGCGGTACGGATCCTAACAGGATCAATACGGCCATTAATAACTGACTAATGTCAGCTAAATTAATATTAGTACAGATTAGACGATAATTAAAACATTTACCAAGGGAGAAAATAAAATTAGTGTGAGAATCACTGATTTCAGATTAATTAAGACGCGACCATTATTTACTACAATGTTTATGCAAAAAATGTAAGTACTGTTATAATGAACTCTTCTTGACAGTTACTTTAAGACAATTAGAGATAAAACATATTTTTCATGTCACAGTGTCGAACAAATACGTCTTTGTAAAAATTGAACGATAATATCAACATGTCACATCACAATTGCATATTTACCAAGGCATAGAAACAGTTTGCCGAGCTGTGACGCAACGGTATAATTCGCTTATAAATATATGAATGCGCATCAAATTGCACGATTGCAGTAGTTTCTCCAATTTTGACGAGTTTCAGAGCATAACCAAGACTGCAAAAGGAAGCAACTCAACTTTTTATCGTTATTAGCGTTACCAAATTCGTTTTTACATCATGAAAATCATAACGAATCCCCTATGTGCAATTGTTTTTATTTATTCATATTTATTTTCTTTTTTACGAACTGGTGGATCAATTACACTACACCTAATAAAGTTTAAATATCGATAATAATTTATTATCTTAAAATTACCATAATGAATTTGTGGCACGCCATTCGGTCATTTATCTCAGTTATGCCGAAGTTTAACCTGTAGTTTCGTTTATTCATACGCATTCTAATAATACAATTGCGGTTTGTGTGTTATGGTCACTTTTAAAAGACCAACGAACTGCTCGCATGAATTACGTAAATATTTGCCCAAGAAATAGTCAAGATAAATATTAAAAACGTTCAAAAAATGATAAATTGAGTGATTTTGCATTGACACCTTCCTGCACAATATCGTGAAAAATGTGTAACACGAGCCCGGTGCCGCTTAACTGCTGCAATACCTCATCAATTCGGAGACAAAGGCAACAACAAAAGATTTATTCTTTCAGAAACACGAAAGATTAATGAACAAAGCGAAGTGAACTTGACAATACAAGAAAATGGGATTAGGCAGTGATTCCGTTCGATCGGCCGTTCGAGTGTAAAGATCATTGAAAAAAGCGACATATTTAATGTAGCATGAATTTATTCATGCGGAGGTCCAATGTGCGTCACACTTTCATCAAAATGAAATGTTTCGCTGGATATCGAAACCAATTCGGCGGACATGACACGAGGGGAGATTAAATCGGCACGTACAAACGGGACAACAGCCAAAACTTTTGATTGTCCATAATCGTTCTGTTACGTTCAATTATTAAAAACTACTTTCCACGTCTACTTGTTTCTGTAAACGATAATAATGAATGAAAATTACAGAAGCAATAAAGTTTTTTAATTTGTATCCCTCTGATATTATTTACTCAATTACTTGTAGGTAGGTATTTTTCTTTTGAAAACCAAATAGGTCATTATAGGATTATACACAATGCACAGAATTGAATTGTTCGGATCATTTTCCGCTTTGGTTACCATGATTTCTCCTTTTTGTTAAAGTGGCGACAAATGTTTCAAGAATTGTCATATTGGGTTGTTACCTGACCCAAATGGGAACAACCCATAACATCCATATACTCCCATTCAATACACAAAAAATATACACAAAAGTTTGTACATAAAAACCTCCGCAGTGACACATGCTTTTGTTCGGAGATCTTAATCTTGCTTTAAGTATGTAATTTGTGTATTATTATTGATTTATAGATTGTGCACAATCGTTCCCTCCATTTTTGTTCGACAAACTAAATAAAAAAATATATAAATAAATGGTTGTTTTTAATTAACATTTAAAATTTAAATTAGAATGTTACCTAATGTATATCTTGACTTTTATATCCCTCGGTGAATATAAATGACATACTCACACGACTCCATTTTTAATTCCTTTCCATCTACCCTTGGAGATAACACAAGAAAACTGCAAACTTTACTTTTCCGTGACCCTCTGCGTTTTTTTTTGAGGGCGACCGACCCTCGCGCTGGATGTAAGTGTTTGCGTCAAACAATGTTGCCCACTTATTGTGAGTCATTGTTCTTAAAAAGTCAAAAACATTAATCCTGGCGACCGTAAATTGCGACGGATGTGGACGCGAATTTTTTCTAAGTTTGCACGAACGGCTGCAACTAATATGCACGACAGGAAACATATTTTCCCATATTTGGCGAGTTATATATATTTAAGTTCCAAAAGAGAAATATCGCTGGCGGTTTACATCCTGTTAATCGAAAATAAATTATCATAAATAATGTTCTTTATACTCACTCTAAGTAGTTTTAATTGCATTGATTTATATCAGCCGGAAAACACAATATATATTCTCTTACTTTTATTTCATTAGTTTCGTACAATAAGATCTGATACCTTTTACCCCAATAAGTCAACTTGAATTGACACTAAGCAGGGAGTCAGTAAGCCAACAATTCTATGGAGGTATCAGCGATCCATTCTCCCGAAAAATATCGACGCTTATATATAATGAATGTCTCCCCTAAATAAGCAGTACGCTTGTCTTTTCCTTTTGTAATATTTTGAAGGGCTGTCATACGCAGAAAAATTTCCTCTTCAGCTGCCATTAGTCTGTCTGTATGAATCAATAAGCGGATTATAAATGAAAAATTTCACCACACTCCCATATTCAATATGTTATGTCCTTGGATCTGTTTGGAAGTGACACACTATCTACTAAACCATAATAAATAGAGGACTACTTAAGACCAATTTTAATTATGTTCACTTAATTAAAAAAGCGCAAACACTTGAATGACAGATACATCTAATCTCCGACTCTTTTGATATGTCCCAGGTCTATTGTTTGGAAATGCCCACTCATAATTATCTGCATTTTTATCTGCCGCAATCTATTAAAAATCCATATTTATATAACCTTCTCCGAAATCAAATCAAAATCACATCTTTATTAATCCAAAATGATTAAGTTGGTAGTGTTGTTTGTGTTGATAGCCAGCTTGGCTGAGGTGAGTTTTAGAATTATATATCAAGTAGTTTCCAATTTCTTTTTGTGTAGGTACAGCCACTTTCACCTAGCTGCGCTAAAGTTATGCTAGAATACGGGCCCAAAATCTTAAAACTTGAAAAGAACATAACCCAAACATCCATTAATGAAGTAAAACAGATCAATGATGCGAAGTATTTAGTTGGCTCAATCGCCGATGAAGCGCAAGTATCAGTCAATACCCAACTGAAGAACTTGAAGAAGACGGTACAAGAATCGATTAAAAAAGCCTTAAAACAAAAAAAGAATATATCTAAGTGTTTAACTAAAGAAACTATTGCGATTCACAAAGTGGATACAAGAGGTATAGACAAATGCAGATTAGACTTGCAAGCTGCCTTGTTGATAACAAACGTTGTCAAAGATTTGTCCAAAGAAAAATCTGCTCTGTCTGTCAACACCAAGCTGTGCGCAATTAAAAATCCCTGGATTGCTTCAAATTTAAGAGCTTGTCTCGACCAAGAGCTGAAAAATACCGAAAATAAAGTCAACGAGTTACAGAATAATTTGGATGGCAAATTGGAGCAGGCGCAGAAGGATTCGATCGCATGCATTGGAGTCAAGTTGGGCAATCTTGATATTTCGATTGAAGCCGTTGGAATTGAATTCGAAAGTTGCGTCAATGATATTTTGAATTAATTTACTCATTCATTAAATAAACTAATAAATATTAACATTTTCACAAATATATATTTTTAAAAGTGTAGTTGTTTTAGAAATGAAATTGTTCGGAACCTCAATAAAATAAATTAAATAGAATAGACAAACAATAATATGAATATTGTGTATTCATGTCAATGAAAGTTAAATTTAAAACTCAAAACTTCATTAAAACTCTGGCACGCAAAGTAACGATTCACATGTATAAAATTCAATGAGTATTGTTAAACATAAACAAATTATATTTGCACAAATGTGAATCGATTATTGGTGTGCCACCAAATGTAGTTGTGCAGTTGAATAAACACTACCTTTTTCAATAACGTGGCAGGAAGTAAATATTATTTTTCAGGTAATTTTTCCAAGTTGTCCCTGCCTGTCACACAACTTATTACATTTTTCAAAGGAACTGAAAGCTTAAAATTTAGGTTCAAACATTAAAATTTGCCAAATTGTAGCAACAAACAGAGGTAGACGTTGTTATAAATTGTACATTAACATTTTATAGGCTTTAAAGTTTCAATTTGGCGTGGCTGCTTCATTCTATCGTGTAGAGTTCAGGCCGGTTAATCACCTTTTATGTAAAACAATTTCATTTAATATTTTTACGGCATACCTCGAGCGGATATGCATGTATACCTTTCATGAGTCAGATTATCTCATTGCTATGCCTTACCCATGCGTTCAGCTTCACCTTAAAATGTAAATAAACAATTTCCGCCCATTGAATTTTTATTCTCGGCTTAATCTTGAAATCCGGTTATAAAACGGATGGCGTTAATGTCCTTTTTTTAATTGTCTGCGCCTCGAATGCTGCAACTACTCTGCCAGTTTTCTCGTTCATTACTTTATAAAACTACAGTTTGTATAATATTATTTAACAGTAGTATTCGTGTTTAATAAAAATTTAAGGAGTGCCATTGAGTAAGTCGACAAATGTTTTACAGTATAGATTTTGCCGATGACAAAAAATTAATTTCTGCCCAGAAAGAAAGGTGAAGTTGAGCGTAACGTCCCGAATCTCCGATTCGATCCGGTCCTGTTGAACCGTCTTTATTGAATCTTGTCGGTCGAGTCAACATCCGGCGTGCCTTCACTCTGTCAGTGGATATAAACACTTTTTTCATTTTAATAAAAATATCAACCCGACCTTCGATTCCGATGAAAATATCGCTTGCTGTTGTTAAAATATACGAACACTAAGTCATTATTGATGGTATCTGGTTTTTCGGTCTTATGCATTCATTCATGAACGTGTGCACAATGAATTTTCGGCCGTATGTAATATTTATCTCGCCGGAAAAGCCGAGTATAAATCATCAGTTTTGATGAGACCCAACGAAGCATTAATTAAAGATCCTTTGTGTTGCAATATGTTTTGATACATTTTATACAACTCAAAAGGGACACATATTAATTAAAAAGGCTCACACACAAAAGTATAATTTTAAGCTGTGCTAATTTTAATGTGGACATGAAACGTGCATTTTTATATTAAAATTTAATAATATAGATACATATTACTGTCAGAGAGAACACACGCTCGTACATAACAACTGCATTAATGAATGCAATATTACAAAAATATTACGGACCCCAAATATACATATCACCAGTTTTTACGTCAATTACTGTGGGCATCTACAAATTACATTATAAAAATGCGCAAATTATTGCCTAGCACTTTTTTGCAACACTCGTTGGATTAATTACGATTTTAATTTATTTAATGTCGGTTAGTAATCGCATTTCGCAACATCAAAGTGTGTAAGTGGTATGAGTGTATGTTAAAATAAAAATGTTGGGCTGTTAATGTGAAATATGGTTTTAAATGAAATTTGTGACTGTTCGAAAAATGTTGAATGAATGTTTAATTATTTCAGGTTTTATTTGCACGATATTTATTAAATAAAAATAAATAATTTATGACTCAATTACAAAATATTTTTATGTTATATTAATGAATGGAATATTAAATATGTTTAAATTTGTGCCAGCAAAGTAAATGGTTTATTAAATAAAAACTAAGAATAAGTAATGAGTACGACAATCTGCGTGCGTGAATACAAAAGATTTAAGGACTACATAATAACCGAACTATTCTTGATATAGTAATGCATGCGAATAAAGTGCTGATAGTAATAAATTATATAAACGATCCAGTTATTGTATCGTAACACGTAACTGCGCACATAACATATTTAAATGCAATCCTTCTTTCCAACTGCTTGCTTGCCTTGCGGTTAAGGACCCATTAATTAATAATTAATCAAGCAGGATATGGGTAAAGGTAGATTCGATAAGTTATTCACCGGTATTAATTTTATCTTCAGTTAAGTCTGATCACCCCATCAATTTATCTAATACCTTTTTCGACGTTCATTAGAATGCACAGTCGTTTCTCGGAACCACACCTTCCAATTATACTAAACTTTTGACAAGATAAACCGAACAGACTTCAGGTAGGTTGATATTCTGGTTCTTGGGCCTTTATGCACTGGCACCATCACACAAAATATCTCCGGGGTCCCACAACAAAAACTTGTCACGGAAAAACAGATTAACTCGTTTCTCACCTATCGAAATCAGATTATTTATTAATTTGGACATTCTTGTGTATTAAATGGTCATTTAAAATAGTTAAATTTTTTAACATGTGGGATTTATTCTGCTGCAATTGTTTATATTTTCTCTGTGATGATTCTAATCTAATCATTTATTCCAAGATGAAAATTGAATCTTGTTGATTGGTTCATGTGTTTATTATTTGATTATTTATGTTGATAAAATAAAAAACTAAATTAGAAAATTAAGTCACGTCAACAAGAAGACAATTTATAAAACCCACTTAATAATAATCGAGTTGCCTACCTAAAATTAAATGTCAGATGCCGAATGACTCATAGTAAAATCATAAATGCATTTCATCGTAAAACCGAATCAGTTCCCCTGAAGCATAAACCCGTACTTAAATTACGTACCCCTAAACGAGTTCGGCGGTAATTTCCTGTACTTGAGGTGGTTCCTTTTATTTCTGGTGGCTGCATCGCAATCCCCTCCGCCCTCGAAAAACAGGGAGCAATCGGCGAAAATAATTGGATTTGCCGAATTTATATTGGGTCCTAGTGCATATGGTGCACTTCAAAAGCCCCGCCGTTTGTTACACAGGCACTTGTGTGTTCATTATATCCTCCGATTTCATTTAAATCCTAAATATATAAACGGGCACTAGTCTCCAAAATGCTTCTGTTTACCTATCCGGACGATATATTCAAACATCTGGTTTAATTTTGCGCCAGGTAGTTTACAAGGATAACAGTTGTTAACCAATACCAAATGTTTTCTATTTGTTTGCGAGCGTCGGTTTGATTCATTGTGGAAAAGGAAAATTAACCATTGATTGAAGATATGTACACAACAATTGTATCTGTTACATCAAAATTAGTCTATATGAGAGTACGGTATTACCACTAAAGTACTTACCATTACTGAATCTATTTACGGCAACAATAAATAAATTAATAAACTGATAGTAATTTTTTACGTTCTTCGATAAATGAAAGGTAACCCAATTTTGTTTAATTAAAAACGGTACAGTAATTAATTTCTAAAGTTAAATTCATGGAATATATTATTTGTATTTCGGTTGTTTATGAATTTAGTGGGATTATGGAGAAAATTAAATTGTGAAATTTATAGACAGTTTGGCAATTAATTTAGTTTTGCTTTATTTTCTATCTAAAACATTCAGGTAGATACATTTCGGGTTAAATTTGTTACACAAACTTAACTTAAACAAAATTACAAATATCATCTGATTCCAACTTAATCATTATTGAACTTAAGGTTTAATTGAGATTTTAGCACTTATTCAAGCATTATAGTTTTTACTACGTAAGCTTACACCTTCAAAACGAACTTCAGGCTAACCAGCAAAATAAAATAGGATTCTTTTAAGTCCACCACCAATCTATGTTGGGAAAATATAATTCTATATTTTATCCACTTTGATCTACAATATATTATGTGAGAGATGTTAAAATTTTTAGGTGGACTTAAAAGCACCCAATTTTTTTATTACCTGTTATCCTAATTTTATTTTTTAGAATGGACTAAAAAATAGGATTGTATAATATTTTCAATTTAACTCCTAAACCAAGAAACTAATATATTAAGTTGAAAATAACATTTTGATTCTGCTAATTTATTTCTTCAGTCAGAAAATTATTGATTTCTTTGAATTTGTAGCAAAATTTGTTTATCAATCTCGTCAGTTTCTTTATAATCTTCATAAATAATCTAAAAAGATAATTTAATTCTTATTTAAAAGTACAACTAAAATTACCATTTCTTACTCCACCGTTCTAGAAGATCTAGTAGTCTTCTACATAAGGAAATAGGTTACTTTATACTTTTTCGTTGAACTGCTTTGTATGTAACATAACTGTAGCAACTTACTACAACACAATGTACCAATAATCTCTCATGACAAATCCATAATAATTTCGAAACACCTGAACACATATGAATCAACTACACAGAAGAAAAATTGCCAGATCAATTTCACTTAACATCCCCCATCAAAATCTTGTTTAATTACATGAAAGCTGCGTGTCAGGCCCGGTCCCCGATATGAATTCGGCAAATCCAATTATATTCGCCGAATGCATTTTGTTTGTCAATAATAGTATGGGGATTTGCTGTAGTAGCCAGAAATAAAGGAACCAGTCAGTGTACACCTCGAGCACAGGAAATTATTGCCGAAACTTGTTAAGGGTCTTATTAAATTTAAGGATTAGTTTTGATCCAGGCCTCCACTCGTGGGACTGGATTTTTGCGCCGCTGCACTCTTGTATTAGAGGGGGCCAAATTATGGCGAACCCTCACGTTGATTGATGATGGAAACTCTTTGTTTCAAATTTCGTTTGACATATGGTGTTTGTGTTAAGTAGTGACAAATTAGAAATTACAAAAACGTTGACCTTGTACACACACGTACATAATTACCTATAATTTAACTATATCTGTAGATAATGTCATGTAAACCATGTAGTGATTTTTCTGCGGCAGTCATCAAGTTTTCAAGTTTATAGTCGTTCATTACCGTGAAGGAACTCAACCATACACAATTCTTTGCCGGTCCAGTCTTTTACGATGTTCCGTTTACTCTGCAGCAGTTAAATCTCTGGCGTTAAATGTGTGTACATTCCTAGTCCCCAAATGAGAATAATGGTTAGAATTTGTTACGGGAATAATGGAAGAACTAATGGCAAATGGTTAAATTGTACCAAATTGAACTTTATCTCTCAGATTGGACAAAGCAAATTTGTTTCATAAGTTTTAGAAAATTACCAGATTTGACTGGTTAAGTGAAATTTGGTTAGGTTTTGTTAAGCAGAATGAATTTATTTTCTTCTAAATTCACTTCCATAACCAAAATTTATATTTATATAGAATGCTTTCTCCAAAAAATACTTTGTAATTTACTACTTTAGTTAGCTATGTTTGAACACAATCATATTTTAAGGCAACTAAAAGTGTGAAAAAGAATAACTGTGATAAATTATATCTTGAAACGTATGTAATAAATCAGTAGATTAAGGGTAGTTTATTAAGTACATAAATCCTAAAAAACTATATTTAATATAGTATTATTAATCGTTGTACGTTTTCTTCTGATTATTGTGAACATAAAAGTATTTGCGAACTTACTGTTGCCATTAAAAATTTAAAATAAAATTGGACCATAAATTGAAGTTGAACAACATATCTAAATTCCAAAAGGCTTTGATGTTGGTTCGAGTTGACAAAATAAGATTACCTAATATGTACGTAATGCAGTTTCAAACGAAAAGTAATTACTTGTATAAAATTGCTTTAACTTCATTTTAAATCGATACATGTAATGTTTAAATAATTTTCCTGGAAAACGTTGCTGCTAAAAGCTTTTGTTTGCAGAGTTCATACAATAGTAAAAGCATATTTTATTTTATTTTTGTCTGATATATTTAATGTAATACTTGAAAATAGCCAATCAGACCGACATTGATTGAAGGTACATAAATCAAGGGAATTGAAAAATGCTGGGTTCGATCGCTGCAAACCGGGTTTCATTTACCTGGGAGCAATTATATCATTGCTTTTATTTTATTTTATGGAGTCCGGCGAACGGAAATCAATTAATTTAATCATCCGAAGCCATTTTATTGGTAGAATGATATCGCCTAACAATGACGTTTCTACATGTCTTTTCCCGGTCGCTCCAATTCATTAAATTTTAAGACTTTAAAGTTGGGGGAATGGCAGTAAGTTGAGTTAGTCTTTGTGGGGGATTTCGGATCCGATTGAGACAACCAATTCCTTTAATAGTTTAATACTAAAATAGATTACAAAATCGAAGGCTGCGGATTTCGGTAATCTCTGAAGTAACAAGTGCTATCGCTAACTTTGCCAGCTCGCCACCCTCCGACGATTTTCTAATCAGAACTGATGCGTTCCACTACGACCAATTCGGCCGCAGTCGAAAAAAAACTTTTAATCCATTCCACAAATTTCTGCCCCAACAACAACACACAGTGGAAACAATACATTCATTCTTGTGGATCAGACAACCTTTGTCATATTTTGAGTGTTTTACTCACATCTTTATTAAAATCTAACATATTTGTACTTGTTTTTTTTTTTTAAAATAATCAAAATAATTTAGTTATTGATACGGATTTAAAACTACAAAATTAATGCTTCTAGTTAAATAGTTAACTCTTCTACATGTGTTGATCAATCAGTTTCAGTTGCTTAAAATTAGTTTCAGTATGTATCAAAATATTCCTCATTGGCAATATATTCCTGCTTCGGTGCGTACCAGAAGGTTAGTTTCCGTCACGTTTATTAATTCCTACAGAACTTTATATAAATGCCGGAATAATAAAAAATGTTGATCTCGCTTGTTTTTAGTATCCTGAAATTGTTTAATCAAGCGAATAAGTTCTCAGAATCTTGTCCTCTCTCTCACTGCGAGGAGTGATTTCCGATGGTTTCAAGTTTTTATTCTATATTAGGCGTGACGATAAGTGTCTCCAAATACTCAGCTCAATTGCTTGAAATAGTTTATTGAAATGAAATAAAATATTTAAATACAGAAAATATAGAGAAATCAATTAACAGTTTCGCAGTAAATAAAAAGATCTCTAGAAATAAAACTGAAGAAAAATGTTCATCGATATGAATGGCATAACATTGTTTGAGCTGCATTATGGGCATTGTCGGACTGAAAGAAAGAAGTACGATTTTCAAACATATGTTCGTGACAATAAAAACATACATGCGAAAAGGTGAGTGTTTTATATATTTTTTTAGTGGTACGTAACGTCAGTGTTCCATATCTCTAAATGTAGCGTACGGCTTCTATATAACAAGGATTGAAGTTTATAGTGCGTTAAATAACGAAAACGGATGTAAACGGTCCTATTCCAAAAATTCTTTTCAGCTTTTGTTCATATGTTACCCGGTAGGTATATTGATTTTAGCAGTGTAAAACGGGGAATATTTATGCACTGTTCGACCCACAAACATACACTTGTATTCTCCATGTTTTACACTCTATTTCGTACAATAAAACATAATTTATTGGGTTTTAGACCCTCTATATTTATACGGCGTCAACGTGAATTTATTTATTGCTATGCGCGGGCGCTTTTTAAGCGAAAACTGTGGCTTTTCTAAATTACGGAATGTAAGTCTTTAATATGAATTATTTGAATTGTTGTTTTTGTTCTTATTTAATCGGAGTTTTCCAGGCTGTTCGAAGACAAATTGCCTAAAATGTTAGTGATTATAAGTGCACAGTTGCACCACAAACCTATAAATACTTCAACAACGAATATTAAGAGTTTTTACTTGTACTAAATTTTTATTACACTTTTGTTTTAACATGGATTAAAAATGGAATTAACAATAAAGTTTACGGTGTTATGAAAGCATGATTAGCATTGCAGCGAACCATTATTTCCACATACTTATTTGCTATTATTAACAACGAAATCACGTTAAAGTAGCCCTAATTGTATTTAAATTACCAGCGATTATTACTATAATTATCGTTTAAAAGCTGCTCCATCAAGTTTCCACGACGCTCACTAAATATTTAAAAGTTTGATATTTTTCAGTAACGTTGTTTTATTTATACATGTTGAAACCATTTGTTTGTGCAAATTTAAACAAACAAAATCATTTTAATTTAAATGGATTTGTTTACATGATTGCTAATATTGCAGTCAGATTAATTATTTGTACAATATAGATACTAAAATTCCATGTTAAATTTTTTGAAATAATTTGTTTTCATTAAATAAATACGTAATCCATTTTATATTTATAATTTTTCATTTAAACATTAATTGTAGTTTTGTCTGTATTAAATAGGCTGTGTACTGATTCGATAAGAAGATTTTGTGCCCAAAATTTCACACATTCTGATCAATATTCGGTGTTCCACTCATATGACGTCATTTAGTGCCAAAGAATTTCCAATAAGCCCTCATTGTTTCCCATATATCCAGCCATATTTTTGCCAGAACGTATAAAAATGCCGGCGTCCCAACCGTTCTCTATACGTTTATTCGACAGCATTATTTTTCGTTTAACATCATGATCTGCAAAATATGGCAGCTGTTTTGATTTAACCCTCCCTGAAAGAGATGCCGGTATTCTTTAAATACCTTCCGGGCTTTGGAGAAAATGCCGATGAAAACCAACAACAAAAAAACGACTGAAAAGCCATAAAGCGCTCATATGCCACCCGCATAAAAAATAAAATTTATAGTACGTCTGTATCCACAATACGTAAGCCACCTGACAATTGTGCCCAATAATTTTGTTACTAATATACAACACGTTCGGAGAGTTTGAGGCGGATAATTAGAAGGAATTTAAACATACGGTCCGATTCCGAGGTGGTCGAAAATCCTATTCTTGTCTTGGAAAACGGGAGGAAGCACGGTCTAATAATCTCGGACCATCTGTTCGGCCATCTTTAACGTGCCCGGGGCACCATTGTCACCTGGCCGTATTGCGACGTGCCGCATCTCCCCGGGATGACTTACAAGAGCCAGGCGACCAGAACCGTAATTGCTGATTCGTTCGGCCGTGCAGTTATGGACTAATCGGGTTCGGTCATATTAATTTGACAAATTTCTCTCAATTACGGACCGATGTAATCTTACGTCTGCACGAGCAATTTAGCGCTCCCCTATAAATGTTATTATATGCAAGTAAACATTCAGCATTTTAGTAAAAGTATCCAAAGGTGATATACTAAATAATTAGAGTGGAAACGATTTTTTATACCAAACGGAGAAATCCCAAAAATTGTCCGAAACATAAATTTAACGAGGCCCATTGAAAAAAAATGGATTACCCAAATTCTAAACTTGATTGATGAGTTTGATAATCAATTATGCGTGAGCCCAGAAAGCAATGCAATATATTTTGTATCTAATTTTGTTGAGGGTTTTTGTTGACAAATTCGAACGAAAGCTTTATTTGAGATTAACGACTGATCAATACCTAAACGCCCTTCAACCATACTTATGAAGCTTGACAATTTGAAAAGTCTCTCTTACTTGTTTTCCAAACATTAATTTAAAACAATGATTCACTTTTTTAAAGTTGTTCGAAATTAATATAAAGTTTAATACAGAAATAATGACAATTCTTTAAGTCATCTGTGACAATACAATTTCTCTTTAAATTACATTGTGTCTTGAAACGTTTATCTTGGCCATTGATGTGTGTTTCCTGTGCCGTCGAGCAATCGCTGAGAAATCGTCGAAGCCACAAAGCGTGAAGGAATCACTGTGTTAATATTCGAATTATGGATTACACAATGGACAACAAACAGGACCGGATGACAATTAAAATTTCCTCAAACAGATAAGACACCGTAAAAAATGCCTGTCATAGTTTTTTCCCTGTATTGCTTTTTAATTAAATATTTATTTATGCGATAATTCGCGTTAAATTTGGATTTTGTATGGAGTGTTAAACAGGGTTATTACTTGTATAACTACGTGTAATTGCAATTTAAGTTGTGATATTTTATAATTTTAAATTTAACTAAAAAAATGTTTTCCCAAAGTTAACATACTCTACTGTAGCTAAGAAACAAATGAACTTTTCACGTCAATGGTTCACAAAAATTTTACATAAATTTTAATTCCAATTATCTCACTCTGTTGAAATATATTTTTTTAAAAGGTACCTTTTAACTGACAAGAAATGTAGAAAAATTTAACTTAAATCTAATTCAAACCAAGAAATTGGAACTCAAATTAACTGAATTAGTTCAATCTTTTATCATATTTTTAGAGACAATTTCGTTAAACAACCGTTTTAAGATGTGAATAAAAATACGTTTTACGGGAATAAAGATTTTCTTCCGAGAAAGCCACAAAAAATTCGATAATTAGGTATTCCTGGGACTTGGCCTCATCCAAGAGAACCAAAAATAAAAAATGTGTTCGACAAAGTGGTTTCAATCTACACAATTCAATTTGGTCCGTCTATTTGTGTATAAAAGTTGAAAGTCATCATTTAATGAAGCAAATGCTCCCAAGCTTTCATCTGAATGCTTTATGATTACGCATTTCCTCTCCATTATGCAGTGTCTCTTAGGACGTGGAACTTTTAGAAAATTATAAAATTCTGCTATACATATTTGATTATATTATGACATCGTTAAGGAAAAGTTTAATTTGTTATCAAGAGCCAACTAAGACACATTGTTCCGAAAGTTGATGATCGATTCGGCAAAGTTTTTGGGAGTGTAATACCTAGAAAGTTTTATATACTTCGGTGGGGTCATTAATTTAAAATTTTAATGGAACTCATTGATCTTCCAAAAATGTATTAAATTAATAAACGGCTGATTACTTGACGATTATCAAGCGAAGAATATGACGGACGTGAAATAAAAGTTTAATTAACGTTGGTGTTTATTCAGACCAGCTTAATGTATAGAAAATCACTCGTCGCTGCTTTGTTTAACAAACACAATTGTGCCTTTAATGTAAACCATGTTCGGGGTCCAATAAAACACTACACTCGTTACGTGGCAACAGTTGTTTTTAAAACTGAAATGATTCCATTACACTTTAGTTATTTACCAGAACAAATTGTTCGTTTTATTGGACACATTTTTTAATTTAACAAAAATAAAATTTAGTTACGGATTGAACTGAAATTTACAATCCCCTGCAATGCTGCATTCGTTGAGAATTACAAACACCTGGACAGTGTTGACCTGAAATTGGATTTGCAGGAAATTGGAAACGAAAAAAAATCGATGCATCTGGATGATTTATTAATTGCTTATTTTTAGTCCAAGGGAAATGTCGATTGAAGATAATAACTTTATTCTGACGACACGCCACCTTAACATGCGTACCTATCTGTTATTTGGAACGTGAAAATCTGTTGTGCTCTACGAAAATGTGCTAATAATTGTGCTGACCCACTAAAATGTTGTGTATTGATCCTAATCGTGGTCGATGTCGGTTATTTTGTATTGTGTCGTGTAAATATTAATGTTAATTACAACAACTAACTTTCTGTAACAATAAATAATTCACACCACTTTAATTGAATTCGCATTTCAACTAGCATTTTATCTAAGCTCTAATTACAGATAAAAAGACACCCGTCCGTTCGATAGAAACGTATAAATTGCAAATCCATTAGGCCGAAACGAAACAAAACCCGCTTGCGTTAATGTCTTGTTTAGAGTAAATACGTCTCGTAAAATAAGAATATCGGGAAGGGAAAGAAGAACCGGAATGAACGGAAGTGGAAGGGATGGTATGGTTAAGTCGGTAAGTGCTTCTCGTTTGGGGCACTTTTCATTCAGATTCTCATTCTAACAGCCCCATCGTTCGATGTTACAAGCAGCCAGTACGTGATCTCACTCGCAATATCCCACAGATATTCTATTGACAACGTTTATATCGTTTTTGGAATTTTAACGATCGGTAATTTGCGGCAAAAGTTCCACTTTAATCATTTTACGAGCAGCATCCGAATCTTGATATGAAATCCTTTGATTCTATGCACTACCTGGTATCGTATCCTTGGAAATAATGGAGTAAACAGGCAAATATATTCTGTACTTCCACGTGTGTTTTCGAATCGATATCGATTCGATTGTTGTTTGTAAACTATCATTTGGTTGTATATAATTATATCCTGTAATATTTCCAGGTTACACACAGCTTTTTAATTACAACTTTTTTTATTAAATTTTATATAATCGTGGGATTAATGAGAGTCATCTACCAGATTTGCTTTCAATTTTAATTCCTGCAATTTAGTGATAATTGGTTTATAAATATTTGATAACTTAATTAGCATCCACTTGACAGGCGGCAGTAGTTCCTATTTTCGTTTCGTCCAAACTTAGAATACTTCATTTCATCAAACATTTATAAATTACGGCGTTATAACAGGTTAAACGTTCGCATGTAATCTGAAACTAGATCACGAACCGGCGAGCCGGGGCACAAGAAACGTACGTATCTTCGCAAAATAAAATAATGTAAATCCTAGAAAAGCCCTACGTAGAATAACAATTTCCGTACACAATAAGCTGGGCGTTAGCATTAAATGTAGTAGTGGAGCAAAGTCAACGTTGGCTTTTGCCTAGAAATAAAAAGTATAATTACCAAAAACGACATATTTGTTGCCACCGCCAACAATAGTCCTATTTAAAGCTCCGAAGGTATTTTACCTGTTGGATGGTGCATCCGGCGATACACAACGTCCTCAATGAATAAAAAGGACTTAACTGTAACGGGGCTCCGAAACGGCCTACACACAGACCAGAATCCACTTACAGGTATTTCACGTTGCAACATAGATTCTTGCCTTCCAATCCTCCGTTCTGATTCTGTTTATTTCACTCTCTGCACCGGCTTTGTAAACGTGACAATACACTTTATCCGGTTATTTCACTCTTTTGTCATGGGAGGAATTAATTTCTCCTGTTGATTGATTTATTACACTTTACATTATTTAAATCTTTTTAATGTGTAAACAAAACAGTAGTTTATATGTTGTTATTAATTTTTTAACCGAATGTTAAACTTAAGAAAGAATTCCCTGAAACATTATTTTTTATTGAATTAAATCCAAAAATAAATTTACAAATCTCAATTATCAAATATGTTTACTAATTTTATATTTTAACCATATTTTTCTGTAACATATACAGATATATAAAAAGTTTTAACAATTATAAATTTTGTATTATTTAATTAGATTGTTATTAACTTTTGGATTTATACAATTATTTTATATTATTTTTTTTTAATTTTGAAAAAGCTGGATTTTTACAGAAATTTAACCATTACGATTTTTAAATTATTATTAAATGTTTCTGAAAAAACTTTTCCAGTGTAGTTACATCTGAAGTTGCATAGGAACCAATATACCATATTTATATTTTTCTACAATTTATTTTTTTCATTTGTAATTAATATCAGGTAGAAATTTTGTGTGCGGAATTTTAATTTCCCAATTTATGCGTCATTATCCCACGATTACCTACGAGAAATTAAAATTTCTATTGGCACAGAGGCAATCGTTGTGCATTTCGAGGAAGGCAGGCAAAAACGTGTTCGAGATCGTCAAGATAATTGAGCAATCCTGTACCCGTGATAGTTTTATACGGTCGGCATATTTAAATTTCGATTTTGCGGTGACATATAAATAACGTGCTTAGTCGTCGATTTTTTTTATTCGTATACGTGGACCCGGAGTGCACGATACTTGGAAATATCCACGGCAGTTTTACTAATGATGCGGTCGTCAAGATGAATGGACAGGAAATCGGTGAGGTTCAGCCGGTCTGTGCACCGAATTATTTACCTGAAAAGAAATATCAAGGTATTCCCGATGTCGACTCGATCGAGTATCGATAATATAATTCGTTTGGTTTAATGTACGGTTGCATCGGTTAATTGGTCGGTTTAAATAATTCATGGGTCTTGTTTTGTTTTCGTTTTGGCCGCCCCAGTGCATTAATTGAGTTTTCACTATACCATCAACATCATTTATAATCAATATTGATTGATAAATTTTATAATAGCGTTACCTACAATTAACGCCGTTTAGTTACATGGGCCACAAAATAATTATTATTTATCAGATTATCAACCGGATGGAGTGAAGCATATTACATACGACACTGCATTGTACTGCTGTGTTTATCGTGTGCGTTGCACAAGTCGAACGTACCCGGTATAAATTCTAGCCTTTATCAGTGACAAATCTAAGGCCGTTTCTTTGTAGGTATTCGATGCGAAGGCGCCTCTCGTTTCCCAAGCCAAAGAGCCACCCAAACACCAGTCCATCCCACGACTTCCACTTTCGTGGCGACTTTTTTTATCACCGACACACACAGCCAATTCCCGGTGCCTCCACACCTTCGACATCTCGGCCAAAACTCTTTAATTAAATATCGCCCTCCCGATAAGTGGATCGGTTCATTTAAATACTCACACAAGTTTAGACAGAATTTTAATTAGAACGGAAAACAAAAAACCGAGAGGCGGAGTGACGAGGTCTCTGTCGCTTTCAAGTATTTTAATTTTATTCCCAATCGATTCGTTCTTTCGAAAAACTTTTGCGGAACAACTGCCACAGACTGCGCCCCGACAACACCCCGACGCTAAACCCTCTTCAAATGTCAATAGTTTCTTGTACATATTAATAAATAACGTTGGAAACTCACGAAGCTATTTGACGTTTTTAATATTTAATATCTATTTCAACAAGATTACATCACATATTTACCTATTTTCTAAAAACTAAAAAGTCTTTTTTGCGACAGTGAATATTAACGTTAAGATTTGAGAAGGTGGATTAGTAAATGCAGCAGATGTAGATACAATAAATGATTTTGGCGTGGGCGTAGACAATGCGAGAACAATACGTCTAGGCATCGCGAAATAAACACGTCAAGCCTTTTATATTAACGAACAAAACAATTTCCATACAAAAGTAATTTCGTAAATTAATTATGCCGACCGAAATGCTTATTTATAAATTCAAACCGCATTTTCATTAAACTTCGACCCCCCTGAATTGGGGGCTTTAATAACAATAACAAAAGTGTTTCGTCTCTACGGGACATTGAGAGTTTTAGGTGGCCATAGTCTGTATTACTTCAATTAAGCTTTAATTGGCACGGACTTTTTGTTGTCCGCATTATGTTCTCTTGTCAGATTTAATTGAAAGCCGGCGACAGACATTTTCAAACTAAAACGCGGGAGACTTTTCTTGAAACATGGATTATACCGTCCTCAGATTATATTTTTATACGCAACGGATGTTTTAAACGAGTCAATAAGAGTTTGATTGAATATTTTAATGGTCTTTAATCGGTTTGTTACTGGCGTAATTGTCAAATATCCGGTTGTATTTGCGACAAAATAACGGAAAGTTCAAATTATATAAGATGGTGAAATAGTTATTATATATACATATATAATTTGTGGATTAAAAGGAAAATAATTACTACCATAAAAAATATGTATGTGATTTACATAGTGCCTACGTTAGTATTCTACTTCGGTCAATTTTAATTGAATATTGACGTAACAAAATAATATATTTAAATTATTCCTTCTTAATTATTTAAATTATTCATAGCGAATTTTTGTAATTTAATTTAAATTAAAGTTAATTTTTAATTTTTTTTTAAAAATCTGTAAATGAATACTTAAATATTCCAAAAGATGTAGGTGTAATTAATATCCATTCTATATTTAATGTGGAAATCAACAAAAATATAAATTTGTACAGTACTAAAAATTAAATAAATCATTTACATTGTATATTATATTAGTCCAATTTCGTTAAATCGTTGGTCAATACTTTTGTTATTGATTTGTTATTAGTTGGATGATTTTGTACCATTTTTTAAAATATTGTAAATCTAATTTAGTTATTTTTCAAGTAATAGGTGGTTTAAACTGAAAATAAATACTATAATACAAAACAAAGAACTGATTTACACAATGCATTACATTACTGTTCCATTTCCTCAAATCGTTGTTGAATACCCACGATATTGATTTCTTATTAAGTGACGAAATAAATAAATTATTTCAACCTGCTTTGTTTTAACGATTTTACAAAATATGCCTTTTTAATTATATTTGAACAGTGCAAATTTAATTTACAAATGATATTCAATAGTTTTTTAATGTTGATTTTTTACGTCCTTTGATCATTTATTCAAAGACAAACTAAACGAATTAAATATTCCACGAGAAACCTATTGTTTAGTTGTCTAACAAGTAATAGTAGCAACAAAAGTAGCGTTAGAACGTTAAAAATATTGCCACGTCTCGAGTTTCGTGAAGGAGCCATGCCGGCACGTTTTTCCTACAGCCGGGACAAGCATACCTACATAATTTCATATTATGCTTTCCATAATCGCACTACAGCGGCGTTGTTCATGAGTTAAAGGCCTACGCCAAAGTATTTTATAATTTCCTCGAAAATTATTTTGGTAGGGACCTTTAATATAAACATCAACTCCCGTTTTCAGTCGATGCTTCCGCCTGTTAAAAAGGTGCATTGTCTCGAAGAAATTCAAATACCCTTAATTTATGATATTGCCTGTCGTGATTTAATATTATCTTAGGACCTCGTTTTCGAAGATAAGCAAATAGTAAAGGGAGTGAGTGTCTGCTACAAATCCCCCTTAAACATCCATTCCAGGTGTAAAATATAATTCAAATTGGAACAATCGCATGACAAAACGCAGCCACCAAGACCCATTATTATTAGTTGCCCGCTTAATTTATAATTTCAGGTGTTTATTTTTATGAATGAATATAACATTAACGGTAAAGATATTGTCAGCGTTATGGAAAGTTATTTATGGTCGTGTTTTTTTCGCTTTAGGGGGTGGTTCCTGAAGTGTGACGCAACGCACTTGCTTATCTTAATTTGTCACGAAAGTCCGCAGGTTTATTGTGACCTTTTCAATTTTGCACCGCGCTCGTCAGAACTTTAAAATTCAATTTTGCTAACATACTTTATTTGGACTTTTTGAAATTGGTTATTAACTAATTTTAATTTATATGTTGTGTACAAAATATTTGTGTAGTTGAAAGATAAAATATTTGTGACCATGAAAACATAAAATCTATTCAAACCAAACTAAATATTACGGTTTCCAACAAATAAACACGTTTATGAAATATTAAAATTTTGGTACAACAATTACGTTTTACTGTCTATCGATAATAAATACAAAATAAAATTATTCATAAAACACCACTAAAACTTTATTTTTAACAGTCAATAAATATCATTCAAATTATATTAAAAATAATCATAATTCAGAATTAATATTATCTTAATATATTTTACAAACAAATCACAATTTATTATAGATTGTACGAAGGTTTAAATCAATATTTATTTCATTAAACAGCTTATAATTTCTCGTGCACATATTTTTACAAATTCCCCATAAAATTTATGATAAAACGGCTGAAACTGCAGCAATATCTCGAAAATAGCTGGGATTAATAAATACATTATTATTTTTACTATACCCTTAATTTTCCTAAGAGATTAACGTAATTGTTTTCCCGTAAAATTTATGTTTTGTCTAGATTACTTTTAATAATATCCAATACTAATTAGAACTATTTAAGTTCATCGCATTATTCTTTGTTAATCCAACTTTCACGTTTTATTCATAAATCAACGAGTTGCATGTGAAACAGGCTTATTTCACAAATTTCGTCCTATTTAAAACAGCAGTGGTTATTTGACAATGCAAACATCTAATAAATTAATAGAACAAATGAGCTTAGGATGTTGTGAATTGGTCGTAATGTGTAAAGTTACATATTTACATATCCAGTCATAATGTCGTGTAGAAATTGGAAAAAGTATTTGCATTTAAATGAGGTGGTATTAAAGTTTTATTCCTTCGCAAATTCCGCCATTCACATTTTCGTCAGGTTCGCAAAAATCGAAAAAGAATATTACGGAGAACTTGTTACCGATACCCCGGCTAAAATTACACATCGTATTGGTAATTGAATTTCAGTAATATTTAACACGGTTTAATAAAAAAAAAATGTTGCAAGCTCGAGGAAAATTGGTGAAACTCGAATGGCGGTTTATTGGATCGAATAGGTTCAATTATATCAATTATTTTGATAGCTGTTCAGTAAATTTTTCATTCAAATTAAAAGAACTTTCGCCGGGCTGTTGGAAATTATTTTAAACGCTCAGATTTAGAATATTTAATCCATAAATGCTGGTAATTAAATAATTTACTTAGATAAATGTATAAATTAGTTAAGGTAAATATGTTTACCTTTTTACAAACAAATTCTAAATATATATTATCCTTACTAGGCCTATTGATTGGAGTAAGTCAATTATAATATTAGTCAATATTATCAATAATTTTCAATAGTGATTAAATGTCCTTTCATGTCGCTAAAATGTGTTATTAATATTATTGTTGTCTATTAATAATCAACGCTAATTTCAGGTAGATTTTGTCATTCATTGTAAATTGTTAAATATATGACTTAAACATGAATGGGGCAACACTGTCAATTAATTGTTGTAATAATCGTATATCCATTAAATTTTGATATTGCATGTAACTTGACTTTAATGCCGTAGTAAAAGTTCACGATAATAATTAATTTATGTATATGCACTATATCTTTTATTGGAAGTAAGGGACAATTAAACAATAAAGTCATTTCCCTAAAATAAAGTGATTGTATGTGTGTGTTCTAAAGCGCGTCATTTCAGGTGTATTTAGCACAAACGCGATCCCGCACACAATTCTACAAACACGTACTATGCGGCCGAGCTACGTGTCCGCACAAGAAAAACGAGGAATGGGGAATCATTCACAGGTAGTCAGTTTTTAGGAAATGCTTGGGGCCCCATTCAGTTGCATCTCACAATTGAAAAATCGCCTGGTGCGCCCGACGGTGTCGTGTTGTTTGTCCGCAACAAAGAAACTGTTTCTCTTGGATTTATCCCGTCGTCACAATGGCACTCGGGTTACTCCAGCAACACCTTTTTCTACGCCGTACGCCTGGTTTACCTAACGTTGATTCACTAATTGAATTCCATTGACGTGCAATGTGGACACTAGTTATTGCGAATGGGGATGAGCAACCAAATTAGTCACTAATTTACAACTGCCTAATTATCCATCAAGAGCATTACCCAGTTTAAAACCATTGCTAATAAACTTATTAGCTAATTGGTTCGCACTCTGGAAATTGTGACTAATTTTAAAGAAGGCACATCCAAACAGTGAAACTTTCCCATAGCTAGTAACCTTGACCTGAGAAACAAGTCCAGTTTTTTGTAAGTAATTTATTATGTAACCGATACGCGATTATATGATCGAAACATTGGATTAGATGATCATCTCCTGACACTGAGGACGGTCCAGATGATATATTATTTATCGGCGCCTGCTGAATTCCAAAGTACACGTTTATCCCTCGTTTTGGAAAATTATTATTTGTTCACTTCCTGGAACCTTACTCGTAGTTGTAGTATTATAGTTTAAAGAGATTTGAGCTTGAACCGTACTAAAGGGACAGGTTTACGAATGTGTTTTCGTTGTGTGAATGGCTGGACCACTCTTTTGTCACGGCACAGGTATTTCAACTTTATTTATCTGAGTGAAGCGCCTACGATACCGAATTCCTTCACTCACACGGTCGTTGTACGTGAAGGAAATGAATTTTTATTGGCTATGAATAATATTGTCGTAGCCGAACCGACTATAATGACTCGGAAAAAATGTGAGTGTTAGTGTGGGAGATTATACGTAAAGTATGATAATTTACAGTCAAAATATTCTATGTACATATGTGCATTTATGATTCACGATTTGTATTTATATTTAAATTGTTGTAGGATAGTTTTAGAGAGTCGCCATGACTTACAAACCGGCAAATACATATTGGGTTTCTATGACGCATATCGATTCCTCAGGTCGACGATGTAATTGTATAACATAGATGCAAACAGGTTGACCTAAAACCAACTGCGTCCTTATCCGAAAATTTGATCTGTTTAAATTGAGTTTGTCAAGAAAAATTACGTTACCATGACTCAATTAAACGCCTCAGCCACGCCAGACCTAATTATCCGTCGACTTGTCTCACTAAAATGTTCCCTGACCGTTTTAATACAGCGATAATAATTATTTTAGCCGTTTTCCCAGAAACGGTACAATCCCAACTAACGTATTACATCGGTTGCATGCGCTTCTTTATGCAATCGAGTTGCAGCTAAAACCGAGCTGTAATTGCGGCTTATCTGTTTACATGCAAATATTTTAGTTTCTGAGTAAATTTATACTGGAGGTTGGGAAGACGCATCGATTTGTTTGTATTGCCCTTTCAACTACTAGTTACGACGAAATTGAAATTCTGAGACCTAGAACTGAATTCTAACTTTTAGTTTGTGGACAAAATGATGTTACTCTGGTATTGGTTTAAATATATTTTTGAGTTTTAATTAAAATATACTTATTATAGCACATGTTTCAATCAACAATATAGACAACACCATAGATAAGATTAACAATAAAATTATGTTATTATTACTCAAATTCTTAGTGTCAACAATTTTTTCAGAAATCGATACAACATATTTTTTGGGAACATTTTCTCAATATTAATTTAATTTATCCACCTAACAATTTAGTACTAAATAAACAATAATTTTATTCAATTACTAATTACTCTAAAAATGAGAGGCATTTTGTAATTAATAATGTTATTACCCTGTCGATTATTTTACAAAATGTATAATAAAGGAATTGTAAATATGAATATTAATATAATAAACAATAGTGTTTTATATTAATGTTTGTTATTTTAACCAATTTAAATTTTATAAAAAATCCTATTTATAAATATTTTGAATATCACATTTTGTTTTCATTAATATATTTCCTGTTTAATATCATATTGAATATTATAGTTTAATTTAAATTAATAATTACCACAAAAACTGAATAATATCAAATATACATAGTCAGTTTAACACAATTAATATTTTATATTTATTATTAAATTTCTATAATTTTTAATAATAATCGCCTAAAACAAATAATTTGAAAAGCTTTACATTTAATCAGTTTTACAAAATTTAATTATTTGCCAGTACTAAAATATTACATGAGCGAAATTCAATATAATTTCATTGCATAATTTTAATGATTCCACAAATAACAATATCAAAAATATTCCCTAATGAGTGTGTACTTATCCAATATTCAGTTTAAAGATAATAAATGTTATTAAACACAATGGCCTATGTTGATTTAACATAATTGTGAATTACTGAGAGATACTAACACAACAACTAATAATGAATTAGCCATAGCAATAATAATTTAATTAAATGTCCACAAGTACGTGTATTAAATACAATTGCACATGGATAATTCGCAGCAATGCTTTTTCGTTTTTGGCTAATTAAGGCAACAATTATATGACAAATGAACCGTTAATAAAACATTGACTTTTACCCACACATTTTCTACAATCCACGTTTAAACATATAATTAAGCTAAAAATATCACATTGATGTCATCGATGATGAATTATTCAAGTCAAAACAAGTTTCATTCAGATGAAGTAATTCTTAACAATTTAAGAATTGTATTGTCTTGACTAATAAATATGAATTTGAAATTATTAGAATAAAATGTATAACACGTTTGTATCAGTAGTTGTAAAAATGGATTTTCACCCTCGTAAAAGATTATTGCCGAAAAACTCATAAAACAACATATTAAATAATAAATGGACAGTTTAAGACATTCTTTATACCTGAATTAATTAATAAAATATAAATCTGTAATTTATTTTTCATATGTAGAAAATTCGTACCAAAAGCTAGCAAAAGTATTAATTAACTAGAGGAGAGAAATGTATTTCGAAAATGGTAAATCAAATTAGAAATAAAATTAAACTTATTTCAAGTTCTTCACATTAATAATGTATGGTATGTCTAAAAGTGAATTATCAAAATTGTTGTTGAATTTCAACAAAAATCTGTAAATAATTTTACCATCTATGAATGAAATAAACGTATTAATTAATTAAATAAAATATACAAATAAACAAACCGACTGGAATTACTTCATCAATCTGTATAAAAGGTAATTTTTATAGTTTTAATTAAATTGTCCATTTTTAATTATATTTGTTTTATTGTCAGAACACAAGTGCATTGTTCACTTGTAAAATATATTTTATTGTTTATTATAATATTTGAATTTATATTTTGTAATAATAGAATTTTGAAACGTAAATGTCTGTATACATTTATATTTGAATGATGTAAGGCAATAATATAAATATAAATAATATAAAAACAGTACTAATAATTAAAATTCAATAAATCACACATTAAAATGAGGTTAATTATTAAAAACTTTTAACTAGAACAAGTGTATCTAAAAAATAAAAATGTAGTAGAAATTTAGGTAATATTTAATTTAAAATGATTACCATAAATCACTGTCGATCTAATTATAGTTTTCACCCCAAGGAAAATTTAATAACCCCATTAAATGGCAATGACAATGTCGTTAATCGGTATCAATAATAAAATTCGAAAATAGGAAGAGTTAGTCCGACATGCATGTATGTACCCAAACACCTACATCTTCAAGAATGGAAATAATAAAAGGAGATCGTCAAGTAAAAATCAGTATATCCATGCGGTGGTTTCTTGCCAACCAGTGCGCAACTTCCACTACGGAAACAAGTGAGGAGCGAACGTGAGGGAGTGGGAGAAAGCGCGGCCTGTGCGATGGAAGACTCCGCGACTCACCCTCAGTCTCTGGTTAGAGTGCATTCGTTGTTCTTGGTGGGGTGAGCAGTGCGAACGGTGTGTTCAACTCTGCCGCCGGTGAATTCAAATCGACAAATGGACCGCACGGTTGTCGCGTGAATCGAATTTACTCACAGTTACAGTGCCACGATGTATTCGAAACGGTGGTTTTTTGTGATCCTTACTTTTGTGGTGTTTAAAGATAGTGTGTGTGGTGTGTGCCCGACACCTTGTACCTGCAAGTGGAAGAGTGGTAAACAAACTGTGGAGTGCATGGAACGTGGACTTATCTCGATCCCGGAAAGTGTCAATCCCGAAACTCAAGTGATCGATCTATCGGGTAACAACATACAAATTTTACCGCGGGAAGTGTTCCACCGGTCCGGCTTGATCAACCTCCAGCGTGTCTACTTGAGAAACTGCAGGATCGGCCAGATTGACGACGTCGCCTTCCACGGACTGACCAATTTGATCGAACTCGACCTATCTCACAACTTATTAACATCGATACCATCGGGCACGTTTCACGACATACCATTTTTACGTGACCTAATTATCTCGAATAATCCCATTCAAAAAATTGAGACGTTCGCTTTCCAAGCCCTGCACGGCTTAGTCAAACTGGATGTATCGAACTGCGAGTTGCAAACTATTTCCCCTAATGCCTTTGACGGCATCGACATGCTTGAATCTCTCAAGATTAATGGCAATCGACTGACAGAACTCCGGTTACACACCGTCGAAACCCTAAGCAGTCTCAGCAGGCTGCACGGCGTCGAGCTGCACAACAATCTATGGCACTGCGACTGTCGTATGAGACCTGTCAAGGAATGGCTAGTCAACAACAACATCCCGGTCCCAATTTCACCCAAATGCTCCGGTGGTCCGGAACGTGTCATCCACAAAACGTTCTCAGACCTGCACGTAGACGATTTCGCGTGCAAACCGGAAATGCTCCCCGTTAGTCGCTATGTAGAGGCCATTAAGGGCGAGAATGCCACTTTAAGCTGCCGGGCCAATGCGATTCCGGCTCCGTTCATCAACTGGTACTGGAATGGCCGACTTCTCGTCAACGGATCCGGATTCAACGGCCATCAGCGTGTCTTCATAATGGAGGAAGGCAAACAGGAAAAGCGAAGCTCGCTCTTATTGACCAACGCACAAGAATTAGACTCCAACGATTTCTACTGTGTCGCAGAGAATCGTGCCGGAAACGCTGAGGCCAACTACACCCTACACGTCACCGTCAGCTCCATGGGCCTCATCACTTTGGGTAACGGACAGATCGTAGGTCTTAGCGCTGCTCTCGTCGTTCTCATCATATTCATCCTCATCATAATATCTATTTTATTGTCGAAGCTTCGCAGAATTCCTTTCACAGAAAGCAAGACGCCCGGCCAGATAGAAATTGTAACCGTAGTGAATGGTTCAGCCATAGCTAATGGCAAGGTGGGATGTTCGCCAACGAATCCATCGCAAGAAACGTCAACGTTCACAGAACGTAAACTGCAGTCAGACTCCAACTACTGCAATCCAGTCCAGAAGCCGCCCAGATTGAACGAACTACCATTCCCCACATCCCATTATAATGGAAACAGCAGCATCATGCCTGGTTCCTGTTACGTTTCGCCCTCCTCCATCAACAACCCGGATTTGATCAACGACACGAAAGTTATGGGCAGCGATGAGATGATACCTGTAGCAGTGGCCACCACCAACGAAACCTCTGATGATTTAGAACGACCTGGAAGCGGAGAGTACAACAGGAACGTTGACTCGCTCTATCCTTCCGGATTGTGGGAGAACGACACGCTTAGGAATCTGACCGGATACCAATATGACGACAAGACACCGATCATGGGTGATGGCTTGAGTGTTGGAGGTTCAGCCGAAGAATTGAGTTACAGACTGGCTCAAGGCACTAACAGGGTCGTTGGTTATCCTTCTGATTATGGACTACCGATCACCATGACCGAACCCCCGGTAGCTTCAGCTGCCAATCAAGTACCGCTTCCTGCTAACGCAAAAACTCTGAGGGTCTGGCAGAAAGGGGGCGTTCCAGTGTTGCCACCAGTTACCGCTTTGAAGAGGGCTCTCTCGCACAACAGGAATAGTCCGGATGAAGGGTATCAGGAGGGTTGCGGTACTGACGTTTAAGGTCCACGGTTTAGAGGCTGGTGAATTTTTCGGTAAATGAAAACAGGTCTAAGACTTTTGATTGTATATATGTAGGTTTTCATTTATGAAAATACTGACCGAAGAGGATGATACCAAAGACATGTTCCTAATTATTGAATTAAAAAGAGTATGGCTATAAAATTGTGTCGTGCGACTTAAAAGGTGCTGTGAATGAAACTCGGACTGGACTAAGACGTGTTATTATTTATAAATGTTTCTCCCCATGTGATATGTCACTTAATCGTGAAAAATTTTGTAAATAGTTGTGTAAATTTTGTAGATAATTCCTATAGTAAAATTAAACGAAAATTTGGAGTATACATGGTCTAAAGACTGAACTAAGTAGTAGTTGTTGATGTCTGGTTGGTTAATATAATATTATGGGTACGTATTATCATAATAATCACACTACATATTGGCATTACCACAAGCATTAATAGTTAAAATATTCTGTCCTAAAATTTATAAAAAAATTGCTTCTTGTATCCATAGTATTTTCGTTAACCACCTTAATGTATAAAACAATAATTACTCAGAATAAGTTATTTATTTTTGTATTTATTAACTGTATAATCCAATACATGTACCATAAATTAAATGTACTAATAGAAAGAAAGACTTGTTCAATATATGTAATAATTGCGAAAAATACTTTAAAATAAAAAAAATGTTGTGTACTGTTTATCAACATAAACTAATATAACTCAGTATTCTTAATGTTACCAAAATGTATATTCCATGTGACAAGGTAATTTTGTTAAATAAACAATTAAACCAAACATCCACATATTTTATTTAAAACGTCAATACGTCAATAATGTCTCAAACAAACTTGACCAGATGCAGTATGAAAACGGCCCAGAAATCACAGACTGGTCAATTGCTCGAGTGAAATACGACGGGCAAAGAATTTTTTCTTACCTGAGACGCCATTATCTCTCTCAATTATACACGGTTGCCGAAACTTCCCTTTAGATAAAAAGAAGTATTTTCGTTTGTATTTATTGAATGGTTTTAGAAAGATTAAGTCAGAAGGTCGGTTTCAAAATTTATTTGGGAAATATTTTGGGCATCGAACCGGAAACCGAAATGTTTACCTTTACCCTGTTTGTGGTATGCCAGCTCAAAACATCACAAAATTAAAAAATTGATTCTTAAGAATATTATGTTGTAATTTTTTTAAGTTAAAATTGTCGACAGGTGAGTGGGTAACTAAGGTAAATAAAATTAACTGATAAAGTGGATCCAGATTTAGAATGTACATTTTGTTTGCTTTACATTTAGTGGATTTTTACAATATTTATTTTACAGTGATACTTAATCTTTTTATAATGTGAAAAAGTTTACATAAATTGATCAATAAAGGTAAGTTAACTTATCATTAACATTATTTATTTTTATACTTTTGTATTTATTGTTGTGTGATTAGTTACGTGGTATAAAATTAGATGTATACATAATAGAATAAAAGTTTATTGACTTGATTTACTTACTACATACAACACAAATTTTCGCTGTCTTATTATTATCACAATAATTTAAATATATTTAAAGAAT